>NC_053393.1:211715620-212412626 GCF_905171765.1 Bufo bufo
TTCACAATTTGAGCCCAATCCTGGCATTGTCATCTTGGAATATGCCCGTGCCATAAGGGAAGAACAAATCCATTGATGGAATAACCTGGTCATTCAGTATGTTCAGGTAGTCAGCTGACCTCATTCTTGGAGCACATACTGTTGCTGAACATAGACCTAACCAACTGCAGCAACCCCAGATCATAGCACTGCCCCCACAGGCTTGTACAGTAGGCACTAGGCATGATGGGTGCATCACTTAATCTGCCTCTCCTTTTACCCTGATGCGCCCATCACTCTGGAACAGGGCAAATCTGGACTCATCAGACCACATTACCTTCATCCATTGCTACAGAGTCCAATCTTTATGCACCCTAGCAAATTGAAGCCTTTTTTTCAGGTTTGCCTCACTGACTAGTGGGTTTCTTACGGCTACACAGCTGTTAAGTCCCAATCCCTTGAGTTCCCTTCGCATTGTGCGTGTGGAAATGCTCTTACTTTCACTATTAAACATAGCCCTGAGTTCTACTGTCGTTTTTCTTCGATTTTATTTCACCAAATGTTTAAGTGATCGCCGATCACAATCATTCAGGATTTTTTTCCTGCCACTATCCTTCCAGTTTTTAATAATGCGTTGTACAGTTCTTAACCCAATTTTAGTAGTTTCTGCAATCTCCTTAAATGTTTTCTCTGCTTGATGCATGCCAATGATTTGACCCTTCTCAAACAGACTAACATATTTTCCACGACCACAAGATGTGTCTTTCAACATGGTTGTTTAAGAAATGAGAAGCAATTCATTGCACCAGTTGGTGTTAAATAACTTATTGTCAGCTGAAAGATAATCGCCCATGCAGTAATTATCCAATAGGAGGCTCACAACTATTTGCTTAGTTAAATCCAGGTGGCGACTTTATTTTTGGACAGGCAGGGTATATTTGGACAGAGACCACAATGGATTTTGAACAAAACAATTCAGATGCAGTTGAAGTTCAGACTTTCAGCTTTAATTCAGTCGGTTGAACAAAATTATTGCATAAAAATGTGAGGAACTAAAGCATTTTTTAAACTCAATCCCTTCATTTCCGGGGCTCAAAAGTAATTGGACAAATTACATTATTGTAAATAAAATGTTAATTTCTAATACTTGGTTGAAAACCCTTTGTTGGCAGCGACTACCTGATGTCTTTAACTCATGAACATCACCAGATTCTGTGTTTCCTCCTTTTTAATGCTTTGCCAGGCCTTTACTGCAGCGGTTTTCAGTTGCTGTTTGTTTGTAGCCCTGTCTGTCTGAAGTTTAGTCTTTAACAAGTGAAATGCTCTATTGGGTTCAGATCAGGTGACTGACTTTTGCTTTATGTTTTGGGTCATTGTCCATCTGTATTATGAAACGCCGACCAATCAGTTTGGCTGCATTTGGCTGGATTTGAGTACAAAGTGTGTCTCTGAAAGCCCCAGAATTCATCCGGCTGCTTCTGTCCTGTGTCACATCATCAAAAAAACTAGGGACCAAGTGCCACTGGCAGCCATGCATGCCCAAGTCATTACACTGCCTCTGCTGTGTTTCACAGATGATGTGGTATGCTTTGGATCATGATCTGTACCATGCCTTCGCCATATTGTTTTCTTTCCATCATTCTGGTAGAGGTAGATCTTGGTTTCATCTGTCCAAAGAATGTTCTTCCAGAAGTGTGCTGTTTTTTTAAGATGTGTTTTAGCAAAGTCCAATCTAGCCATCTTATTCTTGAGGCTTATGAGTGGCTTGCACTGTGCAGTGAACCCTCTGCATTTACTTTCATGCAGTCTTCTCTTTATGGTAGATTTGGATATTGATACGCCTATATCCTGGAGAATGTTGTTCATTTGGTTGGCTGTTGTGAAGGGGTTTCTCTTCACCATGGTAATTATTCTGTGATCATCCACCACTGTTGTCTTCCATGGGCATCCAGGTCTTTTTGCATTGTTGAGGTCACCAGTGCTTTCTTTCTTTCTCAGGATGTACCAAACTGTAGATTTTACCACTCCTAATAGTGTAGCAATTTCTCGGATGTTTTTTTTCTGTTTTCGCAGATGAAGGATGGCTTGTTTCACCTGCATGGAGAGCTTCTTTGACCTCATGTTTACTTCACAGCAAAATCTTCAAAATACAAGCACCACACCTTAAATCAACTCCAGAATGAGATAATGAAGGAATTGCCCACACCTGCCCATGAAATAGCTTCTGAGTCAATTGTCCAATTACTTTTGGACCCTTTAAAAACAGAGCGCCACATGTAAGGCTATTTTCACACTAGCGGCAGGCTGTTCACCCTGTCGGATCTGTCCTGCCGCTATTTCGCAATGCCGCCGCTCCGTCCCCATTGACTATAATGGGGACGTGGGCGAAGCTCCGGCGCAGTGCAGCAGTTCGCGGTGAGAGGCCGCCGGACTAAAAAGTCGGACATGCAGTACTTTTAGTCCGGCGGCCTTTTGCCGTGCTGTGCCGGCGCGGCGGTCCTGCGGCACGGCGAAATAGCGGCCGGACGGATCCGACCTGGTGAACAGCCTGACGGATCCGTCCTGCCACTAGTGTGAAAATAGCCTAAGGTCCCTTTCACACGGGCGAGTATTCCGCGCGGATGCGATGCGTGAGGTGAACGCATTGCACCCGCACTGAATACCGACCCATTCATTTCTATGGGGCTGTTCAGATGAGCGGTGATTTTCACGCATCACTTATGCGTTGCGTGAAAATCGCAGCATGCTCTATATTCTGCGTTTTTCATGCAACGCAGGCCCCATAGAAGTGAATGGGGTTGCGTGAAAATCGCAAGCATCCGCAAGCAAGTGCGGATGCGGTGCGATTTTCACGCAAGGTTGCTAGGAGACGATCGGGATGGAGACCCGATCATTATTATTTTCCCTTATAACATGGTGTTGAGGAACGGTTGAGACGTATGCATATATATCCATGCATGCCTGCAAACACGTGCGGGCATGTATGGTATATATGTGCATACTTCAACCACAGCATCATGGGACGATGTGCGCAAATGTGCCCAGCATCTGCGCACGTCTGCCCATGGTGATCCCCAGGGGCTCATGGTGGCCCCTGTGGGAAATATGTGGTCCCTGGAAGCTGTGCCCCCTTATAATCCCCCTTATATTAGTATATACATGTGCCCCCTTATATGTGTCCCCTTATAGTTAGTATATATTTCCTGTCCCTCTCATGTAGATATGTGTATATATATATATATATGGGGATGTGTGTATGCAGTGCATACATCTATCTCCCCCAGGTATATATATATATATATAGGCTTATAACTGCCCATTTATGATATTGTGTGTATGGACATGCATGTAGATGTGCCCCAAACATCTATATGGATGTATATACCTAAGTGCCCCCAGGTTGGGTAGTATGTGTATATATATATATATATATATATTGATCAGCCTGGTTCGTTTATGACGTGGGAGTGTGCGATGTTATGTTGTAGCAGCTGGGGGCTTACAGCTTGTGCAGGAAGTCCTTTGTTTCAGTTCTAGCATTCCGTCACACGACCCCACGATGATGTCATCACCCTCCTGTTGAAGAAGGAGGAGGGGGGCTGGTTTTGGGCTATAAAGCCCCAAACAGAGCATAGGTGCGGCCTCTTGCAACCAGACTAGACACATGGGAGAGTGCAGCTCCATTATGACCGCCTGGAAGAGGCCTACTAACGCTGGAAGGATTAAGTATATCCCCTGACCCCCGACCGCTATATCTCTCCCCTGGTTAACTCACACCCCTGGTCCTGTAACCCCTATATTTGTGTCCCTGATGTGCACCTTGGGCCCTGCCTTATAACCCTTGCCCCTGATGTGTACCCTGGGCCCTGATTTACCCTTGCCGTGTTACTAGACACCCTGATCCCCCCAAACCCTTGCCTTATTGTATCCTTGTTTGTACCCCTGATCCTGTGCCACTGGTTCCCCTGATTGTATTTGTGGTTCAGTTACACCCCCCTGATGACCCCCACTGTATCTCACCCCTATTACTGTATTAGTGTCTGTGGACTACATACACTCCTGTAGTGCCACCGTGTAACCCTTTCCCTACCCTCACTGTACACTTGCAGGGTATTTACCCTTGCATTGCTGTACAGTTCTGATATTATCCCCATTGTTAACCCTTTGTGTTTGTGGTCGGTTTACACCCCTGTAAGGCCACCATTAACCCTCGTCGTACCCAGTAGGGACAGTGAATAGTCAGGTGGGGTGGGCTGTTATTACTTGTATGTGTGAATTGTCTAGTTAGTTTATGGGTGGAATATGGGAATGTGTAGTGTAGTTTAGGATTGTATATTTAGTGCTGTATTGCTAGTGTATTGCGTGCGTTGTGTATTGTAAGTAATAAATACTGTGTTACTTGTAACTATCTGTGTAACGTGTAGTTATTGGCGATAGTTAGTTAGGCGCATGCAGCTAGCGTAGTGATTAGTGTAAAGTATAGCAAAGGTATTGTGTTATTATTATATAAAGGCATAAATGGGCGGAGTTATCACTAGATGGCTCCTCCCATTTATGAATATTAATTATCGATATTTGCATAAATATTGGTGATTAATATTCCCCCTTTACACATGGTTATAAGGGAAAATAATAGCATTCTGAATACAGAATGCAAAGTAAAATAGGGCTGGAGGGGTTAAAAAAATAATAATAATAATTTAACTCACCTTAGTCCACTTGATCGCGATGCCGACATCTCCTTCTTCTGTTTCCTTTGTTGAATAGGACCTGTGGTGAGCATTAAATACAGTTACAGGACCTTTGATGACGTCACTCCGGTCATCACATGGTACATCACATGATCTTTCACCATGGTGATGGATCATGTACTGACCGGAGTGACGTCCTCAAAGGTCCTGTAACTGTGTTTAATGCTCACCACAGGTCCTATTCAACAAAGGAGACAGAAGGAGATGCCGGGCCGCGATCAAGTGGACTAAGGTGAGTTAAATTATTTGTATTTTTTTTTTTAACGCCTCCAGCGCTGTTTTACTATGCATTCTGTATTCAGAATGCTATTATTTTCCCTTATAACCATGTTATAAGGGAGAATAATACAATCTACAGAACACTGATCCCAAGCTCGAACTTCTGTGAAGAAGTTTGGGTTTGGGTGCCAAATATGCGCGATTTTTCTCACGCGAGTGCAAAACGCATTACAATGTTTTGCACTCGCGCGGAAAAATCACGGGTGTTCCCGCAACGCACCCGCACATTTTCTCGCAACGCTCGTGTGAAAGGGGCCTAAGGGAGCTGAAACTCCTAAAACCTTCATCCAATTTTAATGTGGATACCCTCAAATGAAAGCTAAAAGTCTAGACTTTATGTCCATGTCCATTATATAACTATAACTTCAATATGTTTTAGTAAACTGGTAAAATAAAACTAAATTTGTGTCAGTGTCCAAATATATATGGACCTAACTGTATATACACTGTATATAATCTTTAAATTTAAACAAATAAATGTAATAGATATACAAAAAAAAAAAGTTCCAGTGGTGTTTAGTATTAGAAGGGAAAAATGTCAGGATTAAGGAGAAGTGGGTAATTGTTGTGGAAGCAAAAACGCCATCAGGGGAGCTTCAATTAAAAGACAACAAGCCATACGTTTAATTAGAATGAGGAAGCATTTCAAAGCCTACAGTATTTACATAAATAAGATGTAATCCTTATTAACCTGCAGAGAGCATAATGGGCAATCCACCAATGTCCTGTAGAATACTAATGCATTCGTTTTCTCTCTACACGTTCCATTTGGGAACTATTAAGGGTAATGTTCACACATCTCAATCACTTTAAAGAAATAATGTTTGCTTTTTTATTAACTACTTGAATACTTTTTAGATGTAGTTAAATCCTTTAAACTTACAATAATAAAATAATAAACTACTGCTTCCATTCTCAAAGCAATTAAAATATTCTATGGCAAGACCTATAGAAAATATCTGAATATACTGCAGCAAAATATGTATACTAATGCAAGAACATAAGAATAATTCTAAAACTGGTATCAAAACAATACCAGTATACCATCATTACCCATCAAGCAACATGTGTATACCACAGCCATCACTTTGAAATTAAGTATGAGTATAGTACTGTAAGGCCTCACGATAGACATATCATATTTTGCTATGAAAGCAATGTGAGTAAACCACTGCCGCCACCACTATGATAGTGCCATAACTATCAAATGAATATGTGCTGACAAAATTTGTGCCTTTTTAGCATTTTCTGACACCCTCGCCACTTTTCCAAAAAAGTGAGCAAAATGTGGGCGGGAGATCCGTGGCCTGACTCATTTAAAGGAAGTTGAGACAGACTGAATCGTCAATAGGGCTGCTGGAGAGGCCTGAGGGCTAGCCTCCTTCCTATGGACTATGGACCCAGAACTATGTAGACCCTTCCCCTGGCTCATTATTCTACAAAGGGAAAAATGGGTAGTTTCTGCCTGTGAGTGATTACGTTATCCCATTGTGTTGGTTAATTGTATCATAGGTGGTTGTCTGCTTGTTAATGATTACGTTATTCCATTGTGTTGATTAATTGTATCACATGTGTGTGTTTTCTGACTGTAACTGCATGTGATTGGTTTATGTAAAAACTCTCAGTCTTCCACAAGGTCCTCATGGGGAGTGTCCCTTGCTGGAAGACCTGCATAAAAGGCTGGCATGTAGCCTCATTAAAGTGTCCTGTTCTACCCTTCATGAAGTCTGGGCTCATGTTTGGGGGATTGGAGAGCTACACTCTGGGGATTGCTATAATCATTATACTCTCCAGAGTATAATCCCTAGCTCTTGTAAGAGCTGTTCCTGTTCCTGCATCGCTCTCTGAAGGAAGAGAGGTGCACCCACTGGAACCTGGAAGCCTTGTCGTAGGTCCAGGGTGGGTAGAAGACGGCGAGATCCCAACCAATGTGCTTGGAGCCCTAGGGAAGCACTAGGAGCATCCATCAACGGAGGTACCCAGTCGGGGTGCCAGGAGATCCGTTACAGTAGTGGCAGCAGTGGGATGGCGTCATAGTGCGAGGAGAAGCAGCTCGGAGACACCGTTTGTGGATTTATAATTAGGGCAACGCTAGTACTTGTACATCGCCCCTGGCGACAGCAGCATGGAATCGGCTAGTTCTTGAACAGCATTCCATGAGGAAGAGGAGGATCACCCGGATTACAGGGATGCAGTCCAGAAAGGCGTTTGGCACAAGGCCCTGGAGGACGTGCAGCGTCAGCAGGACTAGAGTCTCCCCAGTGACGAGCAGAGGTTGCGGATGCGATGGGAGCTGCGAATGCCTCTACTGGGAGAGGAGCCCCTGAAAGGGTGGGTGTCAGAGCACGAGACCCTGGTATGGCAGGAGACCTGGCTGGATGATGCATACCAGGCACTATGGGAGGAACCACAGTTGGCAGGTGGAGATGGGACCGAGGTCTCTCTACCGACCCTGCAGGGATGCTGGGCAGCCAGCCCAGATCCCCAGCGGCAGTGTATTATAAAGGGAGAAGAGACAACAGGTCTCTCTCCCCAGCGGCAGCTCGTGTAACAGCGAGATCCCAACCAAGCTGCGGCGGTTCGTGGGGTCGGCAATGCTTACGGTGTCGAGCGGAGTGCTTGGAGCTCTTGGGAAGCACTAGGAGCATCCATCAACAGAGGTACCTAGTCGAGGTGCCAGGAGATCCGTTACAGAATTCTGTCATGTAAATTACTGGCGCATCTCGCTCCGGTCATGTGATGCGCACGTTATCTGGCCAGAGCACCTGACTGGTCACGTGATGAGTCAGGTGACTCAGTGGGGCGGGATCGGCGTCCCGGGCTGCTGTGTTTAAAAATCGCCATTGTGGATGCCGCTCTTACCGCTGCCACACGCAGGAGGCTAATTCATCTCCATGTCTACCTACACATGAGGAGGAGAGCTAAGTGTCTTGAGGCTTTTTGATGTTTGAAGTATCATTAAGCTAATGTTTATGTATTGCAGTCTTATTTGAGTCTATATGAATATGTGCTGAATACAATATATATCCAGGATTGGGGCAATTGACCATCGACAACCTGGTTGGGACCAATTGAATATGATACCCTGTGTCTTCACAATTTAGGCACTTTTGAATTGATAAGTCCCCTGATGAGTTGGCTTGTAACCAACGAAACGCGTTGGGTCAATTTGTGGACAAATTTTTGTATTGAGGCCCCCTACTTACCTATGTAGTTGGGACAAGTTGCGTACATTTACTGTTGATTAGCATTAGGGCCCTTCCCTTAGCTTATGACGAAGCTGGGCAGTCACTCTCGCGGCGCAGGGATAAGGAGGGACAGCTAGCTAGCACAGGATATTAGGGTTGGCAGGGCCAAATAGTTGTAAGAGACCCAGTATCAGAGTCCCCCAACCTTAGTTTTAAGTGGAACTGCAGTTTAATGTGGTTTTGCACAATTTTACTATGGACATCTAAATATTAGAGCAATTTTAAGGTACCTGTTGGATATAATGGTGTAGTGTTCTCTGAATTTTGGTTACCCTCAGCTATCTAAGCAGTGATAATTGCTGAATTGGCTATGTGTACAGTAAGTACTCAACTACTATTCATAAAGGTCCATGTATCTAGGTCTGTTTTGAGATGAAAGTCCGATTACGGCGATATCAGATATGCATAGGTTTTTTTATGTGTTAATATTTTTGCCCAATAATTGAAAATTGAATGGTGAAAAATAATAATTTTTATGTTGCTGCATTCCAAGAGCCACAGCTTTTTTTTTTTTTCTTGCTTTCCTATTAATATAGCCATATGTGCTTGTTTTTGCTGGCTATATTTTTTTTAATAAAAACATATTTGGGTATATATTTATTAACTTTTAGTAACTTTTTTGGGGGGGTTTATTGGAAAAAAAAACTATTATTGAATTCAGCTCAGATTTTCCCAGTGGGTAGGAGGTTATGTGATATATCAGTTTTTGGTAGATTTCATCCAGAAACACACTGAAAGTGTAATTTTTGACCTATCTTTACCTGTTTAGGAGTTAAGTGAGGTCAAAGTTCTTTACATGACGTGTTCTAGGAGTCCAAAACCTGGATGAGGATAGGGATGGGGAAGGAAAGGATGAGGGAGATGCAGTCTGGCAATGGAATAGATGGCACACGGCAATGGCATAAAGGTGGATACAACCAAGCAGAAACTGACCCTGACCTGATAAATCCAACTAAATAGCAAGAAAATCTCAAAACCGAAACAGCGACAGAAAGCTGAACCCAGAAAAAATACAACTACAATAGAGGCAACCAAAAAGACAGAGGAACCACAAATCTCAGGACGTAGACAAACAAACCCATGGGCTAGGATTCCAAACTCTGGAAACAACTGCACATAGCATTTGTTATACTCAGCAAAGTGGCACAAAAACTAAAAGTATTTAAAGGCATAATAATGAAAAGAATCAGATTCAGGTGTAAGGCAATTTATTTAAAAAAGTTACTGAGAAACATGTTCAAGAGATCCATGTTGCCCACAGATGTTAACATAGTCTATATTTTCTGTTCACCTTTTTCTATTTGTAAACATGTTACATTTGTAATAAAAACAAATGAATCAACAACTGTTAGGCCTCATTCACATGTCCATGTCCGTGATTAAATCTGTGATAAGAGGGTCAGTGATTAATCTGTGAAGAGTTCTCTAAAGAATCTGTGTTTGGTGCATGTGTCCGTTTTTTGCTCTCCATATGTCATCCATGTTCCACGGACATTGCACAGCTGAAAATTTACTTTCAGAACATGTCCTTTTAATGGTCTGTGAAACACGGATGGCATCCCTGAAGCGTCCATGTTTTTCATTGATCCATAATGGGTGTGATGGATCCGTAAACATGGACAGAATAGGTCATGCTTCTGTGCCAAAACCACGGACCGTAGTAAAACACTGATGTGTGAATAAACACATTAAAATGAATGGGTACGTGTGATGTCTGTGGAGAACAGGAACAGCACACTTCCATGAATCACTGATATTTGAATGAGGTCTTAAGATGCAGCCACACGGTCAGGTTTCCTGATGTAGTTTTGGAAGCCATAATCTGGAGTGGAAAGGACAGATATGATTTCTCCTCTTTTTTTTCAATTCACTCCCGGTTTTGGCTTCCAAATTGAATCAGGAAATCTGACTGTGTGGATGTATCCTCAGAATTAAAGAGTCATTGTACTTTCACACAATTTAATTTAACCCCTTAAGGACTCAGCCCTATTTCACCTTTAGGACCAGGCCATTTTTTGCAAATCTGACCAGAATCACTTTAAGTGCTGATAACTTTAAAACGCTTTGACTTATCCAGGCCATTCTGAGATTGTTTTTTCATCACATATTGCACTTCATGACACTGGTAAAATGAAGTAAAAAAAAAACATTTTTATTTATAAAAAAATACCAAATTTACCAAAACTTTTTTAAAAATACCAAATTTACGTCATGTGTCCTTAAGGACTCGGGAAACATGCCGTACCGGTACATCATGTGTCCGTAAGGGGTTAATAGAGAATGGTGTAATTAGCACATTTCTAAGTCACTTCATTTAAAAAATCCGCCTGCATCACCTGAAAAAAGGCAGTACAGTCATGGCCACAAGAGGTCTCACTTCCACCTAATTTGCAGTTCACTGTCTGTTAGGCAAGGCCAACATACCCCTGTGCTGTGTGCGCTCCCTAGATGAAAACAAACATAGTGGGAAATAAGGGAGGGAAGTCACCTCCAGTGTAGTACTTGCAGACTTCTATAGAAGGTAGATGTCCACAGCTTCTGAGAGAAATGCATCTAGCTGTGCAGGTGAAGCAGGGAATACCTTGGCTGAAGGAGACATTATGGAAGCCCAAAAAGACCTATTCCTTCACAATTATGATTGTACAATGAAGCACAGCCATTATGCAATTTTTTTTTTATTCAGGTATGCTTTAAAGCTCAAGATGGTGTAATTCAACTTTGTCTGTGTTTTCTCTTCATCTGAATATTACTTGTTGATGAACCCTTCTTTACTACTATGTGAAAAAAGCTTGGACATGGCACTGAAAATATTAAGATCACTGCATAACATTTTTATCAGCCCATTTTCCTCTGTGCCATAGTACTAGTCATAATATAGCAGCATGCACTGATTTTCCTCGTATGCTGATCATTATCTTTATGTATCAGTATAAATTAATACGAGTATTACAAGTATAAATTAATACATCTGTCCCTTGAGATATCTGGCCCTTCCCTTAGCTTATGACGAAGCTGGGCAGTCACTCTCGCGGCGCAGGGATAAGGAGGGACAGCTAGCTAGCACAGGATATTAGGGTTGGCAGGGCCAAATAGTTGTAAGAGACCCAGTATCAGAGTCCCCCAACCTTAGTTTTAAGTGGAACTGCAGTTTAATGTGGTTTTGCACAATTTTACTATGGACATCTAAATATTAGAGCAATTTTAAGGTACCTGTTGGATATAATGGTGTAGTGTTCTCTGAATTTTGGTTACCCTCAGCTATCTAAGCAGTGACAATTGCTGAATTGGCTATGTGTACAGTAAGTACTCAACTACTATTCATAAAGGTCCATGTATCTAGGTCTGTTTTGAGATGAAAGTCCGATTACGGCGATATCAGATATGCATAGGTTTTTTATGTGTTAATATTTTTGCCCAATAATGGAAAATTGAATGGTGAAAAATAATCATTTTTATGTTGCTGCATTCCAAGAGCCACAGCTTTTTTTTTTTTTCTTGCTTTCCTATTAATATAGCCATATGTGCTTGTTTTTGCTGGCTATATTTTTTTTAATAAAAACATATTTGGGTATATATTTATTAACTTTTAGTAACTTTTTTGGAGGGGTTTATTGGAAAAAAAAACTATTATTGAATTCAGCTCAGATTTTCCCAGTGGGTAGGAGGTTATGTGATATATCAGTTTTTGGTAGATTTCATCCAGAAACACACTGAAAGTGTCATTTCTGACCTATCTTTACCTGTTTAGGAGTTAAGTGAGGTCAAAGTTCTTTACATGACGTGTTCTAGGAGTCCAAAACCTGGATGAGGATAGGGATGTGGAAGGAAAGGATGACGGAGATGCAGTCTGGCAATGGAATAGATGGCACACAGCAATGGCATACAGGTGGATACAACCAAGGAGAAACTGACCCTGACCTGATAAATCCAACTAAATAGCAAGAAAATCTCAAAACCGAAACAGTGACAGAAAGCTGAACCCAGAAAAAATACAACTACAATAGAGGCAACCAAAAAGACAGAGGAACCACAAATCTCAGGACGTAGACAAACAAACCCATGGGCTAGGATTCCAAACTCTGGAAACAACTGCACATAGCATTTGTTATACTCAGCAAAGTGGCACAAAAACTAAAAGTATTTAAAGGCATAATAATGAAAAGAATCAGATTCAGGTGTAAGGCAATTTATTTAAAAAAGTTACTGAGAAACATGTTCAAGAGATCCATGTTGCCCACAGATGTTAACATAGTCTATATTTTCTGTTCACCTTTTTCTATTTGTAAACATGTTACATTTGTAATAAAAACAAATGAATCAACAACTGTTAGGCCTCATTCACATGTCCATGTCCGTGATTAAATCTGTGATAAGAGGGTCAGTGATTAATCTGTGAAGAGTTCTCTAAAGAATCTGTGTTTGGTGCGTGTGTCCGTTTTTTGCTCTCCATATGTCATCCATGTTCCACGGACATTGCACAGCTGAAAATTTACTTTCAGAACATGTCCTTTTAATGGTCTGTGAAACACGGATGGCATCCCTGAAGCGTCCATGTTTTTCATTGATCCATAATGGGTGTGATGGATCCGTAAACATGGACAGAATAGGTCATGCTTCTGTGCCAAAACCACGGACCGTAGTAAAACACTGATGTGTGAATAAACACATTAAAATGAATGGGTACGTGTGATGTCTGTGGAGAACAGAAACAGCACACTTCCATGAATCACTGATATTTGAATGAGGTCTTAAGATGCAGCCACACGGTCAGGTTTCCTGATGTAGTTTTGGAAGCCATAATCTGGAGTGGAAAAGACAGATATGATTTCTCCTCTTTTTTTTCAATTCACTCCCGGTTTTGGCTTCCAAATTGAATCAGGAAATCTGACTGTGTGGACGTATCCTCAGAATTAAAGAGTCATTGTACTTTCACACAATTTAATTTAACCCCTTAAGGACTCAGCCCTATTTCACCTTTAGGACCAGGCCATTTTTTGCAAATCTGACCAGAATCACTTTAAGTGCTGATAACTTTAAAACGCTTTGACTTATCCAGGCCATTCTGAGATTGTTTTTTCATCACATATTGTACTTCATGACACTGGTAAAATGAAGTAAAAAAAAAACATTTTTATTTATAAAAAAATACCAAATTTACCAAAACATTTTTAAAAATACCAAATTTCCAAGTTTCAATTTCTCTACTTCTATAATACATAGTAATACCTCCAAAAATAGTTATTACTTTACATTCCCCATATGTCTACTTCATGTTTGGATCATTTTGGGAATGATATTTTATTTTTTGGGGATGTTACAAGGCATAGAAGTTTAGAAGCAAATCTTGATATTTTTCAGAAATTTTCAAAAACCCAATTTTTAGGGACAAGTTCAGGTCTGAAGTCACTTTGCGAGGCTTACATAATAGAAACCACCCAAAAATGACCCCATTCTATAAACTACACCCCTCAACGTATTCAAAACTGATTTTACAAACTTTGTTAACGCTTTAGGTGTTCCACAAGAATTAATGGAAATAGAGATACAATTTCAAAATTTCACTTTTTTGGCAGATTTTCCATTTTAATAATTTTTTTCCGGTTACAAAGCAAGGATTAAAGGCCAAACCAAACTCAATATTTATGGCCCTGATTCTGTAGTTTACAGAAACACCCCATATGTGGTCATAAACCGCTGTACGGGCACACGGCAGGGCGCAGAAGGAAAGGAATGCCATACGGTTTTTGGAAGGCAGGTTTTGCTGGACTGGTTTTTTGGACACCATGTCTCATTTGAAGCCCCCCTGATGCAACCCTAGAGTAGAAACTCCATAAAAGTGACCCCATCTAAGAAACTACACCCCTCAAGGTATTCAAAACAGATTTTACAAACGTCGTCAACCCTTTAGGTGTTCCACAAGAGTTATTGGCAAATGGAGATGAAATTTCAAAATTTCACTTTTTTGGCAAATTTTCCATTTTAATCCATTTTTCCCAGTAACAAAGCAAGGGTTAACTGCCAAACAAAACTCAATATTTATGGCCCTGATTCTGTAGTTTACAGAAACACCCCATATGTGGTCGTAAACAGCTGTACGGGCACACGGCAGGGCGCAGAAGGAAAGGAATGCCATACGGTTTTTGGAAGGCAGATTTTGCTGGACTGGTTTTTTTGACACCATGTCCCATTTGAAGCCCCCCCTGATGCACCCCTAGAGTAGAAACTCCAAAAAAGTGGCCCCATTTTAGAAACTACGGGATAGGGTGGCAGTATTGTTGGTACTAGTTTAGGGTACATATGATTTTTGGTTGCTCTATATACACTTTTTGTGAGGCAAGATAACCAGAAATAGCTGTTTTGGCACAGTTTTTTTTTTTTGTTATTTACAACATTCATCTGACAGGTTAGATCATGTGATATTTTGTATACTTTTTTTTTATTTATGTAAGTTTTACACAATGATTTCATCCAATCATGTTTTAGTGCTTCCATAGTCTGAGAGCCATAATTTTTTCAGTTTTTGGGCGATTACCTTGGGTAGGGTATGATTTTTGCGGGATGAGATGACTGTTTTATTGGCACTATTTTGGGGTGCGTGTGACTTTTTGATCGCTTGCTATTACACTTTTTGTGATGTAAGGTGACAAAAAATGGTTTATTTACCACAGTTTTTATTTTAAATTTTTTACGGTGTTCATCTGAGGGGTTAGATCATGTGATATTTTTATAGAGACGATCGATACGGACGCGGCGATACCTAATATGTATACTTTTTTTTATTTATGTAAGTTTTACACAATAACAGCTTTTTTAAAACAAAAAAAATTATGTTTTAGTGTCTCCATATTCTGAGCCATAGTTTTTTTTATTTCTTGGGCGATTGTCTTAAGTAGGGGCTAATTTTTTGCGGGATGAGGTGACGGTTAGAGTGGTACTATTTTGGTGGGTAAACGCCTTTTTGATCGCTTGCTGTTGTACTTTTTGTGATGTAAGGTGACAAAAAAATGGTTTATTTAGCACAGTTTTTTTTTATTTTTGTTTTTTTACTGTGTTCATCTGAGGGGTTAGGTCATTTGATATGTTTATAGAGCCGGTTGATACGGACGCGGCAATACCTAATATGTATACTTTCTTTTCCCCCCCTATTTTTTACCAATTTTTTTTTACTTTATTTGGGGAAAATTACGTTTTTGTTTATTTTTACTTGAAACTTTTAATTTTTTGGGGGGAAAACTTTATTTTTTCAACTTTTTTTCACTTTATTTTTTGTCCTACTTTGGGACTTGAACTTTTGGGGGTATATTCCTTTACAATGCATTCCAATGCTTCTGTATTGGAATGCATTGGCTGTATGAGTAATACTGTGTGTATTACTCATACAGCTTCCTGGGCCTGTGAGATCCAGGGGGCTGGATCTCACAGGCTCTTCACCGGAAGGCATTGCGCTGCCTTCCATGCTATTGGGTCCCCCCCACAGCCCCATGGGTCCCTGATGGCACCACCGCCGCACCAGGTAAAAGCCGCAAACCGCAGGTCTGAATTGACCTGTGGTTTGCGGCGATTGTCGACACGCGCGCATTTAGCTGAGGTGCCTGCTTTGAGCAGGCACCTTGTTCCGATCACCGCCCGCCGGGCGGCGGTGATCGGAACAACACATGACGTATCGGTACGTCATGTGTCCTTAAGGACTCGGGAAACATGCCGTACCGGTACATCATGTGTCCGTAAGGGGTTAATAGAGAATGGTGTAATTAGCACATTTCTAAGTCACTTCATTTAAAAAATCCGCCTGCATCACCTGAAAAAAGGCAGTACAGTCATGGCCACAAGAGGTCTCACTTCCACCTAATTTGCAGTTCACTGTCTGTTAGGCATGGCCAACATACCCCTGTGCTGTGTGCGCTCCCTAGATGAAAACAAACATAGTGGGAAATAAGGGAGGGAAGTCACCTCCAGTGTAGTACTGGCAGACTTCCATAGAAGGTAGATGTCCACAGCTTCTGAGAGAAATGCATCTAGCTGTGCAGGTGAAGCAGGGAATACCTTGGCTGAAGGAGACATTATGGAAGCCCAAAAAGACCTATTCCTTCACAATTACGATTGTACAATGAAGCACAGCCATTATGCAATTTTTTTTTTTATTCAGGTATGCTTTAAAGCTCAAGATGGTGTAATTCAACTTTGTCTGTGTTTTCTCTTTATCTGAATATTACTTGTTGATGAACCCTTCTTTACTACTATGTGAAAAAAGCTTGGACATGGCACTGAAAATATTAAGATCACTGCATAACATTTTTATCAGCCCATTTTCCTCTGTGCCATAGTACTAGTCATAATATAGCAGCATGCACTGATTTTCCTTGTATGCTGATCATTATCTTTATGTATCAGTATAAATTAATACGAGTATTACAAGTATAAATTAATACATCTGTCCCTTGAGATAGCTATGATGGTATATATACTGATCATTTCTCGTGACTTCATCTTGCCTACCAGGAGGTATATAAGAAAAAAATTAAATTAACTTTATAGCATCCGATGAAATAAAAAGTTACATTTCCAGATTTTCCCATGATCAGAAGAGCAGTGCATCACGTGCCATATTCTTTACATCTTCTCCTTCATTACTATTTAATTATATCATAATACCTCTCCTTTGGTTTTAATTAACCTTTCCAAGAGAAGTGACCTTGGGCACTGATATACATTTCAGATGATATTAGTCTGACAGGAAGCATTTCATCTTATGGGGTGTATAATGAATACAAAGGTAATTCGGCTGGGTGGTGTGAGGCCCACTGTATTAAGGAGTTATAACCAAACAGAATTTCTAATGTAATCTGTGAATCTGCAAGCAATATCTTGCCTTCATTAATGGTAGGTTCAGAGTATGTTGAGCAGTGTCAAACATACAGATGGGGCACAGTAGAGATAATAATGTGGGCCTCCTCTATTCTGGTTCAGATTACACTATCATGCCCCCCCAGTGCTCTTATCATTCCATAACATTTATGTACCTTTATTTTGAATGGAAATACCCTTTAATTTGTATGCAGCATGTTTTACATACAATCCTTCATCACAGTCACCCTATAGTTACTTTATGGTGAGAAGTGAGAACACGAGTCCAGCATTGACTCATATACTCAAATAGGCATAAATATTAACATACCATATTTTTCACAGTGTTATTTATCAGAATACAAGCATGTTAAATAGTGCCTACGATTTTAGTTCAAAGGAAAGGTACATTTGTCACAATGGATGAGCTTGAATATACTGAAGACAGTACAGGATAGATCAAATGCCCAACTCCCTGTTGTCTCCCTATGATCTGAACAAAAGACCCTTTGTCTCACTGCAGCTAGGACTGTATTGCATCAACAGATTATCGAACCAATATCGGTACAATTAGATCAAAAGTTGGTGTGTATAACAAAAGATCTGTATGTGTAATAGGCCATATGACCAGATAATATGTTGATGTAATACAGCACCTACTGTTATTATCTGACACTAGTCCCAATAGCCGGTGGCAAACACATAGGGGGTTATTTATACAAGGGACTTGTGACTATTTGTACATGTTGACTAGAAATGGCAGTCTTTGTAAATGTGCACCATGGTGTTTTATGCACTTAAAGGGGGTTGTCCAGCTCTTGGAATTATTTTTACCAAAATCTTAGAACAATAATGAGTAATATGTTCCACACTGATCCCCAGCATCTCCCGTGCCACTCTTCCCTAGGTCCCCACAGGTTTTCTATCTTGGCCTCCAGCAATAGTGTTTCATTTATTTTACTCACCTCTATAGCGCTGACGCAGCACTTTAGGCTACTTTCACACTAGCGTTCGGAGCGGATCCGTCTGATGTTTCATCAGACGGATCCGCTCCGATAATGCAGACGTTCGCATCCGTTCAGAACGGATGCGTCTGCATTAAAACTTAGAAAATTTTCTAAGTGTGAAAGTTGTCTGAGCAGATCCGTTCAGACTTTACATTGAAAGTCAATGGGGAACGGATCCGCTTGAAGATTGAGCCATATTGTGTCATCTTCAAGCGGATCCCCATTGACTTCCATTGTAAGTGTGGACGGATTCGCTCGCCTCCGCACGGCCAGGCGGACACCCGAACGCTGCAAGCTGAGCGGAGCGGAGGCTGAGCGCTGGCAGGCGGATGCATTCTCAGTGGATCCGCCTCCACTGAGAATGCATTGGGGCCAGACGGATGCGTTCGGGGCCGCTCGTGAGCCCCTTCAAACGGTGCGCACGAGCGGACACCCGAACGCTAGTGTGAAAGTAGCCTTACAGACATTATCATCATTTGCTCTCCCCAATGAAGCTCACACTTTAAGTTCCTTATCAGTATGTCTTTGTCATGTGAGAGGAAACCCACACAAACACAGGGAGAACATGCTAACTCCATGCAGATTTTATTCTTGGTCAGATTTGATGCTAGGACCCCAGCGCTGCGAGGCACCAAATACTAACCACTGAGCCACCATGCTGCTACTGTGCTGCCCATGTGATACATGTGATCGCTGCAGCAGTTACATGTCCGTGTCAAAATGTCACCACTAGAGGTCAGGACACAGAGATCAGTGAGAGACCTGGAAATCGACGGCCATGGAGTGTCAGACTCGCTTAATTATTTTACAGCATTTAAGGCTTTTGGTAAAATGGCAAGGGGCTGGACAGACCCTTCACCACTTCCCGTGACACCTAGTAGTGGCAAAAAGGCAATGGGAATGCAAACATCAGTTCCACCTTGTACTGTCTTATGTAGATTTATGCTGGTCAGTCTACCTCTATCTAACAGCAAGAGGAGCTGGAAAGGATGATGTTCCAGTGTTTGTGCATTCCAAATGTTATCCTGAGCCTGTACGTTCTGCTAAATGCTCTCAAACATGCAAGCCAATCCAAAACTCCAGACAAGTCTTCCAGTCTTGCCGATATCTCAAAGGGGTTATCCCATGAATATGATCATCAGAACCAGCCCTGTACTTCACATGGATCCAGATTGCTCCCCATTCACTGCTCTAGTTGCTCTGCTGCACTTTCTTTGGGCTGACAGCTCAGGGGGAATAGCCTTTCTCAGGGAGAATGTCCTTTCTGCTGTAGTTCTCTCCCTGTAACTGTCACAGCTTCTAACAACAGACTCAACTGGTGGCAGGTAAGGATGGAGCTAAGCATATGTGTCCACCTCAGACGGAGAAATAAGGAGAAATACAAACAGCAGGAGGTGATATGAACACCTTAAAGACCCAGCCATTTTTCACCTTGAAGACCTGGCAATTTTTTGCAAATCGGAAATGTTGGACTTTGAGGTAATAACTTTGCAGCACATTTACTTATCCAAGCCATTCTGAGATTGTTTTTCCGTGACACATTGTACTTCATAATAGTGGCAAATTTGAATGAATATGTTTCACCTTCATTTATAAAAAAAATCCAAGATTTACAGACAATTTAGAAAAATTTTCTATTTTCAAAATTTACATTTCTCTGCTTTTAAGACTGATAGTGATATCTCATAAAATATAGTTCTGACTTAACATCTCCCCTATGTCTACTTTATGTTGGCATCATTTTGAAAATAGAGAAAATAGTGGCTCAGCCCCTCATCAACAGGACCCAGGTGCTCCTGTTATTGGACTACCCCAAGGTCCTACTGTATTTAGAAGTACTGTGATTCAGAATTTAGCAGGCACTCTGTCACCTGGAGCTGCACATGAAGCAAGTTTTGTTAGCATATAACGTACCTTTAATGAATTAAAATATATAACACTTAAAATATATATATATATATATATATATATATATATATATCAAAATACATAAGAATATATATAAAAAATGGAAGCGTAAAAAAAAAGAGAAAAAATGGTCAATGATACTGCAATAGAAAATCCTGCCAGAAGAGGGCGAAGGAGAGATACTTCACAATTGTAAATCTTCTTCACAGTCCTAGAATTTCATCCAATAAGCTGAGTACATCCTGATAGTTCATAAAAGTAATTTAACAATCAACATTTAGTAGACATAATTTTTCCTTTTACAATTGCAGCCTGTTCATGATTTTTCACTGTCCATTCAAAGATGATATGTCATAATATGATAGCGATTCTTAGTTATTGTTGAATATTAGATATCAGTTGATTTCAGTTCATTGGTAGTTAATTGTAGGAAGATGAAACCCAAATACAGGTATATCATTTTTGAAAACAGCTATATCTCTGTATCAGAATGCTGGCTGCTGGTACGGAGAATTGTAATAAATGTGTTAGTGTGTCTCCAAGCAGATGCCAAGTTGTTAGTATATGTCCCAGATAAATAAATAATAGTTGTACTTTACCGTAATGACGATTTCCAGGTGATGTTACTCTATATTTTCTACATTATATAGTTAAGAATATCAATGAAAAGATATAAATGATATATGATGACAATTTGACTATCTGGATCTCTGTATAAAGTATGATTAAAATAATCAATTTTTACCCACCCTTTATCCACTTTTTTATTATAATTACATGATGTTCCACCCCTACCTGGGGTATATAAAAGCACAAACAAGAAATATAATGATAGCCAGCCACTGATGAAGGAGCAGAGAGCTCTGAAACGCGTATGGTACTAATTGATTTGAGAGCATAACGACAGGAGCAACAATCTAATATGCAACCCACTCTTTTAACAAAGACATCCAGGTGAAGCACACTCTAATAGAAGTCCGCAAAGCACAATGTAATAGAAGCCCGGCACAAGCATGTAACACGTGGGACGCCACGTGAAACGCCGAAAAAACACGTGACACGCTGCGCAGCAGATCACCGGTAGACTACTGTACACACAAGAGCAAGCCTCGGTGAGTAAAACACGAGTGCTTCAGCGACAGCTCATCGCCTGGAAATCGTCATTACGGTAAAGTACAACTATTATTTATTTATCTGGGACATATACTAACAACTTGGCATCTGCTTGGAGACACACTAACAAATGTATTACAATTATCCGTACCAGCCGCCAGCATTCTGATACAGAGATATAGCTGTTTTCAAAAATTATATACCTGTATATGGGTTTCATCTTCCTACAATTAACTACCAATGAACTGAAATCAACTGATATCTAATATTCAACAATAACTAAGAATCACTATCATATTATGACATATCATCTTTGAATGGACAGTGAAAAATCATGAACAGGCTGCAATTGTAAAAGGAAAAATCATGTCTACTAAATGAGGAACTATGCCTCTTTGATCGTTAAATTACTTTTATGAACTATCAGGATGTACTCAGCTTATTGGATGAAATTCTAGGACTGTGAAGAAGTTTTACAATTGTGAAGTATCTCTCTTTCGCCCTCTACTGGCAGGATTTTCTATTGCAGGATCATTGACTGTCCTACGGTGGACCATTTTTTACTCTTTTTTTTTTACGCTTCCATTTTTTATATATATTTTAAGGTATTTTGATCTATATAGTTTTTATTTTAAGTGTTATATAGTTTAATTCATTAAAGGTACGTTATATACTAACAAAACTTGCTTCATGTGCAGCTCCAGGTGACAGAGTGCCTGTTAAATTTTGAATCACATCATTTTGAAAATGTCATTTTATTTTTTAGAACGTTAGAAGGCTTAGAATTTTACAACCAATTTTGTAAAAAATTCCACGAAAATTTCCAAAACCAACTTTTTAAAGGGCAAATTTAGTTTGAAGTCACTTTGTGGGGCTTATGTAGTAGAAACCACCCATAAATGACACCATTTTAGAAACTAAAGCGCTCAAGATATTCAAAACGGATTTTACAAACTGTGCTAACCCTTTAGGTGTTCCACAAGAATTAAAAGAAATTAAAGGTAACATTTAGAAATTTACTTTTCTTTTGTCAAATTTTCCATTGGAATCCATTTTCTTGTAACACAACAAGGGTTAACAGTAAAACAAACATCAACATCTATTACACTGATTCTGACATTTACATAAATACCCTATATGTTCTCATAAACTGCTGAATGGGCGCACAACAAGGATCAGAAGGGAAGAAACACCATACAGCTTTTGGAGGGCAGATTTCACTGGAATCATTTGCCGGCACCATGTCACATTTGAAGATCGCGTGTCACCCCCAAAGAGAAAACCCTCAAAAAGTCACCCCATTTTGGAAACTACACACCCCCAAAGGATATTTCAAGGGGTGGAATGAGTACTTTGGCCCAACAGGCGTTTCATAGAAATTAGAAACATATGGCTGTAAAAATTAAAAATGACATTTTTTTACCAGAAAATGTCACTTTTGCCCCAAATTTTTCAGTTTCACAAGAGGTAAAAGGGAAACTGAACCCCACAATTTGTTGCCCATTTTCTCCTGAATACGGCATCACTATTTTAACAACAGCGTTTGAAACGTGTGTTTTCACACAAGTATAAAACCTACCTACCCTTCTATACCTATATACACTCACCTAAAGAATTATTAGGAACACCATACTAATACGGTGTTGGACCCCCTTTTGCCTTCAGAACTGCCTTAATTCTACTTGGCATTGATTCAACAAGGTGCTGATAGCATTCTTTAGAAATGTTGGCCCATATTGATAGGATAGCATCTTGCAGTTGATGGAGATTTGAGGGATGCACATCCAGGGCACGAAGCTCCCGTTCCACCACATCCCAAAGATGCTCTATTGGGTTGAGATCTGGTGACTGTGGGGGCCATTTTAGTACAGTGAACTCATTGTCCTGTTCAAGAAACCAATTTGAAATGATTCGAGCTTTGTGACATGGTGCATTATCCTGCTGGAAGTAGCCATCAGATGATGGATACATGTTCTCATTCTGTTCAGGAAGGTTTTAGACCAGGTCTCAGCTCCATAGGACGTACTGTTCGAGAGATATTCCAAAAAAAATGCATTAGCCAATAGAAGCTTGGTCACGTGACCCTTATCAGCCAATTGAAGCTCGCAGGCCAGTCTCCACATGCACAGTTTTACTCCAGGGTTCCATAACAACCCAGCCATTTCTCTTCACTGCTGTAGGTGAGCTTTAAAGGAAATCTGTCACCAGGATAATCGCTATTGAAGTAAAGCCATGGTCTAATAGCACTTAGTACCTTATTTCCAGATTTGCCTATCAGCAATAGATGTTTTTATCCTCTGAAAATCCAATTTATTTGGTATGCAAATGAGCCAGTAAGGTGCCTAGAGGGGAGTCACTCTTGCAGGAAGGAGCCCAGACACGCCCCCTACCACAATGTATCCACCCTCAAAAGACAAACTTAAATCCCCGCCCCCAGGTCCCACTAATCCACGCCCCTGATCTAGTTAGCCCTCGCCCCCTCCCACTCCTCAGCTGACGGGGATTGAAAAAATGAAGGTAAAAATCAACTTCTGTCAGCTGTAGGGGTGGGAGGGAGGATGACTTTCTCCCTGCAGCTCACACTCAGACAGCACAGTGCTACTGTCTGAGAGTGTGCTGTTCAAAAGGACATCCTTGTGTCCGTCCAGGCCCTGCGCCAGACGGAGGACAGGGAGTCTGAAAACAGGACTGTCTGACCTAAAACTGGACCTCTGGCCACCCTAGGGGTAGGCTTCTGTGTAGGTCACAGTTAAGGAGATGGTCCACTATGGAGGTCAGTGTTAAGTGGCAGATTGCTATAGAGGCCACTGTTAAGGGGGTAGGCCCCTGTGGAGGTCACTGTCAAGGGGGTGGTGTGCTGTAAAACTCACTGTTAAAGGGAAGGCTGCTGTAAAGGTCAAAGTTAATGGGAACGGGCCGCTGTGGAGGACCAATTTTAAGTGACAGGGCACTGTGGGGGGTGAGTGTTTAGGGGTGGGGGGCTGTGGAGTTCACTGTTAATAGGGCGGGGTGCTGTAGATGTCACTGTTATAGTGGATAGTGTTGATATCTTTTAACGACACACACAAACATTAAATGAAATAGATTAAATATACCCGAGCGAAGCGGGGTCCTTCAGCTAGTACACACATATATATATATATATATACACACATACAAAGGCCTCATTGAGCAGGCCGAAACGTTGCTGGGAATAAAGTTTTGGGGTCTTCACCCTGTCACCAAAACCTGGAAGTGCTGCCTCGTTATTTGAAAAGTATATATATGGTATATATATAAAAGCTACCCTACAATACGTCAGAGCAGGAAGGTGTTTTCACACGCATATAAAACCTACCTAACCTTCTATACACACACATATATATATATATATATATATACACATACACACACACACACACTAGCCTACAATACTATCTATTTATTTTATATTTTAGTATTATTTTTTTTACAACAGCGCTTGAATCATCTGCGCAGGAAGGTGTTTTTACACTCGTGTGTCTACATGTGTGTTTATGTGTATATATGTACTGTATATATCTACCTAACCCACCTAACCTAAATTATATATATATATATCTATATATATATATATATATATATATACAGTACAGACCAAAAGTTTGGACACACCTTCTCATTCAAAGAGTTTTCTTTATTTTCATGACTATGAAGGCATCAAAACTATGAATTAACACATGTGGAATTATATACATAACAAACAAGTGTGAAACAACTGAAAATATGTCATATTCTAGGTTCTTCAAAGTAGCCACCTTTTGCTTTGATTACTTCTTTGCACACTCTTGGCATTCTCTTGATGAGCTTCAAGAGGTAGTCCCCTGAAATGGTCTTCCAACAGTCTTGAAGGAGTTCCCAGAGATGCTTAGCACTTGTTGGCCCTTTTGCCTTCACTCTGCGGTCCAGCTCACCCCAAACCATCTCGATTGGGTTCAGGTCTGGTGACTGTGGAGGCCAGGTCATCTGGCGCAGCACCCCATCACTCTCCTTCATGGTCAAATAGCCCTTACTTTCAAAGTTTTCCCAATTTTTCGACTGACTGACCTTCATTTCTTAAAGTAATGATGGCCACTCGTTTTTCTTTACTTAGCTGCTTTTTTCTTGCCATAATACAAAATTAAGCAAACAAAACAGTCTATTCAGTAGGACTATCAGCTGTGTATCCACCTGACTTCTCCTCAACGCAACTGATGGTCCCAACCCCATTTATAAGGCAAGAAATCCCACTTATTAAACCTGACAGGTGTGAAGTGAAAACCATTTCAGGGGACTACCTCTTGAAGCTTATGAAGAGAATGCCAAGAGTGTGCAAAGCAGTAATCAAAGCAAAAGATGGCTACTTTGAAGAACCTAGAATATGACATATTTTCAGTTGTTTCACACTTGTTTGTTATGTATATAATTCCACATGTGTTAATTCATAGTTTTGATGCCTTCAGTGCGAATCTACAATTTTCATAGTCATGAAAATAAAGAAAACTCTTTGAATGAGAAGGTGTG
Organism: Bufo bufo; assembly: GCF_905171765.1. NCBI lineage: Eukaryota > Metazoa > Chordata > Amphibia > Anura > Bufonidae > Bufo > Bufo bufo. The sequence continues at coordinate 211,741,271 of NC_053393.1, forward strand.
TCCAAACTTTTGGTCTGTACTATATATATATACACACATACACACACAACCTAACTATATTCTAACTATATATTTTTTAATTTTTAATTTTTTAATTTTTAATTTTATATTTTTTATATTTATATTTTTTTATTTTAATTTAATTTATTTTATTTTATACTTCTTTTATATACAGGTCACACAGCACTAGGGAAGGGGGATGGGTGTCTGAGGGGGACTAAGTGCAGCTGATAGGGTTAACTGCAGCTAAGGGGGAAGGGCAGGCACAGCTCACTGGTCACACAGCTCCCCAAACATCAGGGAGCACTAAGGACGGGCTGTGGATGTGGGAGGGGGACTGAAGGGGTAAACTCTGCAAGTGTGGGGGGAGGGCAGGCTAATCCACAGCTCAGATCTCCTCAGCACTGGAGACAGAGAGTTACAAGCAGCTCCGATCTCCTCAGCGCTGCAAAGGGCGGTTGAGGGGGAATGTCAGGCTGCAGCTGCGATCTCCTCAGCAATTAGGAGTGTCCTGCTGAGGGTTTATAGCACACACTTTTGATCTGCTCAGCACTGATAAAACTGAGGAGATCGGAGTTGAAATAGGCGCCTTTAGCTGTGATTGGTCAGTCTGGATTGACTGACCAGTCACAGCGATCGTCAGACGGGGACAGCTGTGACTGTCTCTGTCATAGGTGTCTGTGACAGCTGTTGTCACTGTCCTGTCACTGTATGTTTATTCACAGTGAAAGTTTAACTGTAGGACGAGAATGCTCATCCTAGTGCCTGAAGTTCATGCAAGTTAGGGTCCATTCACACATCCGTATGTGTTTTGCGGACCCACGGATCCGTGGATCCGCAAAACATGGACACCGGCAATGTGCGTTACGCATTTTGCGAACCGCACATCGCCGGCACTATAATAAAATATGCCCAATCTTGTCCGCAAGACAAGAATAGGACATGTTCAATTTTTTTCGGGAACGGAATTGCGGACCCGGAAGTGCGGATCCGGCCAGCACATCGTGCGGCCCCATAGAAATGAATGGGTCCGCAATTCTGTTCCGCAAAATGCGCAACAGAATTGCGGACGTGTGAATGGACCCTTAGGACGAGCATTCTCGTCCAAGGTCCTGAAATATAGTAATAAGATCCAGGTGCTGGTTTGAAAATGTAGAAAATCCTTCATGGGACAACCCTTGTAAGTGTCATATGTGCTGTTCCACTACCAGGCCAACTCATATTCCTGTTTCTAATATTGGTCCATTGTGGAGCTTGTCCTGGAATTATTAACATAAAAGTTACCTTCAAACCTGAGCCCAAGACCTTATCTGTCTAAATAATTATCATTACACAAAAAAATGGCAGGTTATTTTGTCACTATCCGGAAACCCCATCCTTTACCAAAATTTTCTTTTAAATTTGATTTATGATGAAAAACAAGATAAAGTATTTCCTGAAAGGAACATTATTTCACTAATGAAGGGTGAATGATAAATGGAAATGAAAGGATATTAAGTGTATAGTTGTACAAATTGTATTTAGTGCATAAAATCATCAAAGGACTACACTACGTAATTTGGTGCAGACTGGGAATACATGTATTATATTTACTGCTTCATTTACTACACTCTTTTTTCAGTTTAAAGATACAGAAATGTGTGTTAGTCAGCAAAAATATAATCAGATTCTTAACAATGGATGAGAAAAGAAAAGCCAGCAAAGAAGAACTGAAGTGCAGTATAAAGACCTGAGTGTCACGGTGCGGTTCACCGTGACATGGTTCGCCGTGCAGGCTGGCTGCACGCCTTTTGCGTACTGGCTTCGGGTGATTCTGTGTTGGCTGGTTGCTTTTGGCTGCCTGCTGGCTGCGGTATCTAGTGTGAACCTGCCCGTGTGTGTGTACCCCCTTTGGCTGTATCATCTCCCTGTGGGTATGTAAGGTTGGTTGCTCTCTTGCGTACTGGCAGCGGTGTTCTGTGCATGCTGGTTGCTACGGGCAACGTCCTGTATTGCAGCTCAATATGCTGTGGTTTCTGGTTACACCTGACCTGATTTGGTACCTCCCTGTTTGGTTCTGATGGGGTTAACCTCCCCTGGTCGGTTCCTGGGTGTGTCCTTTCAGGTGAACTCGTTAGGCTGCTATTTCTGCCTTTGAGCGTGGAGTGTTGAGGTCAGTCTGTTCTGTCTTGTCTTGTGGGTGTTTCGCCCTTCTGCTCTGTGTAGTCTGTCTGTCTACATTTCTCTTGCCAAATTTTGATCTTTGGTGCTGACCCAAGGGGTCCTACCACCTCGGTGTGTTCCGCCTGGTTCTGTATTGTTGTCTTCTGGCCCTGTACCTTGCCTTGTATCTGTCCTGTATCTGTATAGCCTAGCAAAGCTTATCTGCATCTGATCTATGTTCCTTTTATTGTCTGTCTGGCAGTCCTTACTGCTTCTGGTATTCCGTTCATGTCTGTCCATGTCCGCCTCCGGACCGCCTAGCTTCTTCTGCTTGCAGCGCAGGTAACTGCTTCTGTCTGTGCTCTGCCTGTTCTGTGCAGCTCTTCCTGGGGCCGCCTTGCTTCTATTGCTTGGGGCGCAGGTACCTGCTTCTGCCTCTGTTCCATTCTTTCTGCCTGTCTGTAGACTCACTGTACTGTTGGTACCTTGTCTGGTATCTCCTTGCCACCTGATCCTACTGCCACTGACTCTGTTTACACTCTGGAGTAGCCCCTGGCAACTATCTTCGACCCAAGCCTATCCTCACCATCTGAGGCTCTAGTGAAGACTAGGTAGCTGCTTAGTTAAGCCCCTCTAGAGTATTGTTAGTCAGTGGTGCAGTGGGTTCACACCCACTGTTCCGTTTCAGTACATTGAGGTCTTCTGTTATAGTTATTGTCACGTGTCTTTGTTATAAGTTATGTGTTCCATGGTCCTTGGCCTGTTTGTCTTGTCCTGCTCATATGTCGTCCCGGAGGTCCTCCTGGGGATCCCCGGCACGTGACACTGAGAGATCTACCAATACCTTCTCGGCAGTGGCATATTTAAAGGCTCATGTGCCCTTGTGCAAAAGTTCAGCTTGGGCCTCCCTTTCCCTCAGTGATTTGTGGCCAGGGGCAGGGAAACACATAGCCTTTGTTCTGCCTGAGGCAAAAATGTAAATGGCTGCCAAATTCTTGACCTAAGCCCTTCCCTAAAGGCAGAGGTGTAACTTGACCAGCATGCACTTTCTACAAACCGGATTCCAAAAAAATTGGGACACTATACAAATCGTGAATAAAAACTGAATGCAATGATGTGGAGGTGCCAACTTCTAATATTTTATTCAGAATAGAACATAAATCACGGAACAAAAGTTTAAACTGACAAAAAATGTACCATTTTAAGGGAAAAATATGTTGAATCAGAATTTCATGGTGTCAACAAATCCCCAAAAAGTTGGGACAAGGCCATTTTCACCACTGTGTGGCATCTCCCCTTCTTACAACACTCAACAGACGCCTGGGGACCGAGGAGACCAGTTTCTCAAGTTTAGAAATAGGAATGCTCTCCCATTCTTGTCTAATACAGGCCTCTAACTGTTCAATCGTCTTGGGCCTTCTTTGTTGCACCTTCCTCTTTATGATGCGCCAAATGTTCTCTATAGGTGAAAGATCTGGTCTGCAGACTGGCCATTTCAGTACCCGGATCCTTCTCCTACGCAGCCATGATGTTGTGATTGATGCAGAATGTGGTCTGGCATTATCTTGTTGAAAAATGCAGGGTCTTCCCTGAAAGAGATGACGTCTGGATGGGAGCATATGTTGTTCTAGAACCTGAATATATTTTTCTGCATTGATGGTGCCTTTCCAGACATGCAAGCTGCCCATGCCACACGCACTCATGCAACCCCATACCATCAGAGATGCAGGCTTCTGAACTGAGCGTTGATAACAACTTGGGTTGTCCTTTTCCTCTTTGGTCCGGATGACATGGCGTCCCAGATTTCCAAAAAGAACTTCGAATCGTGACTCGTCTGACCACAGAACAGTCTTCCATTTTGCCACACTCCATTTTAAATGATCCCTGGCCCAGTGAAAACGCCTGAGCTTGTGGATCTTGCTTAGAAATGGCTTCTTCTTTGCACTGTAGAGTTTCAGCTGGCAACGGCGGATGGCACGGTGGATTGTGTTCACTGACAATGGTTTCTGGAAGTATTCCTGAGCCCATTCTGTGATTCCTTTACAGTAGCATTCCTGTTTGTGGTGCAGTGTCGTTTAAGGGCCCGAAGATCACGGGCATCCAGTATGGTTTTACGGCCTTGACCCTTACCCACAGAGATTGTTCCAGATTCTCTGAATCTTCGGATGATGTTATGCACAGTTGATGATGATAGATGCAAAGTCTTTGCAATTTTTCGCTGGGTAACACCTTTCTGATATTGCTCCACTATCTTTCTGCGCAACATTGTGGGAATTGGTGATCCTCTACCCATCTTGGCTTCTGAGAGACACTGCCACTCTGAGAAGCTCTTTTTATACCTAATCATGTTGCCAATTGACCTAATTAGTGTTAATTGGTCTTCCAGCTCTTCGTTATGCTCAAATTTACTTTTTCCAGCCTCTTATTGCTACTTGTCCCAACTTTTTGGGGATTTGTTGACACCGTGAAAATTGGAATCAACGTATTTTTCCTTTAAAATGATACATTTACTCGGATTAAACGTTTGATCTGTCATCTACGTTCTATTACAAATAAAATATTGACATTTGCCATCTCCACATCATTGCATTCAGTTTTTATTCACAATTTGTTTAGTGTCCCAACTTTTTTGGAATCCGGTTTGTATAATACCGATGTCTTCTTATACGGCACAAAGGTCCTTGGTCCCCTCAGGCTCATGGGCCCGGTAGTGACTGCTACCTCTGCTAGCTATGCCCCTGCTTCTTGGTCTCTTGATCTGCTTCTACTCATGCATGACACCTGGCAGCATAGTCGTGATCCGCTTGGTCATCAGGGGAAAATGGGTTCTGTTTTTTAAAGGGTTTGCCCACCTTTTCACTGCTTCGACGAGCTCAGTCCACTACAAAGCAGATGCAGCTGTCTGCTTCCAGTACCGGAGCTATTGTCAAATAGTTAATTGGTTGGGGAGGGGGATTAGATGCCCAACTATCAGCTAGTGATGGCCTATCCTAAGGACAACTCAGCACTTAGTAAAAGGTGAACAAACCCTTTAAGACCTGAGCTGAGGTTAACTCTTTCAGGACTTCCGCTAAATGTCCGTTCTTTAAATATGGCTGCCGGGTTTCTGCCCAGGACTAATCTCTGCGATTGAAAATAAAGGCACTTACAGACTTTTAACCCGTGAGATGAAGTGGTCAAAAGTGAGACGGGAGCCGCGTGCTCCTGCATCGGTAACAGCTTCAGCTTTCTCCGGTTGAGATCGGAGAAGCTATTACATTGCAGTGATAGGCCAGACCCTGCTTGAGGTTCCCGATGCCTGTCACTATTATATTCCAAAACAGGCCTGCAGATGGCAGCATTTCATTGGAATATACTGAATTCTGCATTCTGTAATGGATAAATATCAATTACAGAATACAAGTGGCAATCTAATAATTGCTTATTATAGTCACCTAGGGTGACTTAAAAGAAAGTAAACAAAAAAGGTATAATAAAGTTTTTAAAAATATAAAAATTAAAAATATATAAAAGTTAGAATCCTCTCCCTTTCCCAAAAAATAAAAATAAATTAATATTTTTTTTCCATACGGCAAACAATGCATCACTATTTTCCCCAAACAATGGAATAAAAAGTGATAGAAAAGCTATACACACTCCAAAATGATATCACTGAAAAGTGCAGATCGTCCCGCAAAGAAGGAGTCCTCACACAGCTCCGTATATACAAATATAAAGGTTATGGCAGTCAAAATATGATGATAAAAATAAAAAAATAAATTTTGTGGTATTGTTTTGTGGTAATCATATTGACCTAGAGAATGAAGCACATGGGTTGGTTTTACCTCAAATGAAACTCAGCAAAAACAAAACCAATAAAACTGTGGCCAAATTCTACCTCATTTATATTTTTTCCAGACTCCCACTACATTGTATGCAATAGTAAATGGTGCCATTAAAAAATATAACTTGTCCTACCAAAAATAAGACCTCATTCAGCTATGTGAATGGGAAAATTTAAAAGTTATGGATCATGGAAGGCAGGGAATAAAGGCAGGCAATAAACAAAAAAGCTACAGTGGAATGTTGCCAGGTACTGAAGGGGTTAATATACGGTTCTGGAAATCTGTCACCTTCCGAAAGCACTATTACGTACTGTACTACATGTGGAAATAGGGGAAAACGTATTGTAACCAGAATAATGTACCGCTTCAACTCTGAACCTGGCAGTTAATCCCCTTGTTTATAAATGTTGACAGCAGCATCTCAGTGAGCTCCCTCTCTCCCCCAATCAGCCCCCTGCAATGTGATTGTGGAGAGCCGAAGGGTTTCTCCTCTCCACTTCTTCGTCTTGGCTTAACACAGAGGAAATGGCTGGAAATGCCTTTTGAGGCAATGACTGGCCTGATGAGTGACTTACTTTAGTCAGTAATTGGCTGAGTATGCTTTTCCAGCAATTTCCCATTTGGCCAGCGCGGGCCTTTTAAATTTTTTTTTATCTGCACAGGCAAAGGGGTTGTCCCACAAAAACATATTCTACAGTTTTCAAACCAGCACCTGGATCTGAATACTTTTCTGATTACATGTAATTAAAAATGTTGTATAGCCACTGAGTTACTCAATAAAATGTATCTGTATGGCGCCACCTGCTGTTTGTTCTTTTTCTTATTTCTTTGTCCTGATCACTGAGATGGCCGCACATGCTCAGTTTCATTCTGCCTCCTGAGCTGTGATAGGGAGAGCATGAACACTCCCCTTGAGCTGCCAGCTTGATATCAATCTAGCAGAGCAATGAATGGGGAGATCTCTGGATCCATGGGAGGTACAGGGCTGGTTCTAGCTTTGTTAGAAAGAGAATGTTGTGTATTATATGATGTCTGATTTTAATTTTTTACATTAATCATGAGATAACCCCTTTAAAGGAAGAGACAGGGCCGATCTGAAGTTTGGCAAGGGGGACAGGAGGCGGTTGACCTCCTAAGGCAGCCATTTATATATTTCTTACAGTTTTAATTGCAATATGAGATAGGATAAAGGGAGAGGAAGAATTTCAGTGAGGAATTTTATTAATCTACATAGCACCAACATATTAAACAGGCCTGTATGGAAATTCACTCACATTGGAACCCATCCCCATGAATAATATTTTATATATATTTTATGCGTACTGTAATTTACATGTTTTAATAGTTCAGTAATTACATGATACTATTAACTAAATGTCAGAAACATCAAGTAGAAGGGGAGCAGCGAAAAAATTATTTATCACATTATTACGGTAATAGAAAAGCAAGAAGAGCCCCTTAGGTTATATGTGTCTTACTTGGATTAAGCACAAGACAAATATACTTATTTAAAAGGGGTTGTCTTATCTCACTTCTAGACAAGATGAGACACAGTCCTGACCACCAGACGGCAGGGAAACAGCATAGAGCGGCGGCGCTATGGAAATAGCATAACACAGCAAGCTATGATGCTTCCCTAACTAGGAAACAACATAGCTTGCTGCTCTACGCTGTTTCCGTAGCCCCTATTCCCCGCAATGGGAGCAACTGAAACAGAGCAACTGCGCGTTCTGCTGTTTCTCGGCAGGCTGGTGGTTAGGACTGTTTCTCATCTCGCCTAGTGGTAAGATGAGACAACCCCTTTAACCACTTCCCGACCGCCCATTCACTATAAACGTCCTGGGTGGTCGGGTTCATCTCTGATCGGACGTTTCTGAACATCCTTTCAGAGATGGCAGCTGCACGCTAATCGTTCAGCTGCTGAGTGGGGGGCCCGCTGTCAATGATAGCAGGGCACCCCAGAGAGAAGGCAGGGACCGTTCCTGGGTGTCCCTGCCTTCTAGATCGCTGTATACACATCGCTCAACGAGCGCTGTGTATACAGCTGAGGAAGCGATCTGCCGCTGCCTGTCCCGGCCCGGCGATCATGTGATCGGATGTTCCATAGACCTCGATCATCTCTGCACTGAGGCTGTACAGTATAGTATTATGCTGTACAGCCTCTCTGGGGGTGTATTTCCACTGTAACTGGGGCTACTATGTCATCCCTCATTATAGGAGAAATCAATAGTGAAAAAAAAATTAAATAAGTGAAGTTAAATGTCCCTCAGAGGTCTTGTATGACCTTATTGGGGACTCAAACTTTAAAATAAAATAAAAATAAAAAAAGGTGTTTGGGAAATAAAAAAGTTCCACATTTAAAAAAAAAAATTCCACCCAAATCCATTTTCTAAAAAATGTTAAAAATAGAAGAAAAAAAATAAAAATAGACATATTTGGTATTACCTCGTCCGCAAAGACTGGCTCTATAATAATATCATATGATCTACCCATCAGGTGAAATAATTAAATAAACATTGCGCCAAAACAGATTTTAGTTATCTCACCTCCCAAAAAACATAATCTTAATCAATCAAAAAGTCATATGTATCCCAAAATGGTAGCAATAAAAATGTCACTTCATCCCGCAAAAAATGAGCCCCCACACAAGACCATAGCCAGAAAAAATAAATAAATATGGCCCTAAGAAAATTGCAACACAAAAACATGATTTATTTCTAAAAATGCTCTTATTGTGTAAAACGTAAAAAAATAATAAAAAAATAGACAATATTTGGCATCGCCGCATCTATAACAATTGGCTCTACAACAATATCACATGATCTACCCCATCAAGTGAACGGTGTAAAAAAAGAAAAATTATAATGCCAATTTTTTGTCACCTCACCTCACAAATAACATAATATCAATCAAGAAAAAAGTCGGATGTACCCCAAAATGGTAGCAATAATAACATCACCTTGTCCTACAAAACCCTCACATGAGACTATAGCCAGAAAAATGAAAAAAATATGGCTCTAAGAAAATGCCCACACAAAAACATGATTTGTTTTCTAAAAATGTTTTTATTGTGTAAAACGTAAAAAAAAAAAAAGACATATTTGGTATCGTTGCATCCGTAATGATCTATAAAATTATCACATGATCTACCCGATTGAGTAACAGTATAAAAAAATAGAAAACAACTTTTTTGTGACTTCACCTCCCAATAAGGCCTCATGCACACGACAGTATTTTTTCACGGTCTGCAAAACGGGGTTCCGTTGGTCCGTGATCCGTGACCGTTTTTTCGTCCGTTGTTTTGGTGTCCGCCTGGCCGTGCGGAGCCAAACAGATCCATCCTGACTTACAATGCAAGTCAATGTGGACGGATCCGTTTGACGTTGACACAATATGGTGCCATTGCAAACGGATCCGTCCCCCATTGACTTTCAATGTAAAGTCAGGAGTTAATATACCATAGGATCTGAGTTTTCTCCAATCCGATGGTATATTTTAACTTGAAGCGTCCCCATCACCATGGGAACGCCTCTATGTTAGAATATACCATCGGATTTGAGGAAACTCATATCCGACAGTATATTGTAACACAGAGGCGTTCCCATAGTGATGGGGACGCTTCAAGTTAGAATATCCTATGAACTGTGTACATGACTGCCCCCTGCTGCCTGGCAGCACCCGATCTTTTACAGGGGGCTGTGATCCGCACAATTAACCCCTCAGGTGCCGCACCTAAAGGGTTAATTGTGCGTATCATAGCCCCCTGTAAGAGATGAGGTGCTGCCAGGCAGCAGGGGGCAGACCCCCTCCCTCCCCAATATTATATTCATTGGTGGCCAGTGCGGCCTCCCCTCCCCCCCCCCCCCCCAAGTTAAAATCACGTTCCGAATCCCCCATCATTGGTGGCCAGTGCTGCCTCACATCTCCCCCCCCTTGTTAAAATCACATTCCGAATCCCCCATCATTGGTGGCCAGTGCGGCCTCACATCTCCTTCCCCCTAGTTAAAATCACGTTCCGAATCCCCATCATTGGTGGCCAGTGCGGCCTCACATCTCCCCCCCCACAGTTAAAATCACGTTCCCCCATCATTGGTGGCAGTGGAGAGTTCTGATCGGAGTCCCAGTTTAATCGCTGGGGCTCCGATCGGTAACCATGGCATGCCATGGTTACTTAGCAATTTTTAGAAGCATTATACTTACCTGCGAGCTGCGATGTCTGTGACCGGTCGGGCGCTCCTCCTACTGGTAAGTGAAAGGTCTGTGCGGCGCATTGCCTATAGCACAGACCTGTCACTTACCAGTAGGAGGAGCGCCCGGCCGGTCACAGACATCGCAGCTCGCAGGTAAGTATAATGCTTCTAAAAATTGCTAAGTAACCATGGCAACCAGGACTGCAGTAGCGTCCTGGTTGCCATGGTTACCGATCGGAGCCCCAGCGATTAAACTGGGACTCCGAACGGAACTCTCCACTGCCACCAATGATGGGGGAACGTGATTTTAACTGTGGGGGGGGGGGAGATGTGAGGCCGCACTGGCCACCAATGATGGGGGATTCGGAACGTGATTTTAACTAGGGGGCGGGGGGAGAGGTGAGGCCGCACTGGCCACCAATGATGGGGGATTCGGAACATGATTTTAACTAAGGTGGGGGGGGGGGGAGATGTGAGGCCGCACTGGCCACCAATGATGGGGGATTCGGAACGTGATTTTAACTGGGGGGGGGAGGTGAGGCCCCACTGGCCACCAATGATGGGGGATTCGGAACGTGATTTTAACTGGGGGGGGGGAGAGGTGAGGCCGCACTGGCCACCAATGAATATAATATTGGGGAGGGAGGGGGTCTTCCCCCTCCTGCCTGGCAGCACCTGATCTCTTACAGTGGGCTATGATATGCACAATTAACCCTTTAGGTGCGGCACCTGAGGGGTTAATTGTGCGGATCACAGCCCCCTGTAAAAGATCGGGTGCTGCCAGGCAGCAGGGGGCAGTCATGTACACAGTTCTCAGTATATTCTAACTTGAAGCGTCCCCATCACTATAGGAACGCCTCTGTGTTAGAATATACTGTCGGATATGAGTTTTCACGAAGTGAAAACTCATATCTGAAAAAGCTTTTATGCAGACGGATCTGTGATCCGTCTGTGTTAAAGTTGCCAACAGCCACGAATCACGGACGCGGATGCCAATCTTGTGTGCATCCGTGTTTTTTCACGGACCCATTGACTTGAATGGGTCCGTGAACCGTTGTCCGTCAAAAAACTAGGACAGGTCATATTTTTTTGACGGACAGGAAACACGGATCACGGCCGCGGATGAACAACGGTGCATTTTCCGAGTTTTCAATGGACCCGCAGAAAATCACGGAAAACGGATCAACGGCCACGGATGCACACAACGGTCGTGTACATGAGGCCTAAAGGAGATAAAAAGCAACCAGAAAGCCAACTGTATAAATATGTTTTAATACATTATTTTAATGATATTAAAATAAATTCTGAATGAACTATCAGTTCAGAGAAAAACTAAAATAAATGTTTCCGCCATATATGTAAATGCTCCTTAAATGAGTCCTGTCTCCTCCATGCTTCAGAGAGGAGTCCGGCGTTCTCTGACTCTTGGAGTGCAGCCATGCCCACAAATGAATAAGACACACCCTCTACGATTGCTCATCTCCACCCCTTCTCTTCCAAGTCTCGGAGCTGTGCAGTATACATTATATGATCAGTAGGAGTGTTGATTGCGAATATTCCAATCGTGAATATCGGCACTTCATAATCGCAAATATTCTAGATTTTTCGGAAAAGAAAATACTTGGAGGTGTTTATAAAAAAAAACTAGAATGATTAGGGTGGGGGAGAACTATCTCAGGATGCCGATGATTCTTATGGTTAAAAACCGGTGACAGGTTCCCTTTAACATTGGGGGTCTGAGGTCTGATTGGGCGTCTTATTAACATTGGGGGTCTGATCAGAGGTCTGATGGGGCGGTCTTATTAACTTTCAGGGTCTGATCTGAGGTCTGATGGGGGGGGTCTTATGAAAAATATTTTTTCTTATTTTCCTCCTCTAAAACCGGTGTCTTATAGGGCACAAATATGGTAATTTTTCTCTATTCTTCACAGTGTATTCTTCAAACAGAGAAAATATTATGACAAAGGAAAAAGGGGAATTAGTAGCCTATAACATAGTTAGGTTAGAGGGGGAACACCCTGAAATGTTAGCGAGCCATAGGAACTGTGGTCTTGCACCTGCTCACTAATAAAGAGCAAAGGACAATATGGGTGCCTCTTGTTTTTGACACTGACATGAAGTTACAGCAATATATTCATTACTGATATGTACCTAAATTTTTCTTTAAAATGATGCCTGTTACTGTATTTTCTGGCATATAAGACTACTAGGTGCATAAGACGACCCCCAACTTTTCCATTTTAAATATAGGGTTTGGGCTATACTCGACGTATAAGACTACCCCTGCCTGCCCAGCCCTCGCTGTCTCCAAGAGAATCTTCTCCAGTCCACTGAGCTGACTATGGCAGCCAGGGTTTCAATAGCATCCTGGTTGCCATGGTAACCTATCATTTTCTTTTCATATTTCCAGTTTCCCACATAGGAACTACTATCGGCTGGTAAAAGACGGTGGGTCCATTGCCATGGGGGATCTGTGGATAGCACTGTTATTGGGGGGGGGGGGGATCTGTGGATGACACTGTTATGGGTAGAAGATCTGTGGATGGCACTGTTATGGGAGGGGAATCTGTGGATGGCACTGTTATGGGAGGGGTATCTGTGGATGACACTGCTATGGGGGATCTATGGATGACACTATATAGCATCTTATGCCATATGTGTCCTCCACAGATCTCCCCCATATCAGTGTCCCCCAATACACCGGCCCCGCCGCTCACAGCAGTATAATATCTAAAGACTATTCCTTAACCGGCAGTAACTTGAACTTTAAATCAGCTCTATGATCTTTATTACCTTACAATGAAGCTCCGGTAACAGGCAGAGCGGGCGGCAGCGTAACGTTACTCACTCACGTGACGCGCCTGCTCCGCCTGCTTCATTCATAAAGTGGGCGGAGCAGGCGCGTCACATGAGTTAGTGAAGTTACGCCGGCGCCCGCTCTGCCTGTTACCGGAGCTTCATTGTAAGGTAATAAAGATCATAGCGCTGGTTTAAAGTTCAAGATACTGCTGTGAGCGGCGAGGCCGGTGTAAGAGTAAAGTGACTGCATCGGCCCCGCCGTGAGTTGCCGCCTTCAGCCCCTCCTCCCTCCTGGCTGATACTTTGCTGCGCTGTGAAGCATCGACTTAACTGCGGCGGTGCGGGAGCGTGCAGGATTTACGGGACCCGCAGGCATAGCGCCTGACCGGCCGGTCCCGCCCGCATAGCAACAAATCAGCTGATTATTCGAAAACGTTGATTAATCGTTGCAGCCCTACAGTGAATAAATTAAGAGAGGGGCGGCAGCACAGTGGGGAGGGAGGGACTGCTTCCTTCTCCCCTGCTTCATTCTACCCGGCGTATAAGACGACTCCCGGCTTTTGAAAATAATTTCTAGATTTAGAAAGTCGTCTTATATGCGGGAAAATATGGTAACTTAATTTTTTATTTATTTATTTTTAATAGTAGTCATTATTTTTAATTTTTAAAACATAACTTGGGCACTGCACATAAATCATTCCTATATTTTTTGCATAGACAGTCCTGCAGGTTGTGTGTAGGTTTTGGCAGCTGAATGGCAGTTAAAGGCGTTATCCTATGATAAATATAAAAAATGAAATAAGATAAAATAAAATCATATGATATCATAATACAGGTACACATGCTGTATAACTCCTCATGGAATTTAATGGGATTATCCCATGATTAATGTCAAAAATTAAAATCAGGCATCATACACGACACCTCTTTTTAACAAAGCTAGAACCAGCCCTGTACCTCACATGGACCCAGAGATACAGTTGCAAGAAAAAGTATGTGAACCCTTTGGAATGATATGGATTTCTGCACAAATTGGTCATAAAATGTGATCTGATCTTCATCTACGTCACAACAATAGACAATCACAGTCTGCTTAAACTAATATCACACAAAGAATGAAATGTTACCATGTTTTTATTGAACACACCATGTAAATATTCACAGTGCAGGTGGAAAAAGTATGTGAACCCCTAGACTAATGACATCTCCAAGAGCTAATTGGAGTGAGGTCTCAGCCAAATGGAGTCTAATCAATGACATGATATTGGAGGTGTTGGTTACAGCTGCCCTGCCCTATAAAAAACACACACCAGTTCTGGGTTTGCTTTTCACAAGAAGCATTGCCTGATGTTAATGATGCCGCGCACAAAAGAGCTCTTAGAAGACCTACGATTAAGAATTGTTGACTTGCATAAAGCTGGAAAGAGTTACAAAAGTATCTCCAAAAGCCTTGCTGTTCATCAGTTCACGGTAAGACAAATTGTCTATAAATGAGTGGCCGTCCTGTAAAGATGACTGCAAGAGCACAGCGCAGACTGCTCAATGAGGTGAAGAAGAATCCTAGAGTGTCAGCTAAAGACTTACAAAAGTCTGTGGCATATGCTAACATCCCTGTTAGCTAATCTACGATACGTAAAACACTAAACAAGAATGGATTTCATGGGAGGGTACCACAGAGGAAGCCACCGCTGTCCAAAAAAACACGTTTACAGTTTGCACAAGAGCACCTGGATGTTCCACAGCAGTACTGGCAAAATATTCTGTGGACAGATGAAAACAAAGTTGAGTTGTTTGGAAGAAACACACAACACAATGTGTGGCGAAAAAGAGGCACAGCACACCAACATCAAAACCTCATCCCAACTGTGAAGTATGGTGGTGGGGGCATCATGGTTTGGGGCTGCTTTGCTGCGTCAGGGCCTGGACGGATAGCTATCATCGAAGGAAAAATGAATTCTTAAGTTTATCAAGACATTTTGCAGGAGAACTTAACCACTTACCGCTAAGCTAACGCCGAAAGGCGTCATCTCTGCGGCGCTCCCAGGCTACGCTAACGCCGATTGGCGTCATCTCGCGTGAGCCGAGATTTCCTGTGAACGAGCGCACACAGGAGCACGCGTTCACAGGATCGCGTAGTGCACAAGTTCTTCTACAGCCTGCCGGCCGCGATCATTGGCTGGCAGGCTGTAGATTTTTGAATCGACGAATGAAATGGTTATGTCAGACGCTATTTTGAAAATAGCATCTGATATAACTGCTGCCTGGTCCTCTGGTGGTCCCTTTCGCTTGGATCGACCACCAGAGGACACAGGCAGCTCAGTAAGTAGCACCAAACACCACACTTCACATTAGATATTACCCTGTCATTTATTTAACCCCTTATTTAGCACCTGATCGCCCATATTAGACTCCCTGATCACCCTGATCACCCCCTTGTCCACCCCCCTGTCATTGATCACCCCCCCTGTAAGGGTCCCTCATCCCTGCCAGGTAGTTAGCTACTTGCTAGGTAGTTTAGCGCCCACCGCACCTCAGTCACCGATTAGTCGCTGATTAGCGTCATCGCTGTCGCTAATCAGCACTAGTACTATATAGTATCTGTAAGTGATCAAGACTGATCGCAATCAGATCTATATAAGTACATTAGGGTCACCTTAGGTTCTACAAAAAACGCAGTGTTCGCCCGATCAGGCCTGATCTTGTGCGCACACTTGCGTTCAGTCCGCCCCGCCGCAGTGACAGATTTTTTTTTTCTGATCACTGCAAAAACACCGTAAAATCGCTGCGCCGCTATAAAGATCATTTTTGAGCTTTTTGGATCTTTATTTACTTCGCAAGCACTCCTTTTTGCTAGGTAGGTTTGCTCTTTTTCCTGGGTAGTCTCAGAGGAATACCCCCTAAATTTAGTGAACCCAAAATGTCAAACAAGGGGTATTCCGCTGAAGAGGCCTACAGGATTCTGGCCGTGATGGATGAAAGCGATGGGGACGACTCACCCGCTGAATCCAGTGGTTCAGAATATGAACCTGTAGACAGCAGTGGCACTCTAACCGCTAGTGAGGATGACGAGGTAGAGGTCCCTGCTACGGCCAGGCGTACCCGATCCCATGTAAGAGTTCTGCCTACCCTGCATGATGATCCTCATTTGCAGCAGAGTGGTGCTAGCGCTGATCTTGTTTATGGTGCGGCATACACCAGCAGCGCAGCACATCCTGGACCTTCTACCAGCACTGCCGTATTCCCTGGTGAAGTGGCGAGCACCAGAAGGGCAGTTCCAGATGGTACGGTGGCACGTGCAATAACTCCCCTGTCGCAGCCACCGCGTTCACAGGCCCGTAGGACCCTTAGTCTCCCAGAGGTGCTGGCAAATCCCAATTGGCACTCCCCTGCTTCCGCCGCACCCGTATTGCCCCCTTTCACCGCCCAGTCTGGAGTTCGCGTGGAGACGGCTCATTTAGGATCGGCCCTTCAGTTTTTTGAGCTGTTCTTCACCGCGGATCTCTATGACCTAGTTGTGGCAGAAACCAACCGCTACGCCACACAGTTTATTACCGCCAATCCGGAAAGCTTCTATGCCCAGCCTTTCCGGTGGAAACCAGTCACCGTTTCCGAGTTAAATTTTTTTTTGGGCCTTCTCCTCAGCATGGGTCTAACAAAAAAAAATGTATTGCGGTCATATTGGTCTAAAGACCCAATACATTACATGCCCATGTTCTCTGCTGCAATGTCTAGGGCACGTTTTGAGGCCATCATGTGCTTTATGCATTTTACGGATAGCACCTGTCATCCAAGAGGCCACCCTGCTTATGACCGGCTCCATAAAATTCGGCCCCTCATAGACCATTTGTCATCCAGATTTGCAGATGCGTATACCCCTAATCAAAACATCTGCATAGACGAGTCCCTAGTACATTTTACCGGGCGCCTTGGCATAAAACAGTACATCCCCAGCAAGCGCACCCGTTATGGGGTCAAACTGTATAAGCTCTGTGAAAGGGCCACAGGCTATACATATCGCTTTAGGGTCTATGAGGGAAAAGACTCAAAACTGGAGCCGGTCGGATGTCCTGACTACCTGGGGAGCAGTGGCAAGATTGTCTGGGACTTGGTGTCACCCTTACTCCACAAGGGGTACCACTTATACGTGGACAATTTTTACTCAAGCGTGGCCCTCTTTCGGCACTTACATCTAGTCGGAATTCAATGCTGTGGCACCGCGCGACCTAGTCGCCGGGGCTTCCCCCAACGGCTCGTTAGTACCCGACTTGCACGGGGGGAGAGGGCTGCCTTGTGTGACCAAGAACTGCTCGCGGTGAAGTGGAGGGACAAGAGGGACATTTACCTTCTGTCCACCATTCACGCAGACACGACTGTCCAAATTGAACGGGCAACTAGAGTCATTGTGAAACCCCTCTCTGTCCATGACTATAACCTTCACATGGGAGGGGTGGACCTCAATGACCAGATGTTGGCTCCCTATTTAGTTTCCCGACGCACCAGACGCTGGTATAAAAAGGTGTCTGTTTATTTAATTCAATTGGCGATGTATAATAGTTTTGTTCTCTACAGTAAGGCTGGGAGAACAGGATCCTTCCTAAAATTCCAGGAAGAGATCATTTCGGAACTCCTGTATCCAGGAGGGTCCGTGCCCCAAGGCCCTGATGTAGTGAGCCGGCTACATGGCAGACACTTCCCGTCTGTCTATCCTGGTACCCCAACTCAACGTTCCCCAAGAAAAAGATGTCGTGTCTGCAGCAGGGGTGGAATAAGGCGTGACACCACCTTTTTTTGTCCTGACTGTCCTGACCAGCCTGCCCTATGCATAGGGGAGTGTTTCCGCAAGTTCCACACTCAGGTACACTATTAGTGTAGAGATTGCATCTCACAGGACAGGCACACAGGGGTCTTAGGGCCCTTTCACACAGAGCTGCCACAAACCTCTCCTTTCACCTGGGACAAAGTGCATAATGTACTTCGCCACATCTCTGGGCAATTTGCGCTTTGCACATTGTCCCATGGGGAAGGAGAGGTTTGTCCTATAAAGGTAAAAAAAAAATAAAAAAATCACCGGTAAACAAAAAAGTTATTGTTCTGTTTCAAAAGTTTATAAAAGTTAATGTTCTCTAAAGTTAATGTTAATAAATTTATTGCGTTGCGGCCTGTTTTTTTTTTTTTTTTTTTTACCTTCTAGGTGGACCAAGCGATCAAGCAGCTGCAGCACTGATGTGCATTCTGACAGAAGCATTGCACTGCTGTCAGATTACACACAAGTCGGTGTATGCGGCGCTGCAAGACGAGATTTCTCCTCTGCAGTAAAAGATACGTTTGCCGAGGCATATGAGCTGAGGAGGAGGCGGCGGTGTTTATATGCTTTGGCAAACACTTTGTATATATAAAAAAAATTAAAAAATCCTGGCAATGATTTATTTATCCACATCGATTGATGTGAATGGATAAATCTGGTTTGCCAGGGCATACGGGCTAAGTGGGTTTGGATGTTGGGCGGAGCTCCTATGTCCTGGCAGACGCCTTTCCCCTCCTTTTTCTTTTTGGCAGAGATTTTTTCATCCACATTGATCGATGCGAATGAAGAAATCTGTGCCGTTCATTTTTTCTTTCAGCCCAGAGGCTGAACGGAAAAAAAAAATCTCATTACCCGTATGCTCAATATAAGGAGAATAGCAGAAACTCCTAATGCTGGCCATACATGTAATGACTGCGGAGACCCTCAAATGCCAGGGCAGTACAAACACCCCACAAATGACCCCATTTTGGAAAGAAGACACCCCAAGGTATTCGCTGAGGGGCATAATGAGTCCAGGAAAGATTGACATTTTTGTCCCAAGTTAGCGGAAAGGGAGACTTTGTGAGAAAAAACTAGAACTCGCCATTCCCCTCATTGAATACCTTGGGGTGTCTTCTTTCCAAAATGGGGTCACATGTGGGGTATTTATACTGCCCTGGCATTTTAGGGGCCCTAAAGCGTGAGAAGAAGTCTGGGATCCAAATGTCTAAAAATGCCCTCCGAAAAGGAATGTGGGCCCCTTTGCGCATCTAGGCTGCAAAAAAGTGTCACACATGTGGTATCGCCGTACTCAGGAGAAGTTGGGGAATGTGTTTTGGGGTGTCATTTTACATATACCCATGCTGGGTGAGAGAAATATCTTGGTCAAATGCCAACTTTGTATAAAAAAAATGGGAAAAGTTGTCTTTTGCCAAGATATTTCTCTCACCCAGCATGGGTATATGTAAAATGACACCCCAAAACACATTCCCCAACTTCTCCTGAGTACGGAGATACCACATGTGTGACACTTTTTTGCAGCCTAGGTGGGCAAAGGGGCCCACATTCCAAAGAGCACCTTTCAGATTTCACAGGGCATTTTTTACACATTTTGATTTCAAACTTGTTACCACACATTTGGGCCCCTAGAATGCCAGGACAGTATAACTACCCCACAAGTGCCCCTATTTTGGAAAGAAGACACCCCAAGGTATTTCGTGATGGGCATAGTGAGTTCATGGAAGTTTTTATTTTTTGTCACAAGTTAGTGGAATATGAGACTTTGTAAGAAAAAAGAAAAAGAAAAAAAAAATCATCATTTTCCACTAACTTGTGACAAAAAATAAAAAATTCTAGGAACTCGCCATGCCCCTCACGGAATACCTTGGGGTGTCTTCTTTCCAAAATGGGGTCACTTGTGGGGTAGTTATACTGCCCTGGCATTCTAGGGGCCCAAATGTGTGGTAACAAGTTTGAAATCAAAATGTGTAAAAAATGCCCTGTGAAATCCGAAAGGTGCTCGTTGGAATGTGGGCCCCTTTGCCCACCTAGGCTGCAAAAAAGTGTCACACATGTGGTATCTCCGTACTCAGGAGAAGTTGGGGAATGTGTTTTGGGGTGTCATTTTACATATACCCATGCTGGGTGAGAGAAATATCTTGGCAAAAGACAACTTTTTCCATTTTTTTATACAAAGTTGGCATTTGACCAAGATATGTATCTCACCCAGCATGGGTATATGTAAAATGACACCCCAAAACACATTCCCCAACTTCTCCTGAGTACGGAGATACCACATGTGTGACACTTTTTTACAACCTAGGTGGGCAAAGGGGCCCACATTCCAAAGAGCACCTTTCGGATTTCAGCGGCCATTTTTTAAAGAATTTGATTTCAAACTCCTTACCACACATTTGGGCCCCTAGAATGCCAGGGCAGTATAACTACCCCACAAGTGACCCCATTTTGGAAAGAAGACACCCAAAGGTATTCGCTGATGGGCATAGTGAGTTCATAGAACTTTTTATTTTTTGTCACAATTTAGTGGAATATGAGACTTTGTAAGAAAAAAATAAAAATAAATCATCATTTTCCGCTAACTTGTGACAAAAAATAAAAAGTTCTATGAACTCACTATGCCCATCAGCGAATACCTTAGGGTGTCTACTTTCCAAAATGGGGTCATTTGTGGGGTGTTTGTACTGTCTGGGCATTGTAGAACCTCAGGAAACATGACAGGTGCTCAGAAAGTCAGAGCTGCTTCAAAAAGCGGAAATTCACATTTTTGTACCATAGTTTGCAAACGCTATAACTTTTACCCAACCCATTTTTTTTTTACCCAAACATTTTTTTTTATCAAAGACATGTAGAACAATAAATTTAGAGAAAAATTTATATATGAATGTCGTTTTTTTTGCAAAATTTTACAACTGAAAGTGAAAAATGTCATTTTTTTGCAAAAAAATCGTTAAATTTTGATTAATAACAAAAAAAGTAAAAATGTCAGCAGCAATGAAATACCACCAAATGAAAGCTCTATTAGTGAGAAGAAAAGGAGGTAAAATTCATTTGGGTGGTAAGTTGCATGACCGAGCAATAAACCGCTAAAGTTGTGGAGTGCCGATTTGTAAAAAAGGGCCTGGTCTTTAGGGGGGTATAAACCTGTGGTCCTTAAGTGGTTAAAGGGCTTCTGTCACCCCCTAAACACATTTTTAATTTTTGGGCTTGTTAAAATCCTTATTGAACGACTATTCCCTATATAGGGCTCTTACCTTTGTCTGTGGCTTGGTTTCATTAAAATTCAATCTTTTAAAATATGCAAATGACTTCACTACCAGCAAGTAGGGCGTCTACTTGCTGGTAGCCGCCGCAAAAAAAACGCCCCTCCTCCTGTTGATTGACAGGGCCAGCGAGCGCTATCCTCCTCCGGCTGGCCCTGTCAGCATTTCAAATCCCGCGCTTGTCTTCATTCGGCGCAGGCGCTCTGAGAGAAGTACGCTCGCCTCCTCAGCACTCCCTCAGTGCGCCTGTGCCGATGACGTCACCGAAAGAGAAGACGTCATCGGCGCAGGCGCACTGAGGGAGTGCTGAGGAGGCGAGCATCCTTCTCTCAGAGCGCCTGCGCCAAATGAAGACAGGCGTGGGATTTGAAATGCTGACAGGGCCAGCCGGAGGAGGAGAGCGCTCGCTGGCCCTGTCAATCAACAGGAGGAGAGGGCGTTTTTTGCAGAGGCTACCAGCAAGTAGACGCCCTACTTGCTGGTAGTGAAGTCATTTGCATATTTTATAATTAAATTAAACAAAGCCACAGACAAAGGTAAGAGCCAGAAGATGCGTGTTGCAACAGGACAATGACTCAAAGCATAGAAGTAAATCAACAACAGAATGGCTTAAACAGAAGAAAATACGCCTTCTGGAGTGGCCCAGTCAGAGTCCTGACCTCAACCCGATTGAGATGCTGTGGCATGACAACAAGAAAGCGATTCACACCAGACATCCCAAGAACATTGCTGAACTGAAACAGTTCTGTAAAGAGGAATGGTCAAGAATTACTCCTGACCGTTGTGCACGTCTGATCTGCAACTACAGGAAACGTTTGGTTGAAGTTATTGCTGCCAAAGGAGGTTCAACCAGTTATTAAATCCAAGGGTTCACATACTTTTTCTACCTGCAATGTGAATGTTTACATGGTGTGTTCAATAAAAACATGGTAACATTTAATTCTTTGAGTGTTGTTAGTTTAAGCAGACTGTGATTGTCTATTGTTGTGACTTAGATGAAGATCAGATAACATTTTATGACCAATTTGTGCAGAAATCCATATAATTCCAAAGGGTTCACATACTTTTTATTGCAACTCTATGCTTATTTATTACTCCAATGGCTCTGCTAGATATATTTTAAGTTGGCAACTTAGGGGGCATGCTTTTTCCCTAGTAACATGCTCTTTCTACTGCAGCTGGTGGCAGTTCAAAGATAGAACTGAGCATATGTTTCCATCTTAAAGACCAGGACAGAGAAATTAGAAACAGAGCGAACACGAGGTGGCACTATTACAGATAGACTTCAATATACTAAATTTTTAGTTACTTGTAATTACAAAAGTATTCAGATCCATGTGCTGGTTTGAAAAACGTAAAATATTTTTAATGGGACACAAAGTGTCATTAAACTAATTTTGTATAGTCTTCATGCAGAAGTGGATTACGGCCCTTTCTCCACAGGATAGGCGAGCTATATACAAAACCTTATTTGTGTATACAGTGGATAAATGCCTTATCTGGCCCTATAGCAGTACAATAGGGCAGTTACCTGTCATCTTCCTCTACCATCTATTGATAAACAGATAACTCTGCACATTCTGCCCCAGTCTACACAGCAAGGTTGAAAAGTCAGCTACATATAACAGGAAATTTCCACTTATTGTTTGTGTTCAAGTGGACTGTGTGAAAACTAGAATATCAGTCTGGGGCTACATGGCTGTATGACCAAACAATAATGTGTATCAGTGTCGCTATTAAACTGAAAGGGGTTGCAGCCCAGTTGCAAGTTACTACAGCCGCAAAAGGGTACAGCCATGGCAACTTGTGAGTCATGCTGCCATTCAATTCAATAGCTGCACTGCTAAACTCCAATCATTGGCTGCGAGACAGTTGTCAGACACAAGATTATAGTGTAGCCCTAGTCCAAATCACATAAAAAATAAAAAATGCCACTAAAAATGTTTCAAATTTTAAATATGTTTACCATAAATCCTGATTAAAGCATATTATTAAAATGATCTTTTTAAATGTAAAATAATCCCTACAAATTGTCTCTAAGAACAGTAAAAGAGGCACATTTAAAGGGGTATCCTCAGGATAGGTCATCAATATCTGATTGTCGGAGGTCTGACACCCAGGACCCCCCGCAGATTAGCTGTTAGAAGAGGTTGGGCGCTCCTCCCAGGCCAAGTGACATCACCGTACAGTGGTCACATGGCCTAGTTGCAGTTCAGCCCCATAAAGTGAATTGGGCTGGACTGCAATACCAAACACAGCCGTTGTACTATGGAAAGCTGCCTAGAGCTCATGGGAGCACGCCGGCTCCCTGAAACAGCTGATCAACGGGTGTGCCAGTACTCGGACCCCTGCCTATCCTGCGGATTGCTCATCATTATCATTTGCTGGATAAACCCTTTAAGTAGCAAGATATCTTGAGAATCAAATATCTTTGTGTATTATAGTAGGACTTCCTGCCTGGTCTTCCGTGAACACTTTGCTGCCTTTTAAATCACTTAAATGCTATTGCTCACCAACAGAGGGGGGCAGTGGTTAATTCACAGACAACAAATATCACTCAGAGGTTGACTGCCAGTATTCAAAGCTACAAATTATCTACTCTCACTGAGAGTTCAAGAAATTGTCACAGTCATGACATAAAGACGATAATTGTCAAGGATGTTGCAGCCTGTTATTGTGGGAGGGGCGTAGGCTTTAGAGGCTCCCCTCCCACAGTCTTCCAGCGCTGGCGTCATCCTGTGCATCCGGTTAAGTCAGTCTCGCTCGCAAAGGCATCAGCCAGGCAAGTATGGCCACATTCTCCTGCCTTTTACGCCGTGCCCCCGCCACCTCGTTTCCCATCCAGCAAGGGCCGGTTCGGTAATCCGCATGTTTTCCACCCCAATTCCATGTTCGTCTGTCCTACAACCGACCGCGGTGTATGCAGGATTTTTTGGCCGGGCAGACGCCGGCTTCCCGGCCGCCTAGCTCTTGTTCTCGTGGCCATTCAGGGCGGGGGGAGGGTGGTAAGGCTCCACCCCATCACGCCCCTTCACGTCTCAGCGCCCACCTTCCTCCGTGTCCCTGACTCCGCTCACCATCCGGCACACCTCCGGTCCCTGTCCCGCATGTCCCATCCCACCTCTGGCTGCGGCGCTCCAGGGATTTTCAGGCCAGGCAGACGAGGTCCCCCGGCATTTCCCGGCCGCCGGCTCTTGCGTCCCAAGCGATCCAGAGCGGGGAGGGGGGTGGTACAGGCTCCTCCCCGTCCACGCCCCTTCTTTGTCACAGCCACAGGGGAGACGCAGGCGATAATCTGCTCAAGCTACCCACCACACATTTCCAACTATTAGAAATATCGAGCTTCCTCAAGCATTGGCCACTAGCTCATAAAGCAGTTAGAGGATACTCCAAACTTGCGGCAACATCCATGTTATTCCAGGTCATTTGAGTAAAAAAAACAAAAAAACGTCAGGTTAACTTCTGTTAATAAAAAAAAAAAAAAAAAATAAAAAAATGGTTGCCATGTTGCTCATTTTACATTTTAGAAATACTTTGCTGGTTTGTTCTGGCTGGGCTGTTGCGCTCCAAGGACAAACAAAGCGGAATTTCCATGAACTTATTTGATGTTTTCCCATCATATTCATTAACATAAGAATGGTATTATTGCTTTACAGTCACCATATTGTCTGCAATCACGCCATTTGTCTCCTTGTTCACGCCACGCT
Source organism: Bufo bufo (assembly GCF_905171765.1). Classification (NCBI taxonomy): domain Eukaryota; kingdom Metazoa; phylum Chordata; class Amphibia; order Anura; family Bufonidae; genus Bufo; species Bufo bufo. The sequence goes on from NC_053393.1 coordinate 211,765,997, forward strand.
TTGGTTTCATATGCTCCACCTTACTGTCTCACCAGGTCCCCGCCTGTTTACATCATTCAGGCCATGTCTCGTCATCCATGTCTCATGCCTGTTTACGTTATTCAGGCCACGTCTTGTCATTTATGTCTCACGCCTGTTTACGCTATTTAGGCCACGTTTTGTCATTCACGTCTCACACCTGTTTACGTTATTCAGGCCACGTCTCGTCATCCATGTCTCACGCCTGTTTACGTTATTCAGGCCACGTCCAGTCATCCACGTCTCACGCCTGTTTACGTTATTCAGGCCACGTTTTGTCATTCACGTCTCACGCCTGTTTACGTTATTCAGGCCACTATACAATTGAATGTCGCACTAGGGAAAGCCGGCCACCACGTAGGTGCACCCGTCAAATCGAGAACACTCACTCGATTAGAGAAAAAGGGAGAAAATGGTAAGTATAGAGAGAGCACTCAAAGAAATCCGGGACCATGTGTATGCACAAAGAAAATAGTTTTATTTAACTGATATGTCAGCCAACGATAAAATCAATAACGAATAACAGCTAAAGATGTATATATTAGCTCTATATTTAGATAATAGGTGACAACCTTATATAAATCTGGACAATATTACAAATATACTAAAAATCGAATTATTGAGTTGAGACTATACGTACATTCGAAATGACAAATGCAATAATCGGTAAATATTCGATAGATAGTCGATAATATATAATCGATAGAATATTCGACCCAGTGTCCATAAAAGGGATATGCACCCTAAAAACGATGATAATAAAAAAATCGGTTCTGATAAAAATCGGTTATGTGCAATGCCCTGCAGAAAGTCAATTAATAGTATCCGATGAATTCAAGACCACGAAACTATGTTCATATGACAATTTACCCACACCTGGAACAGCGGCGTCCCGCTTAAACAGGGTAGGTAGCGGCGTCCCGCTACTCAATAGCTTGCAAGTCACTTTACCTTTAAATCGACTTCACCTTTTGCCATACCTTGAGATGTTTCTCACTCCCCAAACGTGCCTCTGTTCTTTGTAGCACTATTTTATCGGGAGATTTTCGGTAATAGAAGATAGTCAGTTATCGAGAATTCTGTGCTTTCAACTTTCGTCGATTAAAGCAACACACCTCTGGTCAATGGCAGTTGATATTCGGTAGTCAGTCTTTCCGTGCAGCAAAAGTGGGGGATGTAGAACCAGATGCATTTCGGGGTCCCAATGTTCACCCCTCCCCAGTCCACTGTCTTGTCATGTCCATGTTTCACGCTTGTTCATGTCTTTCAGTCCTTTTTCCAATGTACACAGCCGGTTGTTCTTCAGCCACGTTCTGTCATCCCTTGTCTCCACCTGTTCTCCGGTTCCAGGCCACCTCGGTCATGTTCACAGCCTGTCTTCCTTACAGGCCTCATCTTCGTCATATCCATGTATCCCGTCTGCATCCGTTATTCAGGCCACTCCGTTTCACGTACACGTCCTGGTATCTTATTCAGGCCACGTCCTTGTCATCCTTGGTTTCACGCCTGTCACGTTAGTCAGGCCACATTTTGTTCTCTTATCCATGTTTGTCTGTCCTCCTGGTGGCCTAACCCAGGCATCGTGTTTATTCGTCTACAATCTTGCTCATTGGTCATAGGCCTTTTCTTTTGTCTCAGTTAAGATCCGATTCCGGTAGCGCCGACACGAGTTTTCAGGACCTGAGTGCCCTCGTTAGGTCTGGTTCACCAGGTGGAAATATCAGGTACTGGTCCTCTCTTTACCTAAGTTCAACCATTTGCGGAGCCCTTGTCACGGTTTTTCACATCCCGGGCTCTTGTTCACTCCAAGCGTTCCTCTCGGGCAGAAAACACCACGCGCTGGCACAGGTTTCAGGGCCTAAACGTTTTAAGAGGTGACATCTTGTTTTACCTCAAACACTAAAAATTCTCTCTCTTTCAGAATCCATCCAGCCACGCTAGTGTGGGGTCACTTCGGAGCTGGACGGTCCCCAAAATCATAGCGGAGTTGAACAAAAGAGGGATTCGTTAACCAGCATCGGCCCGGAAGGCGGAGCTATACCGACTCCTGGTGTCTGATTCCTCTCCCTCCAGTTGTCATTGACACAGCTTCACGACACCATCAACACCTTAGCAACTTCTATTTCGGACATCCAGAACAGGCTGTCGGCAGTGGAGTGCAGAGATCCGCCTCCCAGCCTTCCCATCCCTCCTCTCCCAGTCGCTTCCACGTCCCAGTCCGCAACCCCAGGTAGGGTTCCCGTCTTGTCTAAAGTAGCCCCGTCCCATTTCGTGACTGAAAACATCAAACGGGACATCTTGGAGGGAAAGGACGTTAATTTGGCCGCCATTCTCATTGCCACCCACGACACGGTAGAGAATCGGGCCATCGCTTGTGAAAACGTGTCAATAGTTCTCAGGTCCAGGGATGCCCGATTAAACAGGAAACTTTCAATCCCAGAATTCGTCCTGGCTTTTAGCCTGTTCAGGGACATAATCTGCTCCGCCTACCCCGAAAGGCGTGAGGAGCTAGATTTGTACTTGTACAGGGTCACGGACCTGGGGCATAAGTACGGAGGGTACGCATTCTATGATTACCACTGCTCCTTCTCAGTCAGAGCCGCGGCGGCCCTCACCCAGTTCCAACGGCTTGCTCGTCATGCCAATCGATTCTGCATTCCTCCGATTGGTGCCCAGATCCCAGCCTTCCAATGTCCCAACCCAGGCCCGCGGCAGGCACTTCGGGGTCCCAGCCAAGACACAACACGGGCACGGATAAACTGGGTCACCCCATAGTCTTCCTAGGCAACAGTCAGGTTTGCAACAATTATAACTTTGCAACCTGCAATTACAACCAGTGCAGAGCGCTCCATGTCTGCTCCACTTGTTTCAGGGCCCACCCCCTGTCGGTTTGCCCAAATAGAACCGCCAGAAACGAGTGACTAGGCGTGGTCAACGTGGACCTGTTAGCCGCACTCCTCCACGACTATCACAACCCCCACCAGGTTCATTTGCTAATCAAGGGTTTCAAGGAGGGTTTTCACACAGGTCTAGTGGCCCTTCCTCAGTCTTCCTGGGAAGGCCCTAACCTCAGGTCCGCAGTTTCCGATGCTGCTTCGGTGGGTCCTCTGATTCGGGCTGAGCTGGAAAAAATGATTAATCTATGACCTCTCAGCTCCTCATGGTTCAGACATCCCCAGCCTCAACTCCCTAGTCCCTTCTAAGGAGTTCTCGATGACATACTCCTCTCTCGGCGAGGCCATCGCTCTCATTCTTCTGGCAGGCCCTGGGACTTGGCTGTCCAAGGCAGACCTGGCGGACGCCTTCAAGTTGCTACCCATCAACCCACAACTCTGGAAATTCTACGGCTTAAAATGGGACGGCTTGTACTATTTCTCCAGCCTCACCTTCGGCTCCAAAAGCAGTCCATGGTTATTCGATCAGTTCACCCAGGCCCTGCACTGGGTCCTGGTCAACCACTGCAATTGCCCCATGGTCATCCATTACCTGGACGACTTCCTGTTGATAGAACAACACGACGCCACACCCTGCAAACTCGACAGTCTCCTCCAGGTTTTTGCCAGCCTCAACATCCCTGTCGCCCCTTCCAAAATAGAAGGGCCCTCAACCACCATCACCTTCCTCGGCATTGTCTTAGACACCCAAAAGATGGAAGCAAGGTTGCCAAAGGACAAATTGTCAAAAATCAAGGAAATTATTTCCAGATTTGTGGGTTGCAGGGTTATCTTGAAGCAGGAACTACAATCCCTGCTGGGTATGCTGAACTTCGCCGCCAGAATCATGCCCCAGGGCAAGGCCTTTTTATCCAGATTGTTGGATCTGCTCCCGACAGCCACAGAGCAGGACTCCCTGGTAGTTCTGGACACCCAAGCAATGGCTGATTTATCCATGTGGAATTCCTTCCTGACCTACTGGAATGATATCTCCTTATTTGTTCCCCGATGGTGTCCCTCTTCTCCCACCATCTTTTCTGACACAGCCGTCTCCAAAGGTTTCGTGGCCATCTACAACAACCAGTGGTTCGCAGGTCAGTGGCCACCCGAAATCTCTTCTCTCAGCGAGTACCTCAGATCCTCCCCCCTCCTATAAATATACCCGATCGTAGCGGCCGCACAAGTTTGGGGCAGGCAGTGGGCAAATTCCCCGGTGACATTTATCACGGACAATCAGACGGTAGTTGACATTATCACCAAGGGCAGGTCAAAATCACGTCACATCATGCCTTTTGTCCTCAAATTAGTTTGGCTCTCCCTACAGCACAATTTTCAGATATCATGCAGACACATCCAGGGTGTCCAGAATTCCGTGGCTGACGCACTGTCACGCTTCCATTTTCAACATTTCTTCCAGGTCATGCCAGAGGCAGAGCCAGCAGGAATTTCCTCTCCAGAGTTCAACACCCTACGCATGGACTAGCGCAAATCATTTCATCCGCCAAATCCCTCATACAAAGATCACTTTCGGCCAACACAGCTAGAAATTACAAAACCGGTTGGAACAGCTTCCAAAAATTTGCACTTCTCCATCCAAGGAGCGGCACAGATAGGACCACCTATTTGATGGCGTTTTTAGCTTATTGTCACCATCACCTCAAACTCGGCTATAATTCCATCAGATTGTACATGGCAGGGGTGCAATACTACTCCACCTTAAAACATCCCGATAGTAAGGTGATATTCGCGTCCCCCGCAATCAAGGCCGTCCTTAGGGGGATTAAAAAAAGTAGCCAACCCTGCACTCCAATCAGATAACCAGTTTCAGGGGAACTGTTTAGGAAGCTTTCCAATTCCCTAGACAGCAACCCTTTCAGGCTCCATCCCAGCACGGTTATCAAGGCAGCCATGTATCTAGGTTTCTATAGTTTTCTGCGACCAGGAGAATTCACAGGTTTCTCTCCAAAATCCAAGGATCTGACCAAGAGCCAGCTAGCCTGGAATCATGACCATTTCATCTTGCTACTGCCTTCCACCAAAACATCGCAATCAGGGCCTCCAGTCCAAGTCAAATACTTAAAATCATTCAATAAATGGTGCCCAGTTCAGGTTTTCAACCAATTAATGAGCTCCTTGGGCAATTCCTCCCCAGACAGCCCGCTATTGCCCTTCAAATCCAAGCCCCTCACGACAGCGCAATTAATTTCCCACATCCGTCTACTAGCTTCAGGCCTAGGTTTTGATCCCAAAACCACATCAGGACACTCCTTTCGGATCGGGGCGGCTTCCGCAGCATCCAAGCACAACGTACCCAGTCATATCATCCGCAAAATGGGATGTTGGGAATCATCTTGCTTCACCAGGTATATTCCCAATCCGCATCAGGAAAGTTTCAGAAGTTTTCCGCAAGCTTGCGTTGTAAACCTTGTACCATTCAATAAAATTCCAAATCTACCTTGCTTGACTTTTTGGCCCCTTGTAGGCTACCCACGTTCACGGCTATGGGCACAATCCAGGCCTACTTAGTTAGTAGCACGGATAGGTCTTTCCTGGGCACCACTACGCCAGCGCCAGTATCCGTAGCCACGACCATAATAACTATTATATACTATACGATTATAACTATTGAACAAGACTAACAAACTCTTAAGGTGTCCATACACCTTCACTAGCTGTCGGCTGAATTCTGTCCCTACCATCTTGGCTAAGGGGATTTTCAAAGGGGTTACAGCCACTGTAAGACACCTCTGGTGGTTGCTTATCTCCTGGGAGACCAAAAACATTGGAAGCTAAAAGTCAATGCGCCTGATCTTTTTCCCCCTGATTCATCCAGTGAGGGGGAAGTCGGCAGCACATTAGGTTGTTGACTGGTCCGACAAAAACAGTGGGTTTGGTCGACAATACTATGATATCTATGGAGCCTTTAAGTCCTGGTTCACCAGCTTATCCACCCAAATGTACACAGTGCCAATCTCCTCATAAAAACCAACATGCATGTTATTACCGTCTTTTGTATCAGTGTACATTATAAGCATACGTAATAAGAAATGATTGTATTAAATACAGGGTTTTAATGTGATAAAAAACATGCAAGCAAATAAAGCAACTAGTTCTGGCATTGTCATATGTAGTAGTTAATTTTCTGCAGGCTTTTAATGTTTTTTTTTTAGATGCAGTAAAAGCTAGGATTTATACTATATCGAGAACACAATCATCTGCAGCATGGCTATACAATTATGTAGTAAAGCCTAATAACTTCCGAGCAGTTGTGCTTTATAATTATTCATTATTTATAAAGGGAAAAATTATTCTGCAGACTTGTCCTTTTGAGAACAATACAAAAAGTGCCTTTTGACAAGTTAAATAGATGATATTAAAAAAGGGGCTAAAATATTCTTTTCATTAAAATGATACATGAAAAAATACTATACAGTGGGTGTATTCACACAACTGCATATATTTTGCGGGCCGCAAATTGCAGATCCGCAAAAATACGGATGACATCCTGGTGACGTCTGTGTTGCACCCTTTTTTTTTTTGATCCATTGTAACAATGCCTATTCTTGTCCACAAAACGGACAAGAATAGGAAATGTTCTACCTTTTTTGCGAGCTAAGGCCTCCTGCACACGAACGTGTGCGCCCCGTGGTCATGCTGCGGCCCGCAAATTGCGTGGCGCAGCCGCAGCGGATCGTGGACCCATTCACTTTAATGGGTCCGCGATCCGGCCGTTCCACAAAAATATAGGCCATGTTCTATCTTTTTGCGGAACGGAAGTACAGGACGAAACCCCACGGAAGCACTCCGTAGAGCTTCCGTAGGGTTCTGTGCCGTGCTTCTGTCCCGCACCATTCCGCATCTCCGGTTTTGAGGACCCATTGATGTGAATGTGTCCGCATCCGTGATGCGGAATGCTAACGGAACGGCACCCGTGTATTGCGGATCCACAAATGCGGTCCGCAATACGGTAATGGGGCACACATGTTCGTGTGCAGGAGGCCTGAGGAACGGACATACAGATGATTGGGTCCACATCTTATCCGCAGAAAATGCGGATAGGATACGGAACAAAAATACGGCTGTGTGAATGAGGCCTAAAGGGGTTTTCCAGACTCCTGATATTGATCACCTCTCCTCCGGATAAGTCATTCATATCCAAGCAGTTTTGGCCCCACACCGTGCACCCCCTCTGATCAGCTGTTCCCTCCAGCTGTGGAACGAGCACTTTGAATGAAACAGGAAGCACAGCTCCATTCAAAGTGTTCAAAGACTGGAAAACCCCTTTAAAGTAATTTCAACAGTAATAACACATTAAAGGTAGAACTTAAGGTGAATTGTTTTCTTTATCCCCATCTACCCCGGGCCAGTTTTCGCTCTTCTGCCCAGACCAGTTTTTGCAAATCTGACATGTGTCACTTTATGTGGTAATAGCTTTGGAACACTTTTACTTATTCAAGCCATTCTGAGGCTACTTTCACACTAGCGTTCGGAGCGGATCCGTCTGATGTTTCATCAGACGGATCCGCTCCGATAATGCAGACGTTCGCATCCGTTCAGAACGGATCCGTCTGCATTAAAACGTAGAAAATTTTCTAAGTATGAAAGTAGCCTGAGCGGATCCGTTCAGACTTTACATTGAAAGTCAATGGGGAACGGATCCGCTTGAAGATTAAGCCATATAGTGTCATCTTCAAGCGGATCCGTCCCCATTGACTTCCATTGTAAGTCTGGACGGATCCGCTCGCCTCCGCACGGCCAGGCGGACACCCGAACGCTGCAAGCAGCGTTCAGGTGTCCGCTCACTGAGCGGAGCGGAGGCTGAACGCTGGCAGGCGGATGCATTCTCAGTGGATCCGCCTCCACTGAGAATGCATTGGGGCCAGACGGATGCGTTCGGGGCCGCTCGTGAGCCCCTTCAAACGGAGCGCAAGAGCGGACACCCGAACGCTAGTGTGAAAGTAGCCTGAGACTGTTTTCTCGTGACACATTGTACTTCATGATAGTCATAAATTTGAGTCAAAATATTTCATCTATATTTGTGAAAAAATCCCAAATTTACCAATATATATATATATATTTATAATAGATAGTGATGCCTCATATAATAGTTATTACTTTACATTTCCCATATGTCTACTTCATGTTTGGATCATTTTAAAAATGACATTTTATTTTTTGGGGACGTTAGAAGGCTTAGAAGCTTGGAAGCAAATCTTGAAATGTTTCTGAAAATTTCCAAAACCCACTTTTTTAGGACCAGTTCAGGTCTGAAGTCACTTTGTGGGGCTTTCATAATAGATACCACCCAAAAATGAGCCCATTTTAGAAACTACACCGCTCAAGGTATTCAAAACTTGTAAAACTGATTGTAAAACTGATTTTACAAACTTTGTTAACCCTTTAGGTGTTCCACAAGAATTAGAAAATGGAGATGAAATTTCAGAATTTCACTTTTTTGGCAGATTTTATATTTTAATCCATTTTTTCCAGTAGCAAAGCAAGGGTTAACAGCCAAACAAAACTCAATATTTATGGCCCTGATTCTGCAGTTTACAAAAACACCCCACATGTGGTCGTAAACTGCTGTATGGCCACACGGCAGGGCGCTGTAGGAAAGGAATGCCATATAGTTTTGGAAGGCAGATTTAGCTGAACTGGTTTTCAGATGCCATGTCCCATTTGAAGCCCCCCTGATGCACCCATACAGTAGAAACTCAAAAAAGTGACCACATTTTGGAAACTACGGGATAAGGTGCCAGTTTTATTGGTACTATTTTGGGGTACATACAGTCATGTCCATAAATATTGGGACATTGACACAATTCTAACATTTTTGGCTCTATACACCACCACATTGGATTTGAAATGAAACAAACAATATGTGCTTTAACTGCAGACTGTCAGCTTTAATTTGAGGGTATTTACATCGAAATCAGATGAACGGTGTAGGAATTACAATAGTTTGCATATGTGCCTCCCACTTGTTAAGGGACCAAAAGTAATGGGACAGAATAATAATCATAACTCAAACTTTCACTTTTTAATACTTGGTTGCAAATCCTTTGCAGTCAATTACAGCCTGAAGTCTGGAACGCATAGACATCACCCGACTCTGGGTTTCATCCCTGGTGATGCTCTGCCAGGTCTCTACTGCAACTGTCTTCAGTTCCAGATAGTTCTTCGGGCATTTTGCCTTCAGTTTTGTCTTCAGCAAGTGAAATGCATGCTCAATCGGATTCAGGTCAGGTGATTGACTTGGCCATTGCATAACATTCCACTTCTTTCCCTTAAAAAGCTCTTTGGTTGCTTCCTACTGCTTTTGTCAGCAGTCACAGCATCAATAAATACAAGAGAACCAGTTCCATTGGCAGCCATACATGCCCACGCCATGACACTACCACCACCATGCTTCACTGATAAAGTGGTATGCTTAGGATCATGAGCAGTTCCTTTCCTTCTCCATATTCTTCTCTTCCCATCACTCTGGTACAAGTTGATCTTGGTCTCACCTGTCCATAGAATGTTGTTCCAGAACTGTGAAGGCTTTTTTAAATGTCATTTGGCAAACTCTAATCTGGCCTTCCTGTTTTGTAGGCTCACCAACGGTTTACATCTTGTGGTGAACCCTCTGTATTCACTCTGGTGAAGTCTTCTCTTGATTGATTGTTGACTTTGACACACATACACCTACCTCCTGGAGAGTGTTCCTGATCTGGCCAACTGTTGGGAAGAGTGTTTTCTTGACCAGGGAAAGAATTTTTCGGTCATCCACCACAGTTGTTTTCTGTGGTCTTCCGGGTCTTTGGTGTTGCTAAGCTCACCGGTGCGTTCCTTCTTTTTAAGAATGTTCCAAACAGTTGTTTTGGCCACGTCTAATGTTTTTGCTATCTTTCTGATGGGTTTGGTTTTTTTTTTCAGCCTAATGATGGCTTGCTTCACTTATAGTGACAGCTCTTTGGATCTCATCTTGAGAGTTGACAGCAACAGATTCAAAATGCAAATAGCACACTTAAAATTAACTCTGGACCTTTTATCTGCTCATTGTTATTGGGATAATGAGGGAATAACACACACCTGGCCATAGAACAGCTGAGAAGCCAATTGTCCCATTTCATTTGGCCCCTCAACAAGTGGGAGGCACATATGCAAACTGTTGTAAATCCTACACCGTTCACCAGATTTGGATGTAAATACCCTCAAATTAAAGCTGACAGTCTGCAGTTAAAGCATATCTAGTTAGTTTCCTTTCAAATCCATTGTGTTGGTGTATAGAGCCAAAAATCTTAGAATTGTGCCGATGTCCCAATATTTATGGACCTGACTGTATGATTTTTAATTGCTCTATATTATGTTTTTTGTGAGGCAAAGTAACCATTTTTATTTTTTATTTTTAACAACATTCATCTGACAGGTTAGATCATGCGCTATTTTTATAGAGCAGGTTGTTACGGACGCAATGATATCAAATATGTCTACTTTCTATGATGTTTCTTTCAGTTTTACATAGTAAAGCATTTTTTTCTTTCTGCCGATCGTCTTGTGCAGGAGCTCGTTTTATGCAGGAAGAGTTGACGTTTTTACTGGTACCATTTTTGGGTACATATGATTTTTTGATCATTCATTATTACACTTTATTGGGCAAGGTGACCAAAAAATTGGTTGTTTTGGCGCAGTTTTTTTAAAAATTTTTTTACAGCTTTTACCTGAGGGATTAGGTCATGTGACATTTTTATAGAGCAGATCGTTACGGACGTAGAAATACCTAATATGTCTACTTTTTCGTATTTAAGTTTTACACAATAATATCATTTTTGAAATCGAAATAATGATATTTTAGTGTATCCATAGTCTGAGAGCCATAGCTTTTTATTTTTTGATTGATTGTCTTAGGTAAGATCTAATTTTTTGCGGGATGAGGTGACTGTTTGATTCGTACTATTGTGGGGGGTATATGCCTTTTTGATCGCTTGGTGTTGCAATTTTTGTGATGTAAGGTGACAAAAATTGCTTTAACTGTGTTCACCTGAGGGGTTAGGTCATGTGATATTTTTATAGAGCTGGTTGTTACAGACATGGTGATACATAATATGTATACTTTTTTTATTTTATTTCACTTTAGCACAATAATAGCAGTTTTGAAGCAAAAAATTATCATATTTTAGTGTCTCCATTGTCTGAGAGTGATCGCTTTTTAATTTTTTGACCGATTGTGTAGGGTAGGGTATAATTTTTTTGCGGGATGAGGTGACTGATTGCTACTATTTTGAGGGCCATATGCCTTTTTGATCGCTTGCTGTTGCAATTTTTGTGATGTAAGGTGACAAAGATGGCATTTTTTTTTTTTTTTTACACAGTTTTTTTTTTTTTTACGGTGTTCATCTGAGGGGTTAGGTCATCTGATATTTTTATAGAGCTGGTTGTCACGGATGTTGCGATACCTAATATCTATATATTTTTTTATATATATTTCACTTTAGCACAATAATAGCAGTTTTGAAACAAAAACATGATGTTTTAGTGTCTCCATGTTCTGAGAGCTATAGTTTTTTTATTTTATGGGCGATTGTCAGTAAAGGCTCATTTTTTGCGGGATGAGGTCACGGTTTTATTGATACCATTTTCTGGGACATGCGCGTTTTTGATTGCTTGGTGTTCCACTTTTTGTGATGTAAGGTGACAAAAATGGCCTTTTTTACACCGTTTTTTTTTTTTTTTAAAGTGTTTATCGGACAGGGTGGATCATGTAATATATTTATAGAGCCAGTCATTACGGACGTGGCGATACCTAATATGTGTTTTTTTTTTCTTTTTTTACTTAAAAACTATAAATTTTATTAAAAACACTTTTTTTTAAACTTTATTTCTGATGTTCACTTTTGGGGGTCTTATCCCCTCTGCAATGCATTATAATACATCTGTATTGTAATGCATTGCCTAGGAGACCCAGTCTGAGGCTGGATCTCCTCGGCACTCGTAGAAAGCAGGTCACGATGCTGTGCAAGGCATTTGGCAGCCTCTGCACGGCATCGGGCTGCCTTCTGACACATCGAGTCCCCGCCACAGCAGTGCGGGGACTCGATGCGCTCCCTCACCTGACACAAACCCCTTCTATGTCGCGGTCAGCGTGGAATGCAACATAGAAGGGGTTAATCCGCCTGCATCTGCTTTTAGAGCGATGCCAGCGGTTACAGCAGGGACCCAGCTACCAGGGACTGCCGGGCCCCTGCAGTGATCGTGCGCGCACTGCTCCGGTGCCCGCCCGATCACCATGGCGTACTATTATGTCAAATTGCGGGAACACAGTGGCTTCCATGACGTAATAGTATGTCATGTGTCAGGAAGGGGTTAAAGAATCTCTGAATGGAGTAAAAATATCCATCCCTTAAAAGGAGTTTTCTGGGAATCTTCACTATTTAGTTATGGCCCCTAATGTGCATGACCTAATGAGAGACTCCTACTTGCCTATTCCCTTTCACTGTAGTCCTGTGGCTTGGACTCCATTCAGCCATCTTCCAGTGCCTGGCTTGTTTATTTCTAGCCAAGTATGGATATGGTCACCTGCGCTGCTGCAGCCAATGAATGGCTTCAGTGGTGACATTTTCCTGAGCAGCTCATAACCAAGCAGTGACACAACACTTGGAAACACAATTGGTAGAGGCCCCCAGATGACATATCATAACGTTATATCTCAGGGGTATTTGTTTCGCCTCTGCTGCAGCTCTCTTCCTATCACAGCTCAGGGGGCATGTCCTTTCTCAGGGGATGTGTCCTTTCTGCTATAGCTCTTTCCCTGTAACTGTCACAGCTTCTAATGCTTCTAATGACAGATACAGCTGGTGGCTGTTGAATGCAACTGAGCATGTGCGACCATCCCAGTGATACTACCAAGGTGGACAGACAAATAAGGAAAATGGCAAACAGAAGTTGTATGCAATTACAAGAGTATTCAGATCCAGATCCTGGTTTGAAAAACGTAAAAAAACATTTTTCATGGAACACCCCCTTTAAGGGAGTAAAGAAACCTACATTTCGTTTACATCTAATATACCACATTATGAATGAAAAGTATCATTGTAATGCAATATACAGTCGTGGCCAAATGTTTTGAGAATGACACAAATATTAGTTTTCACAAAGTTTGCTGCTAAACTGCTTTTAGATCTTTGTTTCAGTTGTTTCTGTGATGTAGTGAAATATAATTACACGCACTTCATACATTTCAAAGGCTTTTATCGACAATTACATGACATTTATGCAAAGAGTCAGTGTTTGCAGTGTTGGCCCTTCTTTTTCAGGACCTCTGCAATTCGACTGGGCATGCTCTCAATCAACTTCTGGGCCAATTCCTGACTGATAGCAACCCATTCTTTCATTATCACTTCTTGGAGTTTGTCAGAATTAGTGGGTTTTTGTTTGTCCACCCGCCTCTTGAGGATTGACCACAAGTTCTCAATGGGATTAAGATCTGGGGAGTATCCAGGCCATGGACCCAAAATGTCAACGTTTTGGACCCCGAGCCACTTAGTTATCACTTTTGCCTTATTGCACGGTGCTCCATCATGCTGGAAAATGCATTGTTCTTCACCAAACTGTTGTTGGATTGTTGGAAGAAGTTACTGTTGGAGGGTGTTTTGGTACCATTCTTTATTCATGGCTGTGTTTTTGGGCAAAACTGTGAGTGATCCCACTCCCTTGGATGAGAAGCAACCCCACACATGAATGGTCTCAGGATGCTTTACTGTTGGCATGACACAGGACTGATGGTAGCGCTCACCTTTTCTTCTCCGGACAAGCCTTTTTCCAGATGCCCCAAACAATCGGAAAGAGGCTTCATCGGAGAATATGACTTTGCACCAGTCCTCAGCAGTCCATTCACCATACTTTCTGCAGAAGATAAATCTGTCCCTGATGGGTTTTTTTTGAGAGAAGTGGCTTCTTTGCTGCCCTTCTTGACACCAGGCCATCTTCCAAAAGTCTTCGCCTCACTGTGCGTGCAGATGCGCTCCCACCTGCCTGCTGCCGTTCCTGAGCAAGCTCTGCACTGGTGGCACTCCGATCCCGCAGCTGAATCCTCTTTAGGAGACGATCCTGGCGCTTGCTGGACTTTCTTGCCCGCCCTAAAGCCTTCTTAACAAGAATTGAATCTCTTTCCTTGAAGTTCTTGATGATCCTATAAATTGTTGATTGAGGTGCAATCTTAGTAGCCACAATATCCTTGCCTGTGAAGCCATTTTTATGCAACGCAATGATGGCTGCACGCGTTTCTTTGCAGGTCACCATGGTTAACAATGGAAGAACAATGATTTCAAGCATCACCCTCCTTTTAACATGTCAAGTCTGCCATTTTAACCCAATCAGCCTGACATAATGATCTCCAGCCTTGTGCTCGTCAACACAAGTTAACAAGACGATTACTGAAATGATCTCAGCAGGTCCTTTAATGACAGCAATGAAATGCAGTGGAAAGGTTTTTTGGGGATTAAGTTAATTTTCATGGCAAAGAAGGACTATGCAATTCATCTGATCACTCTTCATAACATTCTGGAGTATATGCAAATTGCTATTATAAAAACTTAAGCAGCAACTTTTCCAATTTCCAATATTTACGTAATTCTCAAAACTTTTGGCCACGACTGTACATTATACAGACAGAGTGCCACTTTATTAAATAGAATGGAGTGCAACATGGAAGCGAAGACAGAGAGTCTAGGAGAGAAAAGAAAAATGTAACTATGTACTATGTGCTTTACATCGTCCATAATTAAACTAAAACTTACTTGTCTTCTTGACCAACTGTGACGCTATGTAAACGATTTGCTCCTCCATCGGCACAGGCTTTTATAGTAGCTACAAGAAAACAGTATCGAACTATGAAATCTCTGTATTGCAATCATCTATCCAATAATATCAAATAGACATAAAGCATTATTATTACTATTTCCATTACTGCATTATGAAACATTAGGGTCCATTCACACGTGCACAACTGTTTTGCGGTCCGCATGACACTAGTCATGTGCGTTCCGCATTTTGCGGACCTCACATGGCCGGCACAAGAATAGGACACGTTCTATTTTTTTGCGGGGCCGCGTCTGTCAGTATCTTTTGCGGCCCCATTGAAAATGAACGGGCCCACACCAGTTCCGCAAAATTGCGGAACGGATGCAGACCCATTTTGCGGACGTGTGAATGGACCCTTAGGCCTCTTTCACACGGGCGTCATGTTTTTGGGCCGGATGCGTTCAGGGTGCGTTCAGTGAAACTCGCACTATTTTGCAAGCAAGTTCAGTCAGTTTTGTCTGCGATTGCGTTCAGTTGTTCAGTTTTTTCCGCGCGGGTGCAATGCGTTTTGATGCGTTTTTCACGCGCGTGATAAAAAACGGAAGGTTTACAAACAACATCTCTTAGCAACCATCAGTGAAAAACGCATCGCACCCGCACTTGTTTGGAGATGCAATGCGTTTTTCACGCAGCCCCATTCACTTCTATGGGGCCAGGGCTGCGTGAAAAACGCAGAATATAGAACATGCTGCGATTTTCACGCAACGCAGAACTGATGCGTGAAAAACAACGCTCATGTACACAGACCCATTGAAATGAATGGGTTAGGATTCAGTGCAGGTGCTATGCGTTCACATCACGCATTGCACCCGCGCGGAAAACTCGCTCGGGTGAAAGGGGCCTTATACCGTATTCACATTTTTACATTCATGATGATTTGCTAGTCAATACTAAACAAGATTACTCGATGGTTCCTGACACACTCAATAGGGTGTTGAGGGCATCATGAGCAAGAGGAGATAAATAAGATGATATTTCTGCATCCTAGGACTTTTAGGTTAGATATTGCTGGTCTGGGATTAAGTTTTGTCTTGGAAAATACATTATTCCACACTTTTAAAAGAGGACGTGTCAATTCTCCTGAGATGTTTGTTTCAGTAATGTCATCGTACACTTTGATGTTCAGGATTTCTACTGACAACTGTGAATAAGGGTGTAACCCTAAAGCCTCATGCAGACATCAGTGTTTCACGGATGTGTGCTGTACGTGTCCCCCACGGACAGCACACGTCCCTATTCATTTTAATGTGTGTATTCACACATCAGTGTTTCAGCACGTTCAGTGGGTCAGTTTTTTTACCACGGATGCATGCTCTACTTTGTCCGTGTTCACGGATCCATCACGCCCATTATAGTCTATCGGTCAGTGAAAACCACGCATGCCATCCGTGTTGCATCCGTGTTTCACGGATCATTAACAAGAGATTCTTTTAAAATTATTTTTCAGCTGTTGAGTGTTAGTGAAACACGGATGCAACACGGACAGAACCATGGACCCAACACGGATCTGTCACGGGAGAAAACACGGATTGAACACGGTCCATGTTACCACTGATCCAAAACTGACATGGACGTCTGCATGAGGCATAACCCGTCTGCCATAAAAGAGGGATGTTGGATTGATAAGGTGATTGGTAACATCCAGTTGTCAATTTATGAATACATCAAGCTACACAAAAGTATCTACAGTATGCACCAACGTTATCATCCAGCCTGAGGCAATGTGTTAAAGGGAACCTTTCATGCCGCTTAGGCCCCTTTTCACACGAGTGAGTTTTCCGTGCGGGTGCAATGCGTGACGTGAATGCAGAGCACCCGCACTGAATCCTGACCCATTCATTTCAATGGGTCTGTGTACAAGGGCGTTTTTTTTTCACGCATCAGTTCTGCGTTGCGTGAAAAACACAGCACATTCTATATTCTGCGTTTTTCACACAGCCCTGGCCCCATAGAAGTAAATGGGGCTTCAGTGAAAAACGCATTGCATGCGGAAGCAAGTGCGGATGCAATGCGTTTTTCACTGAAGGTTGATAAGAGATGTTGTTTGTAAACCTTCAGTTTTTTATCACGCGCTTGAAAAACGCATCAAAACGCATTGCACTCACGTGGAAAAAACTGAACAACTGAACGCAATTGCAGACAAAACTGACTGAACTTGCATGCAAAATGGTGCAAATTTCACTGAACGCACCCTGAACTCATCCGTCACGCTCGTGTGAAAGGGGACATAGTGTAATGACAGACCTGATAATTTCAGCGGTCTGTCACTCATGTGATGGCAGAATACTGACGTGCCATGGCCTGCAACAAGCACCACAGCTGAGAGAGAGATGAGTCCACTGATGCTTAATAAACCCGCCCTCCCCTCCTCCAGACAATGAGACAAGTTTAATTCCTATGCACAACAGGAAAAAAATTTGCCAAGGCTCATCTGAAGATGGCAAAAGGTGGAGTTAGCGAGCAGAATTGGACTCTTCTATCTTGGGGCACTGGCATGGGCTTTGGAAGATCAGTACTATAAAAATACTGAATGCCATCACGGCAGTGGCAGACTGCTGAAATCAACGAGTCTGTCGCTACAACCTGCTTCTTTCAGTAAAGGCAGCATAATAAAGCTGACAGGTTCTCTTTAAATATCGTGGATGTCTAGGTGAGTTGTCTAAATTTAAGCCATCTATAGGATTAGTAAATCTGGAGTAGAGTGTTTTTGTCCCTGGAGAATGTTAGTGATTTTGCACAAGTGATGGGTTACAAGTTGTTTATTTATTGGGCTACCAAAGTGAGTTTTCAAATTAGCAAATTCACACAAAAATAAAGTGTCATTGTCACACACCTTAAAGCAAATAATGTGGATCCACAGAGTTACAATGATTTGGCTTAGGTCTAAACCCAGAAACAGTGTCTAACGGATTTCCCGATATTCAACCTTTAACTCTTAGGGCTAATGCACACGAACGGGTGCGCCCCGTGCTGCGGACTGCAAATAACCCATTCACTTGATCCACAAAATTCAGTCCACACTGCAAAAAAATGTAATATGTCGCACTCCGTAGTGCTTCCGTGGGCTTCCACTCCATGCCTCTGCTCTGTATCTTTTGCGGATTGCAGACCCATTCAAGTGAATGGGTCTGCATCTGTGATCTGGAGGGCACGCGGCCAGTGCTGTTTGCAGGCCGTAATATGGGCACTGGCCACACATGTTCGTGTGCATGAGCCCTTATAGAGGGATCTGAACTTCGCTAAGGAATTGCAGCTAAATCCAGCAGTAGTCTTCATTATCAAGAACTGACTAGGATGGCACTTGAGGATAGGGTGCAGTACAGAATTTGCAGGCAGAAGACATGAATAGGCATCAATCAGGAATGACAGACATTTTGGAACAACGGTGGTCAGACAGGCAGCAGACAGGTAGAGAAGAGGAGAAGCAATATCAAACCTAGAATATGAACCACAAGTACACCTTACTAGCTAGTGGCATCAAATAGATCTTATTGCTCAGGCATAGGAAGATGAGTAAGGTCCTGAACAATACTGTGACAGCTAGACTTTGGGTGGGGAACAGGTGCATCGGTGTGGGCTGACCCTTTAAAAGCAGAAATTGAGAACTATAGGTAGGAGAAAGCCAAGCCCGAAGACCAGAGGAAGAAGGCAAAAGGGACACCACTAATAGTGTCAGCTCAACAAAGGCCCTGCCCTGTAGACGTGATGTCAGCAGTGATGCTGTGTCTCAGGGCTGGGCTTCAAGCAGGCTTGGATATGTGATGTTTGAACTGGGAACTGATAGTACAGACAGTCCCGTGAGTCTTACGTTGGCATGTAAACCCAGGGAGCTGTTCACACTGGAAGAGTCAAAATGCATTCAGAACCTCATCATCTGACATATAATGTAGTAAAGTTGAATACTGGTGTTATTTATTTTTATGTCACTAGAAAACCTCTTTAATGCTGTGGTCCTGAACAGGTTAGCCAATTCTCATACTGTAATTCTCCAGTCATCTCTTGCTATAAGGATATTCAAAAAATAAGAATAAGAAAACATGGCCAAGAGGAAATCATTCTTCCGTTTTTACTAGAGGACATAGATTTTATATTTTGAATATGAGGCTCCTAGACAGAAAGATGTCCATAGAGGGTCTAGAAGACTTTCATGTATTGCCTGACTGCATACAATACACGCTGAATGATAAAATTTTATCTGTCTGGCTACAGTTCTGCCTCATATCTTCAATTTGTTTGTAGCACACTGCGATTTATAAATTAAACCGTAAGTAAAGGGACATTGATACTACTGCCAGAAGTTCACCGCATTTGATTTTGCACTTAAATCTCAAATGCTTCCACATCCAAGCCGCTCCGAAATGCAACTTTAATAAATCTGTCAAAATAAACATAACCTGTCGTGGATGGGGTTGTATCGTTTTCTTTTTCCTTCATTTTCTTGGAAGTGAATTGTAGAGTGTAATCAATTGGGCCCTGACAGAATGAAACCAAGCAGACAAATGCATACAACATAGTTTTTAGCGACCTGATGAAAATTCTGTTTACAGTCCAATTCTCTGGTCAAAGCTACAGTATATCACTCGCCGAAGAAACGCAATAAACCACAATCACAAAAAAAGGCATTAACTTAAAGTGACAGCGTCAATACAAACTGGAAAGTGATAAGAAGAGAATATTACACTAAATGTATAGTAGAATTGTATATTCAGCATTATTAGGGTTAAATTAACTGAAGAATGCCCAGATTACTGAGCTATAGCAAAATAATTCTAGGAATAAATGTGTGCTTCACCCCTTAGTGACCACCAATACGCCTTTTTACAGCGTTCACTAAGGGGTCTTGAGCTGGGCCCAGACTTAGCACAGCATGGGTCTCCCCTGCAGTGGGGCTTGGCTCTCACATGAGAGACGCGCTCCTGCTCTATCAGCCTGGACCGGCAGGATGACATAGCTAATACCCGATCCTGCCAATCAAACATCAGAGGGAGTGGCTGGGAGGCTGAAGGAGGGGATCTTTCATGCTTTAAGGGCAGCGGGAATGCCCTACGTGCAGGTAACAGATAATCTTCATATTTTATAATTGAAAAAAATAAGGGGTTGGGTCAGCACAACCTGCCTGTAGGTGCAGATCACTATGGCGAAATACATATATAAACGGAAAATGCAAATGTGATCGCACACTACATCCAGCACTCTGCCCTCCATGCTGGATGAGACAATAGTTTATATTTTGGCCAAAGCATAGTAAGCCACTCACGTCAAGGTCGTCTCATGAGTGGTCCCTAACTCTTGTTCCTACCTGTTCATGGGCCATGACAGCCACATAAAATCCAGGGAATGCAGGTCAGCATGCAAGCCAAGTACACTTTGCTTGTAACCCCGTCCGGTGCCATTACAGCTTTCATCGGATCCAGGGATGCAAGTACCAACATGCATGCTGAACCCACCATATACTTCTCCTGGAGCCAGATGGCTAATGGTAGGTTCTATACAAGCAGACTCAGTTTTATACTGACTTTAAAACCAGCCTCAAGGACAGATTAACTGGTCAGGTCTGCTTGTATAGAACCTACCATTAGCCATCTGGCTCCAGGAGAAGTATATGGTGGGTTCAGCATGCATGTTGGTACTTGCATCCCTGGATCCGATGAAAGCTGTAATGGCACCGGACGGGGTTACAAGCAAAGTGTACTTGGCTTGCATGCTGACCTGCATTCCCTGGATTTTATGTGGCTGTCATGGCCCATGAACAGGTAGGAACAAGAGTTAGGGACCACTCATGAGACGACCTTGACGCGGTGAGTGGCTTACTATGCTTTGGCCAAAATATAAACCAATGTCTCATCCAGCATGGAGGGCAGAGTGCTGGATGTAGTGTGCGATCACATTTGCATTTTCCGTTTATATATGTATTTCGCCATAGTGATCTGCACCTACAGGCAGGTTGTGCTGACCCAACCCCTTATTTTTTTCTTTGTAGTATATATTGGAGGCGTGGCGATCTCCTTGGAGTCATTGCACACCTGACCAGTTAATCTGTCCTTGAGGCTGGTTTTAAAGTCAGTATAAAACTGAGTCTGCTTGTATAGAACCTACCATTAGCCATCTGGCTCCAGGAGAAGTATATGGTGGGTTCAGCATGCATGTTGGTACTTGCATCCCTGGATCCGATGAAAGCTGTAATGGCACCGGACGGGGTTACAAGCAAAGTGTACTTGGCTTGCATGCTGACCTGCATTCCCTGGATTTTATGTGGCTGTCATGGCCCATGAACAGGTAGGAACAAGAGTTAGGGACCACTCATGAGACGACCTTGACGCGGTGAGTGGCTTACTATGCTTTGGCCAAAATATAAACCAATGTCTCATCCAGCATGGAGGGCAGAGTGCTGGATGTAGTGTGCGATCACATTTGCATTTTCCGTTTATATTTTATAATTGCTAAATATTAAAGCAATGGGTTGGATTCTTGTGAACAAAGCCTGTTTGAACATGGCCTTATTACAGCTGCTACTGGAGACAGACTTCCTTTAAAGGGGTTGTCTCACCACATCAAGTTATATTTATCATGTGTATAAGGCCTCATTCACACATCAGTGATTTCCATCAGTGATTGTGAGCCAAAACCAGGATTGGAGGTTCCACAGACATAAGGTATAAAGGAAAGATCTGCACCGGTTCTGTGTTTGGAGCCGTACCAGGTTTTGGCTCACAATCACTGATGGAAATCACTGACATGTGAATGAGGCGTAACATTGATATTAGTAACTTTCTAATGTAGATGCATTAGCAGTTATGGCTCTGGTCCTCACTGTCTTTCTTCTTCTTTCTCTTTATAGACTGCTTGTCTCTAGGGGTTACGACCACCTCTGGAGAGCAGTAGTGGTGGCCGCGATTGCTCATAGCAAGAAAAAAAGCTGGCCTTTCTAGTGGCCGGGAATCGATGGAGCGAGCGCGCACGGGACCACATGCATACGCAGTAGCGCCTGTTCTCGGCCACCTCTAAATCGCCACTGTCATTCTCTCCTGTAAGAAACAGATCGCGGCAACCACTTACCATAGATTGTGACAATCTGGACAGAGTCTGCTCCGCTGAGACTACTAGTGCTTCTGAGAGTCTAGCAGCATCACAAGCATGCACGTGTAGGCAAGGGGCAGGATTACATTGTCCCAGCACCGCGTGCCTGCTCCATCATTAACAGCAGAGGCACCGCCGTGCACTGAGGACTTAAATAAGGAGGTGTCAGTGAGACAACTCCTTTAAAGGGAACCTGTCATCAACTTTATGCTGTCCATACTAACAGCAGAATAAAGTAGAGACAGATATGTTGATTTCAGCGGTCTGTCATTTAAAAGTTAAAAGTAAGTGGTTGCCGAGAACCAACATCACAATCATTGCAGACTGGGCCTGGAAAAGAGTCCCGGCCACCTGAGAAGAGTCATGGTCATTCATGAATTCCTGTTTTCCTGCCCACCTGCTGATGACGGACAGTCTTCTACCTAGTTTTCTCCCTTTCTCTCTAGGAGAGAACTGCCAATCATCAGCAGATGGGTGAGAGAGCAGGAGAGAGCAGGAGATTAGGAATAACCATGACTCTTCTCAGGTAGATGTGACTCTTTTCCAGGCCCGGGCTGCAGTGATTATGATGCTGGTTCTCAGCAACCTCTTACTTTTAGCTCATGAGTGACACACCGCTGAAATCAGCATTTCTGTCACTATTTTATGCTGCGCTCAGTGAGATCAGCATAAAGTTGATGACAGGTTCCCTTTAAGTTTTGAAAAAGTAGTTTAAAAAAAAGGGTACATGTTTCATCCGTGAAGCTGTCCATGAAGGATTCATGGTTGGTCCGTGTGTCAGTTTTTACCATCTGTGTGTCATCCGTAATTCATGCAGGCTGAAAATGAATTTCCAAAGAATCTCCTATCAGTCTTCAGTGAAAAACGGATGCAATTCGGACACAAAAACACAGATGTGTGTCAGTGATTTTCACGGACCTTTAGACTTCAATGGGAGTGCTTGGTCCGCATTACGGAGCAAAGTAGTGCATGTCCCCGTGATTTTTTTTACTGACCCATGGTCAGTTAAAAAATATTGAAATGTGAACAGACACATTTAAATCAATGTGTGGGTGTGCTGTCCGTGGAAAATGCGGACAGCACACATCAGTGAAAATTGGAAATGTGAACGAGGCCTAGATTTGGTATCTCCATAATGACCTGCAGAATTAAGCCTCATTCACACGTCAGTGTTTGATCAGTGATTTCCATCAGTGATTGTGAGCCAAAACCAAGAGTCCGCAGCATTTCAATTTATGGTAATGGTTGACAGATTTGGATTTAGGATTTTTTTTTTTGCCCTAAGATGAGGAAAATTGGCTTTTACTGCACAGTATCTCATGGTTTTGCTTTGTTTTGTCATCCTCTGAATCAACTTCGTAGGGTAATAGGATGACCTGGAGGTCTTTTTTCGGCATTACAAACTATGTAACTATCATTTTCCCTTTGCAACGTAAAGGGTGGAATTTGCTGCAAATCTGCATGATCCTGTGACTATTCATGTGGATTTTTCATGAATTTTGCTGTGGATCTGCAGCAAAATCCACTGCAGATTTTCTGCACCAAAATACGACCTGTGTGGATGACCCATATGCACAAAGTGCATATTTGTACTCAGAAAATCTGCACCAAAACGGCACAAAAAACACACATATATCTGTACTTTTTATTGTGGTTTTGGTGTGTTTTTGTTTGTTTTTTGAGGCAGATTTAAAAAACAAAAATTCATAACCCCATTGAAGTCTACAGAAGGTGTGGAATCGCAAAGTATTGATATGCTGCACATTTTTAAATCTGCACGGCAGCACAGTTTCCGCACGGAAGAGAAAAGCAAAATTTCCATGAGACTTGTCAAATCTTGTTCATGTTTTTGATACTGTAAAAATCTGCGTTGAAAAACACACATTATCTGCATTATGTGCAGCAGTTACTCTTAAGCTGAGAGTTTACTAAGATTATTACAAGGGAATTCTTGATATAAACGCTAAAAATGTTCCAAGTTATTATGGTAAAAAATGAAAAGTGGATTTTTTCAGAATGAAAATTCTCCTTAAAAAATTCTAAGATATGCGTTGTAACACAGCTAGTTCTCAGAATCTATTTAGCGAAAAGCAATTTCATATCAATTTTTAGGCAGTACTGCTAAGGGGAAGTAAATGAGGTAAGAGAACCTTTGGGAAATACAGATAATATCACAATTGATTTTGGCATTATGAAGGGAAAATCAAAACATTACAAAGTTAATTCAGACAGATGGCTTCATTATTATACGTGTGGAATGGGATAACTTGTACAAACAAAACAGCAATCTCCGAAATGATTCTTGTCATCCTTTCCTCACATGTAGCTGTTCTTGAAATATCGCAGTATGTTTTATAGTTAAGAACGCACATTCTCGTAAACAGGATAAACCATTTGCACTGTTCGGCTCCATTCACACGTGCGTAATAACGGGTCCGCATCCGTTCCGCAAGTTGCGGAACGGGTGCAGACCCATTCATTCTCTATGGGGCAGGTATGGATGCGGACAGCAATTGCGGACAAGAATAGGTATTTCTATGGGGGTGCCGGCTGGGTGTATTGTGGATCCGCAATACACTACAGACGTGTGAATGGACCCTTAACCCCAGCAATTTTCATTTTTTTTACTCCCTTTTTTCTTTCACATAGCCTTATGCGGGCTTGTGGGACAAGTTGTGCTTTCTAATGGCTAAATTGCTGCAAAAGGTGCACCACAATGATATGCAACTGACAACACTGGGTAATCCCTCAAGCTGATGTTAAGAACTGAGACTTTAGCCAATGTATTCCTGTCAGGAACACATCGGAGCCTTTTTGCACCACCGTCAGTGTGGCATGGGTTCCTACCACTAGACTACCTATGGTGTGTGAACACGGTCTGAGAGGTGCTAAGATACAACTTACAGCCAAACTCCCACATACCTCCATAATGAGATCACTCATGTAGTGGGAGAGATGATAAGGCTGCAAGCCGCACCTATAACAGGCCACGTGACACAGGCTACCAGGTGCAACAGAATGCTACCAGCAGTACGCAATGGCACATTCAATACATCACTAAACTAAACTAATGAATCCCTTGTAAATTGCAAATGATGTAGTGGAAGCTGGAAAAATTCCAAATGGGGTAGAATTGGAAAAAAAATGCAACTCCCCAATAGTTTTATGGGTTTTATTTTTACGGGGTTCCCTATGTGGCAAAACTGAGCTGTTACCTTCATTCTCTGGGTCCATATAATTACAACAAAACCACATTTATATAGTTTTTCTTGTGGCTTAAAGCTTTACTAACTTTTCATATAACTTTTGATGTTATAGTTACATATCAAAAGTTGTGATTGGTGGGGGTCTGAGTGCTGAGACCCTCACTGTTCTCTAGAATGAGGGAAAGAAGTGTGCGAATATCTCTTCTCATTGCATGAAACAGGCTCCATAGAAGTCTAAGGGCATGTCTCGATTCCGTCCTGCGAGGAGAGAAAGTGTGATATATGCACACTTCTCTCCCCTTGATGTGTACAACAGTAAGGACCCTTGCAGACGAGCGTTCCTCCCGCAGCGAGTCCGCAAAGCAGCTCCCAGCCTGACCTCCCAGCGTTGCCGTGGGTCACATAGCATTATATTGATTTATGATGCTAAATAACCCTTACAGTTCTGGAACGTATTGGATAACACTGGCATAATGCTGGCAGTGTTATCCAATACATTCCAGAACTGTAAGGGTTACATAGAATCATAAATCAATATAATGCTATGTGAATCCTGTCAGTGTTGGGAGCTCAGGCTGGGTGCTACGATGCGGACTCGCTGCGGGAGGAACGCTCGTCTGCAAGGGGCCTAAGGGTCTCAGCAATCGGACACCCTCAGATCAATCACAACTATTGATATGTCTCTAAAACATCAAAAGTTGCATCAATAGTTTTTATTGATACCATTTTCGAGTGCTATGACTTCATGACTTTTTATTCAATCTTTTGGGGAGAAAAAGCGACAACAAAATGCAGAATCGGCCGTACAAAATAAATACTTTTTTTTTTTGATGCAATCATTTTGGGATGTGGTAATGCCAATTATCTTTATTTTTTATTGTTTATTTTTACCTTATTTTTTCACTTTTAAGTGAATAGGAACATTGCTGTGGCAGGCCATAGATCCTTCAGAGAGCCCGAGGCTGCCATAACAACTGAATGGCTCCCTCGTTCTCAGCGCAGGGAAGTCATTTGGAAAAAGCACATGGATTCTGAGGGGTTAAATGTACCATGCGACTACAGTTCTCGCTCAACTTCTGAGTGGGTGCCATGTTTAACCCCTTCCCGACATGTGACGTACTATTACGTCATGGAAGTCAGTGACTTCCCGCATTTTGACGTAATAGTACGTCATGGTGATCGGGCGGGCACCGGAGCAGTGCGCGCCCGATCACTGCAAGGGTCTGGCAGTCCCTGATAGGCGGGCCCCTGCTGTATCCACCGGTATCGCTGTTTACAGCAATGCTGGCAGTTTAACCCCTTCTATACCGCGGTCAGCGCTGACGGCTACATAGAAAGGGTTTGCTGCGGGTTAGGGAGCCCATCGAGTCCCCGCGCTGCTGTGGCGAGGACCCAATGGGTGACAAGGCAGCCCGATGCCGTGAAGAGGCTTCCCAATGACTTGCATGGCATCGGGACCTGCCTTCTACGGGTGGCAAGGAGATCCAGCCTTAGGCTGGGTCTCCTAGGCAACCTGTTAGTGTATTACTCAGTCTAATACACTAACAGGCAATGCATTCCAATACAGATGTATTGTAATGCATTGCAGAGGGGATCAGACCCCCAAAAGTTGAAGTCCCAGAGTGGGACAGAAATAAAGTTAAAAGAAAAGTGTTTTTAATAAAAAAAAATAAAGTTTCAAGTAAAAAAAAGAAAAAAACGCCCCTTTCCCCATATTTCATAATAAGAAATAGAAAAAAAAAGGAAAAACACACATATTAGGTATCGCCGGGTCCGTAACAACGACTCTATAAATATATCACATGATCAACCCCGTCCGATAAATACCATAAAATAAGCCATTTTTGTCACCTTACATCTCAAAAAGTGAAACACCAAGTGATATCAAAAAATCGTTGGTGTAAAACAAAATGATACCAATAAAAGTCACCTTATCCCGCAAAAAACGAGACCCTACATAAGAAAATCGCTCAAAAAAGAGAAAAAAATAGCTCTCAGAATATGGAGACACTAAAACATAATTTTTTTCTTTCAAATATGCTATTATTGTGTTAAAGTGAAATAAATAAAAAGAAGTATACATATTAATATCTTCACGTCCGTAACAACCAGCTCTATAAAAGTGTCACATGACCTAACCCCTCAGATGAACACTGTAAAAAAAAAAAAAAGTGTCAAAAAATTCAATTTTTGCCACCTTACATCACAAGAAGTGCAGCACCAAGCAATCAAAAAGGCGTATGTCCCCCAAAATGCTACCAATAAAACCATCACCTCATCCCACAAAAAATTTGATCCTACCTAAGACAATATGTCCAAAAATAAAAAGGCTATGGCTCTCAAACTGTGGAGACACTAAAACATAATTTTTCAAAAATGCTATTATTGTATAAACGGAAAATGCAAATGTGATCGCACACTACATCCAGCACTCTGCCCTCCATGCTGGATGAGACATTGGTTTATATTTTGGCCAAAGCATAGTAAGCCACTCACCGCGTCAAGGCTGTCTCATGAGTGGTCCCTAACTCTTGTTCCTACCTGTTCATGGGCCATGACAGCCACATAAAATCCAGGGAATGCAGGTCAGCATGCAAGCCAAGTACACTTTGCTTGTAACCCCGTCCGGTGCCATTACAGCTTTCATCGGATCCAGGGATGCAAGTACCAACATGCATGCTGAACCTACCATATACTTCTCCTGGAGCCAGATGGCTAATGGTAGGTTCTATACAAGCAGACTCAGTTTTATACTGACTTTAAAACCAGCCTCAAGGACAGATTAACTGGTCAGGTGTGCAATGACTCCAAGGAGATCGCCACGCCTCCAATATATACTACAAAGAAAAAAATAAGGGGTTGGGTCAGCACAACCTGCTGCAGGTGCACATCACTATGGCGAAATACATATACAAACGGAAAATGCAAATGTGATCGCACACTACATCCAGCACTCTGCCCTCCATGCTGGATGAGACATTGGTTTATATTTTGGCCAAAGCATAGTAAGCCACTCACCGCGTCAAGGCTGTCTCATGAGTGGTCCCTAACTCTTGTTCCTACCTGTTCATGGGCCATGACAGCCACATAAAATCCAGGGAATGCAGGTCAGCATGCAAGCCAAGTACACTTTGCTTGTAACCCCGTCCGGTGCCATTACAGCTTTCATCGGATCCAGGGATGCAAGTACCAACATGCATGCTGAACCTACCATATACTTCTCCTGGAGCCAGATGGCTAATGGTAGGTTCTATACAAGCAGACTCAGTTTTATACTGACTTTAAAACCAGCCTCAAGGACAGATTAACTGGTCAGGTGTGCAATGACTCCAAGGAGATCGCCACGCCTCCAATATATACTACAAAGAAAAAAATAAGGGGTTGGGTCAGCACAACCTGCTGCAGGTGCACATCACTATGGCGAAATACATATACAAACGGAAAATGCAAATGTGATCGCACACTACATCCAGCACTCTGCCCTCCATGCTGGATGAGACATTGGTTTATATTTTGGCCAAAGCATAGTAAGCCACTCACCGCGTCAAGGCTGTCTCATGAGTGGTCCCTAACTCTTGTTCCTACCTGTTCATGGGCCATGACAGCCACATAAAATCCAGGGAATGCAGGTCAGCATGCAAGCCAAGTACACTTTGCTTGTAACCCCGTCCGGTGCCATTACAGCTTTCATCGGATCCAGGGATGCAAGTACCAACATGCATGCTGAACCTACCATATACTTCTCCTGGAGCCAGATGGCTAATGGTAGGTTCTATACAAGCAGACTCAGTTTTATACTGACTTTAAAACCAGCCTCAAGGACAGATTAACTGGTCAGGTGTGCAATGACTCCAAGGAGATCGCCACGCCTCCAATATATACTACAAAGAAAAAAATAAGGGGTTGGGTCAGCACAACCTGCTGCAGGTGCACATCACTATGGCGAAATACATATACAAACGGAAAATGCAAATGTGATCGCACACTACATCCAGCACTCTGCCCTCCATGCTGGATGAGACATTGGTTTATATTTTGGCCAAAGCATAGTAAGCCACTCACCGCGTCAAGGCTGTCTCATGAGTGGTCCCTAACTCTTGTTCCTACCTGTTCATGGGCCATGACAGCCACATAAAATCCAGGGAATGCAGGTCAGCATGCAAGCCAAGTACACTTTGCTTGTAACCCCGTCCGGTGCCATTACAGCTTTCATCGGATCCAGGGATGCAAGTACCAACATGCATGCTGAACCTACCATATACTTCTCCTGGAGCCAGATGGCTAATGGTAGGTTCTATACAAGCAGACTCAGTTTTATACTGACTTTAAAACCAGCCTCAAGGACAGATTAACTGGTCAGGTGTGCAATGACTCCAAGGAGATCGCCACGCCTCCAATATATACTACAAAGAAAAAAATAAGGGGTTGGGTCAGCACAACCTGCTGCAGGTGCACATCACTATGGCGAAATACATATACAAACGGAAAATGCAAATGTGATCGCACACTACATCCAGCACTCTGCCCTCCATGCTGGATGAGACATTGGTTTATATTTTGGCCAAAGCATAGTAAGCCACTCACCGCGTCAAGGCTGTCTCATGAGTGGTCCCTAACTCTTGTTCCTACCTGTTCATGGGCCATGACAGCCACATAAAATCCAGGGAATGCAGGTCAGCATGCAAGCCAAGTACACTTTGCTTGTAACCCCGTCCGGTGCCATTACAGCTTTCATCGGATCCAGGGATGCAAGTACCAACATGCATGCTGAACCTACCATATACTTCTCCTGGAGCCAGATGGCTAATGGTAGGTTCTATACAAGCAGACTCAGTTTTATACTGACTTTAAAACCAGCCTCAAGGACAGATTAACTGGTCAGGTGTGCAATGACTCCAAGGAGATCGCCACGCCTCCAATATATACTACAAAGAAAAAAATAAGGGGTTGGGTCAGCACAACCTGCTGCAGGTGCACATCACTATGGCGAAATACATATACAAACGGAAAATGCAAATGTGATCGCACACTACATCCAGCACTCTGCCCTCCATGCTGGATGAGACATTGGTTTATATTTTGGCCAAAGCATAGTAAGCCACTCACCGCGTCAAGGCTGTCTCATGAGTGGTCCCTAACTCTTGTTCCTACCTGTTCATGGGCCATGACAGCCACATAAAATCCAGGGAATGCAGGTCAGCATGCAAGCCAAGTACACTTTGCTTGTAACCCCGTCCGGTGCCATTACAGCTTTCATCGGATCCAGGGATGCAAGTACCAACATGCATGCTGAACCTACCATATACTTCTCCTGGAGCCAGATGGCTAATGGTAGGTTCTATACAAGCAGACTCAGTTTTATACTGACTTTAAAACCAGCCTCAAGGACAGATTAACTGGTCAGGTGTGCAATGACTCCAAGGAGATCGCCACGCCTCCAATATATACTACAAAGAAAAAAATAAGGGGTTGGGTCAGCACAACCTGCTGCAGGTGCACATCACTATGGCGAAATACATATACAAACGGAAAATGCAAATGTGATCGCACACTACATCCAGCACTCTGCCCTCCATGCTGGATGAGACATTGGTTTATATTTTGGCCAAAGCATAGTAAGCCACTCACCGGCTTACTATGCTTTGGCCAAAATATAAACCAATGTCTCATCCAGCATGGAGGGCAGAGTGCTGGATGTAGTGTGCGATCACATTTGCATTTTCCGTTTGTATATGTATTTCGCCATAGTGATGTGCACCTGCAGCAGGTTGTGCTGACCCAACCCCTTATTTTTTTCTTTGTAGTATATATTGGAGGCGTGGCGATCTCCTTGGAGTCATTGCACACCTGACCAGTTAATCTGTCCTTGAGGCTGGTTTTAAAGTCAGTATAAAACTGAGTCTGCTTGTATAGAACCTACCATTAGCCATCTGGCTCCAGGAGAAGTATATGGTAGGTTCAGCATGCATGTTGGTACTTGCATCCCTGGATCCGATGAAAGCTGTAATGGCACCGGACGGGGTTACAAGCAAAGTGTACTTGGCTTGCATGCTGACCTGCATTCCCTGGATTTTATGTGGCTGTCATGGCCCATGAACAGGTAGGAACAAGAGTTAGGGACCACTCATGAGACAGCCTTGACGCGGTGAGTGGCTTACTATGCTTTGGCCAAAATATAAACCAATGTCTCATCCAGCATGGAGGGCAGAGTGCTGGATGTAGTGTGCGATCACATTTGCATTTTCCGTTTGTATATGTATTTCGCCATAGTGATGTGCACCTGCAGCAGGTTGTGCTGACCCAACCCCTTATTTTTTATTATTGTATAAAACTTAAATAAATAAGAAAAAGTATACATATTAGGTATTGCCACGTCTGTAATTATCTGCTCTATAAAAATATCACATGACCTAACCCCGCTGTAAAAAGAAATAAATAAAATCTGTGGCAAAATTAAAAAAAGAATTTGTCACCTTGCCCCATAAAGTATAATAATGAATGATCAAAAAATCATATGTACCCAAAAATGGTACCAATAAAACTGGCACCTTATCCCCTAGTTTCTAAAATGGGGTCACCTTTTGGGAGTTTCTACTGTAAGGGTGCATCAGAGGGGCTTCAAATGGGACATGGCATCTAAAAACCAATCTGCCTTCCAAAAACCATATGGCGTTCCTTTTCTTCTGCACCCTGCCGTGTGCCCTTACATCTGTTTACGACCACATGTGGGGAGTTTCTGTAAAACGCAGAATCAAGGTAATAAATATTGAGTTTTGTTTGGCTGTTAACCCTTGATGTGTTCAAGAAAAAAATAGATTAAAATGGAAAATCTGCCAAAAAAGTGAAATTTACAAATTTCATCTCCATATTCCTTTAATTCTTGTGGAACACCTAAAGGGTTAACAAAGTTTGTAAATTCAGTTTTAAGTAACTTGAGGGGTGTAGTTTCTACAATAAAGTCATTTATGGGGGGTTTCTACTAAGTAAGCCCCACAAAATGACTTCAGACCTGAACTGATCCTTAAAAAGTGGGTTTTGTGAGAATTGCTTCTAAACTTCTAAGCCTTCTAACGTCCTAAAAAGATAAAATGACATTTACAAAAAGATGCCAACATAAAGTTGACATATGGGGAATGTTATGTAATAAATATTTATGAAGTATCATTTTCTGTTTTAAAAGCAGAGAAATAGAAATTTAGAAAATTGCTAATTTTTCTAAATATTTGGTAAATTTAGTTTTTTTTTTTATAAATAAAGGTAAAATATATTAACTCAAATGTATGACTATCATGAAGTATAATGTGTCACGAAAAAACAATCTCAGAATGCCTTGGATAAATAAAAGTGTTCCAAAGCTATTACCACACAAAATGACCTGGTCAGGAGGGTGAAAACTGGCCGGGGAAGAAGGGGTTAAAGAACAAAATTCTGCCATACATATACGGCGGAAGTCCTTAAAGGGCTCATGGCTATTGTAAAAAATGAAAACCAGACACCGTATAGTACATGACAACCTCTTTCTAACAAAGCTAGAACCAGCCCTGTACCTCACATGGATCTAGAGATCTCCCCATTCAATGCTCTGCTAGTTTTATATCAAGCTGACAGCTCAAGGGGCGTGTCTTTTCTGCTGCAGCTCAGGGGGCGTGTCCATGCTCTCCCTATCTCAGCTCAGGAGCCAGTTAAAGGATGAAACTGAGCATGTGCGGCCATCTGAGTGAGACGGACAAAGAAATAAGAAATAAAAAAAACAGCAGGTGGCGCTTTACAGATATATTTTATTTTACAGTAACTTTTTAATTACATGCAATTACAAAAGAATTCAGATTCAGTTGCTGATTTGAAAACTTGTACACTTTTTCTACAACTCCTTTAAGGGATCTTAACATTAGAACTCCCACTGATTATGAGAACAGGGACCCCATACCCTGTGGAGCTGCCCAAAATTTTGATGAGTTTCAGAGATAGCGGAGAGCTGTACTCAGCTGTCTTCAGAATTCCCATAGAAATGAATGGAGTGGCTGAGCACATGCCTGATCAGCTGCTCTGCTCATTTGAGAACCCCAACCAATCTAATAGTTATCCCCTATCCACAGGGAATAGGGGATAACTTCACATAACCGGAATAACCCATTTTAGGATCTCAAGATCTCAAAGCATGCTTAAAGGGGTTTTCTGGTTACAGATATTCATAGGTATCCTTAAAGTTATTGTCCCATGAAAAAAATATACTACAGTTTTCAAACCAGCACATGGTTTGCACATGCTCAGTTTCATCCTTCTAACTGGCTCCTGAGCTGTGATAGGGATAGCATGGACATACCCCTTTAGCTGCAGCAGAATAGACACTCCCCTTGAGCTGTCAGCTTTATATAAATCTAGCAGAGCAATGAATCTGGAGATCTCTGGATCCATGTGAAGTACAGAGCTGGTTCTAGCTTGGTTAGAAAGATATTGTCATGTACTATATGATCTCTGATTTTAGTTTTTTACATTAGCAGTACCCGGCAATGGCCACTACACAGTGTACGGAGCTGTGGTGTTCCGACTCAGTACACTGTAAACTTCTTGGAATGGCGACTGCAGGTAACAGCTGATCTGTTGGGGTTTTGGGTGTTAGCCACCTATCTGAAATTAGATTTAAAAATATGATAAACAGATTTGAGATAAATGCTAGAACAACTTTTGTAAGACATCATTCCATCACAAATCAAAATTTAGATGACCTAATTTAAACCCCAGCATGGCTTGCCGCTTTCACGGGCAAATTTGGGGTTGGAACACAGGACAGCAAACATCTAAGTTTATGATGCAAATCATTATTTGCACAAGTATGCTCATTTCTTTATATATTAAAGGGGTTATGAAGCAGATTTAAAAATAACGAAATACCTTGCTTTAGGCTTGAAAGCTCTCCAGCACCCTTCTTATACTTATTTCAGCTGATTTTTTTTGCCGTTTTAACCTCTATTTTTCACTTTCTCTGCGTGAATGCCATATACTTCCTGTTTCATCCTGATCTGGGCACCTTTGTAAACTACACTTCCCATGAGTCAGCGAGCTGCCCTCGTGTCTCGTCCCCTTTTTATTTTTTGCCTAGCTCAGTAACTTTGAGATGCCCCCTTACCCTCCGCTCACCGCTCGCATGTCATGCTGTTCTAATGTGTCTTTAGGTGGTTCTGTCTCAATCACTTGAGGCATGCTCATAGTATTAAAGCAAGCAGGGCCGGCGCCACCTGTAACGCGACCTAGGCAGCCTGTGCGGTTTTAAAAAAAAGCGTTGGTTAAGTGGTGGCCGGGCCGGTCCTGCCGCAAGTTTTTTTTTTTTTTTAAGTACGGCAGCGGGCCCTCCCCCGCACCGGGCGGCTGCCGCACTGTCCAGGCTGGCGTGTCTATGATTGTGCACTGCCCAGGCGCATCCTGAAGAGAGGGACTGACAGGAGGGAAGCGCCTCTAATGTAGCGTGGCCAAGCTCTGTTTGGTCGGCGGTACAGGAGCTTTTGTTTCCTGTACCCGGCCGGACTGACAGGAAGTGCTCACTTAGTGTGCACTTCCTTTCAGTCCGGCCGGGTACAGGAAACAAATGCTCCTGTACCGCAGACCGAACAGAGCTCGGCCACGCTACACTAGAGGTGGGGGGGAATGAGAGTGACAAGGGAGGGGGGGAGGAAATGAGAGTGACAAGGGAGTGGGGGGAATGAGAGTGACAAGGGAGGGGGGGGAATGAGAGTGACAAGGGAGGGGGGTAATGAGAGTGACAAGGGAGGGGGGGAATGAGAGTGACAAGGGAGGGGGGGAATGAGAGTGACAAGGGAGGTGGGGAATGAGAGTGACAAGGGAGGGGGGGAATGAGAGTGACAAGGGAGGGGGGGAATGAGAGTGACAAGGGAGGGGGGAATGAGAGTGACAAGGGTGGGGGGGGGAATGAGAGTGACAAGGGAGGGGGGAATGAGAGTGACAAGGGAGGGATGGGGGGAGAAGAGTGTGACAAGGGAGGGGGGGAGAAGAGAGTGACAAGGGAGGGAGGGGGGGAGAAGAGAGTGACAAGGGAGGGAGGGGGGGAGAAGAGAGTGAAAAGGGAGGGAGGGGGGGAGAAGAGAGTGAAAAGGGAGGGAGGGGGGGAGAAGAGAGTGAAAAGGGAGGGAGGGGGGAGAAGAGTGTGACAAGGGAGGGGGGGAGAAGAGAGTGACAAGGGAGGGAGGGGGGGAGAAGAGAGTGACAAGGGAGGGAGGGGGGGAGAAGAGAGTGACAAGGGAGGGAGGGGGGGAGAAGAGAGTGAAAAGGGAGGGAGGGGGGAGAAGAGAGTGAAAAGGGAGGGAGGGGGGGAGAAGAGTGTGACAAGGGAGGGGGGGAGAAGAGAGTGACAAGGGAGGGAGGGGGGGAGAAGAGAGTGACAAGGGAGGGAGGGGGGGAGAAGAGAGTGAAAAGGGAGGGAGGGGGGGAGAAGAGAGTGAAAAGGGAGGGAGGGGGGGAGAAGAGAGTGACAAGGGAGGGGGGGAGAAGAGAGTGACAAGGGAGGGAGGGGGGAGAAGAGAGTGACAAGGGAGTCCCCAGAGCCAGACCAAGAGCCAGACTGCAGCCAGAGACCAGATCATCTTATTGTCCTGGTGGTAAGTAGACAATGCAATATGTTTATTATTTAATTGTTTAGTTATTAATACTACATTGGAAACTAATTTACCTCACATTAAAAGGACACTATAGTCCCAGAACCACTACAGTTTAATGTAGTGGTCAGGTGTCTATAGCCTGTTCCTGCAGAGAAAAGACACTGTGCACCCTCGTGTCCCCCTCCCACTGGGCTGAAGGGGTTAAAACCCCTTCAGCCACTTACCTTTCTCCAGCGCCGGCACTGGGAACTCTTCTCCCCGATCCTCCTCTCAGCTGCGAATGCGCAAGCGCATGTATTCAAAACTATGTTCCGCGTCTTCCCACTGTAATTTTCACAGTGAGAATCGCGGAAGCACCTCTAGCGGCTGTCAGGGAGGCAGCTACAAGAAGCTTGATTAACCCTAAGGGAAACATAGCAGTTCTTTTAATTTAAATGCTGAGAAAGGGGTGGAACATATGTGATGTCATGATATGGGCAAATCATCTGATAAGGAAGGGGGGGGGGGGCAATTTTTATCTTGCCTAGGGCGGCAAAAATCCTTGCACCGGCCCTGTAAGCAAGCCCTCAGTGAACTGCACGCCTGTGCTGCCCTGATACACCCCATCTAAGGGGATGAGGTGACGGGCCATCGAGGAAATGGAATGCTATTGACTACCAGGTGCTTAGCTGACCTCAAAGGATTGGCACATTTCATCAAAGGGGCTACAAGTGGAAGAAGACACATAATCTGCAGATGGAGCGTCATGCGTGTATGTGTACTCTGGATCATAGTGGTCACGACTGGTGGTCAGAAACGGGAGTTGGAGCCCAACCTGGACATACTTTATTATTAGTAAGTGAATTGTTTTATGTAAACATAATTATGTCTATGTAGTTTTATATGACTAAATAACCCCTTTAAGTGGAGCCACACAAATATGAAAATGAGCTCTAAAATGTAGTATGAACAAGACAAGAATGAATTATATTCTACAAAGCTACCATAAAATAACAAAAAAATTATATGAATCTAATGATCAGAAAATTATATTAAAGGGGTTATCCAAGAATTAATTATGTGTGAGGTCACACGTGATGAAATAGGGCAGGGCACCGCCATGGCCTGCTATTGGCTGTACCCCCTCTGTCGACGGATGTTGATTTCTACAGACAGGGGAGATGCGAAGACATTGTGGAGCGATCGGGGAGGAAAACTGCATTAGTATTGTCAATATGGTGGGTCCGGGCACTGTAGGGAGGGTTATTCACTCTTGGATAACCCCTTTAAGTATATAAATTGAAAGGACCACCTCACTCCAGATTAAGAATAAATGTGAGCTCATAATTCACACGAGAACATGTTGCAATGTTTCAGTCCCTCTTTGGATCATGAAAAGTTGCAAAGAGAGGCCAGGGGAGGACATTGTCTGTGCTAGGAAATATCAACTAGCAGAGAAGGGGCAGGATTTGGGCACAGCAACCTTGACTTTAGACAAGAAGGTGCCAGCCTCCTTGACTTCAAACTGCTGATTAGCATACATGAATAAAGAGGACCTTCATTGCATTCGGAAGACAGAACTTCCTAATAAGAACACCATCTGGGACAACTTGAGCCGACTGTTTTGGTACTCCTGGCAGCCTGGAGGCCAATTTTGTGTTGTCAAGTTCTATACGTGTGCTGGGCTCTGACTTTTTGACTGCTCCTGCACCCTATTTTGGAGTAAAGTATCTCATTGTACTGCTGATCTTCCATATATCAGAAAAGGTTAGTATTATAAACTATAAAACCTTATTTAAACCTATACATCTATATAAAGTAAGCCAGTGTGGACAATTTTACGTCTCCAGCAGACCAAAAACTGCAATTAAGACGTCTTTTAAAAAGCTTATAAGCCCGGCAAATGCTGTACTGATAAATTAGGTCCCGAATAACACTAAATGAAGAAGTTATTTTTGCTTGTGGTCTCTAATTTACTTTACATTAATTCAGTTTTATCTGTTTGGGCTCTAATAACTCTGCTTTCTCTTGCAGAAAATTTCTCTTCATTTTTTTACAAGCACTTTCATTTTAAGTGTGCTGTTTAATTATGAAAATACTTTTTATAAAAGATGTCTCAATCACTTTGCAAATATAAATCAGCCTTGTACATGAAAAATGCAAAGTAAAGTGTGTTTTGATCCTGGAAGACTTGTATTTTCTGTGTTAAACAATCATTCCTGGGAACAGTATACATGTTTTGCAATTTTATCTACTGTATATGTGCAATATGTATAGTCTCTCAGATCCATTCCTAACCAATTCCTGTACGGGAGTCATAGATGCATAAAATATAGAAAAAATATATATTGCATCTATAATTTCTGCAATTAGACCATTTATATCCACCATTACCTTGATTTACCCACATAAAAATGCACATAAAACAAGAAACAAAATAACAGTTAGTTAAAGGTCAAAGTAAAAATGTATAAATTGTTGCAAAAAAGCAACCAAATACTCCTGTAGATGTATATAAATATATTCCAATAGACATATGCTATAGCAGTGTAAATACCAGTTTTATTCCTAACTTTTATGTCTGACATAGTCTGGTGTTCACTGCTTGCGGTCCCAAACGTAATCAGATATCCTCAGACAAATGCAGCAACACATTCAAGTGATATCATGCCCTGGACCCTGGGGGCTCACCTGAGCGACCTGTCCATGACTGTATGTGCGCTCCTATCCCTCTGTCTCTGTTGCACTGCACTACAAGCTTACCTCGTCCATTGCTAGAGATGTCCCGAACTATTCGCCTGCGAATAGTTCCCGGCGAACATAGCTTGTTCGCGTTCGCCGCGGCGGGCGAACATATGCGATGTTCGGTCCGCCTCCTATTCGTCATCATTGTGTAAACTTTGACCCTGTACCTCACAGTCAACAGACACATTCCAGCCAATCAGCAGCAGACCCTCCCTCCCAGACCCTCCCACCTCCTGGACAGCATCCATTTTAGATTCATTCGGAAGCTGCATTCTTAGTGAGAGGAGGGACAGTGTAGCTGCTGCTGATTTAATAGGGAAATCGATAGCTAGGCTAGTGTATTCAGTGTCCACTACAGTCCTGAAAGACTCATCTGATCTCTGCTGTAAGGACAGCACCCCAAAAAGCCCTTTTTAGGGCTAGAACATCATTCTGCTTTTTTTTCCCCTGTGTAATCTAATTGCAGTTGCCTGCCAGCGTGTGTGTCAGGCTCACAGAGTATACTGTGCCCACTTGCCCAGTGCCACCACTCATATCTGGTGTCACAGTAGCTTGCATTTAAAAAAAATAAAAAAACTTTTTTGACTGTAATATAATAGCAGTCAGTTGCCGGCACGCGCGTGTGTTTCATGCCCTGCAAGTGCATAGTGTCACCAGCGCAACTCATATCTGGTGTCACATTCGATTACATTTAAAGAAAAACAACAATTTTGACTGTGAATAAATAGCAGTCAGTTGCACACACGTGTTTGTGTGTTTAAGGCCCAGCTGCCAGTGCATAGTGTCACTTCAGCGCCATTCATATCTGGTGTCACATTCGATTACATTTAAAGATAAACAACAATTTTGACTGTGAATAAATAGCAGTCAGTTGCACACACGTGTTTGTGTGTTTAAGGCCCAGCTGCCAGTGCATAGTGTCACTTCAGCGCCATTCATATCTGGTGTCACATTCGATTACATTTAAAGAAAAATAGCTTGCACGCATAGTACAACTTAACTAATCTAAAAAAAATGTCAGGCAGAGGCAGGCCACCCCGCAGGGGCCATCGTGGTCGTGGTGCTGTGATTCCCTTTGGCCCTAGAATAATGCCCAGTGTTCAGAGGCCACGTACCCTGAACTCAAAAAGTTCTGAGGACATAGTTGACTGGCTAACACAGGACACCCAATCTTCTACAGCTTCCGCTCGGAACCTTGACGCACCATCCTCCTCCAGCTCAGCTTCGGGCACCTCTCAAGTTACCACTCGCCCGCCTGCCGCCACCACCAACACTAGCACCCCAGCCGCTTCACTTGATCTGTCAGAGGAGTTATTGACACATCAGTTGGAAGAAATGAGTGATGCGCAACCATTATTGCCAGAGAATGTAGATAACAGGGATATGTCTCAGTCAGGCAGCATTACACACATGGACGTACGGTGTGATGATGATGATGTTGTACCCGCTGCTGCTTCCTTTGCTGAGTTGTCAGATACAAGTGAAGCGGTTGATGATGATGATGTGTCCGTGGATGTCACGTGGGTGCCCGCTCGAAGAGAAGAAGAACAGGTGGAAAGTTCTGATGGGGAGACAGAGAGGAGGAGGAGACGAGTTGGAAGCAGGGGTAGGTTGTCGCAAGGAGCTTGTGGCACAGTCAGACAGCATGCATCGGCACCCGGGGTCAGCCAAACAG
Organism: Bufo bufo; assembly: GCF_905171765.1. Taxonomy (NCBI): domain Eukaryota; kingdom Metazoa; phylum Chordata; class Amphibia; order Anura; family Bufonidae; genus Bufo; species Bufo bufo. The sequence continues at coordinate 211,806,081 of NC_053393.1, forward strand.
CACGCCAATCAACGCATGCTGTTGCCACCACCAGGATGCAGTCATTGCAGAGCTCAGCAGTGTGGCATTTTTTTTGTGTGTCTGCCTCTGACAACAGTGATGCCATTTGCAACCTGTGCCAAAAGAAACTGAGTCGTGGGAAGTCCAACACCCACCTAGGTACAACTGCTTTGCGAAGGCACATGATCGCACATCACAAACGCCTATGGGATCAACACATGAGTACAAGCAGCACACAAACTCAAAGCCACCATCCTCCTCCTGGTCCAGCATCTTCAGCCACGTCAACCACTGCTGTCCTCCTTGCCCCCTCTCAACCATCCGCCACTCCGTCTCTCGCCTTGAGCAGTTCCTGCTCATCTGCCCACAGTCAGGTGTCTGTCAAGGACATGTTTGAGCGTAAGAAGCCAATGTCACAAAGTCACCCCCTTGCCCGGCGTCTGACAGCTGGCTTGTTTGAACTCTTAGCCCGCCAGCTTATACCATACAAGCTGGTGGAGTCTGAGGCCTTCAAAAATTTGTAGCTATTGGGACACCGCAGTGGAAGGTACCCGGCCGAAATTTCTTTGCACAAAAGGCAATCCCCAACCTGCACTCGATTGTGCAAAAGGAAGTAATGGCGTGTCTGGCACACAGTGTTGGGGCAAGGGTCCATCTGACCACTGATACCTGGTCTGCAAAGCACGGTCAGGGCAGGTATATCACCTACACTGCGAATTGGGTAAACCTGCTGACTGCTGCCAAATCATGGAATGCGTGTCTCTGCAGAGGAGTTGGTGACACCGCCACAACTTGCAGGCAGGCCTGCTGCCACCTCCTCTACTCCTCCTACTCCATCCTCTTCCATAACCTCCTCGGCTGAGTCCTCTTCTGCTGCTGCATCTTGCTCCACATCAACGGCACCCCCCCAGCTCCCCAGGGGCTATTCCACATCCCGGATATGACAGTGTCACGCCGTCTTGGGGTTGACTTGCCTGAAAGCAGAGAGTCACACCGGACCAGCACTCCTGTCCGCCCTGAACGCACAGGTGGATCAGTGGCCGACTCCGCACACCAACTGGAGATCGGCAAAGTGGTGTGTCACAATGGAAGCAATTTGTTGGCGGCATTGAATTTGGGCAAGTTGACACATGTGCCGTGCATGGCACATGTGTGTAATCTGATCGTACAACGCTTTGTGCATAAGTACCCAGGCTTATAGGACGTCCTCAAGCAGGCCAGGAAGGTGTGTGGCCATTTCAGGCGTTCCTACACGGCCATGGCGCACTTTTCAGATATCCAGCGGCGAAACAACATGCCAGTGAGGCGCTTGATTTGCGACAGCCCGACACTTTGGAATTCAACATTCCTAATGTTCGACCGCCTGCTCCAACAAGAAAAAGCCGTCAACGAGTATTTGTATGACCGGGGTGCTAGGACAGCCTCTGCGGAGCTGGGAATTTTTTGGCCACGTTACTGGACGCTCATGCGCAATGCCTGTAGGCTCATGCGTCCTTTTGAGGAGGTGACAAACATAGTCAGTCGCACCGAAGGCACCATCAGCGACATCATCCCATTTGTTTTTTTCCTGAAGCGTGCCCTGCGAAGAGTGCTGGATCAGGCCGTAGATGAGCGTGAAGAGGAAGAGTTGTGGTCACCATCACCACCAGAAACAGCCTTATCAGCATCGCTTGCTGGATCTGCGGCAACGCTGGAAGAGGAGTGTGAGGAAGAGGAGTCAGAGGAGTAATGTGGCTTTGAGGAGGAGGAGGAAGACCAACCACAACAGGCATCCCAGGGTGCTCGCTGTCACCTATCTGGTACCCGTGGTGTTGTACGTGGCTGGGGGGAAGAACATACCTTCAGTAAGATCACTGAGGATGAGGAACGGGACATGAGTAGCTCGGCATCCAACCTTGTGCAAATGGGGTCTTTCATGCGGTCGTGCCTGTTGAGGGACCCTGGTATAAAAAGGCTTAAGAACGACCTGTACTGGGTGGCCACGCTACTAGACCCCCGGTATAAGCAGAAAGTGCCTGAAATGTTACCAAATTACCACAAGTCGGAAAGGATGCAGCAGTTCCAAAATAAATTTAAAAGTATGCTTTACACAGCGTATAAGGGTGATGTCACAGCACAACGGGAATCTAACAGGGGAAGAGGTGAAAGTAATCCTCCTCCTCCCACGACCACGCCGGCAAGGACAGGACGCTTTAGAGACGTGTTGTTGATGGAGGACATGCAGAGCTTTTTAAGTCCTACGCATCGCCACAGCCCTTCGGGGTCCACCCTCAGAGAACGACTCGACCGACAGGTAGCAGGCTACCTCGCCTTAACTGCAGATATCGACACTCTGAGGAGCGATGAACCCCTTGACTACTGGGTGTGCAGGCTTGACCTGTGGCCTGAGCTATCCCAATTTGCGATAGAACTTCTGGCCTGCCCCGCTTCAAGTGTCCTGTCAGAAAGGACCTTCAGTGCAGCAGGAGGTATTGTCACTGAGAAGAGAAGTCGCCTAGGTCAAAAAAGTCTATATTACCTCACCTTTATTAAGATGAATGAGGGATGGATCCCGAAGGGACTGACAGTGGGTGATACATTCGACTAAAAAAGGCCTGATGAGATAAGCTGCCTTGGGCTAAAAATGGTCCACACGCTGCTGTATTTTATCTCTGAATGCCGGATGACTTGCGTGACTTATCCGCCACCAACTAGGGTTCAAGACGCAATGTTTTATGGCACTTTCTGCCTGGGAAACATAAATTTTTCTGGCCGCTGCTACAGCAGCGGCTGCAACAATACCTAATTTTTCAGGCATGTGTACATGCCTAATTTTTCTGGGCTCTGGTGCTGCACTGTGGGGACGTAACGGGGATTAAACTGATAGGAATAGTACTACTTAACACACCTTATAATAATAATAATAATAATACTAGTGGACGTAATAGAGAATAAACTGATAGGAATAGTACTACTTAACACACCGCTCCTATCTGGTGGCACAGTAGATTGCAAGCGCAGTGCCCCAAATTGGACGTAGATGGATCGACCAAGCATCTATTCCCATCTCCCGGTTCCTAAAATCGATTCCATATACACGTCCCCTGATAGGGGACGTAACAGGGATTAAACTGATAGGAATAGTACTACTTAACACACCTTATAATAATGCAGAGAGAGGCAACGCAGAGAGAGGAGTCTGAAGAAGAGGAGTCAGAGGAGGAAGGTGGCTTTGAGGAGGTGGAAGACCAACCACAGCAGGCGTCCCAGGGGGCTTGTTGTCACCTTTCGGGGACCCTTGGTGTTGTACGTGGCTGGGTGGAGGAAGAGACCTTCAATGACATCAGTGAGGACAAGGAACGGGACATGGCTAGCTTGGTATCCAACCTTGTGCAAATGGGGAGCTTGCGGTTGTGCAAATGGACTGTTTGCGGTTGTTTGCGGTACGTTAAACGGGGAGTTTGGTCTGTCACTGTGAAGCGGGCGTAACCCTTACACTACCTGATCAATACAACATCATACCTGATGTTTTAAAGCACGTTATTCCAAACTATTTAGGAATGTTAGGTGATTTATGCCCTTTATGGATTAAAACCAGACTCTGCGTCAAATATGTAATTTTCCATGGGAGTTTTGCCATGGATCCCCCTCCGGCATGCCACAGTCCAGGTGTTAGTCCCCTTGAAACAACTTTTCCATCACTATTGTGGCCAAAGAGAGTCCCTGTGGGTTTTAAAATTCGCCTGCCTATTGAAGTCTATGGCGGTTCGCCCGTTCGCGAACATTTGCGGAAATTCGCGTTCGCTAATGGAAAATTTTATGTTCGCGACATCTGTATCCATTGCCTCTATTGTCCATTGTGAGTCCAGAATTAGAGATGAGCGAAGTTCTCAAAATTTCAATTCGGCTGCTTCGCCTAACTTTACAAAAAAATTTACTTTGTGATTAATTACTTTGTCACAAAGCACATTTCTTTGTAAGTAACGGGTGCAATGACACCTGTCATTGAACCCCTCTGATGCCATGTTCTTTGCTGATTGCGGCATCTATTAATATTAAGGCCTTTAAGGGGTTAAACATTTTACTTACCTTATCTATTTGAGCGAGAAGAAGCCGCCGTGGCTATCTTGCTTAAAGATCAAGCAAGAAATCTCACGTGATGCGTGACGACGACATCACTTTGGCCGGTGTGGTGATGTCATACATCACTGCGCACAAGATTTCACGTGGGATCTTCAAGCAAAATGGCCGTGGCATTCTCTTTTTGCTCAAATGGATGAGTATGCTTTTTTTATTTTTACAACCAATTCAGGGAAAATTTATGCATTACCACGAAGCATGGGGAAATTCGGCTTCTCAGCTAATCAAATTCCCAAATATTCGGATCAAAGTCCACTTCAGATACGTTGATTCACTCAACACTATCCAGAATGATATATTGGTGCATGCACAGCATTAGATTTGTTCTATGTGGCCTACAGCTCATGTGCTATTGTCTTGTATTCACCTTGGACAAGGAGACAGTGGACCAGGTAAGTTTCTACTGTGCATGCACTGGTTCTTGGATTTGGAACATGCACAAAAGAGACAGAGGCGGTCAGGAGCCTGCATACAATCATTGATAGGTTGGTCAAGTGACCCTCCAAAGTGTAATGTCACTTACATGCACTGTAGCCATCAAAAATCTGATATGATTGCACACCATGCCCACCACTGCCTCTCTCCTGGCGGGCACAGCAGCTACAGGGTTCACTTTACTTACTCTGTTGGTTTCCAGGCGGTCCATGTTAGTTGGGCTTCTCCTGTTCACTACCGTTGGGTATGGGCACCAAAATTTTGTAATTCTATCCACTCCATATAGGCTGAGGCCTGCACCTTGCCTGCACTGCCTTTTTGCCCATAAGTCGTGAGTGCTACTACTCCATTTGGCTCTTAATGGTCCATCATTTGTACTTTGATCTTCCCAAGTATATAGCTGTCCACCCATGGATTTTTAAGGCACCTTCCCCTGTGGGAGAGTGCCTTAGCAATAGCTTCTAGTTGTATAGTTTTCTGCAAAGGTGAGATATTTGTCTTGTTCGTTCTCTTATATACCCAGTTCTGTCTGCCTGTGATTTGACCCTTCTCTGCATGACTTGGCCTCTGTCTGATCTCCATCCTAGCCCTTACGTGTCTGCTTTCATCCTCTGACTAACTTTGGATTGCATGAACTCTGCTTGCCTGGACCTCATCTTGCCCCAGACTATGGTTTTGCCTGATCCCCTGATTGTCTATCTCTGGTCTCTGAACAGAGACTAATCCAAGAGGTAGTGGCCTGCAGTAGAGTCCAGGTCCCTGTATAGTGGTAAAAGGGTGAAGGCCAGGGGGGCTACTTATAAAACACCAAGTGACTCCAAGTCAAATATATTAAGTAGACACAGCGGATCTACATCCGCTTTGTAACATCTGATTACATCAGGGGACACTTAGATAATGCTCTTAGGAGTAGCCACTAAGCCAAATCAGTTCAAGTTTGGACTGCAGCAGAATTCTCTTTTGGATTAGCCCCATTAAATGGGGATAATCTATGTGTGGCTACCCACTGAAGATTCTTTTGCAGTTTCCAAATGGAAATCATAGCAAGAACTGACATTTTAGTTCTTTAAGAGGGAAAGAAATGTGTAGTATTCATTAATTTTCCCATTGAAAGCTATGGGAGGAATATTGCAAGCATCTTTATGCAGACCTTGGCACATTAAATGTGCCAAAATCCTAGTCAGAAAAAAGCTGTGAGAATACCATGAATATTAACACATAATGCAGTTTCCCATTGCTAATGCAGTATGTTCAAGTGCAAATGAGTTTTTTGTGCATTTCCTGCATTTATGCTGCAAAACTGTGAACTATGTTTTTTGTCGTGGAATTATACATTTTCTGTGTACTAACAGTTAATAGGTCTTAGACTGTTGTCACCCTCCCCATAGGGAGTGGTTAGAACGTTCAGCGTAGAGACAGTAGATGTATGTGCAATGCACTGAGGTAGAACACAGCCGTGAAGAAATGAGCTCACAAGAAAACCTAAACATCAGTTAAAGTGGACAGAAAAAAATTATATATTTAAAAAGCGTTCTAGAGAAGGTGTGAGTAGATGTACTGTGGAGATGAACTGCTCAACAAGAAGCTTATAAATTCTATAAAAGATATTGTCCAGGAAGAGAAAGGCTTCAGGCCCTGAAAAAAGACTGACGTTAGGGTCCACCCTGTAGTTGCATGTATAAAGTGAGAAGTGTTGCGCCCCTATTTCTAGATGCTTATGCAAAAGTCAGCTAGAGAAGTGCAGTGTGAGGAAAATTGCTTTAATGAGAAATCTTGGCCTATTAACTGCTACTGCAGCCGTGAAACCTGTAAGATCTGTGGAAATTATACTTGTGCAAGGACTGCCAGTCTATGCATGCTGAGAACTGTCACTGATGTGCTTGAACATGATTCTTAAGTAAATAACTGTTCTACAGAAAATCTGCCTCATCTTGCAGATGATTGCTACCAAAGCTGCCAAGGGACTCTGCCTTGCACCTCACAATTAATCACCATCAAGGGCACCCCGAACCACCATCAGGCAGGAGAAACCCCTAAAACAAGGTATGCCCCAAAGGAATGAAAGGTGCGTTCTTCCCATCACTGCATAGCTCAGGGGAGTGTCAGAATGAACCACTACTACCATCATCCTTGCTACTGTCGCTCCTATCCTTTTCTGGGCACACTGCAATAACATCTCTTTAAAGGCTCTTTCATACTGGGGGATGAACAGGCAATTTTCACTAATGAATTGAATAATCTTAATAATTGCCTGATCGTCAGTGGAGGTGAAACTACATTTGCTTGTAGCCATCATCTCCTCTGTATAGGGACTAGTGATTGCCACTGCTGTCGCCCATCGAGTCATTGTTTGTGGGCAGCAGACCACTATTTACACAGAATGATCTAATGATCCAGAAATAATGATTTTGGGTGTTGCATCAGCACAGGGAATCCAACTGATGCGATCAAGGCCTATATTTGCTTGGCTGGATTTGGAACATTATAAAAGTTTGCAGGATGGAAGATTAGTGGTTAGCATTGTTGCCTTGTAGGTTTGGTGTTTTGGGTTTGAATCTGAACAAGAGCAATATCTGCATGGAGTTTGTATGTGCTTCCTGCACTTGCATGGATTTCATCAGGGATTACGTACACTTCTCTGGGTACACCAGATTTTTATTTCACTACAAAAATTTTTAAATTACTTTGTAAGGGGACTGGTACCAATATGAGAAATGACAATCTCTGTAAAGCACTGCAAAATGTTGTCACTATATCAGTGGTCGGCAAAGTTCGGCTCGCGAGCCACAAGCGGCTCTTTGGTGCGGGCTGGCGGGTGGGCGGCCGCGCAGCCATATCACGCCGCTCAAGCTTGCAAAATGTCCATCATGCGCCTCCTGCCCCGTCTGTCTGCTCCTTCCACTTTATGAATGAAGCAGGCAGGCAGGGCAGGAGGCGCATGACGGAGGGTGAGATGTCAAGCTGCGCACAGCAGCAGAAGGGCGGGCAGCGGCGGACTTTCAGCAGAACACCGGCCATGTGAGGAGTGGCGAAATGTCCTGCAGCAGAAAGGTAGGAGCTGCCCCCGGTGTGTGCACAGCGCCGGGCACTGCACCGGCCCCGCCGCAAGTGTCCCTGTCTCCTCCCTTCCCCCCACTAATACATTACTTTACTTACTGGAGGGCACTTATGGGGGATATCTGTGGAGGGCACTTATGGGGGATATCTGTGGAGGGCTTTTATATAGCATCTTATGCTATATATGTGTCATCCACAGATATCCCCCATAAGTGCTCATCCACAGATATCCCCCATAAGTGCGTCATCCACAGATATCCCCCATAAGTGTGTCATCCACAGATATCCCCCATAAGTACGTCATCCACAGATATCCCCCATAAGTGCGTCATCCACAGATATCCCCATAAGTGCATCATCCACAGATATCCCCTATAAGTGCGTCATCCACAGATATCCCCCATAAGTGCGTCAACCACAGATATCTCCCATAAATGCCCTCCACAGAAATCCCCCATAAGTGCGTCATCCACAGATATCCCCCATAAGTGCGTCATCCACAGATATCCCCCATAAGTGCGTCATCCACAGATATCCCCCATAAGTGCGTCATCCACAGATATCCCCCATAAGTGCGTCATCCACAGATATCCCCCATAAGTGCGTCATCCACAGATATCCCCATAAGTGCGTCATCCACAGATATCCCCCATAAGTGCGTCATCCACAGATATCCCCCATAAGTGCGTCATCCACAGATATCCCCCATAAGTGCGTCATCCACAGATATCCCCCATAAGTGCGTCATCCACAGATATCCCCCATAAGTGCGTCATCCACAGATATCCCCCATAAGTGCGTCATCCACAGATATCCCCCATAAGTGCGTCATCCACAGATATCCCCCATAAGTGCGTCATCCACAGATATCCCCCATAAGTGCGTCATCCACAGATATCCCCCATAAGTGCGTCATCCACAGATATCCCCCATAAGTGCGTCATCCACAGATATCCCCATAAGTGCGTCATCCACAGATATCCCCCATAAGTGCGTCATCCACAGATATCCCCCATAAGTGCGTCATCCACAGATATCCCCCATAAGTGCGTCATCCACAGATATCCCCCATAAGTGCGTCATCCACAGATATCCCCCATAAGTGCGTCATCCACAGATATCCCCCATAAGTGCGTCATCCACAGATATCCCCCATAAGTGCGTCATCCACAGAATATCCCCCATAAGTGCGTCATCCACAGATATCCCCCATAAGTGCGTCATCCACAGATATCCCACATAAGTGCGTCATCCACAGATATCCCCCATAAGTGCGTCATCCACAGATATCCCCATAAATGCCCTCCACAGAAATCGCCCATAAGTGCGTCATCCACAGATATCCCCCATAAGTGCGTCATCCACAGATATCCCCCATAAGTGCGTCATCCACAGATATCCCCCATAAGTGCGTCATCCACAGATATCCCCCATAAGTGCGACATCCACATCTGCAGACAAGTTTAATAAAAGTAAAAAATGATAAAGATAAAATGAAATAATAATCAAGATCCAAATAAAAGAAAGTACATATAAAAGTATGTAAAAAGACACTCTGGGCTCATGCCCACGAATGTAAGGGCGCCGTGCCTGTGCTGCGGACCGCAAATAGCGGTCCGCAATGCACGGACACAGACCATGGGGCAGCTGCATGAGGATCGCGGACCCATTCACTTGAATGGGGTTCGCGATCCGCATCCGACTGCCCGCACCGCAAAAAAGTAGCGCATGCTGAAGTGAATGGGTCCATGATGCGGGCTGCACACGGCCGTGTGCAGCCCGCATCATGGACCCAGTCACTTCAATGGGTCCAGGATCCGGGATATGAGTGCTACAGTGTGCTTCCGTGGTGCTTCTGGCTGTGCCTCCGCACCGCAAAAAAGTAGTGCATGCGCTACTTTTTTGCAATGCGGAGGCACAGCCAGAAGCACCACGGAAGCACTCTGTAGCACTCATATCCCGGATCCTGGACCCATTGAAGTGAATGGGTCCTTGATGCGGGCTGCACACGGCCAGTGCCCGTGTATTGCGGTCCCGCCGTATGCGGCCTGCAATATGGCAACGGCGGGCACACGGTCGTGTGCATGAGCCCTAATAGTCCTCACTGGTACTGTTGACGCAATATTTTAGGTTTTAAAAATGTGGCTCTCGAAAAAAAAATCAATCGTGGTTTTGGCGATATTTGGCTCAGTTGACAAAAAAGTTTGCCCACCACTGCACTATATAAATGAATAAAAAAAGCTTCCTCTTTGCTACCAACATTTGCGGCACCCAGCATAAGGAATAGTTGAGGACTCCATTCTGGAGATACAGTAGGTGTTGGCCTCCCATCTATCAATCATGGTATATCTCATAAATTGAAACTCTATTTCTTTCTTGTAACGCCCTGGAGTGTCAGCCATGTGATACGACATGGCAACTGGAATCCCGTCCCATATTGGATATGTATTTATTTTACTCTGTAAATGTAAAAAAAAAAATGTATGCTATCGATTTAATCACCTTGCCTTTCCCAAAATGTTAACAAAAATAAACTTAAAAAAATAAAAATTGGGATTATGGATTTGGTCACCTTGCCTCTCCCAAAATATTAATAAAAAGTGATCAAAAAATGTATGCATCCCAAAATGCTAACAATAAAAAATACAGCTCACCCCCCCCCCAAAAAACAAACAAAAAAACATGACATTACAAAGCTCTGTAAATGGAAAAATAAAAAGAAGTTATTGAATATGGCAATGCTAAGAACATTTTTATTTTTTCAAAGGGCTCTATCTTTAAAAAGTAGTATGTCACATACCCAGGATTAGACCAGCCCACCGTGTCATGTGACAAGGGTTGCCCAAGCCCTTCAGGCCAATTCACCTCATGCCCTCACACGCTGTTACGCCCTGCAACAGGCCATAATTCAAGCATAAATCTCCACCTGATGCCTGCTAGCACACTCACACAATAACACAAAACTTTTGCTGCCACCACCTGCCCGTTATAAGGTCGACAGGACACCCCTGAGTGTTCCACTCGCAGCCAGACACACACACGGTAGTAAGCCTCATGGAAAAACGACATACAGCCTCAGACTGCACACACACTCTTCATGGAGCTAACAGGTTCTTAAGGTTACAAGACAAACCATCAAAATTTTAGGTTTAATGTATAAATGGACAGCACTTGGTTACAAAAAACAAGAGATTAACAAGAGATATACATAAATGGCAAACAATTGTAAAATAAAAAGTAGGAAACATAGAACGTTCTAATACTTAGCAGTTGCGTGGTAAAAGTCCTTTCCTCCCAAGAGATTTAGGCAGAGTAATGGTGCATAAACCAATTCGATTGGATCTCCCACTTTGTGACACACAAATATCCCAGGGATAAAAATTGTATGTCTTCCCTCAAGGGGCAGGCCTGAAGGAGATTCTCCCTCACACTTCTGACTCAGCCCCTCTGGGCTGGGCTTCATTATACATGCAGCCTGCCCCCCCCTGGCCATCTAGGGAACAGGTATGAAAATATCCAAAATATATTTTCTCAGTTGCCCCCTGGTGAAGAAACAGGCCCCAGCCCTTCTTCATAATTCATATCTCACCGTTCCGAGTCCTAGCATATCAAACGCGTCTAGGATGCTCGGAAGGTGAGATCCTTCTTTTAAGAAGATGAAGGCGAGTTGATACACTATGTCTGGCGTCCATGCGATGCCCCCATCATACCAGAGGTGATGAGCTGGATTTTGGGGACATCCGCCCCCTCCTGAACAAGTTATGAAGGATTACAAATTATTGTTCATTCTCTGGTTAGGAAGCCCGCTGCTGACAAAAGGGGCCAGAGAGTCTGCAGTCCCCTGTCCTGATATGTGACCAGCAAACAGGCCTATCCTCGTTAGCAGCTCTGTGCTAACTACATCCCAGGGAGCAGTTTGGCTGTTTCCCAGGTACAAGGCAGACAGCTCGACTCTCTCTTTATGCAGCCTTAAACCAATTCATAAATGGCTGCTGGCCTTGCAATACAAATGCATAAATACACACTGTACATATATGTGAATCACACCGGAATTTGTTACACTACGACATATAACCATAAAACATATACTATCACAGCAAACATTATGATAACTAGGGATAAGGCGGTCCTTATTCCTGACATAGTAAAACAAAATCAAAATGATATAAATTTGGTATCGTAAAACAAAAGCAAAATGATATAAATTTAGTATCGTAAAACAAAATCAAAATGATATAAATTTGGTATCGTCATAATCGTACTGACCAGCAAAATTAGCTTGTCGTGCCATTTTTAGCATATAATGAACTCCATAAAAACAAAACCAGAAAAACCATGGTGGGAATGCATTTTTTTTTTCAACTAACATTTCAACTAACTAATTTTTTTTTGCTTTCAGTATAAGATACGATAAATTAAATGGTGCCATTAAGAATATGGATTGTCCTGCAAAAAAGGCTGTGTGAACAGAAAAGTAAAAAAGTTTTGGGTTATGGAAGACGGGGAAGAAAAAACGAAGACGCAAAATTGGCCCAGGTTAGGGGAGAGGAACACTTACTACAAAAGCAGTACATATTCAGCGTGTAATTTGCAGCAACACAGGCAAATGATTACATTTCACCAAGAATACGGTATGGCTTGTAAACAAATACCTAAAGTGCTAAACCAAATAAACATAATTAAAAAGCAACGTCTTTTGAACATATTGCTTTAAAGCTTTAGTACAATAGTTGTCCAGAAAGTTAATAGTTTGTTGCTATTGCAATGCAAAATGGCCATTTTCATTCCAGTTAATTAAGTGAAATTAATTTGTTATTCCTTGCAGTATTTATAGAATGGTTTTCTTAAGACACATTTTTATTTCTCTTGGGACAAGTTTTAAAGATATCTGGAATGAAGACAAAATAATCCCAGTTCCAATTTAGCTGCTTAAATAGATGCAAATTAACCTAATACCTGAAACATTAGATTATTCTGAAGTTCTGATGAATATGTGGCCATGGAGAAAAGGGATTACAGAGTAGAGTTTAAAGACATGTAAAAAAAAATGTGCTCTACATAAATGACCAAGCACAATTCTGCAAATTATCATTAGCTTCCTGATGGACTCCTTCAGAATCCTATAGGGAATGGAAATGTGTTTCTTTGTGCACAAAGAAAGACTTTTTCACTTTAAGCATTCTGCTTTGAAAAGTTTTGATTCATCAACTACAGTATAAGCAGGACTCGTCTTTGCACATTTCTTTTCCTCTCCAACTTCTGCTATCTCTCTCCACACAGCCATTTATTTTTTAAAGGGAAACCAGAATTTTGTAGATTGTGCTATGAAACTATTACTATAGCCTTACTAATGCATAGAGCTTGGAAGGCTGTATGTTATATGTATCATGCCTACGAAATGGGTCAAGATTAGAGTTGAGCGAACACCTGGATGTTCGGGTTCGAGAAGTTCGGCCGAACTTCCCGGAAATGTTCGGGTTCGGGATCCGAACCCGACCCGAACTTCGTCCCGAACCCGAACCCCATTGAAGTCAATGGGGACCCGAACTTTTCGGCACTAAAAAGGCTGTAAAACAGCCCAGGAAAGAGCTAGAGGGCTGCAAAAGGCAGCAACATGTAGGTAAATCTCCTGCAAACAAATGTGGATAGGGAAATGAATAAAAATAAAAATAAAAAAAATTAAAATTAACCAATATCAATTGGACAGAGGTCCCATAGCAGAGAATCTGGCTTCACGTCAGCAGAGAATCAGTCTCTTCATGCCATAGCAGAGAATCTGGCTTCATGTCAGCAGAGAATCAGTCTTCATGTCATAGCAGAGAATCAGGCTTCACGTCACCCACCACTGGAACAGGCCACTGTCACATATTTAGGCCCCGGCACCCAGACAGAGGAGAGAGGTCCCGTAACAGAGAATATAGCTTCATGTCAGCACAGAATCAGTCTTCATGTCATAGCAGAGAATCAGGCTTCACGTCACCCACCACTGGAACAGGCCACTGTCACATATTTAGGCCCAGGCACCCAGGCAGAGGAGAGAGGTCCTGTAACAGAGAATCTGGCTTCATGTCAGCAGAGAATCAGTCTTCATGTCATAGCAGAGAATCAGGCTTCACGTCACCCACCACTGAAACAGGCCACTGTCACATATTTAGGCCCAGGCACCCAGGCAGAGGAGAGAGGTCCCGTAACAGAGAATCTGGCTTCATGTCAGCAGAGAATCAGTCTTCATGTCATAGCAGAGAATCAGGCTTCACGTCACCCACCACTGGAACAGGCCACTGTCACATATTTAGGCCCAGGCACCCAGGCAGAGGAGAGAGGTCCCGTAACAGAGAATCTGGCTTCATGTCAGCACAGAATCAGTCTTCATGTCATAGCAGAGAGTCAGGCTTCACGTCACCCACCACTGGAACAGGCGACTGTCACATATTTAGGCCCAGGCACCCAGGCAGAGGAGAGAGGTCCTGTAACAGAGAATCTGGCTTCATGTCAGCAGAGAATCAGTCTTCATGTCATAGCAGAGAATCAGGCTTCACGTCACCCACCACTGGAACAGGCCACTGTCACATATTTAGGCCCAGGCACCCAGGCAGAGGAGAGAGGTCCCGTAACAGAGAATCTGGCTTCATGTCAGCACAGAATCAGTCTTCATGTCATAGCAGAGAATCAGGCTTCACGTCACCCACCACTGGAACAGGCCACTGTCACATATTTAGGCCCAGGCACCCAGGCAGATGAGAGAGGTCCCGTAACAGAGAATCTGGCTTCATGTCAGCAGAGAATCACTCTTTATGTCATAGCAGAGAATCAGGCTTCACGTCACCCACCACTGGAACAGGCCACTGTCACATATTGAAGGCCCGGCACCCAGACAGAGGAGAGAGGTCCCGTAACAGAGAATCTGGCTTCATGTCAGCACAGAATCAGTCTTCATGTCATAGCAGAGAGTCAGGCTTCACGTCACCCACCACTGGAACAGGCCACTGTCACGTATTTAGGCCCAGGCACCCAGGCAGAGGAGAGAGGTCCTGTAACAGAGAATCTGGCTTCATGTCAGCAGAGAATCAGTCTTCATGTCATAGCAGAGAATCAGGCTTCACGTCACCCACCACTGGAACAGGCCACTGTCACATATTTAGGCCCAGGCACCCAGGCAGAGGAGAGAGGTCCCGTAACAGAGAATCTGGCTTCATGTCAGCACAGAATCAGTCTTCATGTCATAGCAGAGAATCAGGCTTCACGTCACCCACCACTGGAACAGGCCACTGTCACATATTTAGGCCCAGGCACCCAGGCAGAGGAGAGAGGTCCCGTAACAGAGAATCTGGCTTCATGTCAGCACAGAATCAGTCTTCATGTCATAGCAGAGAATCAGGCTTCACGTCACCCACCACTGGAACAGGCCACTGTCACATATTTAGGCCCAGGCACCCAGGCAGATGAGAGAGGTCCCGTAACAGAGAATCTGGCTTCATGTCAGCAGAGAATCAGTCTTCATGTCATAGCAGAGAATCAGGCTTCACGTCACCCACCACTGGAACAGGCCACTGTCACATATTTAGGCCCAGGCACCCAGGCAGAGGAGAGAGGTCCCGTAACAGAGAATCTGGCTTCATGTCAGCAGAGAATCAGTCTTCATGTCATAGCAGAGAATCAGGCTTCAAGTCACCCACCACTGGAACAGGCCACTGTCACATATTTAGGCCCAGGCACCCAGGCAGAGGAGAGAGGTCCCGTAACAGAGAATCTGGCTTCATGTCAGAACAGAATCAGTCTTCATGTTATAGCAGAGAATCAGGCTTCACGTCACCCACCACTGGAACAGGCCACTGTCACATATTTAGGCCCCGGCACCCAGACAGAGGAGAGGTTCATTCAACTTTGGGTTGCCCCGCAATATAATGGTAAAATGAAAATAAAAATAGGATTGAATGAGGAAGTGCCCTGGAGTACAATAATATATTGTTAAGGGGAGGTAGTTAATGTCTAATCTGCACAAGGGATGGACAGGTCCTGTGGGATCCATGCCTGGTTCATTTTTATGAACGTCAGCTTGTCCACATTGGCTGTAGACAGGCGGCTGCGTTTGTCTGTAATGACGCCCCCTGCCGTGCTGAATACACGTTCAGACAAAACGCTGGCCGCCGGGCAGGCCAGCACCTCCAAGGCATAAAAGGCTAGCTCTGGCCACGTGGACAATTTGGAGACCCAGAAGTTGAATGGGGCCGAACCATCAGTCAGTACGTGGAGGGGTGTGCACAGGTACTGTTCCACCATGTTATTGAAATGTTGCCTCTTGCTAACACGTTCCGTATCAGGTGGTGGTGCAGTTAGCTGTGGCGTGGTGACAAAACTTTTCCACATCTCTGCCATGCTAACCCTGCCCTCAGAGGAGCTGGCCGTGACACAGCTGCGTTGGCGACCTCTTGCTCCTCCTCTGCCTTTGCCTTGGGCTTCCACTGGTTCCCCTGTGACATTTGGGAATGCTCTCAGTAGCGCGTCTACCAACGTGCACTTGTACTCGCGCATCTTCCTATCACGCTCCAGTGTAGGAAGTAAGGTGGGCACATTGTCTTTGTACCGGGGATCCAGCAGGGTGGCAACCCAGTAGTCCGCACACGTTAAAATGTGGGCAACTCTGCTGTCGTTGCGCAGGCACTGCAGCATGTAGTCGCTCATGTGTGCCAGGCTGCCCAGAGGTAAGGACAAGCTGTCCTCTGTGGGAGGTGTATCGTCATCGTCCTGTGTTTCCCCCCAGCCATGCACCAGTGATGGGCCCGAGCTGCGTTGGGTGCCAGCCCGCTGTGAACCTGCTTCATCCTCATACTTCTCCACCTCCACCTCTTCCTCATCCTCGTCCTCCAGTAGTGGGCCCTGTCTGGCCACATTTGTACCTGGCCTCTGCTGTTGCAAAAAACCTCCCTCTGAGTCACTTTGAAGAGACTGGCCTGAAAGTGCTAAAAATGACCCCTCTTCCTCGTGGGCCACCTCCTCTTCCATCATCGCCCTAAGTGTTTTCTCAAGGAGACATAGAAGTGGTATTGTAGCGCTGATAACGGCGTCATCGCCACTGGCCATGTTGGTGGAGTACTCGAAAGAGCGCAACAGGGCACACAGGTCTCGCATGGAGGCCCAGTCATTGGTGGTGAAGTGGGGCTGATCCGCAGTGCGACTGACCCGTGCGTGCTGCAGCTGAAACTCCACTATGGCCTGCTGCTGCTCGCACAGTCTGTCCAGCATGTGCAAGGTGGAGTTCCACCTGGTGGGCACGTCGCATATGAGGCGGTGAGCGGGAAGGCCGAAGTTACGCTGTAGCGCAGACAGGCGAGCAGCGGCAGGGTGTGAATGCCGGAAGCGCGAACAGACGGCCTGCACTTTATGCAGCAGCTCTGACATGTCGGGGTAGTTGTGAATGAACTTCTGCACCACCAAATTCAGCACATGCGCCAGGCAAGGGATGTGCGTCAAACCGGCTAGTCCCAGAGCTGCAACGAGATTTCGCCCATTATCGCACACCACCAGGCCAGGCTTGAGGCTCACCGGCAGCAACCACTCGTCGGTCTGTTGTTCTATACCCCGCCACAACTCCTGTGCGGTGTGGGGCCTGTCCCCCAAACATATGAGTTTCAGAATGGACTGCTGACGTTTACCCCGGGCTGTGCTGAAGTTGATGGTGAAGGTGTGTGGCTGACTGGATCAGCAGGTGGAAGAAGAGGAGGAGGAAGCTGAGTAGGAGGAGGAGGAGACAGGAGGCAAAGAAGGTTGCCCTGCGATCCTTGGCGGCGGAAGGACGTGCGCCAAAAAGCTCTCCGCCTGGGGCCCAGCCGCCACTACATTTACCCTGTGTGCAGTTAGGGAGATATAGCGTCCCTGGCCGTGCTTACTGGTCCACGTATCTGTGGTTAGGTGGACCTTGCCACAGATGGCGTTGCGCAGTGCACACTTGATTTTATCGGATACTTGGTTGTGCAGGGAAGGCACGGCTCTCTTGGAGAAGTAGTGCCGGCCGGGAACAACATACTGTGGGACAGCAAGCGACATGAGCTGTTTGAAGCTGTGTGTGTCCACCAGCCTAAATGACAGCATTTCATAGGCCAGTAGTTTAGAAATGCTGGCATTCAGGGCCAAGGATCGAGGGTGGCTAGGTGGGAATTTACGCTTTCTCTCAAATGTTTGTGAGATGGAGAGCTGAACGCTGCCGTGTGACATGGTTGAGATGCTTGGTGACGCAGGTGGTGGTGTTGGTGCTACATCCCATGTTTGCTGGGCGGCAAGTGCCAACGTCCCTCCAGAGGCGGAGGAAGAGGCCGAGGCGGCGGCAGCAGCAGAAGAGGCCGAGGCGGCAGCAGCAGAAGAGGTAGCAGGGGGAGCCTGAGTGACTTCCTTGTTTTTAAGGTGTTTACTCCACTGCAGTTTATGCTTTGCATGCAGGTGCCTGGTCATGCAGGTTGTGCTAAGGTTCAGAACGTTAATGCCTCGCTTCAGGCTCTGATGGCACAGCGTGCAAACCACTCGGGTCATGTCGTCAGCACATTGTTTGAAGAAGTGCCATGCCAGGGAACTCCTTGAAGCTGCCTTTGGGGTGCTCGGTCCCAGATGGCGGCGGTCAGTAGCAGGCGGAGTCTCTTGGCGGCGTGTGTTCTGATTTTGCCCACTGCTCCCTCTTTTGCTACGCTGTTGGCTCGGTCTCACCACTGCCTCTTCCTCTGAACTGTGAAAGTCAGTGGCACGACCTTCATTCCATGTGGGGTCTAGGACCTCATCGTCCCGTGCATCGTCTTCCACCCAGTCTTGATCCCTGACCTCCTGTTCAGTCTGCACACTGCAGAAAGACGCAGCAGTTGGCACCTGTGTTTCGTCATCATCAGAGACGTGCTGAGGTGGTATTCCCATGTCCTCATCATCAGGAAACATAAGTGGTTGTGCGTTAGTGCATTCTATCTCTTCCACCCCTGGGGAAGGGCTAGGTGGATGCCCTTGGGAAACCCTGGCAGCAGAGTCTTCAAACAGCATAAGAGACTGCTGCATAACTTGAGGCTCAGACAGTTTCCCTGATATGGATGGGGGTGATGTGACAGACTGATGGGCTTGGTTTTCATGCGCCATCTGTGCGCTTTCTGCAGATGACTGGGTGGGAGATAATGTGAACGTGCTGGATGCATTGTCGGCCACCCAATTGACTAATGCCTGTACCTGCTCAGGCCTTACCATCCTTAGAACGGCATTGGGCCCCACCAAATATGGCTGTAAATTCTGGCGGCTACTGGGACCTGAGGTAGTTGGTACACTAGGACGTGTGGCTGTGGCAGTACGGCCACGTCCTCTCCCAGCACCAGAGGGTCCACTAACACCACCACGACCATGTCCACGTCCGCGTCCCTTACTAGATGTTTTCCTTATTGTTACCGTTCACCACAATAAGAAAAATATTTTTCGGGCCAATGTATTGAATTAAAATTCAGGCCTTTTTTTTACAGACACCTAACACTATCTGGCTATCTATTTAGGTACCGTATTACACTAATACAGGCACACACCAGTAATGACAGATTTAGCTGAATATAAATGTGAGGCCTATTTTTTAGGCGCTGTGTGACAGGTATACGTTTAATCACAGAATTAGACTTGTATCTGCACTGTAGCATGTGTGTTAAGTTTTTCAGAATGACCCTATCAGCACCTTGAATCTAATATACCCTTTTAGGGATAGATTTAAAGTAGGCCTGATACAGCAGAAACCACTAATTTTGAGAATTGCAAATTTGGGAATTGTTTTTCAACCCAGAACAAAAACTGTGCTTTTACGGTCACTAAAAATAACTTGACCAGCTAAAACAGTACAGATTTGGATGAATATAAATGTCAGGCCTATTTTTTAGGCGCTGGGTGACAGGCTCAACTTGCCCCTGATGTAGTATATGGCCAAAAAAACACACTATTGATGGTTAAATGCACTTGGGTGACACAGGCTCAGCCTGCACCTGATGTAGTATATGGCCAAAAAATAACCACACTATTGATGGTTAAATGCACTTGATGAAATCTTGACCCTGATGTAGGCTATAGCAAAAAAATAACCACACTATTGATGGTTAAATGCACTTGGGTGACACAGGCTCAGCCTGCACCTGATGTAGTATATGGCCAAAAAATAACCACACTATTGATGGTTAAATACACTTGATGAAAGCTTGACCCTGATGTAGGATATAGCAAAAATAACCACACTATTGATGGTTAAATGCACTTGGGTGACACAGGCTCAGCCTGCACCTGATGTAGTATATGGCCAAAAAATAACCACACTATTGATGGTTAAATGCACTTGATGAAAGCTTGACCCTGATGTAGGATATAGCAAAGAATAACCACACTATTGATGGTTAAATGTACTTGGTGGTAGCTTGTGCTGGTGCACCACAAGCCGCAAAATGGCCGCCGATCACCCCAGAAAAAAGTGACTGAAAAACGCTCTGGGCAGCCTAAAAACACTGAGCAATTGAATAGAAGCAGTTCAATGATCCACAGCTGTAGATCGATCACTGAATGAAGTCTTTTGGAGGAGTTAATCTGCCTAATCTCGCCCTAACGTCGCAGCTGCAACCTCTCCCTACGCTTGTATCAGCAGAGTGACGTGCAGCGCTACGTGACCCAAGCTTATATAGAGGCTGGGTCACATGCTGCACTGGCCAATCACAGCCATGCCAATAGTAGGCATGGCTGTGATGGCCTCTTGGGGCAAGTAGTATGACGCTTGTTGATTGGCTGCTTCGCAGCCTTTCAAAAAGTGCCAAGAAAGCGCCGAACACCGAACCCGAACCCAGACTTTTCCGAAAATGTTCGGGTTCGCTCATCCCTAGTCAAGATATATGAGTCACTATGACCCAAAGTAGAAAATGTTCAGAGTTACAAAAATACTTAAAGCTAGTAAAACTTTTAGGCTGCATTAAGGTGGATGCTGCTGTCCGAGTGCTGTGCTAACTGGTCTTAAAGGGGTTGTGCAGGCCATATATGTTGATGACCTTTCCTCAGGATCATGGCAGTGGAGTATAATTATAATTCACTTGAATGGAGCGAGTAATTGTAATTACACTATGCCACTGCTCTAGAGGAGACTATGAGCAGTGTATTGAACAGGAAGCAGCGTTCACATGGAGCGCCGCCTCCTCATCAAACAGCTCATCAGCAGGGGTGCCGGATGTCGGACCACTGACGATCAGATATTGATGACCTATCCTGACGATAGGTCATCAATATATATGGCCTGCACAACCCCTTTAACTCTGACCAAATCATCTGAATGGATATATTCACATTTTGACTTTCTGCAAATCGGAGCATATTCTATCTTTCTCTGATTTTCCATAGGTCATTCAAATGAATGGGTCTACAGGAAAAAAGATCCGGCATACGGACTCCATCTGTGTGCGGTCTGTTTAAAAACCAATCCATGTTTCTTATTTCCTATTGCTCATCTGCCAGGGGCTTCATGGTGAAAGTATTCATAAAATATTAAAGGGGTAGAGATTAGTTAATGATGATTTCTTTATATTGAAGCGCAAATTTCTTAAACTTTAATTCATAATAGATTTGTCCAAATTGGTCAGCAATTTGTTTTGGCTCTGAATAAATTCAACCCAAATCAAAAGTGATCCAGTTCTCCAGGAAAGTTGTGGATGGCATATTGTAGTCTCCTAGGACTGTATGAAACTCATCTCAAGCTTATTAATGTTAAGCCAGCATTAATAATCTTAAAGTGACAGTGACACATATGGCTATAGGTAAAGCCTTGACATATGTAGCCTTAGCCTAGTATGTAATGGGGCCTTACCACCTTGCAAGTTGTGGCAACCAGCCCTTTTCACATTCTAGGACAGGTTGCTGGCCATTTTAAATCATTCTGGAGAACCTATTTAAGAAAACAAACTGCTACCTTTTGACGGCAAAAGCCTGCCAATGTGTATACACACACTGCCTTGGGTCATATATCCTCATTCTTCATATTTTCTGTATTCGGATGTGATAAATGGCTGAGGGCATTTTGAGAAATTTGCCCAAATCATAGCACCAAAATTTGGATTGGACCCAAAAATGTGAGTCAAATTTAATTTGTTAAGAATCAATTTGCTCATCTCTATTTACTTCTAAACTCATCTGGAATGTAGACAAAATAATCCCAGTTCCAGTTCCTAACAAAAGCCTCCAGGACTGTCCAGTAATAATGACAAAAAGATTTTTGGTAGGATGTAATGGCCCCTGAAAGTGAAGGAGAGTGCACAGTGCATGCATGGCAAGCCCTCAATTCATTTCTATGGGACTTCCAAAAACAGCTGAGCGAGCACTTTGCTTTTTTTTTGGCAGTCCTACAGAAATTGAGGATGGCTGCTCTCTGCTTACTTTGGGGGTCCAGTTCTGGAGTCAGGTGTGGGTCCCAGAGATGGGACCCACACCTGTCTGACATTGTTTGCATATGCTTACGATATGCCACCAATATCTCAGATGAAGCAACTACCGGAACTACTCTATTAGGAATCTGATAGATAGCCTGTCTTCTTGAAGACCCTCATCAATTAGCGAGAGTAGAAAGCGTCCAAATTACAATCTATTGTCTCTGGAGGACCTAATACCTGTTTAATATATAATTTCTATTAGCACTGTTAAGGAATGCAACTAGCATAAAGTCCAAGGAACCGCCTGTGACATGTAAACTACTTTATTTGGAGCATATAGGCCAAAAGCAATCTGAAACCGTTTTGCACTAAATAAAGCAGCTTATACTACCTTTGGCAGTGCCTTGGATGTTTCATGCTATTGGATTTCGATGGAACCCACACCCCCAAGATACCATACCAAAAATTAACCTGGTGTGCATGCCACCCATTTACATAGTGCTGCAAAGGAATTGAACATGTGCTGCCTGCGTCCCACACAGAATAAAGTTCATCAAAGGGGTCCCAACAATTGGCAAACTCTGTGTGATCAGTTTATCATTGGAGGGCCCTTCTAACAAAAAGTGATTGTATAAAGTGGATTACCCCTTAAAGGTCTTATTTCTTGAAGGGGTAACCTAACTGAAACCAAGTGCTGATGGTCTAGTGGGATAACAGGAGGACAGAATTGTTCTGGTGTAAATTGCAATGCAGAACTGTAGGTCTATGAACAAATATGATTCATGACTGTGCGAATGTTTGCAAAGTGTAGATGGTGAACTGAAGCAAAACACTTTTAAAGGCTATGTGTACATTTGCACTGATTTGTTCATGAGGTATTTGCTTCCTAAATGCAAGATTAAAGGAGTTAATCACTCACGGTCTAGTCACGGTCAAGACTCGGTTTAGGCCATCACTATATGATCGGCAGGGGTGAGACACCGACACCAATAAACTGTTCTGTGGCAGCTCCAGGGCTGGAATTTAGCTACGAAACTATACAACTCCATCCTCTGTGGAGTTTACAGAGCAGATTACTGCTGTGCTGCTCCTCACTGCACAACGGACACAGCTGCATAGTTCCAGTGCTGGAGCTACTGCAGAACAGTTGATTGGCGGGGGTGAGGAGTGTTGGATTCACACTAGATAGTGCTGACATATCCTGAAGATAGAACATAAAGGAGTGGACAAACCCTTTAAGCAATTTTCTAAATAGCCTTCATTGACTTCCATTTTGCTTCTGCAGAGTGCAAACATGCAGCGTCAGTAACTGCTGCAGCAAATGCGCTCTCTGATCTTCTGTCAGTGTAGAAACAGCAGCAGGAAATGGGTGGATATACATGGCATATCAGAGTGAGGAGATAGGGAAAGAATCCAAAGAGGGCAGCTCACACAGGCAATAGCGAGGAAAGCACACACAAGGCAATTTATAGGGGAAGACAGAAGCAACCTGAACATACAGGTGCTGAATGTATTCGTGGAAGGGAAACACATAGGCACGCACTATGACCTGATGCTGTGTGACGTCAGGTCACAGTGAAGCGCTAGGCCAGCAGAAGACCAGGGAGAAGTGAGTGTCAGTACCATCCGTAGCAGGACAGGTATGTTCATTTATTTATTTTTGTTTTATGGAGCTGATGGGGGTTTGATCTGCAGTCTACTGGAGCTTGGGGGTTCTGATCTAAGGTCTGAGGAGGAATTGGGGTATAATCTGAGTCCTGAGGAAGAATGGGGATCTGATACAGAGGTCTGATGTAGGTTGGGGGTCTGATCTGAGGTCTTATGGAGCTTGGGGGTCTGATCTGAGGTCTGATGGAGCTTGGGGGTCTGATCTGAGGTCTTATGGAGCTTGGGGGTCTGATCTGAGGTCTGATGGAGTTTGGAGTCTGATGGGGGTCTGATTTGAGATCTGGAGAGGTATGGAGGTCTGATACAGAGTTCTGATGGAGCTTGAGGGGGGAATCTGATGGAGCTTGGGGGTCTGATCTGAGGTCTGATGGAAAATTCGGTATGTAGAAATAATTTTATCCATGTCAAAGGTGTAGCCTTAATGACAGAAAATGTCAGCCATTTTCAGAAAGCAAATGTGATAATATCAGTTGGGGCATACTTTCTCATTATTATTATTATTATCATTATTAATTATTATTAAAGTGCCATTCATTCCATGGCTCTGTACATATGAAAAAAGGTAATATATTAATAGTTGCTCTGTTGGGACTGTTTCTGTTTAACAAAATTACAGTAAACTAACACCAAAATAATTATGCCTAGGTAGGGGTTATTTGTAATGACAAGCAGTCTGCAATTTGAACTTTTTATTTGAATTACTTGAATCAGTAAACTCACTTCATTAAACAGAATAAAAAATACCTCACACACACATTAATATGATAAATTGCTAGTTGCGGCATGTTTTAAATTCAGTGCGTTCTGCTGCATCATAATGAATTACTAGAAGAAACCTTTAGTGACTAGCTTTAAGTATTCAATTATTAAGAAATCAAAGAAATATGACACAGTCGGGCCCAAATCAAAGATTAAAGTAATGATAATTTAGCTTTCTTGTAGGACAGTATACATTAAGTTCTGCAGTTACCTAAAAATTTTTCTGCTATTTATATAGCATAGTAGTAAAGATATATAGTATACTATATATATATATATATATATATATATATATATACATGGAAAAAGGTCAGGCAGCACTCCTGCAGCTGCTGCTGTAATGGTGTGGGTGCCCGCGGTGGTCCCTCGATATGGGACGGGATCAATACCAGAAGAAAATCCACAGCACTCCTTCAAGTAAAAAAATGTGCAATTTATTCATGCTGACATGTGTGAATAAATTGCACATTTTTTTACTTGAAGGAGTGCTGTGGATTTTCTTCTGGTATATATATATATATATATATATATATATATATATATACATACATACATACATACATACACACACACACACACACACACACACACACACACACTATATATATACACTGCTCAAAAAAGTAAAGGGAACACAAAAATAACACATCCTAGATCTGAATTAAATACGGTAAATATTCTTCTGAAATACTTTGTTCTTTACATAGTTGAATGTGCTGACAACAAAATCACACAAAAATAAAAAAAATGGAAATCAAATTTTTCAACCCATGGAGGTCTGGATTTGGAGTCACACTCAAAATTAAAGTGGAAAAACACAATACAGGCTGATCCAACTTTGATGTAATGTCCTTAAAACAAGTCAAAATGAGGCTCAGTAGTGTGTGTGGCCTCCACGTGCCTGTATGACCTCCCTACAATGCCTGTGCTTGCTCCTGATGAGGTGGCGGACGGTCTCCTGAGGGATCATCTCCCAGACCTGGACTAAAGCATCTGCCAACTCCTGGACAGTCTGTGGTGCAACGTGACGTTGGTGGATAGAGCGAGACATGATGTCCCAGATGTGCTCAATTGTATTCAGGTCTGGGGAACTGGCGGGCCAGTCAATGCCTTCGTCTTGCAGGAACTGCTGACACACTCCAGCCACATGAGGTCTAGCATTGTCTTGCATTAGGAGGAACCCAGGGCCAACCGCACCAGCATATGGTCTCACAAGGGGTCTGAGGATCTCATCTCGGTACCTAATGGCAGTCAGGCTACCTCTGGTGAGCACATGGAGGGCTGTGCGGCCCTCCAAAGAAATGCCACCCCACACCATTACTGACCCAATGCCAAACCGGTCATGCTGGAGGATGTTGCAGGCATGGCGTCTCCAGACTCTGTCACGTCTGTCACATGTGCTCAGTGTGAACCTGCTTTCATCTGTGAAGAGCACAGGGCGCCAGTGGCGAATTTGCCAATCTTGGTGTTCTCTGGCAAATGCCAAACATCCTGCACGGTGTTGGGCTGTAAGCACAACCCCCACCTGTGGACGTCGGGCCCTCATATCACCCTCATGGAGTCTGTTTCTGACCGTTTGAACAGACACATGCACATTTGTGGCCTGCTGGAGGTCATTTTGCAGGGCTCTGGCAGTGCTCCTCCTGTTCCTCCTTGCACAAAGGCGGAGGTAGCGGTCCTGCTGCTGGGTTGTTGCCCTCCTACGGCCTCTTCCACGTCTCCTGATGTACTGGCCTGTCTCCTGGTAGTGCCTCCATGCTCTGGACAGTACACTACGCTGACAGACACAGCAAACCTTCTTGCCACAGCTCGCATTGATGTGCCATCCTGGATAAGCTGCACTACCTGAGCCACTTTTGTGGGTTGTAGACTCCGTCTCATGCTACCACTAGAGTGAAAGCACCGCCAGCATTTAAAAGTGACCAAAACATCAGCCAGGAAGCATAGGAACTGAGAAGTGGTCTGTGGTCACCACCTGCAGAACCACTCCTTTATTGGGGGTGTCTTGCTAATTGCCTATCATTTCCACCTGTTGTCTATCACATTTGCACAACAGCATGTGAAATTGATTGTCACTCAGTGTTGCTTCCTAAGTGGACCGTTTGATTTCACAGAAGTGTGATTGACTTGGAGTTACATTGTGTAGTTTAAGTGTTCCCTTTATTTTTTTGAGCAGTGTATATATATATATATATATATATATATATATATATATATATAGAGAGAGAGAGAGAGCGAGAGAGCGAGAGAGAGAATGGGAATGAGGTGATCTTTTCAGTGGTACCATTGTGGTATATTTTTTGATCGCTTGCAACTACACTTTGTGGAAGGAAAAGTGACCAAAAAATAGCTACTTTGGCCCGGATTTTATTATTTTTTTTGATGTTCATCTGACGGGTAAATCATGTGATATTTTTATAGAGCCGGTCATTACAGACGTGGCAATACCTAATATGACAAAATTTATATGTGTTTATGACGGGAAAGGGGTGTTTGTTAGTTTTTTTTTACTATGAAAAATACTTTTTTTTTTTTTACTTTTTACTTTATTTTTGTCCCACTGTGGAACTTCAACTTTTGGGGGTCTGATCCCCTCTACAATGCATTAAAATAAATGTGTATTGTAAGGCATTGACTGTCAGTGTATTACCAGTATCATAGATTGACAGCCTGCCTGTGAGACCCAGCCAGGTGGATGGGTCTCGCAAACTCCCATAGAAGGCAAGCCTTCTGCCTTCACAGTAATCGGATCCCTGTCACAGCAACGCAGGGACCTGATGGGGACAAGGAGGTAGCACCCTCCCTCTACAGAGCCCATACATGCCACAGTCAGCATTAAAGCATCGGCATTGGTGTATTCACCAATGTAGGTGTATACAGCAGGGGCTTGGCTGTCAGGAACAGCTCCTGCACCCGCCTGATCAGCACGCTGTACGTGTATTGATGACTAGAGATGAGCAAATCGAAGCTGACGAAGTGTAATTCAATCCGAATTTCAGGAATTATTCGATTCGCACCAAATCCGAATTTCCTTACGCTTCGTGTTAACAAATCAAATTTTTTTCCTAAAATGGCTGCTGCACATGTTAGGACATGGAGCAAGGAACTCTGGCAACGAGGGTTTACCCATAATGCCATGCATACAGCCAATCAGCAGACAGCCAGCCCTGTGTTGACACAGCCCTATAAATAGCTTCAGCCATCTTGGATTCAGCCATTTTCCAGTGTACTTAGTGCAGGGAGAGATGTCAGCAGGCGCTAGGGACAGTGATAGGAAAGACTTGAAAACTTATATTTTGCTCAATAGAAGTTCAGGAAATGAGTATTAGAAGTGTAGGGAAAGGATAGGGAGGAATTATTCCACAGTATTGAAGCAGAACATGGTTCAATAGGGGTATTTACAGCCTGGGTAATAGGAACAATTACAGATGAGCAAACTTCATATTTTGAAATTCGTTCACGCTTCGTTTGGTGGTAAAAGCAGAATTGCGTTATGGATTCCATTACCACGGACCGTAATTCTATGAAGAAATGGCTTTAGAGGCATTCCGTTATTCATTCAGTCATAATAGGTCTATGGGCTGTAAAACGGATCTGTCCTGTTTCCGTTATGCAGGGGAGTCCTTCTATTATAACGGAATAAATAACGAAATGCCTCTAAAGGCATTCCGTTATGCATTCCGTCATAGAATGGGAGTGCAGAATTATTAGGCAAGTTGTATTTTTGAGGATTAATTTTATTATTGAACAACAACCATGTTCTCAATGAACCCAAAAAACTCATTAATATCAAAGCTGAATATTTTTGGAAGTAGTTTTTAGTTTGTTTTTAGTTTTAGCTATTTTGGGGGGATATCTGTGTGTGCAGGTGACTATTACTGTGCATAATTATTAGGCAACTTAACAAAAAACAAATATATACCCATTTCAATTATTTATTTTTACCAGTGAAACCAATATAACATCTCAACATTCACAAATATACATTTCTGACATTCAAAAACAAAACAAAAACAAATCAGTGATGAATATAGCCACCTTTCTTTGCAAGGACACTCAAAAGCCTGCCATCCATGGATTCTGTCAGTGTTTTGATCTGTTCACCATCAACATTGCGTGCAGCAGCAACCACAGCCTCCCAGACACTGTTCAGAGAGGTGTACTGTTTTCCCTCCTTGTAAATCTCACATTTGATGATGGACCACAGGTTCTCAATGGGGTTCAGATCAGGTGAACAAGGAGGCCATGTCATTAGATTTTCTTCTTTTATACCCTTTCTTGCCAGCCACGCTGTGGAGTACTTGGACGCGTGTGATGGAGCATTGTCCTGCATGAAAATCATGTTTTTCTTGAAGGATGCAGACTTCTTCCTGTACCACTGCTTGAAGAAGGTGTCTTCCAGAAACTGGCAGTAGGACTGGGAGTTGAGCTTGACTCCATCCTCAACCCGAAAAGGCCCCACAAGCTCATCTTTGATGATACCAGCCCAAACCAGTACTCCACCTCCACCTTGCTGGCGTCTGAGTAGGACTGGAGCTCTCTGCCCTTTACCAATCCAGCCACGGGCCCATCCATATGGCCCATCAAGACTCACTCTCATTTCATCAGTCCATAAAACCTTAGAAAAATCAGTCTTGAGATATTTCTTGGCCCAGTCTTGACGTTTCAGCTTGTGTGTCTTGTTCAGTGGTGGTCGTCTTTCAGCCTTTCTTACCTTGGCCATGTGTCACTACCAGAGCTTTGAGACGTTCTCACAGCTCTGTTTCTCCACCCCTGTGATGATGTCACTACTAGAGCTTGGAGGAGTTCTCACTGCTCTGTTTCTCCGCCCCTGTGATGAGGTCTTTACTTTCTGTTTCCTTCCTCCCAGCTGTTACTCCTGCGTTTGATTTCCCTGCCTTTAAATCACCCCTCCTCCTATTGTAGGGTGTGGATTATATTTCTCATTTTAGTTGTAGCTCTTGCTTGAGTATCTTCACTTGTAAGCTATCATTTCACTGGACCTGTGTTCTGCTGCAGCAAGTACTCCGGATATTGTCAGCTGTCTTTGGATCCGTCTTCTCTGCTGCTGCAGCTCCTTCAGCTAAGTGTGCAGACATTGTAGTGTATCTGTTTATTTTCTGACTGGATCTGAGGCGACCACGGTTCCCTCCATATACTGAGCAGGGCACCGGTGGCCGTGCCCCTTCCACTATTGTAGGGGTTACAGTGGTCATCAGTCTTAGGTACGCGGGCATGCCTCGTTCCACCATTTGGATCCGGGCATGTGATTTAGCAGCATAGGGAGAGCTTTGAGGGTCTGACAGGGGTCACCCTTTATCCTCCCTAGTTTGGGTCCGGTTAGTAGCTCTATTTTCTGTGTATGCTCTTGTTGCTCACATACAGCCGTGACATTATAATCCACCAAAACCGTCTTTTTTGACATGGATCCGCTTTCTTGCCTGGTTGACCGCATGCAGGGTCTTTCTTTGGAGGTAGCGGATCTCCGTCAATCTATGACTCAGCTTCAAGCATTGGGCTCTGCTCCGGCCCATGGAGTCTGTTGTGAGCCAAAGGTCTCACTTCCGGAAACGTTCTCCGGGGGCAGTGAGAATTTTGTTTGCTTCAGAGAGGCATGCAAACTCCATTTTTGCTTGTGTCCCCACTCCTCTGGTAATGAGGAGCAGAGGGTGAGGATTGTCATCTTCCTGCTCAGGGGTAATGCTCAGACTTGGGCTTTTTCGCTGCCATCAGGGGATCCCTCCCTTCGATCCGTGGAAAGATTTTTTGTGGCCCTGGGGCAGATATATGATGACACGGATTGTGTTGCTCTGGCCGAATCTAACTTACGTTTTTTAGGCCAGAACAAACTGTCTGCGGAGCTTTATTGTTCTGAATTTCGGAGATGGGTAGCTGATTCAGGTTGGAATGATGCTGCACTCCGAAGTCAGTTCTGTCATGGTCTCTCAGAGAGATTGAAAGATGCGTTTGCTTTCCATGAGAGACCAACGTCCTTAGAGTCTGCCATGTCATTGGCGGTACGCCTTGACAGGCGTCTAAGAGAAAGAAACGAGACCTCTCTGTCCAGCCATTGTCAGTCTAGGGGCAGTGGTGCGGACTCAGTGTGCAGGGGCCTCATCCTGTCTCGGTCCCCTCTGAGGAGGAGCCCATGCAGCTAGGTCGACTTGCCCCTGATAAAAGAGGATTTAGTCCTCAGAGTATGGTGTGTTTTTGTTGTGGGGGCATAGGTCATTTGGCAAATGTTTGTCCGTCTAGGAGATTCTTGAACTGTACTAAGAGCGATAATAATAGAAAAACCTCAAAAGGTAAATCATCAAATTCTGCTTCATCTGCTACTTTGGGCAAAGTTGATGTAGGAATTGATGCTTTTCCTCTGACCTGCAGTTCCTGTTTTCTCCTGTCTGCCAGGGTGGCGCTAGAGAGCAAAGTCATTTCTTGTGAGATTTTTGTCGATAGTGGAGCGGCCGTCAATCTTATTGACACTCAATTTGTAGCCATGCATGGTTTTCAGGTTTGCACATTAGAAAAGGATATACCTGTTTTTGCTATTGACTCTGCTCCACTCTCACAGAGATCTCTGAAGGGCATTGTTCACAATATCCGGCTAGCTGTAGGTGACACTCATGTGGAGGATATATCTTGTTTTGTCCTTAATGGATTGCCTTCTCCTCTAGTTTTGGGGTTACCCTGGCTCACTAGACATAACCCCACTATTGATTGGCAAGGAAGGCAAATAAATGAGTGGAGTGACTTTTGTAGAGAGAATTGTCTCACAGCGACTTTTGCAGTGGTGTCTACTAAAACTGTGCCATCATTTCTCTCTGATTTCTCGGACGTGTTTTCCGAGAGCGGTGTTCAGGAGCTACCTTCTCACCGGGAGTTTGACTGTCCCATTAACCTCATTCCCGGCGCCAAGCTGCCAAAAGCACGCCTCTACAATCTCTCACAACCGGAAAGAATCGCAATGCGAACCTATATCTCCGAGAGTCTCGATAAGGGGCATATTCGTCCCTCAAAATCACCTGTTGCCGCGGGTTTTTTTTTTGTTAAAAAAAAAGATGGCTCTCTGAGACCTTGCCTAGATTTTAGGGAGCTGAACCGTATCACGATTCGCGATCCCTATCCCCTTCCTCTGATCCCGGACCTCTTCAACCAAATTGTTGGGGCCAAGGTTTTTTCCAAATTGGATTTGAGAGACGCGTACAACCTGGTCAGGGTCAGAGAGGGGGATGAATGGAAAACGGCCTTTAATACCCCTAACGGGCATTTCGAGAATCTCGTTATGCCTTTCGGCCTGATGAATGCTCCGGCCGTCTTTTAGCATTTTGTTAATAGTATTTTCTACCATTTAATGGGGAAATTTGTTTTGGTGTATCTTGATGATATTTAGATTTTTTCCCCTGATGTTCAGACCCATCAGGATCATTTTTTTCCGGTTCTGAAGATTCTGCGGGAAAATAAATTGTACGCCAAGCTGGAGAAATGTCTTTTTATGGTATCAGAGATTCAATTTCTGGGTTTTCTCCTCTCTGCTTCTGGTTTTCGCATGGATCCGGAGAAGGTCCGTGCTGTACTTGAGTGGGAGCTTCCTGAGAATCAGAAGGCATTGATGCGCTTTCTGGGTTTTGCAAACTATTACAGAAAGTTCATTTTGAATTATTCCTCTGTTGTCAAACCCCTCACTGACATGACAAAAAAGGGGGCGGATTTTTCCTCTTGGTCGGAGGAGGCGCTTGCAGTTTTTTCTAAGATTAAAGAGAGTTTTGCGTCTGCTCCCGTCTTGGTGCATCCCGATGTTTCCTTACCTTTTATTGTTGAGGTGGATGCTTCTGAGGTGGGTGTGGGTGCGGTTTTGTCCCAGGGCCCTTCTCCTGCCAAATGGCGACCCTGTGCCTTTTTCTCTAAAAAAAACTCTCCCCGGCAGAGAAAAACTATGATGTGGGAGATAGGGAGTTGTTGGCCATCAAGTTGGCTTTCGAGGAATGGCGCCATTGGTTGGAGGGGGCCAGGCACCCTATCACCGTTTTTACCGACCATAAGAATCTGGCATACTTGGAGTCGGCCAGGCGTATGAATCCGAGACAGGCCAGATGGTCTCTGTTCTTCTCCAGATTCAATTTTGTCATTACATTCCGCCCTGGGATCAAAAATGTGAAGGCTGATGCTCTCTCTCGCTGTTTTCCGGGAGGAGGAAACTCTGAGGACCCGGGTCCCATTTTGGCGGAGAGCGTAGTTGTTTCTGCTCTATATTCTGATTTGGAGGCCGAGGTCCAGGCTGCCCAGACTGAGGCACCTGCCTGTTGTCCTTCTGGGAAGTTGTTTGTGCCTCCTGAGCTACGTCACAAACTCTTCAAGGAGCATCATGATACTGTTCTTGCTGGTCACCCCGGGAGTAGAGCCACGGTAGATCTCATTGCTCGGAGATTTTGGTGGCCGGCTCTTCGTAAGTCGGTGGAGGGTTTTGTGGCTGCTTGTGAGACGTGCGCTCGCGCTAAGGTCCCTCGTTCACGGCCTTCAGGTTCCCTTCTCCCGTTACCCATACCTTCCCGTCCTTGGACACACCTGTCCATGGACTTTATCACGGATCTTCCTCGTTCCTCAGGGAAGTCGGTGATCCTGGTGGTGGTGGACCGTTTTAGCAAGATGGCTCATTTCGTACCTTTCCCTGGTTTACCCAATGCTAAAACGTTAACGCAAGCTTTTGTCGACCATATTGTTAAATTGCATGGCATTCCCTCTGATATTGTTTCCGATAGAGGCACGCAGTCTGTGTCCAGGTTCTGGAAGGCTTTCTGTTCTCGCCTGGGGGTTCGGCTGTCCTTCTCTTCTGCTTTTCACCCGCAGTCGAATGGTCAGACTGAGCGCCTCAATCAGAATCTGGAGACATATTTGCGCTGTTTTGTGGCAGAGAACCAGGAGGATTGGTGTTCATTTCTCCCTCTTGCTGAGTTTGCTCTGAACAACCGTCGTCAGGAATCTTCTGATAAGTCACCATTCTTTGGTGCATATGGGTTCCATCCGCAGTTTGGGACATTCTCAGGAGGGGCTCTTTCTGTTTTACCTGAGGAGGAGAGATTTTCCTTGTCTTTGTCTACCATTTGGCAAAAGATTCAGAGTAATCTTAGAAAGATGAGTGAGAAGTATAAGCGTGTGGCTGATAAGAGACGTGTGCCTGGTCTGGACCTGAATGTGGGTGATCTGGTGTGGTTGTCTACAAGAAATATTAAACTGAAGGTTCCCTCCTGGAAATTGGGTCCCAAGTTTATTGGGCCTTATAAAATCTTGTCAGTCATCAATCCTGTTGCCTTCCGTCTTGATCTTCCACGGGTTTGGAAGATACATAATGTATTTCACAGATCTCTCTTAAAACCATATGTCCAGCCCACGGTACCCTCCTCTTTGCCTCCTCCTCCGATTTTGGTTG
This sequence comes from Bufo bufo, assembly GCF_905171765.1. Taxonomy (NCBI): domain Eukaryota; kingdom Metazoa; phylum Chordata; class Amphibia; order Anura; family Bufonidae; genus Bufo; species Bufo bufo. The sequence goes on from NC_053393.1 coordinate 211,839,936, forward strand.
ATGGCAATCCCGAGTTTGAGGTTTCCAGAATTGTGGACTCTCGCATTGTCCGCGGTTCTCTTCAGTACCTCGTTCATTGGAAGGGTTATGGTCCTGAGGAGAGGATGTGGGTTCCGGTGTCGGACATTAAAGCCACTCGCCTCATCAGGGCATTTCATAGGGCTCATCCTGAGAAGGTGGGTCCTGGGTGTCCGGAGTCCATCCGTAGAGGGGGGGGGGCACTGTCACTACCAGAGCTTTGAGACGTTCTCACAGCTCTGTTTCTCCACCCCTGTGATGATGTCACTACTAGAGCTTGGAGGAGTTCTCACTGCTCTGTTTCTCCGCCCCTGTGATGAGGTGCCCCTTCCACTATTGTAGGGGTTACAGTGGTCATCAGTCTTAGGTACGCGGGCATGCCTCGTTCCACCATTTGGATCCGGGCATGTGCTTTAGCAGCATAGGGAGAGCTTTGAGGGTCTAACAGGGGTCACCCTTTATCCTCCCTAGTTTGGGTCCGGTTAGTAGCTCTATTTCCTGTGCATGCTCTTGTTGCTCACATACAGCCGTGACACCATGTCTCTGAGTATTGCACACCTTGTGCTTTTGGGCACTCCAGTGATGTTGCAGCTCTGAAATATGGCCAAACTGGTGGCAAGTGGCATCTTGGCAGCTGCACGCTTGACTTTTCTCAGTTCATGGGCAGTTATTTTGCGCCTTGGTTTTTCCACACGCTTCTTGCGACCCTGTTGACTATTTTGAATGAAACGCTTGATTGTTCGATGATCACGCTTCAGAAGCTTTGCAATTTTAAGAGTGCTGCATCCCTCTGCAAGATATCTCACTATTTTTGACTTTTCTGAGCCTGTCAAGTCCTTCTTTTGACCCATTTTGCCAAAGAAAAGGAAGTTGCCTAATAATTATGCACACCTGATATAGGGTGTTGATGTCATTAGACCACACCCCTTCTCATTACAGAGATGCACATCACCTAATATGCTTAATTGGTAGTAGGCTTTCGAGCCTATACAGCTTGGAGTAAGACAACATGCATAAAGAGGATGATGTGGTCAAAATACTCATTTGCCTAATAATTCTGCACTCCCTGTATGTTCTAAAGCATTTTTATTTATTATTTGCAGTTCATGGCCACAGTTATATGTTCTAAAGCATTTTTTTGTCATGTATTAGTGGGGGGGGGAAGGCGCTTATGAGCCATTTTGTTGTGAAGTGAGAAAATTACAGCCCTTTTTGGCATGCCTTAGTGACAAAAAAAAAGTATTATTTGCCATTCATGGCCACAGTTAAGTGTTCTAAAGCCTTTTTTTGTCGTGTGGTAGTGGGGGAAAAAAATGGGCATATTAGCCGTTGTGTGGTAAAGTGGGAAAATTAAAGCCCTTTTTGGCGTGTATTAGTGGGGGGAAAAAAGGAGCTTATTAGCTGTTGTGTGGTGAAGTGAGAAAATTACAGCCCTTTTATGGCAAGTAATAATTTTTTATTTACTTATTTAATCTAAAAGTATGTCAGACAGAGAAGTGACAGGCCCTGCATGGGGGAGGGGCACAGGCCAAAATGTTTCTGGTACCAGCACAGGTCACAACAGAGTAAGGGGGCGTGGCAGCAGGGGTCACTTCGAGAGGCCTGAGCTTCCAGTGTTAGATAGTGGTCATTTCTTGACCAGCAACCCAGCTGTTCTTAAATGGTTGACTCGATCTTCGACTTTATCGCAAGTGACATCAGACACCCCCAGCCAAGAGTTGGTGGCTTCATCAGACACAACCCTTAGTTGGCATGGCCCAGGAGCAGGCCCTGTGCCCTCACCTGTCCTCAAACTGCTTCTGTCCTTTTCTGTTCACTCAGCCAGAGAAGTACTATATTCTTAGGGCTCAGCTCCACTATACAGTGAGGACGAGCTACTAGAGAACAGTCAGCAGCTACTGCCCAGCCAAGATCCAGAGGAGACATCCGCCGCTTCCTCCGGTAGGTGGGAAAGTAGTGATGAGGAGAGTGGCGTGGGAGCTGGTGTTGGAAGCGGTCAGGCTCCTGGCTCAGAGACCGTTGAGGAGGACATCAGTGACGTGCAGACAGTACTCGATGATCATGTAGCTAAGTGCAATTGGGAGCTGGGTGAAAAAGGGGTTTCATCATATTCGGGAGAAGAGGGTGGAAGCTTGCTCGTGAGGCAGCGGTGGAGCCAGCAAGTCGGTAGCGTGGCCGGGAGTCAGCAGGGTGGCAGCAGTGGGAGGTCGGGAGCCAAACGTGCCTGGGGTAGACCAACTGCTTCGCAGGAGCCTACCTGACTGAAAAGTAGTGGTGCAGGAGTCCACAGAGACATGGGAGGTAGCAGTCAGCCGCAGCAAACACTACATCAGACAGTCAAGGCTCCCCCACCATCATCTGTGGTCCTGATGCTCCTTCTCCTCCTCCTCCTAGTCAGTCATTCCATCAGCAATCGATCACCAAAGCAATTGCCAAGAGACAACAGTATGCGTGCACTCATCCACCGGCGCAGAAGCTGAACGTGCTCTTGGCCAAGTTGTTGGTACTGCAGCAACACCCTTTTCAATTGGTGGACTCTGCACCTTTCAGAGAACTGATGGCTTGTAGCAAGCCAAGGTTGAGAGACCCAAGCCATCATTTCTTTGCCAAAAATGCAGTACCAGCCCTGCACACATATGTAGAACAGAAGGTGGGCCAGTCCTTGAGCCTGTCGGTGTCTGCCAAAGTGCAAGGCAGCGCCAACGTGTGGAGCTGTAACTACAGTCAAGGACAATATATGTCCTTTACGGCACACTGGGTAAGTGTGGTTCCTGACTAGCAAAACAAGCAACTTGGCCAGGTGACGCCGCTCCTGCCTCCACATTCTTACGCCATTGGTCCTGCGACAATGTCCGCCTCTGCCTCCTAATCCTCGACCTTGTCCTCAGCCTCCACTGCAGGGACAATTCACAGTGCCCCACCAGCATACCACATGTGCAGGGCGCGGAGTAGTCACGCTGTTCTGCACCTAGTTTGCCTGTGAGAACGGAGTCACACAGGGGAGGAACTGCTCCGCGTCTTTTATGAAGAAATCGAATCCTGGCTTTCTCCGCGACCACTCAAAATCGGAACCATGGTGACCGACAACAGAAAGAACATGGTGTTGGTGCTGCATCAAGTAGGGCTGAGCCATTCGCCCTGCATGGTGCACGTGTTCAATCTGGCTGTCAAACGTTTTCTAAAGTCTTCCACCCATCTGCAAGACATCCTAAAAATGGCCAGAAAACTTTGCATGCACTTCAGCCACTCGTACACCGCCAAGCACACCCTCCTTGAGCTACAGCAGCAGAACGGCGTCCCCAACATAGGCTGATATGCGACGTTTTCACCTGTTGGAATTCCACACTCCACATGTTGGACCGACTGTACGAACAGAAAAAAGGCCATAAACGATTTCTTGATGATACAGGCGGACAGAGGTACTCCCCTGTGTAACTTTGATGTTAGCCAGTGGCAGCTCATGAGTGACACCTGCAGTTTGCTTGTGCCCTTTGAGGATGCCACTTTATTTGTTAGTCTCCAGGACTACGGGATGAACGTCATTTCACTGATTTATATACTGGAAAAGATGCTGGTAAATCTTGCTGGTCAGGGGACTGGAGATGTGGCGCCTACATCTCAAGGCCACATGAGCCCTGTGGGGGCTGAACTGGAGGAGGAGGACATTGGAGCGCAAGCAATGTGTAGCGAAATGGGTGGTTTTTCTACACAGGTGACAGGAGATGAGGAGCAGGAGCAGCCGGAGGAGTAAGAGGAAGATGAGGCAGATGATCAAGACACACTGTGGCAGTATGCAGTGGTGATGGAGGCAGGGAGTCCCCCCGAGTCACTTGAGCAAATGGCACGATGCATGCTCACTTGCTTGCGTAGTGACAGCCGAATTGTCACCATTCGGCAGAGGCATGACTACTGGCTCTCCACCATGTTAGACCCTCGCTACTGGTCTAAAATGGGGGCTTTTTTTTACACCCGCTGAGAGGGAGGACAAACTGAACTACTATAGAGACATCCTATGTAGTCAGTTTGCCGCTGCCTATCTATGCCATCTACCATCCTCTCACAGGTCTGACTGGGGGGCCCTCTGCACTCACATTCCACTGTCATGGCTTCCGGGGGGTGGGGTGGCAGGAGCATTATTAGATCCATCAGCAGCAGCGAAGAAACTACTCACCAGCAGCTAGACATAGAGCAGAACCTGAACCAGCAGGTGGTGGCATACTTGGAGTGCACCCTGCCAGCCATCATTGAAGATCCACTCTACTACTGGGCAGCCAAACTGTATTTGTGGCCGCAACTGACCGAGTTTGCCCTGGAAAAGTCAGTCCTGCCCGGCCATTAGTGTGGCATCAGAGCGGGTGTTTAGTGCGACGGGGGCCATAGTTACCTCAAGGAGAACTTGCCTGTCCACCCAAAATGTGGAGAGACTGACCTTTGTCAAGATGAATCATTTGTGGATCAGCCAGGATTTCCACCCACCAATGCCTGATGCATCAGATTAGATCATCCATGTTGCCTCACCCAAACCTTGACAAAAGAGACCGTTTTCTTCTGGCTACCTGCCTCAGCTACTATTCTGATGCTGCCACCTGCCTGATGCCACACATCTGATGCCAAATGCTCCTTCTTACACCCACCATCGTCAGCGGGTACTGTTATTGCCACCCACCTCCACACTCTGTCACTGGGTCACTCTGTCGTCTCCTGATGCTGCTGCTACATCAACACTATGTCACCTTGCCACTCTGTGGCCTCCTCAGGTTGCTGCTGCCACCTTCACACTCTGTTGTTGTGCCACTCTGGCTTCCTCATGCTGCTGCTGCTGCCACCTCCACACTATGTCACCTTGCCACTCTGTGGTCTCCTCATAATGCTGCTGTCACCTCCACGTTCTGTCATTGTGCCACTCTGTGGTCTCCTGATGCTGCTGCTACCTCCACACTATGTCACCTTGCCACTCTTTGGTCTCCTCATGCTGCTGCCACCTTCACACTATGTCACCTTGCCACTCTGTAGTCTCCAGATGCTGCTGCTACCTCCACACTATTTCACTGGTCCACTCTATGGACTTCTTATGCTGTTCTTACCCTCCCCACTTCATGACTGGGGCCACTATTTTGCCTTTTTCATTTAACCACTTAATAATCAAACCTATTTGAGTCCTTATGATGTAAATTGTCGGTTCAGCAGCCACAGTTTTTTCATTTTTTTTTTTATCAAAGTGACAGTGACATACCTTATATAAATATGTAATTTTTTTTATTTAAACATATTATAACAAACTTTATTTTATACTAAATGATTATGTTCATTGTAAGTACTAATGTTAAAGTAGGAACTAAGCCACACATCTGCTCCAGGGCGGCAAGAGACATCTGCGCACGACTTATTCTATAACAATCTAAAAAAAGGCCCCTTAATAAACACAGTACGAAAGTGCTTTGGTGGTCATTAAAGGGTTAAGAGAATCTTTTAGACAGTTGCTATATTTTGCCCATCTGTCTAGCGACAGTATACGGCAGTTAGTGTTTAATTAATAATCCAGGCTGAATGCTCTTTTTTACAGTTAATGGCTAATAGCTTTTCTTAGAGGCTTGTGGACAGTGACAAATTCAGTGGTTACTAATGTCCTTCTGGGAAAATGCATTGTCTTAAATATTAACCACAAGATGATTTACTTATTTTTGTATGATAAATAAAGGAAAAACTTGAACCCTATGCAACCTTCACACTTGGCAATTTCTCCACTGGGTCTGAGCACAGATGCTCATCATCTTATAAAGAGATGTATTCCCTTTAGCAAAAATGAAGATCAATAAGCATTTCCATACTGTTTAAGAATTTACAGTATGTTTTGACAATGTGGTCAATGGGAGTGCAGTGATAACTTCTCATAAAAGTGAATTTGTTTTATTTAAACTCCAGCTTCACTGAAATGTTTATTTGCTCACTACATTCCTTTAATTTATAGTACTGCTGTTTTCCAATTACAGTTGTTCTTACTGTGAAACCACTCCAGATGGCTTACCATTTTACCATTTATTATCTTACCATAACTCATCCACCAAACTGCCTTACTTACTGATTAGGACCACACTAGATATGGACAAAATGATCACTACAGTGGTCCACATGTTTCAACCTCCATCTTCAGTAGAAATAAAGTAATTGCATTATACTATTATGTAATGTGCCGCTTGGGGACACATCACCAGGGACATTCAACTGGGTTCAAGTCAATTTTTTTTTTTTTATATATACAGTACAGACCAAAAGTTTGGACACACCGTCTCATTCAAAGAGTTTTCTTTATTTTCATGACTATGAAAATTGTAGATTCACACTGAAGGCATCAAAACTATGAATTAACACATGTGGAATTATATACATAACAAACAAGTGTGAAACAACTGAAAATATGTCATATTCTAGGTTCTTCAAAGTAGCCACCTTTTGCTTTGATTACTGCTTTGCACACTCTTGAAGCTCATCAAGAGAATGCCAAGGGGTAGTCCCCTGAAATAGTTTTCACTGCACAGGTGTGCCCTGTCAGGTTTAATAAGTGGGATTTCTTGCCTTATAAATGGGGTTGGGACCATCAGTTACGTTGAGGAGAAGTCAGGTGGATACACAGCTGATAGTCCTACTGAATAGACTGTTAGAATTTGTATTATGGCAAGAAAAAAGCAGCTAAGTAAAGAAAAACGAGTGGCCATCATTACTTTAAGAAATGAAGGTCAGTCAGTCAGCCGAAAAATTGGGAAAACTTTGAAAGTAAGGGCTATTTGACCATGAAGGAGAGTGATGGGGTGCTGCTCCAGATGACCTGGCCTCCACAGTCACCGGACCTGAACCCAATCGAGATGGTTTTGGGTGAGCTGGACCACAGAGTGAAGGCAAAAGGGCCAACAAGTGCTAAGCATCTCTGGGAACTCCTTCAAGACTGTTGGAAGACCATTTCAGGCGACTACCTCTTGAAGCTCATCAAGAGAATGCCAAGAGTGTGCAAAGCAGTAATCAAAGCAAAATGTGGCTACTTTGAAGAACCTAGAATATGACATATTTTCAGTTGTTTCACACTTGTTTGCTATGTATATAATTCCACATGTGTTAATTCCTAGTTTTGATGCCTTTATAGTCATGAAAATAAAGAAAACTCTTTGAATGAGAAGGTGTGTCCAAACTTTTGGTCTGTACTGTATATACTGATAGAAACACATTATCAGTATACTCTGGGCTAAACATAATGATAATGTGATATAATCTTGATAATCAGCTTAAAAAAAAGCAAGAATTTTTTTAAAATTTTTTAATGGATTGTGGAAAAAAGTTTCATATTTTTAAGGACTGCCTAAGAATTTATTGACAAATAGGAACCCTTCAATTATCTATTATGCTGGTCAATTGAATAGCTGAAAAGAGCCTGAAATGATCAATCTCTTGACAAGTGAGTTTGGTAAAGAGGACCTTTCACCTTCCTGCCATGGCTGTTTTAGTAACTACTTGCATTAGCTATCTAATAATTTTGAAGCATCTATTTTTTATAACTGTATGTTGTGCCATTAATCTCTTATTCTTACTTGAAGCTTATAAATCCATTTCCTGAGCAACACTATAGAAAGAAATACCAAAACTCAGCCGCACCTCCAAGAATAAAGACATGATTTTATTGAGACAAATAGATTAAAAACATAAATGAACAAAGCACTCCCCACAGATGAGGAAATAAAGTGCTACAGTGCATGTATGGAACCACCAAGCAGTAATAATACCACAGCAGGACAACAATGAGGTGTCTATGAAGCCTGAACAAAAATACTTATCGTGGAACACAGTGGTAGCACATAGGACAATCGGAATCCATCCGTGAAGAGAGCCAAGAGAACCTGACGCGTAACGCTAGTGCAAATGCTAGCTTCCTCAGAGGTCAATGAATGTTCACATAGTTGTATCAACATTTATAATCGACATGATTAAAACATAATTAGCTAAACCTGTGATATGGCCAGTCAGGGGGGCGGGAGACAGAGAGAGGGTAACGGAGTGTAAGTTACCTGGATCCTCCCCGGTGCATAGTCGCGGAAGCCGGCGCTGCGATGCGTTCCAGATACCGACGTCACAACCGTCGATGTCACAACCGGCCGCCAGCTCGCGTCAGGGCACCCAGTGGAACGCAAATAGACCAGCATGGAGCACGAGCAGGCGCAGTGGAATACAATAAATAGAAATTAAATAAACAAATCCATTGCGGTACAAAGACGTTATACGGTCGGGCGCTGACCTATTTAGCCCATTTTCGGACAGATATTTATATCAGTATCAAGCTGCCATAATAGGCTATTCTGGATCAATAACACAATTTGTACATACACTCACCTAAAGAATTATTAGGAACACCTGTTCTATTTCTCATTTGCCTTCAGAACTGCCTTAATTCTACGTGGCATTGATTCCACAAGGTGCTGATAGCATTCTTTAGAAATGTTGGCCCATATTGATAGGATAGCATCTTGCAGTTGATGGAGATTTGAGGGATGCACATCCAGGGCACGAAGCTCCCGTTCCACCACATCCCAAAGATGCTCTATTGGGTTGAGATCTGGTGACTGTGTGGGCCATTTTAGTACAGGGAACTCATTGTCATGTTCAAGAAACCAATTTGAAATGATTCGAGCTTTGTGACATGGTGCATTATCCTGCTGGAAGTAGCCATCAGAGGATGGGTACATGGTGGTCATGAAGGGATGGACATGGTCAGAAACAATGCTCAGGTAGCCCGTGGCATTTAAAAAATGCCCAATTGGCACTAAGGGGCCTAAAGTGTGCCCAGAAAACATCCCCCACACCATTACACCACCACCACCAGCCTGCACAGTGGTAACAAGGCATGATGGATACATGTTCTCATTCTGTTTACTCCAAATTCGGACTCTACCATTTGAATATCTCAACAGAAATTGAGACTCATCAGACCAGGCAACATTTTTCCAGTCTTCAACAGTCCAATTTTGGTGAGCTCGTGCAAATTGTAGCCTCTTTTTCCTATAGTGGAGATGAGTGGTACCCGGGGGGGTCTTCTGCTGTTGTAGCCCATCAGCCTCAAGGTTCTGCATGTTGTGGCTTCACAAATGCTTTGGTGCATACCTCGGTTGTAACGAGTGGTTATTTCAGTCAACGTTGCTCTTCTATCAGCTTGAATCAGTCGGCCCATTCTCCTCTGACCTCTAGCATCCACAAGGCATTTTCGCCCACAGGACTGCCGCATACTGGAGGTTTTTCCCTTTTCACACCATTCTTTGTAAACCCTAGAAATGGTTGTGCGTAAAAATCCCAGTAACTGAGCAGATTGTGAAATACTCAGACCGGCCCGTCTGGCACCAACAACCATGCCACTCTCAAAATTGCTTAAATCACCTTTCTTTCCCATTCTGACATTCAGTTTGGAGTTCAGGAGATTGTCTTGACCAGGACCACACCCCTAAATGCATTGAAGCAACTGCCATGTGATTGGTTGACTAGATAATTGCATTAATGAGAAATAGAACAGGTGTTCCTAATAATTCTTTAGGTGAGTGTATATTATAGTTTATATATTATAGTTATGGTGAATACCAATAGCCATGCAGTATAGTAATGAAGACCAAAAACTTTTCTGGACAATATTAAAGCCACAATTCCGTACACATAGCAAAAATTTTGTACATTACACAAGTGGATGAAACCATGGTAGACCCAAAGAATATAATAATTATTAGTGGGAAAAGAAAAAGGGACGTCTAATAGCATAATGCAAGACAATATAATTTTATAAAATCACCACATGATTATTTTAATACATTGCACAGATAAAAACCATGATGAATCCAAAGGATACAATAATTGATGTAAACACACAGATATCGGATATCGTGATGCACTACCTAAAAATAAAAAAATATACAATATATGTGTGTAACAAATTCATAGACATATAATATCCTACAAAGCAGTGTTCATGATATGATCCCCAAGCAAAAATATTCAACCACATTCTATAATGTGCCCCATTGGCTGTTCACCCTAAATGGATGATAAAAAATAATATATGCATCAATCTAACATTGAACAATCTATACCAATGTAGTTAGGGTATATGCGAACCACAGGGTAGCCGACCGTGCACTGGGGAGAGAGGCCAACCACGCAAGCGCAAAACAGAGTATGTTTCCTAACATCCATTTATTTTTCCAAGCAGTCCTACAAGAAGTTTGCAAACTACAAAAGAACACCATTAAAGGGAGAAACATGGCTGTGACCGAGTCCAATATTATTTGAGAACTACAGCAGAACAAATCCTTTGTTATAAAGGAAGCTGACAAAGGTGGGAATGTCGTACTGTGGGACATGGGTATGTACATGAATGAAGCCAAGCGTCAATTGGGCAACAAAGTCTTCTATACTCGTATCCCAGCAGACCCCACTGTTCATTACGAAACGGGAACTCCAGTTCTTGGAGGTAAGCTGTCCGATAACACCTACATTTTATATGCTGCCTAAGGTGCATAAACATCTTGAGACCCCACCTGGCAGCCCCATTGTGGCAGGTATTGGGGGCCTATGCGAACAGGCATGCATTTATTTGGATTTTTTTCTACAGTCCTATGTTCTAGGTCTTAAATCATATATTCGGGATTCCATGCATTTGATACAGGAATTGAGGGATGTTGTTTTACTACCTGGCACTTTGATGGTCACGTGTGACGTTGAGTCATTATATTCCAACATTGCCCACAGTGATGGGCTCGAGGCTGTCAAGTTCTTCCTGTCTGGCTCCACCTCTGGCGATCCAGCCCACCACATGTTCCTGGTGAGCTTATTGGAATTTGTGCTCACACATAATTATTTTGTTTTTGACCGCACCTTTTACAGGCAGGTCTCTGGGACTGCCATGGGGGCACGGTGTGCGCCCTCCTATGCCAACCTTTTTTTTAGGCTGGTGGGAGGCCACGCGGGTGTACCCATTGGGTCAGTTCAGGGATCATGTGGTGGGCTGGTATCGCTTCATTGATGACATCATTTTCTTTTGGCAGGGATCCAGACATGATTGTGAACAGTTCATTGCCTACCTCAACAAGAATCCACTGAATATTTTTCTAACGCATAAGATCTCCGAGTCCGACGTTGATTTCCTGGATCTACGAATAAAGTTGCAGGATTCCAGAATTGTGACATCCTTGTTCCGTAAAAGCACAGCAACCAACAACGTACTCCATTTTGCAAGTTTTCATCCGGCACACCTAAAGAAGGGTATACCAAGGGGCCAGTTTTTACGCTTACAACGTAATTGTAGCGAATTTAGTGACTTCAAGGAGGCCTCACAAGATCTAACATCAAGGCTACATGAGAGGGGCTACCCCATAAAGGTTGTTTCCCAGGCATTTGAGAGGGCTAAGGAATCCAAACGCGAGGATTTATTTGTTCCCAAGATTAAATCACGGGATAACAAGGTACGCGTAATCACTAGGTACAACAACCAGTGGTCCGATCTATATAAAATCCTAAATACGCATTGGTTCTTACTCCAAGCAGATGGTAAATTAGCGTCGCATGTTGACGAGAAACCAAGGATCATAGCAAGGAGGGCCCCTAACCTTAAAGATACTCTGGTACGCAGCCATTTTCAATGCCCGGTTGGCACTATGGGTCGAGGAGGCACAGTAAAAGGTACATATCCCTGTGGGGACTGCAACACCTGTCAATTCATGCTGAGCTCCGATAGTTTTTCTTATGGTGATGGTAATCAGGTGGTTCTCAAACATTATGTCAACTGTCGCTCCAAGAACGTAGTTTATGCACTTCTCTGCCCCTGTAACAGGATCTACGTGGGCCAGACCATGCAGGAGCTTAGGAAGAGAGTACAACAACACACTTCGAATATTCGGTTGGCAGCGATAGACAGAAGTAAGGCGGAAAAACCTCTAACATCAGTAGCAACCCACTTCCTGGACAGACATGGTGTTAGGTATGATGACCTACGGGTGGTGGGGTTGGATATTGTTCGAGGTAATATTAGGGGGACACACATTTACAGGAGTTTGCTTTGTTCAGAATCAAGGTGGATCTTTAACCTTGGTTCACAGGCCCCAGGTGGTCTAAATGAGGAGCTCACTTTTACTGGTTATTATACATAAGTTCTGATGCATTTGCATAGACCTATGTATTACCTAAATGGTTTTCTTACGGGGGTTTTCTCTCACTTTTATTTTGTTTTCTTTTTAGGTCTTTAAAGTTTTGACGACCCTGGAATGCGGGAATAGTGAACCCAAGGATTGCTCTACGCCCGCTCGTCTACACCGTTTTCTCTTTTCATCATTTCCCCTGTGGTTGTTAGGGCATGATGGGTATTGTCCATTCTGCCCATTCTTCACAACTACAGAGGTGTAGTATATTATATAAGCACTTTAATCATTGGTGCCAGTGGTACATGTCTTGAGCTTCGTTCACCTCATGTTCCACTGGCACACCCTTAGCACTCATTGTTCTGCACTTTATTGGTTATACCTCGGACACTATTCTGAATTTTTGGTAATATTCTATGTGATACACTTCCGCCTATATTAACTAACGCCTACCGGACTGTCTATATACACTTAGTATGCAGATTTGTGTATGTTGGCTCTCTCTCTGTTTTGCGCTTGCGTGGTTGGCCTCTCTCCCCGGTGGGCTACCCTGTGGTTCGCATATACCCTAACTACATTGATATATATTGTTCAATGTTAGATTGATGCATATATTATTCTTTATCATCCATTTAGGGTGAACAGCCAATGGGGCACATTATAGAATGTGGTTGAATATTTTTGCTTGGGGATCATATCATGAACACTGCTTTGTAGGATATTATATGTCTATGAATTTGTTACACACATATATTGTATATTCTTTTATTTTTAGGTAGTGCATCACGATATCCGATCTCTGTGTGTTTACATCAATTATTGTATCCTTTGGATTCATCATGGTTTTTATCTGTGCAATGTATTAAAATAATCATGTGGTGATTTTATAAAATGATATTGTCTTGCATTATGCTATTAGACGTCCCTTTTTCTTTTCCCACTAATAATTATTATATTCTTTGGGTCTACCATGGTTTCATCCACTTGTGTAAAGTACTAAATTTTTGCTATATGTACGGAATTGTGGCTTTAATATTGTCCAGAAAAGTTTTTGGTCTTCATCACTACTATACTGCATGGCTATTGGTATTCACCATAACTATAATATATAAACTATAATATATGTACAAATTGTGTTATTGATCCAGAATAGCCTATTATGGCAGCTTGATACTGATATAAATATCTGTCCGGAAATGGGCTAAATAGGTCAGCGCCCGACCGTATAACGTCTTTGTACCGCAATGGATTTGTTTATTTAATTTCTATTTATTGTATTCCACTGCGCCTGCTCGTGCTCCATGCTGGCCTATTTGCGTTCCACTGGGTGCCCTGACGCGAGCTGGCGGCCGGTTGTGGCGTCGACGCTGGGGTGCGTATCCGGTATCTGGAACGCATCGCAGCGCCGGCTTCCGGACTGGGTGCCATCTTGCGCATGCGCACTTGCGCTTCCAACATGCCGGCTTGTTCCGGCATACACATCTGCGCGCGACTATGCACCGGGGAGGATCCAGGTAACTTACACTCCGTTACCCTCTCTCTGTCTCCCGCCCCCCTGATTGGCCATATCACAGGTTTAGCTAATTATGTTTTAATCATGTCGATTATAAATGTTGATACAACTATGTGAACATTCATTGACCTCTGCCGAAGCTAGCATTTGCACTAGCGATACGCGTCAGGTTCTCTTGGCTCTCTTCACGGATGGATTCCGATTATCCTGTGTGCTACCACTGTGTTCCACGATAAGTATTTTTGTTCAGGCTTCATCGACACCTCATTGTTGTCCTGCTGTGGTATTATTACTGCTTGTTGGTTCCATACATGCACTGTAGCACTTTATTTCCTCATCTATGGGGAGTGCTTTGTTCATTTATGTTTTTAATCTATTTGTCTCAATAAAATCATGTCTTTATTCTTGGAGGTGCGGCTGAGTTTTGGCATTTCTTTCTATAGTGTTGCTCATGTTTGCTTGTTTTGATACCAGGCCTGCACTCCGTTTTGTATTGCTAGGTGTGCCCCTCATTGTCCAGTGTATAAATCCATTTCCAGGAGTCTGAAATAAAGGTCCAACTGGGTGTTACCAGTATGGGTGTGTTCTTGAATAGTCTGCCACTGTCAGCATTGATTGGATAGTTTCAGACTATACATGAGCCCACCCCCAACTGGTAAAACCCAGTTGGATCTTTATTGCAGACTCCTGGAAATTCATGCACAAACCTCAAGAAAGAATAGAAGAATGGTACAACGTAGAGGTATAAGAATAGATTATCCAGACTTGTTATTACATGGGGAATTCAGGTCGTTAATAACATACATGTCAGGAGAGGCAACAAGTCATCTTTAAGGGCATTGCTCATTATATTTTTCTTGGAAAGTAATTCTTATGGTAAAAGTAATAATTTGTTGGTCAATTCTTTTGGTACAGAGCAATGATCCTCCAGCCCACTAAGAGTGTAATTTAAAAAAATACTGGCAGTCAAGTTTAGGGGGTCCAAACAGGTTGATCAAAGCTGCATACATCTGTACTATATATCAATGGGATCTTCTTGTGGTGGCTTTGGCCCACTAACATTTTTACTGTGCATGAGGACTGGAGAATTGATGTTCCACACTAAAGAAAAAAATCACCATAAGGGTATTCTTTAGCTGGCTGCACATAGTGCAGATTTAAGTGGAGAAAATCTGCATGAATTAGTGGGCAGTGGTTAGCACTGGTGCCTTGCAGCGCTGGGGTCCTAGGTTCAAATCCGACGAAGGACAACATCTGCATGGAATTTGTATGTTCTCCCTTTAATTGCGTGGGTTTCCTCCAGGTACTCAAGGGAACTTAGATTGTGAGCTCCAATGCAGACAGCAAATGATGCTAATGTCTGTAAAGCGTAATATAGCAACGCTATAAATAAATAAAATCTGTGTTTTTTTTGGTGCGTTATTTTTTTGTTTTTATCTGATTTTTTGTGTGGATTTGATGCAGATTTTCTGCAGATCTCACCCTTTCATTGAAAAGGATGCAATCCGCACAGGAAAAATGCAATTGACATGCAGATTTCAAAATGCACACAATTTCCATACCTAAGAACAAAACAAAAGTGTACATGAGATTTATCTAATCTCATACACTTTGCTGGTATTGTGTTACACTGTGGTTTTTCAGCACGAACATTCACACTGAAAAACCATGCGTAATCTGCATTGTGCGCAGGTACCCAATTAGTGCAGATTGTGCAATGCTAAGTAACACTTCTCTTTAGAAAGTAATATTTCACATATACAGTCGATTTGTACAAAATCAATTAACAGTTCTCCTTGTGTAGCCTCCTTTCTTTCTGTCAAATTGCATTAAAGATCAATTATCACTCCTCTGCTCTGCTGAACTATGTGTTAACAGGTAGAATCATGCATAATGCACACTTGAAATCTCAAAGTTATTTTTAAAGAAGCACTCCCACAAAAACGTTTGTTCTGGCCCGTTAGACGTACTTGATGTAAATTGTAGAAAATAAAATCCTCCTACCAGTGGCTGTAGTTCTGAGTTATCCACTCTTATGTGTGGACAGGAATTCAGTTTCTCTACTCATTACTATGAGAATGACATTAAGGATTTCCTAGGAATGAATAGAGAAACTGACTTCCTGTCCACTCATAAGAAACTGTCTCAGTTTGAGAGTCAGAGCATATGTCACATACCATAGCTGAAGACAGTGTCTAGGGCCCACCAGTAGAATGTATTATGAGGGCCCACTGTACAGCTACATGCAAATAATACCTGCACACAGAGTAATAGACAGCAATAAGACCCTCAAGATGATTGATTATGGGACTCCGCGCAACAACTTGGCTGGCTTTCCTCTATTCCTAGTAGTCATTTCAGCCACCCAATGCATCTATAACAATAAACTGGGTAGCCTGTTTAATAATCTGTCCATTTTTTAACATGGATACAGGCTGGTTGAGATGCTGTGCTAGGGGACTGTAGGCCCACCTTTGTCTGGAGCCCTGTGGGCCAGTCCAAGTCTGGCTGAAGACCAAGAGGGAGTAAATAGCCTACAGTCACTAGTTAGATTGCCTTCACTGCAATTTTCATCATGTACCTTTCTAATGGGCCAGATAATAAAAATGTTTGTGGGAGTGCTTCTGTAATGTCTACATGAACAGTAAATGAAATACCTTTGTTCCACAGTTCATCTAAAAGATTTTTGTCCAGTGGTTGATTGAGAATAATAAGTCCACATTTCAAGTGTTCTGTAAGAAATTGCAAAGATTTTACTTTTCAGTCAGAACATAAAGAACTGGGCAGAAACACACATCAATGAATTAAAAGTGATTGCATGTACGAACAGGAAGGTCTATCAAATGTATGGAAATATTTCTTATATTCATCCTCTTTTGGCATGATTGCACTGTAAAGCAAAGCCTAACTGGATTAGCAACTTCCATTTGAAGTGTCAGCCATATAAAATGTGCTGGTTTTTTTTTTTAAACTGAAATGCTTGTGGTGCTATTTGTAGTTAAATGGAAATATCTCCTACACAGAAAATGCAAGTTCTAATTTGTGATGTCTCAAATATATAATGATAATAACTAAGTTTCCAAAGACTAAGAAAAAGGGTCTGCTTTTTTCCCCCCAGAACCAGCATCACTTCTACCCATGGGCTGTTTTGTATTGCAGTTTATCACCATTCAAATATATAGGACTGACCTGTGAGACCGGACAGAGCCCATGGAGAAGAGTGGTCTTGTTCCTGATAATATACTTTATATTTTTTTCTAATCAAGGAAAACAACATTTGTTTATTCTTGTTATCAGCCTACCCCCCCTTCCCCACACACACACACACGGTTGCAGTGCCAATACACAGAGGCAGCACTGCTTTGTTGTGCAGGAATAAAGTAGGAATCTCTTCTTGGCCCGGAACATCTTTATTTCAATACTAGAAAAACATGCAAAATCTTGGGCACCCCTGGTCAAAATTTGTGTTACTGTGAGAGGTTAAGCAAGTTGAAGATGGAATGATCTCCAGAAGGCATAAAGTTAAAGATGAAAGACATTTTCCAACATTTTAAGCAATATCATTCTATAATTTTGCTGTTGCACAATTTTAGAGTGAAAAAAAGACAAAGGAGTACCTTGCAAAAGTATGAGAACCCAAGGAGATTTGAGTGCTCACATAACGTTGACCGAGGTCTCAGACCTTAAATAGCCTATTAGGGTTAAAGGGGTTTTGCCATCTCAGACAATAGGGGCATATCGCTAGGATATGCCCCCATTGTCTGATAGGTGCGGGTCCCTTTTAAAGCTTGTTCACAATCAACATTAGGAAAGGTCAGGTGATGCAAATTTCAAAGCTTTATAAATACCCAAACTCCTCTAACCTTGCCCCAAAAAACACCAGCCGTGAGTTCTTCTAAGCAGCTCCTGTAAAAAAGTTTCCTATTTTTATGGACTACCTAGGAAATTATTGACAAATGGGAATCCTTCAATAACCTTTCATGCTGGTCAATAGAAAAACCTGACCAGAGCCTGAAACAATCAATCTCATGTCAGTGAGTTTGGTAAAAGAGGCCAGCACTGATTGGATAGTTTTAGACTATACATGAACCCACCCCCGACTAGTAACACAGAGTTGGATCTTTATTGCAGACTCCTGGAAATTCATTCATAAACCTCAAGAGGAAATAATAGAAGAATGGTACAACGTAGAGGCATAAGAATATATTCTCCAGACTTGTTATTACATGAGGAATGTATGTAGTTAATAAAACAGACATGTCAAGAGAGGTAAAAAGTCATCTTTAAAGACATTGTTCATTATATTTTTCCTGGAAAGTAATTCTTATGGTAAAACAAATCATTTGGTGGTCAATTATTTTGGTACAGAAAGATCAATGATCCTCCAGCCCACTAAAATAGTATTTTGAAAAAATACTGTCAGTCAAGTGTAGGGGGTACAGGTTAATCAAAGCTGTAATGTCATGCTGGCGTACCATGCCCACTAATGTCTTGCTGTCTTGGGCAGGTGCGGACTTCGCTCTGCTCTCCCTGTGAAAATTGGGACCAGTGGTCAGTGAACTATCTTTCAGCACTGCGACAGTTAATCTTTTCCTCCCCCCCTGTCCAGGTGCTGGCTAAGTTGCTGATCAGTCTCCCTATTTAGCTCAGCTGTGGTTCCACCTCCTTACCTGTGCTTTTAGGTTGTCTAGTCTCTAGTAACTAGCTAAGATGTGATCTCTGGTCTGACTACCCATGTACCATATATGTCGCCTGCCCCGAACTTGGAATTGCTATCTGAATTACGCCTGTACTCTGCCTGCGGAATTGTTAGCTGGAATCCACATTGAAACTGCACAAAAATCACACATAAATCTGCAGTATTTATTGTGTTTTTTGTGCATTATTTGTGTGGTTTCTGTGCAGTTTTTGGTGCAGATTTTCCGCAGATCTCACCTTTCCAATGAAAAGGGTGAAATTGGCAAGCAAACCTCTCCTGCATCCTCACCACAAAATTCAGTGTCAGACGTTTGAAAAATAACAACTAATAGTCATTATCTATATCAACTGGTCTCCATAATAGAAATAGTACCCTCCCAGAGGTTCCCCTTAAGGCAACTGCAACTAGAAAAGCTGTTCTCATCAGCTTTACTCTGATAAATGGCTTTTGTCCGGAAAGAGCTAGTTGCAGATGTGAGGCTAACTTAGCTATTTTCCTAGATTTGCTAAATAAGCATATTTAAAAAGGCAGGAAAACATCTCTGCCAATCAGCTGTGTGAAAATAATGCAGCACTAATATGGATGCTGCATTCTGTTTACTGTTTACCTACTTGCTGTGCAGTAGCAAGTACAGTGCTGCCCATAATTATTCATACCCCAGGCAAATTTTGACTTAAAGTTACTTTTATTCAACCAGCAAGTCATTTTTTGACGGGAAATGACATAGGTTTCTCCCAAAAGATAATAAGACGATGTACAAGAGGCATTATTGTGGAAAAAATACATTTCTCAGCTTTTATTTACATTTGAGCAAAAAATACAAGATGTTCCACACTGTGGAAAATCTCAGAAGACGTGGTCGGAAGCCAAAAATGACACCTGTGCTGGCCAGGAGGATAGTTAGAGAGGTGAAAAAGAATCCAAGGATAACCACCAAGGCCATCCTGGTGAATCTGGGCTCTGCTGGTGGCAATGTCTCAAGGCAGACAATCCAACGGAATATAACGAGAGGTACTGAGGGCACCGTCCTCCCACCTGGAATATCAGGGAACACAGTCCTGGCCTCCTCCGACCATTCAGGAAAGCGGGGTGCAAGGCTTAAACAGAAAATAATAAAAGACAAGAAGAAAGATAAGCCGCACTCACCATCCGTGTTCACGATTTTTTATTGCAGAGTATATTCCAGGGGCAGACTCACATGGAGTATCAGTTTACAGCGACGGCCGTTTCGCGGTGCGACCGCTTCTTCCGGCTGTTTGATCCACTCTGAGAATCGTGTGTGCGCTGGCTTATAACGTCATGTGGGGGAGGGTTCAACCGACCCATCACTCAATGACCCTTGACGCTACACCAGCAGCGCACGTACGAGACACAGGTGCATCGATACATTAGTGCAAGATTTAAAAACAATGATGACATAAGTGAAACAAAAGTTACAAAAAAGTGACACAAAGCTGGCATGTATACCAGGAATGATATCTGTGCCCACAAAAGGTGAGCTAAGTACAAAAATTAGCTGCTAATTCCCTATGATAAATGATATATTTCAAAAAGAGACATATTCATATAGCATCCTATTCAATGAATACTGATAAATCATTGCGCTCGTTCAAACCCAAACAACCAGTGGCATCGGTTTTGATAATATACCGAGCTTCCTTCTGGAGCAGGGTGCGGTGTCTATCACCTCCCTGAGATAATGGGGGGAACATGCTCAAGACCCGCGAATCACAGGGCGCTCGCATCTCCTCCATGTTGGCACCGTATATGCTCGATTAGGCGAGTGCGTCCCTTGCCTGTTTTAATTGAGTTACAGTGTTCTCGTACCCGCTCCATTAAGGATCTTTTGGTCTTTCCTACATAAAAGGATCCACACACGCAGATCAATACATAAACTACATATGTTGTTCTACAATTGATAAATTAATGCACGCAATGTTCAAAACCTCCAAAGAAAAAATGGCGGCCTTGAAACATATAGCCGCACGGGGAACAGTCACCGCAGCGATAGTTGCCAACCGGCTTACCGAGTGACAACCAATCGCGTGGTTTCCGCTCGCTGTAGCGGCTACGCACCAAAATGTCCCTAAATGTACGACATCTTTTAAAAGCTAATATTATTCAGATTCCCCACATACCTTGGTGACACCAACGACTTCCTCCTGGCCCTTGATGGTTTCCAGTGGCAGGATGGTTGGAGTTTGGTGTCCCTGGATGTGGTCAATCTTTACACCCGTATTTCACAACGTGGAGGTGTGAACGCGGTTCTTGAACTCATCGAACATTTGGGGAGAAACCCTCTATTTAGTGAATTTGTAGAAGAATCACTGCTGTTCATTTTGGAAAACAATACGTTTCTCTTTAATGATCAGTGGTCTTCTGGTCTTCTGTGTTATGGTCAGATAAAACAAAAATGTAATTGTTTGGTACAATGATGTTTCCTTCATTTGGCGTAAAAAAGGAGAAGCCTTCAACCCAAAGAACACCATCCCCACTGTCAAACATGGTGGTGGGAACCTAGTGCTTTGGGGGGGGGGGGGGGGTTTCAGCCAATGGACCAGGGAACCTAATCACAGTAAACGGCACCATGAAAAAAGAGCAATACATGAGGATTCTCAACAACAACATCAGGCAGTCTGCAGAGAAACTTGGCCTTGGGCACCAGTGGACATTTCAGCATGACAATGACCCAAAACACACAGCAAAAGTGGTGAAGAAATGAGTAGCAGACAACAACATTAACGTTTTTGAGTCGCCCAGCCAGAGTCCAGACTTGAATCCAATTGAGAATCTGCATAGGGAGCTAAAGATCAGGAATCCAATTGAGAATCTGCATAGGGAGCTAAAGATCAAGAAGACCCTCCAACCTGAAAGATTTGGAGCTCATTGCTAAAGATGAATGGGCAAAAATACCCGTGGAGACATGCAAAAAGCTGGTCTGCAATTATAGGAAGCGTTTAATTGCTGTAATAGCCAATAAAGGCTTTTCTATTGATTATTGAGAAGAGTATGAATAATTTTGGACTGGACACTTTTTGCTCAAATGTAATTAAAAGCTGAGAAATGTTTTTTTTCCCCACAATAATGCCTCTTGTACATCATCTTATTATCTTTTGGGAGACACCTATGTCATTTCCCGTCAAAAAAATTCTTGCTGGTTGAATAAAAGTAACTTTAAGTCAAAATTTGCCTGGGGTATGAATAATTATAGGCAGCACTGTTTGTATACTTATAGCTCCTGCTATCCTAATTCACCTCAATTGGACAGCTCCTTCCTATCCACCTGAGGATACATCATCAGTATAGCAAGAACAGACAACACCTTTAGAAATTCTATTTCACAATTTTGGATCAACTTCAGATGAACCATAGAGACCTACTTAGTAACATTCAACTGAAATTGAGACAAAAGAATTACCACACCCCACCAACTTTACACCTCTCCGAATGAAACATGCAAGCTAGTTCTCTTTCTAGAAGGACAATAAAATCAGAATGTCTCAAGAGAAATTTGCCTTAGGCTACTTTCACACCTGCGTTTAGGTCGGATCCGTCTGGTATGTGCCCAGACGGATCCGCACCTATAATGCAAACGCTTAGATCCGTTCAGAACGGATCCGTTTGCATTACCATGAACAAAAAAAAAAAAAAAAGTTTTTTTTTTTTTTTTTGTTCATGATAATGCAAACGGATCCGTTTTGACTTTACATTGAAAGTCAATGGGAGACGGATCCGTTTGAAAATTAAGCCATACTGTGTCAACTTCAAACGGATCCGTCCCCATTGACTTACAATGTAAGTCTGGACGGATCCGTTTGCCTCCGCACGGCCAGGCGGACACCTGAACGCTGCAAGCTGCGTTCAGGAGTCCGCCTGCTGAGCGGAGCGGAGGACAAACGGAGCCAGACTGATGCATTCTGAGCGGATCCGCATCCATTCAGAATGCATTAGGGCTGAACGGATCCGTTCGGGGCCGCTTGTGAGCCCCTTCAAACGGAACTCACAAGCGGAGCCCCGAACGCTAGTGTGAAAGTAGCCTTAGTTGGTTGACTGGCCTTGTGGGGTACTATAGGGGTACTCTTTAGCATTAGGGAGACAAAAAAATATGCCAGGTGACACTACTCTTGGTGTCTAGGAAGAGTATATGTAAATTACATATCTTACTTAGGCATGAGAAAATATTAGCATTCTTTTCAGTTTTGGATAAAAATATATCTTTCCCAGAAAGCCAAAGGTATAAAAATTTGCTTGTCTGGGGGCGTGGCTTGTCCGCGAGCACGAATGGCTGCATAAGCACAGAGCTCCGGCACGCAGCTTTTAAAAGCATATTCTGGGCAACTCAGCGCCTAGGTTGATAAATATCTCTTCCCCGGAACACATGAGGACCAGGGGAAAAAGAGGACTCAAATCCCAAAGCAAACTGGATTTCTATTTTGAAGCAGACAAAGACAGAGGAGAGTCTGCAAGCACTCGAGGTACGGACTCACCCGGATCATCGCAATCCTCACTTCATGAGAGTCAAGCGGACCGGGAGGCTGTCATGGATGACGGTACAGTGCCTCTTATGTTACCAGAAAGAGTGGCAGGCTTCCTTGTAAGCCCTGGGACCCCCACGGGGGATGGAGGATCAGCTAGATGGTGGGAACCAGCTAAACGCCTCAGCACCATCTTGGGCGTCCCCCTCCACGAGTCCTGCGAAGCAAAGGCAGCGCATGCAGGCAGAGGAAAACTACTGAGGGGTAAGCGACTCTCCTGGGCTTGACAAGGACAAATACCTCTATCTGACTGTTGGCATTCAGCCACTCACTTCAGCACGGCATCACTCACCTAATATCCCCTCTGCAATCAATGGTTGCTGATATAGACCACCGAGTGACCCATATAGAAACTAAAATTGGGAGAATTTGCAGGTTTTTATAACCAGCTCATTGACGCTCCCCAGGTCTTAGAAGATGAAGTTACATCATTGAGACCCAAAGTAGTGGATTTGGAGGACCGCTCTTGCAGAACTAATATATCAAGTTCAGGGGCATCCCTAAAGAAGTTACCCAACAAGAACTGACTCCTTACTTGCTAAAACTACTCCTGCTTCTATTACCTGGTAGTAACCCTTTGGACCTTACTCTTGACAGGGCGCATAGGGTAGCTCGCCCAAAATACATACTGGAAACTACGCTCCTTGATGTCTTAGCAAGACTGCATTATTACCACATCAAATAAAAAGAGTCATGAAAGCAGCTCGCAAGATCAAAGAACTACCTGCTTCTTTTCAATCGGTCACAATCTTTGCCGATCTCTCAGCGATCTACTTCTACCCTAACTGTCACGCTAGGGGTGCATAACATACCCTATGGCTGGAGATTCCCTGTGAAAATTATCATCACCCTCAATATTGCCACATTTGTGATCTCCTCGGTGCGAGATGGGATTCGACTTCTCACAGGATGGAACATTACAGTAAACCAATCTGTCTCAGTACCACCCGCTCCATCTACCAAAGTGAGATCCGATTGAAAGCGGACCTCGTCTAAATGAAAATCTTCAAGACGAGTAGAAACCTGGTCACCTTGAGAAGTACAGTGGATACAAAAAATTAGACAAAGATAAATCATTTCAGAACTTT
Source organism: Bufo bufo (assembly GCF_905171765.1). NCBI lineage: Eukaryota > Metazoa > Chordata > Amphibia > Anura > Bufonidae > Bufo > Bufo bufo. Next base: position 211,863,944 of record NC_053393.1, read on the forward strand.
TTCCACCTTGAATGTGAGGTATAAACTGTACCACTCAATTGAAAAACAAACTGAAATATTTTAGGTGGAGGGAAGAAAACAAAAAAAAACTACAATAAAGTGGTTTCATAAGTGTGCACACCCTCTTATAACTGGGGATGTAGCTGTGTTCAGAATTAAGCAATCACATTAAAAATCATGTTAAATAGGAGTCAGAATACACCTGCCATCATTTAAAGTGCCTCTGATTAACCCCAAATAAAGTTCAGCTACTCTAGTTGGTCTTTCAGGAAATTTTCTTAGTCGCATCCCACAGCAAAAGCCATGGTCCACAGAGAGCTTCCAAAGCATCAGACGGATCTCATTGTTAAAAGGTCTCAGTCAGGAGAAGGGTACAAAAGAATTTTCAAGGCATTAGATATACCATGGAACACAGTGAAGACAGTCATCATCAAGTGGAGAAAATATGGCACAACAGTGACATTACCAAGAACTGGACTTCCCTCCAAAAATTTATGAAAAGACGAAAAGAAAACTGGTCTGGGAGGCTACCAAGAGGCCTACAGCAACATTAAAGGAGCTGCATAAATATCTGGCAAGTACTGGCTGTGTGGTACACCGGTATTCATCATATGTCTGGGCTATGGGGTAGAGTGGCAAGACAAAAGTGTTTTCTTACGAAGAAAAACATCCAAGCCAGGCTACATTTTGCAAAAACACATCTGAAGTCTCCCAAAAGCATGTGGTGTTATGGTCTGATGAAACCAAGGTTGAACTTTTTGGCCATAATTCCAAAAGATATGTTTGGCGCAAAAACAACACCATACCCACAGTGAAGCATGGTAGTGGCAGCATCATGCTTTGGGGCTGTTTTTCTTCAGCTGGAACTGGGGCCTTAGTAAAGCTAGAGGGAATTATGAACAGTTCCAAATACCAGTCAATATTGGCACAAAACCTTCAGGCTTCTGCTAGAAAGCTGAACATGAACTTCATCTTTCAGCATGACAACGACCCAAAGCATACATCCAAATCAACAAAGGAATGGCTTCACCAGAAGAAGATTAAAGTTTTGGAATGGCCCAGCCAGAGCCCAGACCTGAATCCGATTGAAAATCTGTGGGGTGATCTGAAGAGGGCTGTGCACAGGAGATGCCCTTGCAATCTGACATATTTGGAGTGTTTTTGCAAAAAAAGAGTGGGCAAATCTTGCCAAGTCAAAATGTGCCATGCTGATAGTCTTTTGGGTATGAGTCTGAGTGCTGTAATAAAATCAAAAGGTGCTTCAACAAAGTATTAGTTTAAGGGTGTGCACACTTATGCAACCATATTATTTTATTTTTATATTTTTTCTTCCCTCTACCTAAAAGATTTCATTTTATTTTTCAATTGAGTTGTACAGTTTATAGGTCACATTGAAGGCGGAAAAAGTTCTGAAATGATTTATCTTTGTCTCATTTTTTTACATCACAGAAACCTGACATTTTAACAGGGGTGTGTAGACTTTTTATATCCACTGTATATAGCTATGCTGATCTCGGTGCTGGACTGCACTACTTTAATTGTTTGTGTGACTTTTTCCTTTCCTGATTTCCAGTTTCAATCGCCCACCTGTGACATGGCGTCATCCTTGTAGAAGACACTTACACCCAACTGTTGTGTTCCATCAACCATGTGGAACTTTCTCCACTACACATTTTCGTTTTTTGTTCTTTTTTTAGGACTCAATCCCCTCCTCTCCTCCGGGTGCGAATTTTGACTCATCTGGGCGGCCCTCTAAGCTTCTCCGACCTCCCATCTACGCACCACTTCTCTACAGTGTCACCCATACGGTACAGCTATTGGAATTTACAATATGGTGATTAAGAGAACTCCTTTCAACGTTAAAGGTCTTAATAGTCCTTACAATAGTCCTTTCCCTAATCAGAAATATTCTGCGCACAGGAAACACACGTTACCCAACAAGATGCACAAAGACTTAAGCACCCTCAATATACTCCCTGATATATCAAGCGCACTATGAGAAAAAACAAAGGAGGGTTCTACTAGCCATTAGGAACACCGTAACATTCTCCCTGACTTCCCTTACCACTGACTCCAGAGGTAGATATATCATACTAGTGGGTCTTATAAACAACGTCAAATACACACTGGTTACATTATATGCCCCAAACTGTAGACAAGTGCACTTTCCTAACCGGGTGTTTGAAAAAGTAAATAAGGGCAAACAGGGAAATGTTATAATTAGAGCTGAGCAGACACCTGGATGTTCGGGTTCGACGGGTTCGGCCGAACTTCACAAAAAAGTTCGAGTTCGGGACCCGAACTTGACCCCGAACCCCATTGAAGTCAATGGGGACCCGAACTTTTGAGCACTAAAATGGCTGTAAAAATGTCATAGAAAGGGCTAGAGGGCTGCAGATGGCATCAAAATGTGGTTAAAATGGCAAGTGCTCTGTAAACAAATGTGGATAGGGAAATGACTTTAAATAACATACAATACGTAAAAATAAAAAATAATAATCTTGATATAGGAGGTCGAGGTCCATATGGAGTAGGAGGTTAGGGAGGCGGTGGATGTGGCGGTGTAGGTGGAAGCGGCGGTGGAGGAGGAGGTAGCCTACACTGCTTTTTGGTTTAAATTTTTTATTTATTTTTTTAAATTAGGGTACACCCCAAAACATTCGGAAATATAACCTGTGATAACCCCCTCCAGTCGTGTTAAACACACGTTCAGACAATACACTGGCTGCAGGGCAGGCCAGCACCTGCAAGGCGTAAAGGGCAAGCTTAGGCCATGTGCCCAATTTGGAGACCCAGAAGTTGAAGGGGGCAGACCCGTCATTCAGTACGTGTAGGCATGTGCACACATAGTGCTCCACCATGTTGCTGAAATGCTGCCTCCTGCTAAGATGTTCCATATCAGCTGTGGTGGTGCTGGTTGTTGTGGCGTGCTGACAAAGCTTTTCCAGTTTTCGGCCATGCTAACCCTGCCTTCTGAGGGGCTGGCAGTGCCCCAGCTGCGTTGGCGACCTCTTCCTCCTCCTCTGCCTTCGCCTTGTGCTTCCGCTGTCAAGTGGGAATGCCACCAGCAGCGCGTCTACCAGCGTGCGCTTGTACTCGCGCATCTTACGATCACGATCATCCAGTGAGGGAATTAAGGACGGTACGTTGTCCTTGTAACGGGGATCCAGCAGCGTGGCCACCCAGTAATCAGCACAAGTTAGAATGTGGGCAACTCAGCGGTCATTGCGGAGACACTGCAGCATGTAATCGCTCATGTGTGCCAGGCTGCCCAGGCAACGAAAAGCTGTCTTCTGTGGGAGGTGTATCGTCTGTGCCCTCAGTATTCCCCCAGCCATGCACCAGTGATGGCCATGAGCTGGTCTGCGTGCCACACTGCTGTGAACATGGTTCCTCCTCCATCTCCTCCTCATCCTCCACCTTGTCATCCTCCAGAACTGTGTCCTGCTGGACAATTGTGTACCTGGCGTTTGTGGGTGCAGGAACCCACCCTCGGAGCCACTTGTAAATGACTGTCCGGAAACCCTATGAAATGATCCCTCTTCTTCCTCCTCCTCCTGTACCACATACTCTACCATCATCGCCAGAAGCATTTTTTCAAGGAGGCATAGAAGTGGGATAGTAACGCTGAGAACAGCGTTATCGGCACTGGCAATGTTGGTGGAGTACTCGAAATAGCGCAAAAAGGAACACAGGTCTCGCATGGAGGGCCAGTCATTGATGGTGAATTGGTGATGTTCCACAGAGCGACTCACCGGTGCGTGCTGCAGCTGAAACTCCACTATTGCCTGCTGCTCGCACAGTCTGCCCAGCATGTGCAAGGTGGAGTTCCATCTCGTCGGCACGTCGCATATGAGGCGGTGAGCGGGTGTCACGGATGGTGTACAGGAAACAAGACAATACAATATAAACAATGACTCACTGGATCCACAACTAAGGAACAAAAGGGAGACCCCTGCATGAGACCTGCCGCTCTCCCTTATTGCTCAGCCTATGCGACCACCCCAAAGGTGGATGGGCGCATATCCACGTACCTCGACTATCTTACACCTGAAGACCCTACAATAGTGAGGGGATACGACCACCGGCTCCCTACACAGACACGGAGGGAGTCAGGGTCACCTGGATCCAGAAAACAGAAAATCATAAATACATAAACAGCACTTATCTTGCAGACGACTGGGGACTGGGGACTGAGAACTAGGAACAGCATGCACACACACTCCAGGAAGTTGTATAAGCCGCACACTACTGCATTCTGGGGAGGAACTTAAAGGGCAGCAATCAGTCCAACTGCATGACAGCTGAGATAGACTAACGAGATGAGGAACTCAACCAAAACAAAGAAATTCAAGGAGGAGGATCTGAAAGGCTCCTGTCAGAGCTTCTCAGCTGTCTGGCTGTGACAGTACCCCTCCCTCTACGAGTGGACTCCGGACACTCAGAGCCCACCTTCTCAGGATAGGACCTATGGAAATCCCTGATGAGATTAGAGGCCTTAATGTCCGTCACTGGGACCCACATCCTCTCCTCAGGACCATAACCCTCCCAATGAACGAGGTACTGGAGGGAACCGCGGACAAGCCGAGAATCCACAATCCTAGAGACCTGAAATTCAAGATTTCCATCAACCATAATCGGAGGAGGAGGCAAAGGCGAGGGTACAATAGGTTGAACATAAGGTTTCAATAAGGACTTATGAAAAACATTATGGATCTTCCAAGTCTGAGGAAGATCAAGACGGTAGGCAACAGGATTGATGACAGACAGGATCTTGTAAGGCCCAATAAACCTAGGACCCAACTTCCAGGAGGGAACCTTCAATTTGATATTCTTGGTAGACAACCACACCAGATCACCAACATTCAGGTCCGGACCAGGCACACGTCTCTTATCTGCCACACGCTTATATCTCTCACTCATGCTCTTTAGATTATCCTGAATCTTTTGCCAAATAGATGACAAAGACGAGGAGAATCTGTCCTCATCAGGTAAACCAGAAGTCCCCTCTCCCGAGAAAGTCCCAAAATGCGGATGAAACCCATATGCACCAAAAAATGGTGACTTATCAGAGGACTCCTGACGACGGTTATTTAAAGCAAACTCAGCAAGGGACAAAAAAGAACACCAATCCTCCTGATTCTCTGCCACAAAACAGCGCAGATATGTCTCCAGATTCTGATTGACGCGCTCCGTCTGGCCATTCGACTGCGGGTGGAAAGCAGAAGAGAATGACAACCGAACCCCCAAGCGAAAACAGAAAGCCTTCCAGAATCTGGAAACAAACTGCGTGCCCCTATCAGAGACTATGTCTGAAGGAATACCATGCAATTTGACAATGTGGTCAATAAATGCCTGCGCCAGCGTCTTAGCATTGGGCAAACCAGGAAAAGGGATAAAATGCACCATTTTGCTAAAACGGTCCACCACCACCAGAATCACAGTCTTCCCCGAGGAACGAGGCAAGTCCATTATGAAGTCCATGGACAGATGTGTCCAAGGACGGGAAGGAATGGGCAAAGGGAGGAGAGGACCTGATGGCCGTGAATGAGGGACTTTGGCACGAGCGCAAGTCTCGCAAGCTGCCACAAAACCCTCAACTGACTTACGAAGCGCAGGCCACCAGAATCTCCGAGCGATGAGATCCAGTGTGGCTCTTGCCCCCGGGTGCCCAGCAAGGACCGTATCGTGGTGTTCTTTAAAAATCTTGTGTCTCAAAGCGAGAGGCACAAACAACCTCCCAGGAGGACAAAGATCAGGAGCCTCTGACTGGGCTGCCTGCACCTCTGCCTCCAATTCAGGAAAAAGAGCAGAGACCACCACACCTTCAGCCAAAATGGAACCCGGGTCTTCAAAATTCCCACCTCCCGGAAAACAACGTGACGGGGCATCTGCCTTCACATTCTTAACCCCAGGACGGAACGTGACAACAAAATTAAACCTTGAAAAGAACAAAGACCATCTGGCTTGTCTCGGGTTCAGACGCTTGGCTGACTCCAAGTAGGCCAGATTTTTATGGTCAGTAAACACGGTAATAGGGTGTCTGGCTCCCTCTAGCCAATGGCGCCATTCCTCAAAAGCCAACTTGATGGCCAACAATTCCCTATCTCCCACATCATAATTTCTCTCTGCGGAGGAGAGTTTCTTTGAGAAAAAGGCACACGGTTGCCATTTGGCAGGAGAGGAACCCTGAGACAAGACCGCACCCACCCCTACCTCAGAAGCATCAACCTCAACTATGAAGGGTAACGAAATATCAGGTTGTACCAGGATGGGAGCGGAAGCAAAACTCTCCTTGATATTAGAAAAGGCCTTACGCGCCTCTACCGACCAGGAAGAAAAATCTACCCCCTTTCTGGTCATATCAGTGAGTGGTTTAACAACAGAGGAATAATTCTAAATAAATTTCCTGTAATAATTGGCAAAGCCCAAAAAACGCATCAGCGCCTTCTGATTCTCAGGAAGCTCCCACTCAAGCACAGCGCGGACCTTCTCGGGGTCCATGCGAAAACCAGAAGCGGAGAGAAGAAACCCCAGAAATTGAATTTCTGGAACTGCAAACACACATTTTTCCAGTTTTGCGTATAATTTATTCTCCCGCAGAATGAGCAAGACCTGACGTAAGTGTTCCTTATGAGTCTTGAAATCAGGAGAAAAAAATCAAAATGTCATCCAAATACACTAATACAAATTTTCCCATTAAATGATAAAAAATGCTGTTCACGAAATGCTGAAAAACGGCTGGGGCATTCATCAAACCAAAAGGCATAACCAAATTCTCAAAATGGCCCTCAGGGGTATTGAAAGCCGTCTTCCATTCGTCTCCTTCTCTGACCCTGACCAGGTTGTATGCCCCTCTTAGGTCTAATTTGGAAAAGACTTTAGCCCCAACAACCTGGTTAAACAGGTCCGGGATCAAAGGAAGCGGATAAGGATCACGAATAGTGATACTGTTCAGCTCCCTAAAATCCAGACAAGGTCTTAAAGAACCATCTTTTTTATTAACAAAGAAAAAGCCAGCGGCAACAGGTGACTTCGAGGGTCGTATGTGTCCTTTTCTCAGACTCTCAGAGATATAAGCACGCATAGCGACCCTCTCAGGTTGGGAGAGATTGTATAAACGAGATTTAGGCATCTTGGCGCCTGGGATGAGATTAATAGGGCAATCATACTCCCTGTGCGGAGGCAAATCCTGAACTCCACTCTCAGAGAAGACATCCGAAAATTCAGAGAGGAAAGGTGGTACAGTCTTAGTAGAAACCTCAGAAACAGATGTCATGAGGCAATTCTCTCTGCAAAAGTCACTCCAACCATTTATTTGCCTCGCTTGCCAATCAATGGTGGGGTTATGTTTAGTGAGCCAGGGTAGTCCCAACACTAGAGGAGTAGGCAAACCGCTAAGGACAAAACATGACACATCCTCAACATGAGCATCACTCACAATTAAACGGATATTGTGAACTATGCCCTTTAATGATTTCTGAGAAAGTGGAGCGGAATCAATAGCAAAAACAGGAATATCCTTTCCCAAAGTGCATACCTGGAAACCATGAGTTATTGCAAATTGATTATCAATGAGATTGACAGCTGCTCCACTATCCACAAAAATCTCACAAAAAATGCTCTTGCTCTCTAGCGCCACCCTAGCAGGTAGGACAAAACGGGAACTACAAGCAAACGGAAAACCTTCAATTTCCGCCTCAACCCTGCCAATAGTAACAGACGGAACATTTTTAAAAGATTTTTTTCCTTTTTGTCTCTTTATTACTCCCAGAAAACTGCCTGAATCTCCTAGAGGGACAAACATTTGCCAAATGATTTATACCTCCACAACAAAAACAAACCCTCCCATGCGGGCTTCTTCTATTGTCTGAGGCAATCAACCCCAGCTGCATGGGTTCCTGCTCAGAAGGGGCTGACAGTGACTGAGACCCCTGCGCACAGAATGAGACCGCTGCACTGTCCCGGGACTGAGTATGACAGGAAGGAGAGATCTCTCCTCTCTCACTATAACGCCTGTCAATACGAACGGCCTGAGACATAGCAGAGTCCAGGGAGATTGGCCTCTCATGAAAGGCAAATGCATCTTTCAATCCCTCTGAAAGACCCTGGCAAAATTGACTTCGGAGTGCAGCATCATTCCAACCAGTATCAGCTGCCCATCTCCGAAATTCTGAGCAGTATATCTCTGCGGATTGTTTACCCTGGCATAACAGACGTAGTTTAGACTCAGCCAGAGCAATACGATCCGGATCATCATATATCTGACCCAGGGCTAAAAAGAATTCATCCACTGAGCGGAGGGGCCGTGCCCCCTCCGGTAGCGAAAAGGCCCAAGACTGAGCGTTACCCCTGAGCAGCGATACAATGATCCCCACCCTCCGTTCTTCATCACCAGAGGAATGGGGAAGAAGGCGAAAATGGAGTTTGCAAGCCTCTTTAAAACGCACAAAATTCTCACTACCCCCAGAGAACGTATCCGGGAGCGAGATCTTAGGCTCAGCACAAACTCCATGAACGCAAGCTGAACCGGTCACTTGAAACTGAGAAAAAATCCTACGGAGATCAGCTACCTCCAATGAAAGACCCTGAAGGCGTTCAGCCAAAAGTGAAACCGGATCCATGCTTGAGACGGTTTTAGCGGCTTATAATGTCACGGATGGTGTACAGGAAACAAGACAATACAATATAAACAATGACTCACTGGATCCACAACTAAAGGAACAAAAGGGAGACTCCTGCATGAGACCTGCCGCTCTCCCTTATTGCTCAGCCTATGCGACCACCCCAAAGGTGGATGGGCGCATATCCACGTAACTCGACTATCTTACACCTGAAGACCCTACAATAGTGAGGGGATACGACCACCGGCTCCCTACACAGACACGGAGGGAGTCAGGGTCACCTGGATCCAGAAAACAGAAAATCATAAATACATAAACAGCACTTATCTTGCAGACGACTGGGGACTGGGGACTGAGAACTAGGAACAGCATGCACACACACTCCAGGAAGTTGTATAAGCCGCACACTACTGCATTCTGGGGAGGAACTTAAAGGGCAGCAATCAGTCCAACTGCATGACAGCTGAGATAGACTAACGAGATGAGGAACTCAACCAAAACAAAGAAATTCAAGGAGGAGGATCTGAAAGGCTCCTGTCAGAGCTTCTCAGCTGTCTGGCTGTGACAGCGGGAAGGCCGAAGTTACGCTGCATCGCTGACAGGCTAGCAGCAGCAGGGTGAGAACGCCGAAAGCGCGCGCAGACGGCCCGCACTTTATGCAGCAGCTCTGAGATATCGGGTAATTTTTAAGGAATCTCTGCACCACCAAATTCAGCACATGCGCCAGGCAAGGGATGTGCGTCAAACCGGCTAGTCCCAGAGCTTCTACGAGATTTTGCCCATTATCGCACACCACCAGGCCGGGCTTGAGGCTCACTGGCACCAACCACTCATCGGTCTGTTGTTCAACGCCCGTCCACAGCTCCTGCGCGGTGTGGGGTTTGTCCCCCAAACAGATACGTTTTAAAACTGCCTGCTGTCGTTTACCCCTGGCTGTGCTGAAAATGGTGGTGAAGGTGTTACGCTGACCGGATGAGGAGCCGGTAGAGGATGAGAAATCAGAGTAGGAGGAGGAAGCAACAGGAGGCAAACTGAAGCGCCCTGCAATACTCGGTGGTGGAAGGACATGCAGCATTTACCCAGTGTGCTGTTATGGAGATATAATGTCCCTGACCGTGCTTACTGGTCCACGTATTCATAGTGAGGTGCACCTTGCCACAGATGGCGTTGCGCAGTGCACACCTGATTTTGTCCCCCACTTGGTTGTGCAGGGAAGGGATGGCACACCTTGAAAAGTAGTGGCGGCTGGGCACGACGTACTGTGGGACAGCCACCGCCATAAGGCTTTTGAAACTCTCCGTCTCCACCAGACGGAATGACAGCATTTCAGAAGGCCAGTAATTTTGAAATGCTGGCATTCAGGGCCAGGGATCGCGGGTGGGTAGGGCAGTACTTCCTCTTCCGCTCCAGTGTTTGGGAGATGGAGAGCTGAACGCTTCCATGGGACATTGTGGAGATGCTTGGTGACCCAGATGGTGGTGTTGCTGCCAGATCCTCTGTTTGCAGGGTGGCAGGTGGCACTGTCACTCCAGAGGTGGATGAAGAGGCCGAGACTGCAGCAGAAGAGAAAGCAGGAGGAGCCAGAGACCTTTCTTGGTTTTTGAGGTGTTTACTCCACTGCAGATCGTGCTTTGCACTTAGATGCCTGGTCATGCAGGTTGTGCTCAGGATAAGAACGTTTATGCCTTGCTTCAGGCTCTGATTGCACAGCGTGCAAACCACTCGTGTCTTGTCGTCAGCACATTGTCTGAAAAACTGCCATGCCAGGGAACACTTTGGAGCTGGCTTTGGTGTGCTCGTTCCCTTCATGCGGTGGGCAGTAGCAGGCGTAGTGTCTAGGGGACGGCCGCTCCGCTTTTGCACCCTGCTCCCTCTTCTGCTGTGCTGGTGGCTCTGTGCCTCTTCCTCCGAACTACAAAGGTCACTCACATGACCTTGATTCCATTTGGGGTCGAGAACCTCATCGTCCTCCACATCATCTTCCACCTCCTGCCCTCTTTGTTGGTCTGCACACTTTTGAAAGCCACAGCAGTTGGCACCTGTGTTTCGTCATCATCCGAGACGTGCTGCGATGGTCCTTCCATGTACTCATCTTGAAACATAAGTGGTTGGGCATCGGTGCACTCAATCTCTTCCACTTCTGGGGCAGGGCTAGGTGGATGGCCCTGGGAAACCCTGCTAAAAGAGTCATCAAAAAGCAGAAGACACTGCTGCATGACTTGGGGCTCAGACTGCTTGGCTGATTTGCAAGGGGGTGAGGTGAAAGACTGATGGACATCGGCTGCAGGTGCCAACTCTGATCTTTCAGCAGGAGAATGGGTGGGAGACAATGTGAAGGAACTGGAGGCACTGTCAGCAACCCAATCTACTATCGCCTGTACTTATTCTGGCCTCACCTTTCGTACAGCCGCATTAGGCACGGCCAAATACCGCTGACGGTTCTGTCGCCTACTCGCACCTGAGGAAGGTGTTTCACTTGTGCGTGTAGCTGGCACAGATCGACCATGTCCTCTCCCTGCAACAGGAGCTCCACCAGCAGCACCACGACCGTCCCACGTCCCTTATTTGACGCTTTCCTCATATGTCTCAAATTTAGGATCTTGCCCAAAATAGGTGTTTTTTTATAACAGAACAGAGAACAACAGTATCTAACGCGTGTATCCGTGTATCTCACAATTACAGATGCAGCAAAGGCTGCAAAATTAAGATTTTTGCCCTAAATGTGTGTTTTTTAATACCAGAATATGACAGCGGTATATAACACTTGAATTTCACTCGTACAGATGCCGACAAGGCCGCAAATTAAGAATTTTGCCTTAAATGGAGTTTTTTTTTACTAACAGAATATAACAGCAGTATATAATGCTTGAATTTCACATGTACAGATGCAACAAGGGCTGTAAAATTTTGTATTTTGCCCAAAAAAGGTGTTTTTTAAACACCCAGAAAATTATAGCTGTATTTCTAGCTTAAATTGCACACTGACTAATGCGGCAGAGGCTCCAGATGGAGAGTATTGCCAGAAATTGGTGTTTCTTCAAAGCCAGAAAATTATTGAAGTATTTCAAGCTTGTTTTTAACACTCACAGATGCAGCAAAGGCCGCAAATTAAGAATTTTGCCCAAAATGGGTGTTTTTTGACTAACAGAATATGACAACAGTATAAAACGCTTGAATTTCACACGTTCAGATACAGCAAGGGTTGTAAAATTGTGTATTTTGCCCAAAAAGGGTGTTTTTTATAACCCAACAAATTATAGCTGTATTTCTAGCTTAAATTGCACACTGACTAATGTGGCAGATGACCCAGATGGAGGTTATTGCAAAAAATTGGTGTTTTTTAAAACCCAGAAATATTATTGAAGTATTTAAAGCTTGTTTTAACAATAACAGATGCAGCAAAGGCTGTAATATTAAGTAGGAAAATGCAAATGTGATCGCACACTACATCCAGCACTCTGCCCTCCATGCTGGATGAGACATTGGTTTATATTTTGGCCAAAGCATAGTAAGCCACTCACCGCGTCAAGGCTGTCTCATGAGTGGTCCCTAACTCTTGTTCCTACCTGTTCATGGGCCATGACAGCCACATAAAATCCAGGGAATGCAGGTCAGCATGCAAGCCAAGTACACTTTGCTTGTAACCCCGTCCGGTGCCATTACAGCTTTCATCGGATCCAGGGATGCAAGTACCAACATGCATGCTGAACATGCATGCTGAACATATGTGGCTGTCATGGCCCATGAACAGGTAGGAACAAGAGTTAGGGACCACTCATGAGACAGCCTTGACGCGGTGAGTGGCTTACTATGCTTTGGCCAAAATATAAACCAATGTCTCATCCAGCATGGAGGGCAGAGTGCTGGATGTAGTGTGCGATCACATTTGCATTTTCCGTTTGTATATGTATTTCGCCATAGCGATCTGCACCTACAGGCAGGTTGTGCTGACCCAACCCCTTATTTTTTTCTTTGTAGTATATATTGGAGGCGTGGCGATCTCCTTGGAGTCATTGCACACCTGACCAGTTAATCTGTCCTTGAGGCTGGTTTTAAAGTCAGTATAAAACTGAGTCTGCTTGTATAGAGCCTACCATTAGCCATTTGGCTCCAGGAGAAGTATATGGTGGGTTCAGCATGCATGTTGGTACTTGCATCCCTGGATCCGATGAAAGCTGTAATGGCACCGGACGGGGTTACAAGCAAAGTGTACTTGGCTTGCATGCTGACCTGCATTCCCTGGATTTTATGTGGCTGTCATGGCCCATGAACAGGTAGGAACAAGAGTTAGGGACCACTCATGAGACAGCCTTGACGCGGTGAGTGGCTTACTATGCTTTGGCCAAAATATAAACCAATGTCTCATCCAGCATGGAGGGCAGAGTGCTGGATGTAGTGTGCGATCACATTTGCATTTTCCGTTTGTATATGTATTTCGCCATAGCGATCTGTACCTACAGGCAGGTTGTGCTGACCCAACCCCTTATTTTTTTCTTTGTAGTATATATTGGAGGCGTGGCGATCTCCTTGGAGTCATTGCACACCTGACCAGTTAATCTGTCCTTGAGGCTGGTTTTAAAGTCAGTATAAAACTGAGTCTGCTTGTATAGAGCCTACCATTAGCCATTTGGCTCCAGGAGAAGTATATGGTGGGTTCAGCATGCATGTTGGTACTTGCATCCCTGGATCCGATGAAAGCTGTAATGGCACCGGACGGGGTTACAAGCAAAGTGTACTTGGCTTGCATGCTGACCTGCATTCCCTGGATTTTATGTGGCTGTCATGGCCCATGAACAGGTAGGAACAAGAGTTAGGGACCACTCATGAGACAGCCTTGACGCGGTGAGTGGCTTACTATGCTTTGGCCAAAATATAAACCAATGTCTCATCCAGCATGGAGGGCAGAGTGCTGGATGTAGTGTGCGATCACATTTGCATTTTCCGTTTGTATATGTATTTCGCCATAGCGATCTGCACCTACAGGCAGGTTGTGCTGACCCAACCCCTTATTTTTTTCTTTGTAATATTAAGTAGTTTGCCCAAAATGGGTGTTTTTTTAATAACAGAATATGACAGCAGTATATAACGCTTGAATTTCACACTGACAGATGCAGACAAAAGGCCGCAAATTAAGTATTTTGCCCAAATATTGTGTTTTTTGAATAAAAAAAATATGACAGCAGTATATAGCGCTTGAATTTCACACGTTCAGATACAGCAAGGGTTGTAAAATTGTGTATTTTGCCCAAAAAGGGTGTTTTTTAAAACCCAGAAAATAAAACAGTATTTCTAGTTTAAATTGCACACTGACTAATGTGGCAGAGGCCCCAGATGGAGGGTATTGCAAAAAATGGGTGTTTTTTTAAAACCCAGAAAACACTGCATAATTTGGCATCCGTGTAACCGTACCACAGTCCGGCTCACCGCACATCTTTCTTAAACTCTCTCTTCCGACATTATCCCCCGATCAACTCAACATGCTGAATGCCCCTATAACAGGGAATGAAATATTACATACTATCAAAAACCTCCCCTTACATAAAGCTCCCGGCCCAGACGGCCTCTCCAATACATATTTTAAAATCTATAGAGATATTTTAGCCCCACACATGCTTAACATGTTCTCAGAAGTAATCTCAACTGGTGCTTTTGACAAGGAAATGTTAATGGTCACCATAATAACCCTCCCCAAACCAGGAGAAGACCCAAGCTGTCCTTAAAACTTCCGCCCAATATCCCTTCTCAACACAGATATAAAGATATTTTCCAAACTCATAGCCTCTAGAATATCCAACATCCTTCCCCGTATTGTACATTTAGATCAAACTGGCTTTGTAAAAGGTAGGCAAGCATCAGATAACACCAGTTGCCTCCTGAACCTCATTGATCAGATAGAACGATCCAAATGCCGCGCGTTATTAGTTGCTATGGATGCAGAGAAAGCTTTCGACCGCATTAATTGCTCCTCAGTCTTGGATCGCTTGGGATTCACTGGTTATCTCACAGACGCCATTAAAACACTATACAATGCCCCTTCAGATAGCCTGTTAGTGAATTGCATGCTTTCTAACCCCTTTGAGATCACAAATGGCACCCATCAAGAATGCCTATTAACTCCTTTGATATTTGTACTTACTATTGAGCTATTAGCCCAAGCGTTCTGACAACATGAATCCATTGAAGGTCTGCAAATGGGATCCTCCATGCATATCAAAGATATCATTGTTTGCCGATGACATTATCCTCTCCCTAACAAATCCAGATATTCCTTTACAAGACTCCCTCACAATAATTCCAAAATTTGGTAAACTCTCTTACTATAAATTAAACCTTAAGAAGTCACAGATACTCCCACTTAACATGAAAACCCATATCTATGGAAATCTCAAGCAGAAGTATGCATTTGACTGGCAATCTTCACACATAAAATGTTTAGGAATCCAACTGAATCCCTGTACAAAACATACTACCTCCCACTGTTAAGCTCCATAGAACAGGAACTCAAGCGCTACTCTATCCTAGAAATCTCATGGATTGGTCTCATAACATCTTTTACCCAGGCTTCTCTATATCTTTCATACCCTACCCATTTTGCACCTCAGAGCTTCTTTCAGAAAGCTACTCAGTTACTAAACAATTATATTTGGCGCTCTACAAAACGCAGAAAAGCAGCCCAAATACTACAAACACATAAACATTGTGGGGGAATAGGAATGCCACATATATATGACTACTTTTTATCCACTCAAATGTCACAAATGAGGAAATGGTGGGACTAGGATACCTCCCTTAGTTGGGTACAAATGGAACAGTCTGCTATACCATCAGGCTCTCTGAAATCCCTCTTGATAGCATCCCTCTACACAGACTTCCAAACTCCCAAAAATATACCTGGTATGGTTAGTTTCTTGATAAAGCACTGAAAAATATTCCATATGAAAGAACCTAGAACTACTCTCAACCTTGCCCAATGGGCTCCACTGAGAGATTTGGAGCTTTTCGTTCCCCACTTGGACTTGCACACCTGGGAGGCGAAGGGATTGGACTCTGTATCTTTGCTTTTTCAAGGAGTAACACTTAAACCTTTCATCTCGCTCATGCCAATGTACAATATCTCTAAACATGACTTTTTCAAATATCTTCAAATTAGGCATGTTTTGGGCGGGTCCAATCCCTTCTCCACCTCAGCGTGCACCAAACTATTCCAGATGTGGAGGAGCCACTCAGACGCGGTAACAGGTCTCAGACCTTTATATGATCTCTTAGGCGAGAAAGGTAAACTTCAAAAGACATCTCCCTTGTTGTCTTGGGAACTGGACCTCAAAGCCACTTACTCAGAATCACAGTGGGGCAAAGCATTTATACACATCTCGAGATACTTTAGGTGCATGACACACTATGAATCAGCAATAAAAATCATCCTACGATGTAACTGCCCTCCAGAAAGATTGAAATGTATGTTTCCGGAAGTATCCGCGGAGTGTTGGAGAGGCTGCGGGGGTCGAGGGACTCTTTTCCTTATTTTGTGGGGTTGTCCACACCTCACTCAACTATGGCACAATGTTTTAATTTTCTTTAGTATCTAAAATAGCTGGAAAACATTTATCCCCCTCCCTGTCGATGGCACTTTTATTTATAGGCTTAGATGATATACCAATGAAAGGGAGAATAATCAGTGCAAAAATATGTCTTGCTGGAAAATTGGCAATTGCCCATCATTGGAAATCACCTGTCATACCTTGTATGGCAGAAATTAGGTCAAGGATTGACAAGACATGCACATATGAAAAGATTATGGCCCTTAAAAACCACTGCATAGGAAAATTTGAGAAACATTGGGCAACCTGGATAACAGAGAGCCAGATTTCTTTTACCTAAGTCCTGAGTCGGATGGTCGGGTGCACCTGGAGGAAGACTGAGAGGAGGATTAAAAGACCTGCTGGTAATAATAATATGAGGTATAGATATACTGTACATCCATCATATTTTCATATGTACAGTCTAAATATTTTGCATATATATATATAAAAAGACAATGCTTAAGTCCTAGTGTGAGGTTTTATTATTATTTTGTTGTACTTTTACCTCCATTTTATTTACCCTTTTTCCTTTGGCATAAAAAATGTAAAACCGGAGACAGACTTGTGCGACATTGACACACTGTAATGACATTTGAATGTTTGCTCTTGCAATTATTCTGTACAAGTTTTGAAAATGCAAAAGATGGAAATAAAAAAAACATTTGTTCTGATAATGCAAAGGGAATGTGTCATCTTTAACTTTATGCCTTTTGAAGATCATTTCATCTTCAACTTGCTTAACTGTTCACGTTAACAGTAATTTTTACCAAACTTTTGCCTGCCACTGTAGTTATCTGTAAGAGTGATTACAAGAACCTCTAATAAAAAAAAATATCCCACTTGATGGCTCATGAAACATTATAAGTGTTTCATTTTATTAAAACTAACCATGGTTACATGTTTTTGTGTAAGAAAAATTTACTGAAAAACAATCTTGTAGAAAAGGTAATTTCTGGTACAATATTATGTACCATATTTTTGCCCCATAAGACGCACTTTATTTCCCTCCAAAGTGGGGGGAAAATGCCAATGCGTCTTATGGGGCAAATACTATTATGGAAGTGCTCATTAGTACTGGAGGACCAGGAAGCAGTGAAGGCTCTGTACTCACCGCTTCCTGGTCCTCGGCTGTCGGCTGTGAAGGCTGCATACAGCGTGAGGGCGCTCTGTGACCTCACGCTGTGCAAGCTAGTTCACAGCACAGCCGACAGCAGGAGAAAGAGGATCGCAATGTGAGGAGCGGTGAGAGCAGGAGAGGTAAGTAGGGTTTTTATTTTGTGATCTGAGGCTGAATTATGGCTGGGGGCTGCTCGCATATGGCTGGGGGCTGAGTACATATGGCTGGGGGCTGAGTACATATGGCTGGGGGCTGAGTACATATGGCTGGGGGCTGATTATATGACTGGGGGCTGATTATATGACTGGGGGCTGATCACATGGCTGGCGGCTGACATGAGGCATGGGGGTCTCATCTGAGGTCTGATTGGGGGTCTTCTTTATATTGGGCTCTGATCTGAGGTCTGATTGGGGGTCATTCACATTGGGGTCTGATCTGAGATCTTATTAACATTGGGGATCTGATTGGGGCTGTGAGCTGATGTCTGATTAACATTGGGGGTCTGATTGCTGATCTGAGGTCTAATGAAAAATATTATTTTTCTTATTGTCCTCCTCTAAAACCTAGGTGCGTCTTATGGGCCGGTGCGTTTTATAGGGAAAAAAATATGGTATATAAAACCTTTTTGCTGTGAAAACATTTTAATAACAGCAAACCAATGGCCATAGAAAACCATGCAATGTTCCAAAATAAACGTTTCCGTTACTGAAAACACAAACATGTGCACCACATTTAAAAAAAGCTGAGATAGTGACTTTCTTAACCCAAGTGCAAAAAAAGTGCAGCTTGCCACAGTGCACGAAGATGCAGTTTATCACAAATGCTCTCCATAAGAAAAGTGCCCCCATATACCAATCCCCATTACATTGAGCCAGACGGCCCTGCAAGGCTCAGGTAAAAGTAGACTTCCTCAGCTAAAGAAGAGCCTGCGTCTACATGGGGAACCACCCCAGATGTCAGCTAGGAGCCCACTAGCCATCTGCAGGCGATTGTTGGGAAGGAGGCGTTCCTTCCCGTCAATCACGTGCTGGCTAGTGGAGAAGACAGCTGATATTACATGCAGCAATCTCCTCCACAGCAGTTTTTTTTTTTTTTTTTTTTTTATTATTTAGCATTTTGCTGTTCACTGAGCATAATATATAATTAATATTTTAATAGTTTGGAAATTTTTGGAAGTGGTGATTATGTTTATTTTTTTATAGCTTTTTTTAATTTTTTTTTTTACATTTCGCATATGGAAAGGGGGATGATCGCAATTCTGATATATTTATATATTTTTTTTTAACTTAACAGGTGCCTTACCAAGGCAGGCCAGACCTCCAGCTGCCATTGTAACCATTCAAAATCCTGCAATTTCAGCATGGGTACTTCAATCAAAGTGTCGTTTCCCTCTGTCTAACCCCTCAGATGCTGTGGTTGCTATTGACTGTGCCATCTGAGGGAATACATGATTGGGATCAGCATTATCTCTGATCCTGTCCATTTCTGGTGGGTGTCAGCTGTATAACACAGCCGGCGGTTGCTGTGTATGGCGCAAACTCAGCTTGTGAGCCCACTTCATACATTCCTCACACACAAATGATGTACAGTTACATATGGCCATGCTAAATGGGTTAAACAATAGGTCATTCTCTGAGGACACATTTACTTTAAAGGGGTTTTCAGGGATGCAGCAACCAGATCACATTCACGTGACGCCTAAACATTCTCCTCTCTCCAACTTCCCTGATATCACATCAGCCTGCTTACAGCCAGGCTTTCTCGTCTGTACTGTGTTCCACAGCAGCATGAACATCCATCTAATTAGCATGGTCAAGTAGTAGGTGTGTCCATCTAATCCTCCTGTCTATCTGTAGTGAAACAGAGAAGATCTGGTGCATGTGTTGTTGAGCTATCTTTACCACAAGTGTCTGTCCATGTGCCAGATCTTCACTACAGGGAAAGAGGAGGATCGGAGGAACATGCCTACTACATGCCCATGCTAATTAGATAGAAGTTCATGCTCCTGAACACAACACAGATGTAAAAACCTGGCTGCAAGCAAATGGACTTGAAGGAAGTTGAACAAAGGAGAATGACGGGGTCACGCAAGTGCATTCTGGGTCAGGAATGATAAATATGGTGCATTACAAAGTGAAGGATGACTGTGGAGTTAGGGCTCATGCACTAGACCGTATGTGTTTTGTGGTCCGCAAAACACAGATCCGGAATAAAATACGGATGACGTCAGTGTGCATTCCATATTTTGCGGAACAAAACAGCTGGCCCCTAATAGAACAGTCCTACTCTTGTAAAAATGCGGACAATAATAGGACACTATTTTTTTGTGGAACGGAAAAATGGCCATAAGGAAACAAAATGCACATGGAGTAACTTCCGTTTTTTTGCGGACCCATTGAAATGAATGGTTCCGCATATGATCCACAAAAAAAACGGACACGGAAGGAAAATACGTTTGTGTGCATGAGCCTTTAATGAGAGTTGGTTACTTCATCCTGGAAAAAACCTTTAAGGTGCTATATAACATATTGGTATATGAATCAAACTGTTGATTTTGTGCTTTGTTTTTTGAATTTTTTTTATTACTAGGAATTTAATTAGTTTCATACTGTTTTCAAATGAGGAAAAATGGCATGCTTTTCTGTATAACAAATTAATCACTGCTGAACATGTTATACAAGAGATTTACAAGATATTTTATCAAAGGGAAAAAAGTGCGTTCAAAGTAATCACTTATCCAGATATGCCAGGACACGTAAACATACTTATCTGTTGTTTTAATGTAATTTGTGATAATGAATCCATGCCATCAACTATTTCATTTATTTCAGTCTCCACTGCCTCACCATTAACACCACACTTATAAAATGGAAGACCTTGTATGCAGTAATTAAGAACAAAAGTGAGGAGCAGCTTTTCTTCATTACATTTCTTCAATGGACTGTGCAGATTCCAGAACCACATGAAAATGTAATATACTTTAGGAATACAGAATGCTGCACACTTCATACAGCTCAATAATATGGCACATAATCAAACTGATCCCCATGGCAGTTACTAAGAGACCTTAGGCTAGAGAGTTGCTTTTTTTCTGCGCTGCAGTTTGATTGCTGCACGAGTGTCTTGTGCTGGTTAGCATGGCCATAGCGACTGCGGTACCTAAGAGGTTTACAGTACCTGAGAGGTTTGCAATGAATAACGTAACCCTGTTATTTAAAGGATCACTAACTTTACAAAAAACTTTTGAAACATTGGTGGAGGTCTTAGTGCCGAGACCCCCACAGATCTCTAGAACAAGAATAGAGAAACTTGTGCACTTTCAATAGAAAGTCTATGCGTCCGTCTCAATTCTGTCATCTACAGTGAGGAGTAAGAGCATGGAATGCGTGACCTTCTATTCCATCCTTCTAGAAATGGGTGGCGGTCTCAGCACTCAGACCTCCACGGATCTAAACTTTTGATTTGTCTCTATTAAGATGATCGAAGTTCTTCAAGATTCAATTCGGCTGCTTGACCGAATGAAATATTTTTTTTTTGTGATGAATTACTTCGTCATGAAGCAAATTTTTTTGTAAGTAGCTGGTGCAATGACAGGGAACGGCGATTGCGCAGCCCCCCATCATTGAACCCCTCAGATGCCACGTTCATTGCAATATTAAAGCGTTTTAGGGGTTGCTAGTAAAAAAAAATTCAATTATACTTACCTCATCCATTTCAGCGTGAAGAGGCCGCTGCGGCCATCTTGCTTGAAGATCCAGTGCGGAATCTCGCACGGCATGTGATGATGTCATCATGTTGGCCGGCGTGGTGACCTCATACGTCACCGCACACGAGATTTCTTTTTCATCCTCACCCTCTAAAAATAATTAAAGTTATACAAAACAGTATATGTGCCCTAAAACAGTGGCACTATTAATACTACATCTTGCAATAAGCAAGCGTTCATCATTTCTGCTTTGGGTCTCCTCTGGATTGGAAGCGGCTTGGTCCTGTGACCACTGCAGGCAATCACTGGTCTCAGCAGTCAAGTGCTAGAACTTGAAAGAGATATCCTTATAAAATAATTTGCTACTTGTATTTTACACTCTAAATAGTAAATTAATGAAGGTGGTAAATAAAATTGTTTGGTATGAAAAAGTGATGCTCAAAAGTGAGGGGGGAAAAACTGAAGGTTCTGGAGTACTAGAAAAGATGGGCCACTCACTGGGCTAAAGGGTAATAGTGTGTTCCTTTGCCCCCCCCTGCAGTCATGTAGGAGGGCTGGAGGAAGGTGTGTCAGAATAGGAGGGGGGAGTTTGATTGATATACCGGTATTTAATGTTTTTGTATATTGATTTTATAATTGTAAAATAATAAGATTTTTATTTAGGAAAACATAATGAACATATATAGTAGAATATATTTAACTGAACCATATGCCACCATAGTTTTCCTGTTTTCCAGGGTCATAAGCAGGTTAAAATAAATTGCGCATTTACAAAAAAAAAAAAGATAAATTGGTAACATAGCCACATCAGCACTTCACTATAAAATATCCCCAACCTGCATGATAAATATTTAGTGTGTCTTGTAGTTGAAGATAAATGAGCTTTTAATTAAATTAATGTTCTGGTATTTCAAATGATTACTAGCTGATTAGCGATTTCCACCATGAAGAAAATTAAACATCCAATTTCAAAGCATTTGAAGAAGCGTATCTTAAGATCAAATGAACAATTATTTTGTATTTTCCTACATTGTTACAGATGATGTTTTTCAGTTGAGAGATTATTAAACAAATGGGTTTCTGGTTGGTTGAAGTCAGTGTTCTGTCTTCATACACAAAGAACAAAAAGAAATACTGTATACCAAGCTCTAGGTTTAAAAATATATAATTTATTATTAGGAAACAAAAAACCCACAAGATAAAATCATTGTATACAATTGCAAACTGTGTGTGGACTAAACATAGGTCCAACACACATGCCTACATCCACCAGTATCTAAATGGAAACACATAAACGCCGCCAGAGTAGTAGTACATAAATGTAGCATCATACATACAGCATCAAAAATTGCAGATAGTTTTCAAAAAGAAAGGGTCAGGGTGTCGCCGGATCAAGCCAGCTTCCTCAGGGGTTTGCACTCTGTTCAGTGTATTTGGTGTGCCCCCTGAATCTGGTTTCCTGTCTTTATACACGTTCACACAGTGTGCAGTCTGACATTCAGCATAAACCATTCCTATCTTCCAAATAAGAGGACTGTTCTTTGTAGTCCAACTTGTTTATTGGTCAACAGGTTGTACTCTCTGCGCGATGCGCGTTAGTGAGAGATTGTACAAGTGTGGTAAAACTACAAGAATAAAAATAGCATGTAAAAGTATAAAGCATAGCATAGCGTGTACTAACATTTACAGTAATCAGTGAAGGCACATGGTAAAATTGCTGCCTGTACATAAGATTGCATGGCTAGCTAACAGTAATAACTCCCCGTTAACAATTATAATTATAACTAACTGAACAGCTCTGCATAACATCATGTCCCTGAAACAAACAAAGGTAGATCTCTCACCAGATATGCTTATACAAGGATGGTGGAGTTTCAGAAGGAGACCTACATAGGACAGCGTTGCGCTGTGTCCTGGAGACTGGAGACTTCTGTTTCCCAGAATGCTTTGCACTCCCACAATGCAGTGCACCACCCACAATGTAGGAGTCTTCGTAACAGCATCTTGTATTTATTGATGCTGCCATTTTCCAGTGTACTTAGTGCAGGGAGAGACGTCAGCAGGCGCTAGGCACAGTGCTAGAAAAAGACTCCATTGTGCTGAAAAACCTATTTACAAGTTCAGGGAAAGATTATTTAAGGTGTAGGGAAAGGATAGGGAGGATTTATTCTGCTGCTTTTAGGTTTGCAATAGCTGATACCTCTGACATTCCAGCAAACCTTACTTGATATTGGGGTCAGGGAGAAAGAAAAAAAAAACGTAAAAGAGAGTCTTAATTAGAGAAACCCCTGTGTATAAACTCCAGAGGGATCAGAGAATAACTGCAAGGTGCCTAAGGGCTGGACAAAGTGAAAAAGGTTGGAAATATGGGAAAGCTGCCAACAGTGGTTATATATGTACGAAATAATCATTACATACAGTCAGGTCCATAAATATTGGGACACTGACACAATTCTAACATGTTTAGCTCTATACACCACCACAATAGATTTGAAATGAAACGAACAAGATGCCCTTTAACTGTAGACTGTCAGCTTTAATTTGAGGGTATTTACATCCAAATCAGGTGAACGGTGTAGGAATTACAACAGTTTGCATATGTGCCTCCCACTTGTTAAGGAACCAAAAGTAATGGGACAATTGGCTTCTCAGCTGTTCCATGGCTAGGTGTGTTTTATTCCCTTATTATCCCAATTACAATGAGCAGATAAAAGGTCCAGAGTTCATTTCAAGTGTGCTATTTGCATTTGGAATCTGTTGCTGTCAACTCTCAAGATGAGATCCAAAGAGCTGTCACTATCAGTGAAGCAAGCCATCATTAGGCTGAAAAAAACTAAACAAACCCATCAGAGAGATACCAAAAACAATAGGCGTGGCCAAAACAACAGTTTGGAACATTCTTAAAAAGAAGGAACGCATCGGTGAGCTCACCAACATCAAAAGACCCAGAAGACCACGGAAAACAACTGTGGTAGATGATCGAAGAATTCTTTCCCTGGTGAAGAAAACGCCCTTCACAACAGTTGGCCAGATCAAGAACACTCTCCAGGAGGTAGGTTAATGTGTGTCAAAGTCAACAATCAAGAGAAACTTCACCAGAGTGAATACAGAGGGTTCACCACAAGATGTAAACCATTGGTGAGCCTCAAAAACAGGAAGGCCAGATTAGAGTTTGCCAAACGACATATAAAAAAGCCTTCACAGTTCTGGAACAACATCCTATGGACAGATGAGACCAAGATCAACTTGTACCAGAGTGATGGGAAGAGAAGAGTATGGAGAAGGAAAGGAACTGCTCATGATCCTAAGCATACCACCTCATCAGTGAAGCATGGTGGTGGTAGTGTCATGGCGTAGGCATGTATGGCTGGCAATGGAACTGGTTCTCTTGTATTTATTGATGATGTGACTGTTGACAAAAGCAGCAGGATTAATTCTGAAGTGTTTTGGGCAATATTATCTGCTCATATTCAGCCAAATGCTTCAGAACTCATTGGACGGCGCTTCACAGTGCAGATGGACAATGACCCAAAGCATACTGCAAAACCAACCAAAGAGTTTTTTAAGGGAAAGAAGTGGAATGTTATGCAATGGCCAAGTCAATCGCCTGACCTGAATCCGATTTAGCATGCATTTCACAGACAAAACTAAGAGGGAAATGCCCCAAGAGCAAGCAGGAAGTGAAGACAATTGCAGTAGAGGCCTGGCAGAGCATCACTAGGGATGAAACCCAGCGTCTGATGATGTCTATGCGTTCCAGACTTCAGGCTGTAATTGACTGCAAAGGATTTGCAACCAAGTATTAAAAAGTGAAAGTTTGATTTATGATTATTATTCTGTCCCATTACTTTTGGTTCCTTAACAAGTGGGAGGCACATATGCAAACTGTTGTAATTCCTACACCGTTCACCTGATTTGGATGTAGATACCCTCAAATTAAAGCTGACAGTCTGCAGTTAAAACACATCTTGTTCGTTTCATTTCAAATCCATTGTGGTGGTATATAGAGCCAAAAATGTTAGAATTGTGTCGATGTCCCAATATTTATGGACCTGACTGTAGATGAAATGAGAAGAATGAAAAAAGGGGAGTATAACCACAGAAACGGCGCCAAACACCTAGTAGTGATTTAAAGCAGTTGAAGGTAATAGTAGAAATGATGTAGAGTATAACTGGCGGTTACTTCTTTTAGTCCATCAATATACCTAACAAGTAGTATGTCAGTATAGTATAGGAAGATATATCATAGGGTCATAAAACATAAAATCATCATAAAATCATCAAAACATCCCTGGGGAGGGGGATATACATTACCATAATTGAATATATATTGAATAAATTAAAGACTCAATAATAAAAACTCACTGTCAGGAATATGTATTAATATTCACTGTCAGCCATGTCCTCACACCCACCATTTGCTGAAAAATAGCAGAGGTAGTGAACTCCACAGGAGGGCCCTGCTTCAAAGCCGCAGCCAGATAGCAGAAAACTCCTAGCAGGCCACATTTAGTTACATTTCACACCTCCATTCAGACAGCACGGATCCTGCAGAAAAACCTCCCTGCAGGGGGTCTAAGCCATTCCTCAGTTCAATCGAATCTAGCAGACAGCATGGAAATGGCCATTTATAAGGAATTATGAATCGCCTGGCCATCGCAGGTGTAAACCAGATACATATTTGTGTCCCGGTGGCCACGATGAACATGGGATATCAGGGAAGGGAGAAATACATATCTCCCCACAGAAACCCAATAGCGGCACCATGTTTGGACTCTAGTTGTAGCAGGAACCCAGGCGGATCAATTGGGGCCGGAACCACCTCCCTACAACATTCTGGTCTGGAGCTATGAACCCTGAAGGGTTTTGTAGGTCATTTAATGCCAGCCCAGAAGAGGGGGGAGAGGACCCTTCCCAGAGGAGGGGCTGTCTACAGGTTAAAAGGCTTGTGCCAGCAAGTAATCGTGTCTTTTTCTGAAGGGGGGTCACATCGTGCCATGTGTTTGGAGAGACCTGGAAACAGCTGACATCACTTCCCTCCATGTGAATACAGCAAAGGAACTTTCATCTACCCGGTAACTGACCTGTGTTCTGTGTAATCCTGTTTGGACCATATTACCTGTATTTGTAACCTCAGACCACTGTATATATTCTTAGTGTATATTGTGTTATCTAGTGTGCCCTTAAGGCGATTAACCCCTTAAGGACTCAGCCCTATTTCACCTTAAGGACTTGGCCATTTTTTGCAAATCTGACCAGTGTCATAAGTGCTGATAACTTTAAAATGCTTTGACTTATCCAGGCCATTCTGAGATAGTTTTTTCGTCACATATTGTACTTCATGACACTGGTAAAATGAAGTAAAAAAAAATTCATTTTTATTTATAAAAAAAAAAAAAAATTTACCAAAAAAATTTAAAAAATTGCAAATTTCCAAGTTTCAATTTCTCTACTTTTATAATACATAGTAATACCACCAAAAATAGTTATTACTTTACATTCCCCATATGTCTACTTCATGTTTGGATCATTTTGGGAATGTTACAAGGCTTAGAAGTTCTAATCTTGAAATCTTTCTGAAATTTTCAAAAACCCAATTTTTAGGGACCAGTTCAGGTCTTTAAGTCACTTTGCGAGGCTTACATAATAGAAACCACCCAAAAATGACCCCATCCTAGAAACTACACCCCTCAAGGTATTAATTTTACAAACGTTGTTAATCCTTTAGGTGTTCCACATGAATTAAAGGAAAATAGAGATGCAATTTCAAAATTTCACTTTTTTGGCAGATTTTCCATTTTAATAATTTTTTATACTTTACAAAGCAAGGGTTAACAGCCAAACCAAACTCAATATTTATGGCCCTGATTCTGTAGTTTACAGAAACACCCCATATGTGGTCGTAAACCGCTGTACGGGCACACGGCAGGGCGCAGAAGGGAAGGAATGCCATACGTTTTTTGGAAAGGCAGATTTTGCTGGACTGTTTTTTTTGACACCATGTCCCATTTGAGGCCCCCCTGATGCACCCCTAGAGTAGAAACTCCAAAAAAGTGACCCCATTTTAGAAACTACGGGATAGGGTGGCAGTTTTGTTGGTACTAGTTTAGGGTACATATGATTTTTGGTTGCTCTAAATTACACTTTTTGTGAGGCAAGGTAACAAGAAATAGCTGTTTTGGCACCGTTTTTATTTTTTGTTATTTACAACATTCATCTGACAGGTTAGATCATGTGATATTTTATAGACCAGTTTGTCACGGATGCGGTGATACATAAATAAATAAAAAGTATACATATTAGGTAAGTTTTACACAATTTCATTTTTGAAGCAAAAAAAATCATGTTTTAGTGTTTCCATAGTCTGAGAGCAATAATTTGTTCAGTTTTTGGGCGATTACTTTAAGTAGGGTATGTTTTTTGCGCGATGAGATGACGGTTTTATTGGCACTATTTTGGGGTGTATATGACTTTTTGATCGCTTGCAATTACACTTTATGTGATGTAAGGTGACAAAAAAATGGTTTATTTAGCACAGTTTTAATTTTTTATTATTTACGGTGTTGATTTGAGGGGTTAGGTCATGTGATATTTTTATAGAGCCGGTCGATACGGATGCGGCGATACCTAATATGTATACTTTTTTTATTTATGTAAGTTTTACACAATAATATCATTTTTGAAACAAAAAAAAAAATGATGTTTTAGCGTTTCCATATTCTGAGCCATAGTTTTTTTTATTTTTTGGGCGATTGTCTCAGGTAGGGGCTCATTTTTTGTGGGATGAGGTGGCGGTTAGATTGGTACTATTTTGGTGGGCAAAAGCCTTTTTGATCGCTTGTTGTTGTACTTTTTGTGATGTAAGGTGACAAAAAATGGTTTATTTAGCACAGTTTTTATTTTTTATTTTTTACGGTGTTCATCTGAGGGGTTAATTCATGTGATATGTTTATAGAGCCGGTCGATACGGATGCGGCGATACTTAATATGTATACTTTTTTTTTTACTTTATTTGGGGAAAATGACGTTTTTGTTTATTTTTACTTGAAACAAAATTTTTTAGGGGGAAAACTTTATTTTTTCAACTTTTTTTAACTTTATTTTTTGGTCCCACTTTGGGGGTCTAATCCCTTTTACAATGCATTCCAATACTTCTGTATTGGAATGCATTGGCTGAATGAGTAATACTGTGTGTATTACTCCTACAGCTTCCGGCCTGTGAGATCCAGGGGGCGATGCCTTCCTTAGACATTGCGCTGCCTTCCATGCCATCGGGTCCCCCCCACAGCCGCATGGGGACCCGATGGCACCGCCGCCCGCAACCGCCGGATAAGGTAAAAGCCGCAAACCGCAGGTCTGAATTGACCTCACGGGACCTCCCCGGCATTATGACGGGATGCACGCTGAATGATTTCAGCGGACATTCTGTTGTGAATAACCCCCGCCGTGCCGCAATCGCGATTTAATCTTAGTACGTACGGGTACGCCCTGAGTCCTTAAGGACTCGGGAAACAGGGCGTACTGCTACGCCCTAAGTGCTTAAGGGGTTAAATATATAATTTAATCTTGTGCTGTCTTGTATCTCTATCACGAATCCCCACATCCGTGTTTCGGCCTAGTTATAAGCTACCGCGGGTTGGTTTCTCACCCTATATAATCCCGTTAGCAGACCGGGCTTATATCAAACGAGAAGCTTGTGGCAGATTACCCGGCAGTAAAAAGGCTCTCTCAGCTTGTTGCCTCTCTGTGCCCGCGTGGACAGTAGGTGTCTGTGTAAACCGTACCAAGCTGACCTTACATGCTCCTCCAGGAGGGCGTAACGTCACGTCTTGGTAACCAGGGACCATACCGCGTCTCGTGCGCTTGACGTAGTTGACGTCAAGTGGGCACGAGGGGTGGTATCCCTCACACTCACTTCGCCAGGGAGGTGTTTTGCGGGATGAAGCTCAAGACACCTGCAAAAACTAACCTCCCTCGTCTGGATCGCCTGTAGAATCTTAGGAAGAAACAGCAGTTCCACAATGGGTGCTTCTTGTTAATTCCTTTATTGGTAAATTCAGGGGTGGCTCAACGCGTTTCGGGGTCTTATAAGTCCCCCTTCATCAGGAGAAAACATAGAACTACAGTGTACAACAGACAATATATATATAGAAAAACGCCTAATACATGTGGCACATGATGTCACTTTCAGTTCCGGTCATATAAGAAGTGCGTTCCACCGTGGAGCAGTTATATGTTCTAAAGCCTTTTTTGGGGTGTATTAGTGGGGGGAAAAAGGGCTTATTTGCCGTTGTGCGGTAAAGTGTCAAAATTACAGCCTTTTTTGGGGTGTATTAGTGGGAAAAAAAAGGGCTTATTTGCTGTTCAGTGGTGCAGTTATATGTAAAAAAAGACTTTTTGGGGGTGTATTAGTGGAAAGAAAAGCTTGATAGCCATTGTGAGGTGAAGTTACAACATTATAGCCTTTTTTGGGGTGTATTAGTGGAAAAAAAAAAGTGGTATTAGCCGCTCAGCAGTGTAGTTTTAAAGCCTTTTTTCGGGTGTATTGGTGGGGAAAAAAGGGCATATTAGCCTTTGTGCAGTAAAGTTACAAAATTATAGCCTTTTTTGTGGTGTATTAGTGAAAAAAAAAGTGTTATAAGCCGTTCAACGGTGCAGTTATATGTAGAGATGGCCTTGCGGTTCGCCCGGCGGTCATTTTGCGGCAAACTTTGCTTGTTCGCGGTTCGCCGAACGGGCGGACATATGGCGATGTCCGCCGGCCCCATATTCTTTTAAATTGTAAAGAACTTTGACCCATGACACATCCATCAGGTGGTACAGGACAGCCAATTGAGACATTTCAGCACATGGACATAACCCCTACCTTATAAATAAACCTGATCTGGCCGCCATTTTACATTTAGTCTTTTGCTACTGTAGGGAGAGGTTGCTGTGTGGAGCTGTGTGATATACCAGTGGCCCCCCCAAAAAATTGATTGAAGCAGGGGTGTTATCTACCAATTATATACTTTCTATGTAGTGCATTTGGGTAGTGCATTTGTGGTTTTGCTGTGTTACCGTAGCTACAGATAGTGACAAACGACATTGGAACAAATGATTTCAACTGGTGTGATATACCAGTTGCCCCCCCAAAAAAGTGGGGAAAAAAAGTGGGCTACAGTAAAATTGTTATTTAGTGACCGCATACTGTACCTCGAGCCACATAATCACAATTTCTTTTTTTACTCCTGTGGCCTAAAATAAAAAATTTCTAGACTCCAACAGGGCACATTTCAGAGCATTTCCCTTTAAGACGCATAAAAATGTCCCCTGATTAAGATACATATTTTTTGTTGGAATTTTTGTCATTGATCCCCCTCTAGTATGTTACTGTCCATGTTGTGGAACTATTTGTACACTTCTACTAAGTATTTGGTGGCTGCAAATATGAGCTAAAGGTTTTTCAGGTTCGCCTGCTATTAAAGTGAATGGGGCCCGCCGCGAACTTGTGGATCGCGAACATTTGATCGCATTTGCGAACCATCCCAGCCGATGTTCGTCCATCACTAGTTATATGTTCTAAAGCCGTTTTAAGCATGCATGGGATAGGCATAAGGCTATCCTTCATATAAGATAGGGCCAGGGACTATTAATAGGATTCAGATATATTGGGCAGACTAGATGGGCCAAATGGTTCTTATCTGCCAACACATTCTATGTTTCTATGTTTCTATGATGTATTAGTGGGGGCACAAAAAGGGCTTATTTGCCGTTCAGTGTTGAGTTATGTGTTCTAAAGCCTTTTTTGTGGTGTATAAGTGGGAAAAAAAGGCTTCTTAGCCATTGTGTGCTGAAGTAACAAAATTACAGACTTTTTTGGGGTGTATTAGTGGAAAAAAATGTGTTATTAGCCGTTCAGCGGTGCAGTTATATGTTCTAAAGCATTTTTGGGGTGTATTAGTGGGAAAAAAAGAGGGCTTATTTGCCATTCAGCGGTGGAGCTATATTCTAAAGCCTTTTTTGGGGTGTATTAGTGGAAAAAAGGGCTTATTTGCCGTTGTGCGGTGAAGTGACAAAACTACAGCCTTTTTTGGGGTGTATTAGTGGAAAAAAGGGCTTATTTGCCATTCAGCGGTGCAGTTATATGTTCTAAAGCCTTTTTTTGGGTGTATTGGTGGGAAAAAAAGTTTTATTAGCCATTCAGCTGTGCAATTATATGTTTTGTGGTGTATTAGTGGAAACAAAATGCTTGATAGCCAGTGTGCGGTGAAGTTACAACATTACAGCCTTTTGTGAAGTGTATTAGTGGAAAAAAGTGGTATTAGCCGTTCAGCGGTGCAGTTATAAGTTCTAAAGCCTTTTTTCGGGTGTATTAGTGGGAAAAAAGGGGCTCATTAGCCTTTGTGTGGTGAAGTTACAAAATTACAGCCTTTTTTGGGATGTATTAGTGGGGGGGGGGGGAGAGGGCTTATTTGCCGTTCAGCGGTGCAGTTATATCTTCTAAAGCCTTTTTTGTGGTGTATTAGTGGGGGAAAAAGGCTTGTTAGCCATTGTGACAAAATTACAGCCTTTTTTGGGGTGCATCAGTGGAAAAAAAGTGGTATTAGACATTCAGCGGTGCAGTTATATGTTCTGAAGCCTAGTTTCAGGTGTATTAGCGGGGAAAAAGGGCTTATTAGCCTTTGTGCGGTGAAGTAAAAAATTACTGCATTTTTTGGGGTGTATTAGTGGAAAGGAAAGTGTTACTAGCCATTCAGCGATGCAGTTATATGTTCTAAAGCCTTTTTTGGGGTGCATTAGTGGAAAAAAAGGCTTATTTACCGTTTAACGGTGCAGTTATATGTTCTAAAGCCTTTTTTGTGGTGTATTAGTAAGAGAAAAAAGGCTTGCTAGCCATTGTGTGGTAAAGTGACAAAATGATTTTTTTTTGGGGTGCATCAGTGGAAAAAAATGTGGTATTAGCCTTTCAGCTGTGCAGTTATATGTTCTGAAGCCTTTTTTCGGGTGTATTAGTGGAAAAAAAGATCTTATTAGTAGTGTTGTTTGAGCTCGTGTGCTCGAGTAGAACACCTTGGGATGCTCGGGTGCTCTACCGAGCACCCAAGCACAATGAAAGTCAATGAGAGAACCCGAGCATTAAACCAGGCACCCCCTGCTCTGAAGAGGGGAGGGTGTCTAGTTCATAGGAAAAGGTCAGAAATTGATGTAAACACCACTAAAATGGTTTGGGAACAGCATGGGGAGGATGTTTGGATGCATCTTGAAATCCCAGGTCACTGCTGGGAACGATGTTGTCCGAGTAGTACGCCACTTTTACAGACTGACAATAATACGCACCTGTCGCGGCCTATGGTGTACGCTGTGACACTGTTGACACACCTGCGGTTGCCCACTGCAACGTGTTGCTGTGAGAGCATGCGGTGGTAGTGTCTTGGCCTTCTGGGTGATTGCCGTGACATGGTTGCCACGCATGCTGTTGCCGGTGGTAACGTGTGGCTGAGTTTGCTTGTGTGTGCACTTCCCCTTTAAGTGGCTTCCTTCCTCTGTCTGGTGTTGGAAGGGTTAACTCCCTGACTGGGTGTGGTCACTTGGCTTATCTTCTGTGGTTTCCTGGCTGGAGTCTGTTTTACTTCAGCTGTTGTTGGTGCTGGAGCTCTGCTCCAGTCCAGGGTGTTCCATCTTTCCAGTGAGGGCCACCCTTGTGGTCATAGATGTTCTTATGGTGTCTCACGTTTATTGCAGCTATGGATGTCCTGGGTCCCTGTGTGGTTTGTGGTGTGTGCTGTGTCCTTTAATGTTGGTGTGGTCACTAGCACTAGTGCACGGGTTCCAGTCAGTGTGTATGTGGCAGGTAAGTGTGTTATTGGTTTCCCTTACCTGCCATCCCCATATGCTGTATGTGTTCCCCTCTCCTTGCAGCTTGGTCAGTGGAGACTCCTGTTTGTCCATGTTGTGGAGGAACAGGTCGTCTTTACCCTGCTCCTAGTCCAGGGATTTCCTGAGGGTTAGTAGGGCCCCGAGGTTCCGGAGTATGAGCCCTCATACCATCTGGGTTGGCTTATACGGTTAGGAGTCAGGGCCAGAATTAGGGATGCTGTAGGAGGTGACCTGCTCCCTTATTCCTCCTCCTGGCCTTGTTGCTTCCAAGTTGCCTCCTCACCGCACTGTGGGGGGTTTCCTCCACTCCCCGCCGTTTACAGCACCAAACCGAAGATAAAATCGATTTTAGAGGAAAAATTGTTATGAAACATTCTTTCATGTATATTTAATTGTATATAAAGTGCAAGTGCTGCCAAAAATTACAAGGAAGAGGCACTCTAATACAACCTGTATATCACATAAAGGAGGGCCTCATTCACATTGTGGTACAATTGTTCAGGTAGTGGGACTCCTACACTCATAAAGCCTATGCACTAAGCAGTGCTCCAGACTAAAAAAAATACCTAGTAGCCAATGGCTCCTGAACTGAAAAATTTAGGAGCCAAATAAATTTTTAGGAGCCAAATTGAAACCGAATCAAAATTTTGGTATCGTGACAATGCTACGCCGATCAGATCGGCGTAGGGTTGTTTCGATACCAAAATTTTGATTCGCTTTCGTCACCATAAAAAAGTATTGCGATACTCAATACCACGCGGAAAAAAAAAACACCAAAAAAAGGCGCGTGCATTTTGCATTTTATGAAACATTCGGCCCATAATAGAACAGTCCTATCTTATTTTTTGGGGTGACAAAAAAATGGCGAATCGCATGGATTTTATTAATTTATTTCTGTTACGGCGTTCACCGCATAGGAAATATTTTTTAATAATTTGGACTTTTCGGACGCAGCGCTATAGAATATGTTTATTTATTTATTGTTTATATATTTTATTTGTAAAATTGGGAAAGGGGTGATTTAATCTTAATATTTTAGCATACTTTCACACCAGCGTTTTTCTTTTCCGGCATAGAATTCCACCTCAGGGGCTCTATACCGGAAAAGAACTAATCAGGCATATTCCCATGCATTCTGAATGGAGAGTAATCCGTTCAGGATGCATCAGGAGGTCTTCAGTTCAGTCATTTTGACTGATCAGGCAAAAGATAATACCGCAGCATGCTACGGTTTTATCTCCGGCGAAAAAAAAACTGAAGACTTACCCATAGGAATGTATTAGTGCCGGATCCGTCCTTCCGGTCTGCGCATGCGCAGACCGGTAAAAATGTGCAAAAAGATACAAGACCGATCCGTCTGTCCGCATGACAAGTGGAGAGACGGATTCGTTCTTGCAATGCATTTGTGAGACGGATACGCATCCGGATGCGTCTCACAAATGCTTTCAGTCACATCCAGATCGGCGGATACGGCAGGCAGTTCCGACGACGGAACTGCTTGCCGGATCACACTGCCGCAAGTGTGAAAGTAGCCTTAGTGTTTGTGTTTTTTTATTTTACTTACTATTAGCCCCCTTAGGGGCTGGAACCCTTGTCCTATTCACCCTTAGGCCCCTTTCACATGGGCGAGATTTCCGCGTGGGTGCAATGCGTGAGGTGAACGGACCCATTCATTTCTATGGGGCTGTGCACATGAGCGGTGATTTTCACGCATCACTTGTGCGTTGCATGAAAATCGCAGCATGCTCTATATTGTGCGTTTTTCACGCAACGCAGGCCCCATAGAAGTGAATGGGGCTGCGTGAAAATCGCAAGCATCCGCAAGCAAGTGCGGATACGGTGCGATTTTCACGGATGGTTGCTAGGATGAAAGTCTATTCACTGCCTTATTTTCCCTTATAACATGGTTATAAGGGAAAATAATAGCATTCTTTAATACAGAATGCTTAGTAGAAGGTCAATTGAGGGTAAATTTTATTTATTTTTATTAACTCGCCTCCTCCAATTGATCGCGTAGCTGCCGGTCTCCTGTTCTTTCTTCAGGACCTGTCAAAGGACCTGTGGTGACATCACTGTTCTCATCACATGATACATCACATGATCCATCACCATGGTAATGGACCATGTGATGAGCTCTTGACATCAGCACAGGTCCTTTGACAGGTCCTGAAGAAAGAACAGGAGACCAGCAGCTACGCGATCAATTTGGAGGAGGTGAGTACTTGCGCTATACCTCCTGTATAACGTTTGGGCAACCTAAATATCAGTGACATTATTTCAGTGTAATTTTTTATTAGGAGGTGGTGACAGCGACATTACTTGTGCTATACCTCCTGCTTAACGTGTTTACATCCTAAAAATATCTGTGACATTCTGTGTACTTTATTTGCACATATACTTACAAAACCTGCGCTACTGTACATGTGACATACTTGCAAGCATATACACCATTTAATATGCGCAAGGTAAGGGACTGGGAAGTGGCCGTGCTGCTGATGGTGCACGCAATGGCCGTGGCCCTGGGCGCGGTGAAACTGTGCCTGCTGCCAGAGCACAAGAAACACACTCATCCACGATACCTAGCTTCATGTCCCAGTTTTCTGGGCGGCACAGAACACCGCTCTGGAAGTCACACCAGTGCGACCAGGTGGTGGTTGGATTGCAGCAGATAATGCTTCCAGTTGGTTAAGCACCACCCTGTCTTCCACAAAGTCCAGTCTCAGTAGCCAAGAGTCTGGTCAACAGAATCCTCACCCTGATCCTCCTTCCTCCCACCATGGAGTGTCTTGGCAAACAAGTGATCCCATACTTGGATATTCCAAGGAGCTCTTTTCATCGCCATTCCTTGATTTGGGCCCTCGCCAAGCCCACTTGAAGAGGGACATGAGGAGATCGTGTACTCAGATGCCCAAACTCTTGAGCATCCACAGTCACAAGAAGATGACGGTGGGGAATTGCAATTAGTGTTTCAGGAGGTGGATGATGATGATGAGACACAGTTGCCAATAAGTCAATGGCAATTAGTGTCTCAAGAGGTTGATGATGATGATGAGACACAGTGTGAATAAGTGAGGTTGTTGTTAGGTCAACAAGTCAAGAGGATGACCAGAGTGAGGAACTGAAAGAGGAGGTGGTGGACGATGAAACCACTGACCCAACCTGGGAAGGTGGCAAGCCGAGCGAGGACAGCAGTACAGAGGGGGAGGGATCCGCAACAGGCTGCAAGAGGCAGTGGGGAGGCAATAGAGAGAAGGCGGGCTACAACAAACAGGCCCGCAACTGTTACCCGGAGCACCCCCTTGCGGCAATCTCCCTTGCCATGGGCTAGGTGTTCCACAGTCTGGTGCTTTTTTGAGGAAAGTGCGGACGATAAAATAATTGTCATTTGCAAGCTGTTCCGTACCATAATTAGCAGGGGTGTGAACACTAGCAACCTCACCACCACCAGCATGATCCGCCACATGGCATCAAAGCATCCTAATAGCTGGGCCAAACGCCTGGGTCCACAACCAGTGTCTGCGGGTCACATCACTGCCTCCTCTTCCCCTGTATTACGTGCTGGCTAATCGCCTCTCCAAGACGCAGGCCCGGATGCCCCCCACCATGCACCTGGACATTCGCAAGAACCATCAGCTAGCACATCCACTTTTGTGTCCCAACGCAGAGTACAGCGCGAATACCCAGCCACCCACCCACAGACCATAGCAATAAATGTGCACCTTTCCAAATTGCTGGCCCTGGAAATGTTGCCACAGCCTGATGGCAGCGGCTGTTCCGCGGTACTCTGTCCCCAGCCACCAATATTTTTAACAGTGTGCAGTCCCAGCCTTACACCAGCATGTGTGCTGTAACATCACCCGCGCCCTGACCAATGAAGTTATTGGGAAGGTCCACTTAACGACTGACACATGGACAAGTGCTTGTGGTTAAGGACGCTACATTTCCTGACGGCACACTGGGTGAACGTTGTGGAGGCTGGGAGCGAGTCATCCTCCAAATTGATCGTGTGTAAGAACTACTTTTGGGAAGTGGGAAAGAAAAAAATATAACAATAAAAATAAAAAATAAACGAATATTCGAAATAGCAAATTTATAGCACTATATTCAAAATATTTGAAAATTAGCGAAGTGCCGATATGCGCTAAAAAAAATTGCTATTCGAATATTCGCGCTCAACACTAAGTCCCCTCATGCTGATGTCACCTTGCCACTCTGTGGTCTCCTCATGCTGATGTCACCTTGCCACTCTGTGGTCTACTCATGTTGCTGCTGCCACCTCCGCACTATGTCATTGTGCAACTATGTGGCCTCCTCATGCTGCTACCAACTGACAACTCTGTCTCTGGGCCACTCTGTGGTCTCCTCATGCTGCTTCTGCCATCTCCACACTCCGTCATTGTGCCCCTCTGTGGTCTCCTCATGCTGGTGTCATATTGCCACCCTGTGGTCTCCTCATGCTGCTGCTGCCACCTCCACACTATTTCACCTTGCCACTCTGTTGTCTCCTCATGCTGCTGCCACCTCACCACTACTGTATGTCACTGGGCCACTCTGTGGTCTCCTCATGCTGCGGCTAACTCACCACTATGTCACTGGGCCACTCTGTGTTCTTCTCATGCTGCTTCCACCTCACCACTATTTAATTGGGCCACTCTGTGGACTTCTCATGCTGTTTCCACCCTCCCCACTTCATGACTGGGCCACTATTTTGCCTTTTTGGCCTGGTTGACATAATCATTTATTTGACCCCTCTTCTGATCTGTCAGAAGGAAGGAAAAATTTGATGCAAAATGGATCCTGTCTATGTAGCAGCTGTAAGGCCTGTATGGTCCCGTCAGAATTGGCTTATGATTTGGTAGCCAAAAGCAGGAGTGGGTACAAAACACAGAAGATATGCAAATATTCCATTCACATGTCATCTCTGTTTTGGATCCACTCCTGTTTTGTTTGGCTTTAGCAATACTGATGGATTACTGACCAAATGCTGACCGAGTGAAGGCGGATGCTCAACAGACAGGATCTGTTTTTTGGGAGTTATTGTTCTGACGGATCAGAGGAAGGGCAAAATAATCAGTGACGTCAATACAAACTTACTGCTGGCACCCTCTCCACTCTGTCAGGGGGGTTCTACTTGTATAAGCATTTATTGGAACAGGTTCGGTAGACATCTATGTCAAATGAGCTAACGACGGTTTAAAAGGAGTGCGCTTCTTCTTGACGCTAACATCGACCTGTAAGGCTGAGTTCACACAAGTTATTTGGTCAGTTTTGGCCCCGTAACTGCCAAATAAGTGAAGTGTGCATTGGTTCGAAGAGCGACTCCTGTCATCTGAATGTCATACTGACTCACAGTATTGTTTCACTACCACAGCAGACTCCCTATGCGTTTTACTGCAAGGCACAGTGTTCTACACCACTATACAGGCTCTCTGAAGCCAGGAAATAGTGATTTGTCACGAATAAATTTGGACTGAATCAAATCTTTTCAGAAAATTCGGCGAACCGGTCAAATTGAATTTTTGAGCAATGGGGTCTTTACCATTACACCTAGAGGCTTTGTTTGCTCTGCAACTGGTGTACCCTCTGCACTTTGATTGACAGGATCAAGCAGTGAAAACATTAACATACCTGGCCCTGTCAATCAAAGTGGTAGGCCGTGAGAGCAGAGACTCTAGGTGTAATGGCAATGCCCTATTTGCTCCTAGAGGCTCATTTGCATATATTAAAACAACATTTTTCTCATCAATGAGGAGACATATGAACATGGGATCAATTCAGATGCCTTCAGCAATGCAGCTACATTAGGTCACCCATTTTTATAAATTCAAATCTGCTGACAGATGCCCGTTAAAGATGTTGGCCCATCTCACTAGGATATGCCAACCAATGTCAGATAGATGCTGGGAAGATGGGGGGGATTGGAACACTTATGGAGGTGAATGTAGAGCAGTGCTCAGCTATTTTTGGCACTTTCATAGAAGTGAATGGAGGGTGGTCGCACTTGTTCACTTTGAGGGCATTGTTCTAGAGAAAGGTGGAGGTGCCAGAGGTGAGACCCACATCTATCTGACAATGGTGGCACTAGCAATACGCCACAGATATGTGGGAGATGGGCCAACCCCTTTAAAACTTTTTGGGTAAAAAGATCTTTATTTCCACAATTTACTCTGTAGTATTGAATTGACATTAATAATTGGTGTTGAATGCAAAGGAATCAAAGTATTGTATTTGGCTTTTCCCCATCTAAACATAATTAAGATAGGACGGGCAGAGGTATGAACAGACATAGTACCTTTATTTATTAGTTATGATGAGCCATGGTGCACATCATGTATAATTAAAACAACTACAGCTTCTTTATCCCCAAGAAATACTGCAAAACCTGTAAATAAAAACTAGCTATGGGACTACAAGGAATTGGTCTTGTTTTCAGCCTGTCTTCTCAGCCATTTCCTTTAGCCTCAACACTAAAGCTGTCAGACTTAATTAAGAATTATTGAGAATAAGTATTTCAGCCCTATAAATCTACATTTGGTGAAAGTAACTTGGGCGTCTTTGCGAACATTTCTTTTTAAAGAAGCAATATCTCTTAGTGAAGCCTAATTTAGGTTCTTGTTATAAAACTTTATGCTATAAGTGGCTTTATAACTTTTCGCACAAAACAAGTCTTGTCAGGAAATAATTCTGATTATATTTCTGGTTTATTACTGTACTTAATGTTGACTTTGGTGCATTTATGTTTCGAACATTATTGGGCTGTGATCACTCTATCAGCCTCATTTAGTGCTTTTAAGCTGGCTTATTCAGAGATATTAGTGTTTGGAATACATTGTTTCTATTTTATACCAAGAAAAGCAAGGAAAGAAGGGAATTTGGTGCAATCCCTTGTATGTTCTCTAAATATTTTTTATTTAGTATTTGCACATAGTTTGTTGAAAATTGCAGCATATTGTAATGATTTTAACAGGAACTAATTTGTAGCTGTCATATGTATCATGTATCAAAATGGCAATTTTTTTTTTATAATTAATGAGAGGATGGGATCGTAGCACCCAGACAGATCCCCTCCACTATGTTTTGTCATTGGGGGAATTCTACCATTTAGAGTGTAAGTTGTCAATTATCATAATGGTGAAAGGTGCTGCCTTGAATCGGTAACTGTATCGGAAGCGCTCCTTGGACTTTTTTTTCTTTTAATTTGTGTTCCTTCTAAGGACTCCAACTATTGGGAGATTGGGGGCTCCCTTCTCCAGAGATAATGAGACTATGCATATATGTACCTCTCTATAATGAAAATTATTTGTTTAGTAGTAAGAGTACAGAATTTCACAACTCACTTATATGGTTTATGCAATAAATGATGTAAAAAATGAAAATCAATCATCATTCAGTACATGACAATCTCTTTCTAACAAAGCTAGAACTAGCCCAATACTTCACATTCATCCATAGATCCCCCTATTCATTGCTTCAGTTGCTCTGCTAAATTTATTTCAGGCTGGAAGATCAAGAGTCATGTCCTTTCTCAGGGTGTGTGTCCTTTCTGTTGTAGCTCTTTCCTCGTAACTGACACAGTGTCTAACAGAAGATAGAGCTGATAGCAGTTGAATATTTAAACTGAGCGCGTGCGACCACCTCAGTGAGGTGGACAAGAAATAAGGAATAAAACAAACCACAGGTGGCGCTGTACAGATAGATTCCATTCAATTACAAAAGTATTCAGATCCAGGTGCTGGTTTATTTATTTTTAATATTTTTCATGGCACAACTCCTTTAAATTACAATTGGGAAAGCTGCATGCGTAGAAGGCCACCTCTCATATAATTCTTCCTGGAGTGCCACACAAAATATGAGGGACCCATAAAAGGCCACACAGAGCATCATTCATGTTTTCCAGAACCTGTTCCTGAGCTGTGTGCCTCTCCTCTTCTCTCTCACATGAAATCTACATTTGAGGTACAGGAAAGATTTTTGTGTCCAGATGGTTGGGGAAGCATAAAATTTCATCTCGGGCCACAAGTTGTGCACCTGTGAAGTATGGACTACATACCTTGGCTAAACTTTCTAATGAAATAGTTTTGGAAAATATTACAGTTTTTTTTTATATAATTGTGCGGTCGATATGGTAAGTCCTTGAATGGTATTCATATTGACTTGCTCACTAACACATTTTAATAAGAGCTGCTGAGATAATCAATTGTACGGTTTGATTCAATTAACTAGCGTCCCATCACTTCAGCAGATGGCTCAAACCATTTGACTTTTATGAGGTGCCTTCTATGGAGCATAAAAGTAATTGCAAGAACTTACTGGTACGCACTTGATGTATTCAAACATAAACGAGAGATACTCTGAAGATACTTGCTAAATATGGAGAATAATGCAGCCAGCTGTTTTGCAGTATGCACTTTTTTGGCTTTTAGTTTGTGCTTTTGGAAATACAAAAAGTAATCATGAAATTAAGATAAATCCCATTTTGTACTTTTAGTTGCATGCTGTACAGCTCACCAGACGTAATGTCTATTATTGGTCTGGTAAAGTCTATTAGCATAATTGTATTGTGATTTATATACAATAGAAACTTTGTTTTTCTGTATATACTATGTATAAGTAGAATATTCTGATAAATGACCTTTATTTTATTCACCAATTACAGGATATGTACTGTGTAAGTGTAAAAAAAAATCCCTGGTTAACCCCAAATGTATGAAGTCATATAGCAAAGTAATTTCTATACACAAAAGCAGTAAAATCTGTCATACAGAAGAGTTAACTGACTTTCCTCGTGGCACTGTCACAGAATGCTACCCTTTTCATCAAGTCAGGTTATCAAATTTTGGATTGCTAGTGGTGCCTAAGAACACTACAAGTGGAAATGTCAACAAGTGACAGCAATTTAGCCTTTAGAGTGGTACATCATAGATGCTCTCAGGAAAAGTGATGTAGTTACAACATGCATAGTCAAATTCCAAATTGCCAAGAGCAGTTCATCAAGATCTTCGGGATTGGATTTCTGTGACTAAGCAATTACACATAAGGCTAAAATTTGATGTGCAGAGACAGGTTTAAAAGAACACTGCTGTTAGATTCTGCATCAATGGAATACACTTCCCTACCTAGTAATCTGATGAACAAGTTTGGATTTTCTAGTTGCCAATATTAACATGATTGAGCTGTCTTAACTAATATTTGATAAAGGATAAACAATGGTCAAGGATATTTATTATGGTAGTAGATATGGATTTGCTGTGCCACTGGACTTTCTGTTATTCTATTTGATCATTGTTCTAATGTGAATTCAACCATTTGAGAATAAATATACTTAAACAGGCTAAGTGACTAAATATATTTAGTAAATGTGATAAAAATATAAATCAGACAAATCACATACCGAACAGTAAAAGTAAATAATCATTGGCCTGCAACACAATGGGAGGGAGGGGGGGGGGGGGGGGGGGGAGACTCCCATCGCCATGTCATTAGGGATCGAACGATATTGATTTTTTAGGGCCGATACCGATACCGATAATTTGTCAACTTTCAGGCCGATAGCCGATAATTTATACCGATATTCTGGGTATTTTTATTTTTGAGGAAAAAAAAAATTTCCTACACAAATCTGCTGAAAATTAATGTTTATTGTTAATGTGTATTATTATTTTATTTTTTTTGTAAATCTTTTTCATTTATACTTAATATTTTTGTGTTTTTTTTTTTTTACTAACTTTTAGCCCCCTTAGGGACTAGAACCCTTGTCCCATTCACCCTGATAGATCTCTATCAGAGTGAATAGGATCTCGCACTCTCCCTGCTGCCCTGTGCTCTGTGCACACAGCAGCATGGAGCTGACTATGGCAGCCAGGGCTTCAATAGCGTCCTGGCTGCCATGGTAACCGATCGGAGCCCCAGGCTTACACTGCTGGGGCTCCGATCGGAGGAGCAGGGGAGAGGGGATCCTGTGGCCACTGCCACCAATGATTAGAACTGGGGGGGGGGGGGGCGCACTGCGCCACCAATGTTTTTACTATTGGGATGGGGGTGGGGGGGCGCACTGCGCCACCAATGACTAATACTAGGGGGCTTGAGGGGGGGGGGGCGCACTGCGCCACCAATGTTTTTACTATTGGGGTGGGGGGCGCACTGCGCCACCAATGATTAATACTAGGGGGCTTGAGGGGGGGGGGGGGGGCGCACTGCGCCACCAATGAAGATACCTCTCTTTCACATACAGGAGGCGGGAGCTGGCTGCAGAATCACATAGCCGGCTCCCGACCTCTATGAGCGGTAGCTGCGATCCGCGGCACCTAAGAGGTTAACTACCGTGGACCGCAGCTGCCGTTCATAGAGGTCGGGAGCCGGCTATGTGATTCTGCAGCCAGCTCCCGCCTCCTGTATTTGAATTAATGAAAGACTCATCTTCATTGGTGGCGCAGCGGCCACAGCCCCTCCCCTCCTCTTGTCTTCCGTCCTGTCATTGGAGGCAGCGGCAGCAGCATCACAGGGGGAGGAGACACTGCTTCCTTCTCCCCTGTGCTGCGGAGGGAACACAGAACGCGCTGAGAGCAGCGCGTTCTGTGTTCCCAATACGTTATCGGTATATCGGCAAAATAGATGCCGATACCGATAACGTTCAAAATCCTCAATATCGGCCGATAATATTGGCCAAACCGATAATCGGTCGATCCCTACATGTCATAGCACAATGAGGACACCCCATGGTAATACAAGAGAGACATAGTTACTTATAACTATTTGCATTTGTGTACATAAGTTTATCACTCAGGAATGCAGCCTTCTCAGCACAATGATATCCAACCATCCCTAACTCACTACATTACAAGGAATATCATTACAAACAATATAGAAGATTATATAATAACTAAAGGGCATAGTTATAGTACCGATAAGTCTCTAAGTATGTAAAATACAGTTACAACACAATCATGGGAGCCAGAAAACAAGAATGGACAGATGGATACAGCTAGAAAATAGATTTTCCAGGTATGCAGAACCCCTACTTGGAGGTCCATGGGCAAAGTCATGTATTGAATAAGTTCTGGAAACAGCACTCCATTGACTCACACCACTACCAAAAACCTCTCCAAGTGTATGGTTGGTATGAAGTGCTGATGCATGCAGTTATCTGCTGGACCAGAATCCAGAAAGGCCTGTTTGGTAAACTGGACATCACTACAACAACACAACCACAGGACTAGTTAACTTTGGAGAGAGAATGTCTTCACCTAGGGTTGTCTCTCCAATCCACCGTAGGCATTGGAGTTTCTCAGCTTGAATGGACAAGTCCTTACACAACAACCATTGCCATCACAGTCAAGGCACAAGTTACTTCTGTATATGTGCTGGCACTACTCTTCAAACAATTGGATTCTGTCCAAGACTCTGTCAAAGACCTTATGAAACACCAACAGAAAGTTCTGTAGATTATAGGTCAGGGTGTCACTTTATTCCCATTCTAGGGATGGCCTAGGCTAGAATGGTCAGAAGGAAACTGGTGAGCCTGTTTTTTGGTTGTTTGTTTCAGTTTTACATAATAAAGCATTTTTGAAAAAAAAAAAGATTTTTTAGTGTCTCCATATTCTGAGCCATAGTTTTTTTTAATTTTGAGCGACTGTCTTAGTCTACTTTCACACTAGCGTTCGGGTGTCCGCTCGTGCGCACCGTTTGAAGGGGCTCACGAGCGGCCCCGAACGCATCCGTCTCGCCCCAATGCATTCTCAGTGGAGGCGGATCCACTGAGAATGCATCCGCCTGCCAGCGTTCAGCCTCCGCTCCGCTCAGTGAGCGGA
The DNA here is from genome assembly GCF_905171765.1 of Bufo bufo. NCBI lineage: Eukaryota > Metazoa > Chordata > Amphibia > Anura > Bufonidae > Bufo > Bufo bufo. The sequence continues at coordinate 211,908,637 of NC_053393.1, forward strand.
CACCTGAACGCTCCTTGCAGCGTTCGGGTGTCCGCCTGGCCGTGCGGAGGCGAGCGGATCCGTCCACACTTACAATGTAAGTCAATGGGGACGGATCCGCTTGAAGATGAAACAATATGGCTCAATCTTCAAGCGGATCCGTTCCCCATTGACTTTCAATGTAAAGTCTGAACGGATCCGCTCAGACAACTTTCACACTTAGAAAATTTTCTACGTTTTAATGCAGACGCATCCGTTCTGAACGGATGCGAACGTCTGCATTATCGGAGCGGATCCGTCTGATGAAACATCAGACGGAAACGCTCCGAACGCTAGTGTGAAAGTAGCCTTATATAGGAGCTCATTTTTTTCTGTATGAGATGATGGTTTGATTGTTACTATTTTAGGGTGCATATGGCTTTTTGATTGCTTGGTATTGCACTTTTTGTGATATAAGGTGACTCAAGGTGAATGACTCACTGGTCTAAGAGAGAGCATAAGAACCCCACTGACAGGAGGAGGAGAGGCAACAGAACACTGGCAAGAGAGTAGCATGATAGTGCTACTCTGGTGGCTTTATTCACTGGAAGTAAGCATGAGGACGCAAGGGGACAGGCAGCAGGGCTCTAGTGAGTGCTCCAGTGGCTGTATCAATTGGGTGAGGTGAGACAGTGATAGCCACATAGTGCTGGAATAATAATATCGTACATGGCTTAAGTTTTTTTTATGGTTCCCTAAAGTGGAATGAAAGCAAATCTTAACTAACAAAGCAACAATCTTGCATTCTATATTGTGTGCTTGTACCACTGTGGAATTAAGGGGAATATTTTTTCAGCCTAACACTGCCCTATGCAGAAGGGGCATATATAAAATGGTTTGCAGAGTGTGGTGTAGAACTTGACTGGTCTGCAGCTCAACTTAACTAAAAAGCTTTGAATTATCTTGAAGAATAAGTGCATGCCAGGTAATGTCAAGTCTCAGAGCTGACTTAGGCTACTTTCACACTAGCGTTCGGGTGTCCGTCTGGCCCCAATGCATTCGTCTGGCCCCAATGCATTCTCAGTGGAGGCGGATCCACTGAGAATGCATCCGCATGCCAGCGTTCAGCCTCCGCTCCGCTCAGTGAGCGGACACCTGAACGCTGCTTGCAGCGTTCGGGTGTCCGCCTGGCCGTGCGGAGGCGAGCGGATCCGTCCACACTTACAATGTAAGTCAATGGGGACGGATCCGCTTGAAGATGACACAATATGGCTCAATCTTCAAGCGGATCCGTTCCCCATTGACTTTCAATGTAAAGTCTGAACGGATCCGCTCAGACAACTTTCACACTTAGAAAATTTTCTAAGTTTTAATGCAGACGCATCCGTTCTGAACGGATGCGAACGCCTGCATTATCGGAGCGGATCCGTCTGATGAAACATCAGACGGATCCGCTCCGAACGCTAGTGTGAAAGTAGCCTTACATGAATACCTATACCAACGTTCCAAGATCTTGTGGAAAACCTTTCTAGAAGAGTTTTACCAGCAAAGGGCCATAAAAAATACATATTACTGTTGTAATTAAATCCGCTATATATGGCTGTTAGCAGTAAACTGGGCAAAAGAGTAAAGAAAGGCATTGTGTCCGATATTGCTGTCACCAACAAACACATGACTAATGTTTTTCACCCAAAAAATATTACTTCAATCGAATACAGTGATCCCTCAAGATACAATGACCTCAGGATACCCATCGTAAGTTGAACATAGATTCAACATACAGTACAATGCCTCAGACTCAGATCCAACCAATCAAGGCTTCTCTGGTAAAATAGCTGTATTAGTTGCAAGTTAGCAGCCATTCCTGACTGTTATATGTAAGGACATGCTTAATTTGTCTTAATTATCTGCTTATTTTTTCTCAAATCTTTATTTTTTGTTATCTTGGATGACATTTTGGGGCTTTGGAACCAATTACTCAACAACCGATTACAATGGTATCAACATACATAGATTTTTCTGGAAACAAATATTGTAACTTGAGGGACCACTGTATTCAAGAAATAATAGGAGCATTCTCAATTTTAAACATCTGATATTGGCCCATTAAAAGTTTCTGAATTCCAGGATATTTGATTATTATTTTGATATATTTTTTGATCATCAGAGCTGGTCTCTATAGGGTTAAACTTTGGAAGCAGAACTGTTAGTTTACAATAAAATACAAGAAATGTTCAGCCATTGAAAAGAAAAGAAAGTTAACATGATTTAGAATAGCTCCAACTCACAGTATTTTAATAGCAAAACAAAAGATATACTAGTACAGAATCTAAGCTGAATTGTTTCAACAGTTTACTATGATACATGTGTCACAGTTCTGTTTTATGCTCTAATGCAGTCATATGGAATAAAATATTCCCTATTTTCTACAGTATAGCACTGAGCAAAATTATTGCCTTTATACTCAATACAAAAAAAATAAAAAATACAACCAAGCACGTGATGGAACAGAAAAGGAAAAGATTAGAAAATATCTCGAGCCAAGCAAAACAACATTTGAAAATTAATAGCTTAGAGTCTCTGCAGTAAAGCAGGAAGATCTTGACATTTTCTCATTTATCGCAAAATCTCTTAAGTATGAGCAGAACTATTTTTAATTAAACCAATAGTACTTAAGGCTAATCCTCTACTGGATACCAGTTGTGCAAATAGAAAAAGCAAATGCCTGCATCAGAAAACAAAATAAGACAATAAAAATCAACGAAGGAAAGAGAAGCTGAAGCTCTTATTATCTGCTGGTTGCTTTATGCTTCACTAGGAAACTTTCAATTGTCAAAAATGTGTACTGGGATAATAAAAGCATTGGTATGTGCTGAAATGTCATGTTTGTTTCAACAATAAGAAAAGAAAATGGTAAGTAAATGGTAAATGGTATATACACGGTAAAAACTTTAAACCTGAAAGCATTGGCCCTTTAAGATTGATGAGGAAGGAGTTGTAGAGGACAAGGAGGAAAAAGATAATTTATTTTTAAAAAAATTCTCCACTGTATTCACTGAGAAAAATGTAATGCACGATGAAATGAAGAGTGCCAAAGTAATCTCCCCACTAAATGTGGGCTGTAAGATTAAAATAGACAAATTACGTGTCCAGATAGCATACACCCCAGTATCCTAAGTGTACTTTCACACTAGCGTTATTCTTTTCCATCCTAGGGGCTCAATACCGGAAAAGGGGTTCAATTTCCGTCCTACGGGCTCAATACCGGAAAAGAACTGATCTGAACTGATTTATCCTAATGCATTCTGAATGGAGAGCAATCTGTTCAGGATGCATCAGGATGTCTTCAGTTTAGTCTTTTTGCCTTTTCAGTACTGAGATAATACCGCAGCATGCTGCGGTTTTATCTCCGTCCAAAATTCCGGAACACTTGCCGGAATGCCGGATCTGGCATTTTTTCTCCAATGAAATGCATTAATGCCGGACCAAGCCCTGGCAAAACCGGCATTGCGGTCTGCGCATGCTCAGAACCGCAAAAAATGTGAAAAATAAATAAATTCCGGATCCGTTTTTTCCGTATGACACCGGAGAGACGGATCCAGCATTTAAACGCATTTGTCATACGGATCAGGATACTGATCCGTCTGACAAATGCCATCAGTTTGCATACGTTTTGACGGATCCGGCAGGCAGTTCCGGCGACGAAACTGCCTGCTGGAATCCTCTGCCGCAAGTGTGAAAGTACCCTTAGAGAGTTAAGTAATATAAAAGAAATATCCTTATTTCTGATATTTAAAAACTCTATAAAGACAGGGTCTGTTTCATAGGACTGGCGCTTAGCAAATGTAATGGCAATGTTCAAAAAAGGCTAAAAAACCGAGCCCTGAAACTACAGGCCTCTGTAGAGGGTGAACTGAAGGTTGTGTATAACACAAAATCAACATGGGGTTATAAGGAATCAGTCCTGTCAAACTACTCTAATCAGTTTGTATGAGGGAGTAAGTTCTAGAATGGACCAGCGTGAGTCGTTATATGTGACATATCTTGACTTCTCCAAAGGTTTTGATACTTGGTGGTAAGTACCTGGCTAAGTGATAGAAAACAGAGGGTAGTTATTAACGGTCCATAATCAGATTAAGTCACCATTGCTATTGGGGTACCACGGGTCAGTATTGGGCCATATTCTGTTCAATATATTTATTAATGATCTTGTAGAAGGCTTGCACAGTAAAATATCACTGATGATACTAAACTTTGTAAAGTAATTAACACACAGATGGATCTGGATAGATTGGAGGTTTGGACAGAGAGGTGTCAGATTAGGTTTACCACTGATAAATGTACGTTTATACACATGGGAACCAAAAATACAAGTCACCAGTACATACTAAATGGAAAAACACTGTATAACACTGACATGGAAAAGGACTTAAGGGTACTTTCACACTAGCGGCGTTGTTAGAATCCGGCAGGCAGTTTCGGCAAGCCGTGTACAAACAGATAGCTATTTTTTGATACACCGGATCTGTCTCATTCGGTATCATCTGGACTAACAGATCCAGTATTTAAATTTCGACAAAGATCAAAAGCCCGCGCATGCGCAGACCATGAAACCGGATCCGATGATGCGGCAATTTCCGGAACACTTGGATCAGGCATTAATACATCTCTATGGAAATTAATGCCGATATTGGGATTTTGGCCGGAAAAAATACTGTAGCATGCTGCGGTATTTTGTCCGGTCAAATACCGGACAAGGGACGGAACGGAAGACATACTGATGCATACTGAACGGATTGCTTTCCATTCAGACTGCATTAGGACAAAACAGAGGCATTTTTTCCGGTATTGAGACCCTTTACTGGATTTCAATACCGGAAAAGAATAACGCTAGTGTCAAAATACCCATAAACTGCTACAACCAGGTCAGGAGGCTACTGCCAAGACCAATAAGATTATGGGGTGTATTAAAATGGGCATTTATGCACAGGATGAGAACATAGCTCCGCCACTTTACAAATCACTAGTCAGATGGCACAGGGGGTATTGCCCAGTGGACATCAAAGACATAGCAGAGCTTGAGACGGTTCATAGGAGGGCAACTAAAGTAATACATGGAATGGGTGGACTGCAATACCCAGAAAGCTTATCAAAAGTAGTGTTATTTAGTTTAGAAAAAAACTATTGAGGGGAGATCTAATACCTATATATAAATATATCAAAAGTCAATACAGAGATCTCTCCCATGATCTATTTACACCCAGGACTGTGATGAGGGGCAATCTTCTAAGTCTAGAGGAAAGAAACTTTCTACATCAACAAAGAAGAGGATTCTTTATTGCAAGAGCAGTGTGACTATGGAAGTCTCTGCCGGAGGGTGTGATGGTGAACTCACTAAAAGAGTTCAAGACGGATGAATTTCTGGAGTGTAACAATATTACAGGTTATAGTTAGTAGATTTCTGGAGAAGGGTTGTTGATCCAGGGAGTTTTTCTGATTGACTGATGGGGGGTAGCGAAGGAATTATTTTTTCCCTAAAATGAGGAAAATTGGCTTCTACTTCATGCTTTTTTTTGCCTTCCTCTGGATCAACTTTGCATGATAACAGGCTGACCTGTATGATCGTATGTCTTTTTTCAGCCTTACAAACTATGGTACTATGAAAAAGCTGAAAAAATGTTTATCAGGGGTGAGTAGTTTAAGCCTTAGCGTCTGTAAAGTGAGGGTTTTAATTGGTTCTTCCCCTTTAACTTCATGTACCTGCTTAGTGATGTCTATACCTGTCGAAATTTCTGCAGTATGAGATAACTGTAAATGCGTACTAACCGTTAGGTGGGGCTGTGGGGACAGGAGAGTAGAAAACACTTTGTTTTGGAACAGGGTAAGATGTCTTGCAACCATCACCTCTCTTTGTATCATTTAGGCATCGGCCGAGTGCCATGTTGGTCCATGAGCTAGTCCATTTGTTAACAACTCTCGGTGACTTCTACTTTACGTAATCTTTGTCTTTGTATATATCTTTTTTCATCCTTCTGTAAATTCTCTTTTTGCATCTAAGTCGTGTTGTCTAGTTTTTCCTGAATTTCTGATCCCACCATTAAACAGTGTCTCAAACTATTTAACATGACAGTTTTGTGTTCACTTCTAACAGTATTTGTGAATCTCCGCTGCCAGTTTTGCAAGAGGAAGCAGGGAGGGGGTAGGTGCGTAGTATCAGGACTTTCTATGATATGTAGTTAACCACCTGCCATCTGGGCCATTTGCCCCCTTCCTGACCAGGCCAAATTTTGCAAAACTGACATATCTCACTTTATGGGTAATAACTTTGGAACGCCTTTATTTATCCAAGTCATTCAGAGATTGTTTTCTCGTGACACATTGTACTTCATGATAGTCATAAATTTGAGTCAAAATATTTCACCTTTATTTATGAAAAAATCCCAAATTTACCCAAAAATTTGAAAAATTCACAATTTTCTAAATTTTAATTTCTCTGCTTTTAAAACAGAAAGTGATACCTCATAAAATATTTATTATTTAACATTCCCCATATGTCTACTTTATGTTGGCATCATTTTGGAAATGTCATTTTATTTTTTTAGGACGTTAGAAGGCTTAGAAGTTTAGAAGCAATTCTTCAAATTTTTAAGAAAATTGCCAAAACCCACTTTTTAAGGACCAGTTCAGGTCTGAAGTCACTTTGTGGGGCCTACATAGTGGATACCCCCATAAATGACCCCATTGTAGAAACTACACCCCTCAAGGTATTCAAAACCGATTTTACAAACTTTGTTAACCCTTTAGGCGTTCCACAAGAATTAAAGGAAAATGGAGATCAAATTTTTAAATTTCACTTTTTTGGCAGATTTTCCATTTTAATCAATTTTTTTCTTTAACACATCGATGGTTAACAGCCAAACAAAACTCAATATTTATTACCCAGATTCTGCGGTTTACAGAAACACCCCACATGTGGTCATAAACTGCTGTATGGGCACACGGCAGGGCGCAGAAGAAAAGGAACTCCACATGGTTTTTAGATGCCATGTCCCATTTGAAGCCCCCTGATGCACCCTTACAGTAGAAACTCCCAAGAAGTGACCCTATTTTGGAAACTAGGGGATAAGGTGCCAGTTTTATTAGTACTATTTTTGGGTACATATGATTTTTTGATCAATCATTATAACACTTTATGGGGCAAGGTGACCAAAAAATTGGTTGTTTTAGCACAGTTTCTATTTATTTATTTTTACAGCGTTCACCTGAGGGGTTCAGTCAAGTGACATTTTTATAGAGCAGATTGTTACGGACGTGGCGATACCTAATATGTATACTTTTTCTCATTTATTAAAGTTTTACACAATAATAGCATTTTTGAAACAAAAGAAATTATGTTTTAATGTGTCCATGTTCTGAGAGCTATAGTTTTTTTTAATTTTTTGAGAGATTTTCTTATGTAGGGGCTCATTTTTTGCGGGATGAGGTGACTGTTTTATTGGTACTATTTTGTGGGGGGACATACGCGTTTTTGATCACTTGGTGTTGCACCTTTTGTGATGCAAGGTGACAAAAATTGCTTGTTTTGACACACTTTTTTTTTTTTACGGTGTTCACCCGAGGGGTTAGGTCATGTGATATTTTTATAGAGCTGGTTTTTACAGACGCGGCAATACCTAATATGTATACTTTTTTTTATTTTTTCTATTTTTAACTTTTTTTTTTTCATTCCTTACTTGGGGACTTTTTTTTTTCACATGTGAAACTTTTTTTTATTCTTTTATTTTCAACCTTTTATTTTTATTTTTTTTATTTTACACTTTTCCTCCCCCATAAGGTCATACAAGACCTCTGGGGGACATTTACTTCACTTTTTTTTTTTTTTTCACTGACATAGTAGCCCCAGTTGCAGGACAAATACACCCCTAGAGAGGCTGTACAGCAGCAATCCAGCACTGTACAGCCTCAGAGCAGGGCTGATCGAGGTCTCTGACCTCACACAGCCCCTGCACTCTCCATAGCGCTTCCTTCTCGGTGAGCGCTGTGTCTGCAGCGATCCGGAAGGCAGGGACACCTGGGCACTGTCCCTGCCTTGTCTTAGGGTTGCCCTGGTGTCACTGACAGCGGGCAACCCGATCAGCAGCTGCACGATTAGCGTGCAGCTGCTATTTCTGAAAGGACGTTTTAAAACGTGCTTTCAGAAATAGAGGTCCACCCATAGGACGTTTATATCCTATGGGCGGACGTAAAGCAGTTAAGAAATATATATTTAAAAAAAGGATGGCAATCAGTCTGTCTTCATACTGCCTAAAGAGAATCCTTTCCTGACAGAGATTCAGGGCCGGCGCCACCAGTAAGGCGAACTAGGCAGTAGCCTAGGGCGCCACTTAGCAGGGGGCGCCCGCCGCGGTTTAAAAAAAAAGAAAAAAAAAGTTGGTTATAACTAACTCAACAGTGGCGGCCGGCCGGCGGCGCCCCTCATGCAGGGGGGGCACATCGGCGCAGCAGACTAGAGAGACAGTCTGTCACTGACAGTGACAGTCTGACACGGTCACCGCTGTCTGTCTCTCTGGTGGTCTGACGTCCTCCTGACTGAGTGACTATTCTAACTGCTGCTAGCTTACGCTGGCTTACCTGGCTTCAGGCTGCATTGCAGAGGGTGGAGCGGAGGCGGAGCTCTGCTGACTTTGGAGCTAATGAGTAATGATCTTCTTGATTTGAACTCCCTGACCCCTCCCACCCTTGAGCACGTGACGCAGAGTCAGAGAGAGGGGTGGAGCGAAGGAGGAAGAAGAGACGGCGTTAAGGCCGCACACTGAGCAGCCCAGCAGCCGAGCAGCCAGCCACGGCCACAGTGGCCACCAGTGGCCCACCACCAGCAATTTGCCTCCCCGACCCCCAGTGCGGCAGTGCAGTGCCTGTGCCTTCTCCTTCTGGGACAGAACTAGAAGTGGGCTCCTAGCCTCCTACCTGCCTGGACTGGAGTGCAGCCTGCAGGTGCAGCTTCTTTCTTCTTCCCCAGGACCCCAGCCAGGGCGACATTGGTGAATGGTGTACGTACCGTGTTTGTCTCCAGTCCCCAGAGCCCGACCAAGAGCCAGACTGCAGCCAGATACCAGCTCATCTTATTGTCCTGGACTGGTAAGTAGTCAGTAGACAATGCAATATGTTTATTATTTACTGTATTTTTTGCCTTATAAGACGCACTTTTTCCCCCCAAAAGTGGGGGGAAAATGGCCGTGCGTCTTATAAAGGGAATTGGGGATACTTCGCTGGCCGCTATGCTGCACAGCGCGGCCAGCGAAGTATCAGTGTGGAGGGAGGAGGCGGGGACACTCATGGCGGGGCCCGGTGCAGTGACTCTACTCTAATACAGCAGCTGTTGAGTACATTCAATCCGAATGGGTCCGCAATTACTGTACTGTACGTACTGTACTAGTACCTTATGTATAGCATTAAGATGGCGCAGACCGGCAGCTCCCTCGGTCATGCGCCGCCTGCCGCAGCTCCCTCCTCATGCGCCGCCTGCCCGTCTGCCTGTTCATTCATAAAGTGAGATAAGCAGGCAGGCGGCGCATAAGGAGCTGCCGGTGCAGGCAGGCGGCGCATGACCGAGGGAGCTGCCGGTCTGCGCCGTCTTAATGCTATACATAAGGTACTACAGTAAGTGCAGTACAGTAATTGCGGACCCATTCAGATTGAATGGACTTAACAGCTGCGGCGGGGCCCGGTGTATTAGAGTAGAATCACTGCACCGGGCCCCACCATGAGTGTCTCCGCCTCCTCCCGCCACACTGATGCATCTGATGGGGGATCTGTAGATGACACTTATGGGAATCTGTGGATGACATAAGTGTCATCCACAGATCCCCCCCCATAACAGTGCGTCATCCACAGACCCCCCCATAACAGTGCATCATCCACAGATCCCCCCCATAACAGTGCGTCATCCACAGATCCCCCATAACAGTGTGTCATCCACAGATCCCCCCCATAACAGTGCGTCATCCACAGATCCCCCCATAACAGTGCGTCATCCACAGATCCCCCCCATAACAGTGCGTCATCCACATATCCCCCCATAACAGTGCGTCATCCACAGATCCCCCCATAACAGTGCGTCATCCACAGATCCCCCCATAACAGTGCGTCATCCACAGATCCCCCCTATAACAGTGCGTCATCCACAGATTTCCCACATAACAGTGCGTCATCCACAGATCATCTGATAAAGGGGGGGGACAATTTTTATCTTGCCTAGGGCGGCAAAAATCCTTGCACCGGCCCTGCAGAGATTGATAACATTTTGTTCAACATTAGCTGCATTGTACGGCAGCCTGTATTCTTCAAGCTCTCATGATGACACATCTGTTTCTGCTGATAGGTGTGCAAGGCAACCTAATAGTTGTGATTGACCTTGTGAAGGGACTAGTGCAGTCCTGAAACACGTTTTTAAACAACCAAATAAAGTCTTCAACATTGTTCCTAGCCCAGGGTTCTTGTTTCACAGCAGCTACACAGTCCATCTTCTGTATTTTTCTGCAAGGCAACCTAAGGGCATTTCAAATTCCCTGCAGTTTTGTCTATTATCAAAATGCTACCATACATCAGTTAAAGGAGTTTTTTTTTTTGTTTTTTTTGAGCCAGCACCACACTCACTTATTGGATGTGTCTAGAATTGCAGTTCAGCTACATTAAAGTATTGGGGCTTGGCTGTAACATCACACATAAGCTGTGGACAGATGGTTCAGTATGTGTTGTTGGCAACAATTGTCATGTGTTTGCATGGCCCTCTATTACTACAGTGAAGTAAAGAGTTGTAGAAAATATTTTCTTCATCTGAGGAAAAAGCTCCAATTTTCTGCCCTATCGTGAAATCAAAATACCCTAGCCATGGCAGATTGGCTGGTTGGCACCTCCAGGCACTCAACACCCAAGGCACACTCCCTACTAGGGTTGTTTCGATACCAAAATTTTGATTTGGTTTTAATACCATAAAAAAGTATTGCGATACTCGATACCATGCGAAAAAAATAAAACGCCCCAAAAAGTCGCGTGCATTCTGCATTTTATGGAACGTCCGGCCCATAATAGAACAGTTCTATCCTATTGTTTGGGGGGACAAGGTGACAAAAAAAAAATTGTGAATCGCGCAGTCTCTTTTCTTTTTTTTCTTTTACAGTGTTCACCGCATAAGAGAGATTTTTTAATATTTTGGACTTTTCGGACGTGGCGATATGTAATATTTTATTTAATTATTGTTTATATATTTTATATGTAAAATTAGGAAAGGGGGTTATTTATACTATTTTGGTGTATTTTTAAAACTTTTTTTTTTACAGTTTATTTAACTATTTCCCCCCTTAGGGGTAGAACCTGGGATCTTTTAATCCCTTGTCCTATTCACCCTAATAGATCTCTATTAGGGTGAATAGGATCTTACACTGTCCCTGCTGCCCTGTGCACACAGCAGCAGGGAGCTGACCATGGCAGCCAGGGCTTCAGTAGCGTCCTGGCTGCCATGGTAACCGATCGGAGCCCTAGGATTACACTGCTGGGGCTCCAATCAGAAATGCCACTGCCACCAATGAGAGTAGGTGAGGGGACTCTGTGGCCACTGCCACCAACGATTTTAATACTGTGAAGGGGGGGAGGGCGCACTGCGCCACCAATGTTTTTTAAACTGGGGACAGGGGGGAGGGCGCACTGCGCCACCAATGTTTTTAATACTAGGGACGGGGAAAGGGAGGGCGCACTGCACAACCAATAATAATTAACGTTTAATATACAAAATACAGCTGGCGGCAGAAACACATTGCCGGCTTCCGACCTCTGACAATGCGCTGCGATCAGCGTCAGTTAACCCCCTCAGGTGGGGCACCTGAGGGGTTAATTGCCGTGGATCGTAGCACCCTGTCAGAGGCAGGGTGCCGGCAATGTGTTTCTGCCGCTTGTATTTGTAATGTATTAAACGTTAGTCATCATTTGTGGCGCAGTGGCCACAGCCCCTTCCCTCCTCCGCCCCTCTGCACTCTCCTTGGTGGCAGCGGCAGCACAGGGGGAGGGAGAGACCGCTTCCTTCTCCCCGTGCTGCTGAGGGAACATGGCCGCGCTGAGAGCAGCGCGCTCATGTTCTCTGATACTGGGCTGTATCGATAACAACCCTACTCCCGAAACAACCCTACTCCCTACTGTATCTCGCTCTGCCTTTGCTGGCAAGAGACCACAGGACCATCAACACTGGAGCAGCATGGGATCTAAGATGTTCCAAATGTTCCAATACTCGTAGCCAGGAATCAGGACAGGCAGAGTTTGTGCATACTCATAACAAAGCCATGATAAGGGCAGGCAGCAGAGTGACAGAGTCAGTAAACAGTAAGGTACACGGGCAAACAGAAAAGCCTTCACCTTCACTAGGACTAGTAAGCTAGAATACCTAAACCTCAGGCACCTCCCCTTTGGGTAAGGCACCTTAAGTACCCAGAGATATACAGCCATTGGCTGGCAGAGATTGAAGTAGTTTTGTAATTGTGGGCAGGCACTAGTAGAGTGATGCGGCGCTGGTGCCCGCCCCAGATAGCATGACGTTGGTGAGCATGGAGTGCCCACACCATTTTTTTCCCTTTAAAGCCAAAAAACTCCATTGTACTTAATCTAAAGCAAAAGTAATTTCCTTGGTCATACAGATAAATTTAGGCGGGCCTTACACAGTGGCCCCTCAAAAAACAATATATGTGTATATGTGTTCCAGGATGACTATTGGAAGTGTAAACTATTATAGCTTGAGACCATAACACTATGGAAAACTAGTAGTTGTGTGCAAAGCTCCCCAAATATCACCCAAAAATAAGAAAAAATGAAGACTGAAGAGAAATAATCAGATAACTAATATAAATATTTCAAGTCTTTACATTTAATATAAAGAACAAGCTATCAGAAGCTATCAGATTATAGGTAGAAGACGGGAACTTTTTCAGGGTCTTGTACAATACACATAGTGTACCATAAAAATATAATGCAGCCACCCTCACTTGGTGTCCAAAGGAGAAGCTGATCCTGACACAGGATTGCAGTACAGAACATGTAGTACTGTAATGTACTATAGAGAGGGGCTACTATAGAGGCCTGGTTGCGCCAGTACCTTCAACATACTTTTACATGCTGCTTTGGGTGTTGTGCTCCCAGCGCAACACATTCATGCGAGCCTCTCTACCCTGCAAACCCAACCACCTATCCCACAGTCCTACCAATGAGCGCTGCTCACTTTTCTTTTTCTTTCAGACCCTTTTTCACATAGTCAAATGAAGATGTAAATTTCTTTCCTTTACGTCAGTCCTCTGGTTACCTAAACTACACTTGGTCTTAAACTGGATTTTTATATTTTAACAAAGATGAAAGCGCAGTTTGTAAGTAGTCCTAGGTATCATTTAACACAGCATCATTGCCTCCAATTGTAACATTAAAATGTGTGAGTCTGAGAAGGGGTCAATAGCCTTCATCATGCCATGAAACAAAAATATTTAAGGTCTAAAGAGTTAAGGGAGTTGTGGCGAAACTAACCTCGCCACTGGGTTTTGGAGGGGCCTGGTTGCCAGCCTCTTGCCCCAGGATTATGGGCCCTCTCATCAACCCATGTTAAACTAAAACCCCATGGCGATTTGACTGTGTTTGTGGCATCTGAGCGCTGTTTGGATATTTTGAGCGCTCAGATCCAAGACATCTGGGGATATGTTAAATGTCTATGTTACTGTAATAGTTGGGACATTGTATATTTAAATAGTGATATCTGTCCTATTGTCCCCACGTGTGTATTGGCGATTTCCTTTTGTCCTGAGAGATAATTGAATTACTCCTCGGTTGTCTCCAGGACAGAAGACATTGTGTATTCTCCTGCCTGTGATAATTACCTCAACCCATTGTGTAAGGTAATTGTATCACAGGCAGAGGGGAGGATTTTTGTGTGGGAGTGTTTTACTGTATTGTACGTGTTTATTGGTTCTCTTACAAAACCCTGTGGGTGGTACTACTGTGTAAAAATGTTATATAAGATCAATAAACGCACAGCTCTGGGTGACCACTGCTTGACCCTCAACACGGAGCCTAGTCTCGTTCTTGGGGGGATTCACTGTATGCTGTTAGAGACTGATTGCTAGGAGTGTAAGCCGCTTGGGTGCGTTTCTTATTAGTCTGCTAGCAGCTATTCGTGAGGTTCCGTTTGGAGTTTGAAGCATTTTTGGAGTATGCCGTTACAGGAGTTATCCCATGACCAATGTAAAAAAAATTAATATCATACATAATCTAGTACATGGCAACCTATTTTTTAACACAGCTAGAACCAGACCTGTACCTCACATGGATTCAGAGATCTCCCTGTTCATTGCTCCAATTGTTTTGCTAGATTTATTTCAAGCGTCAGCTTAGGGGGCATGTCCTTTTTTAATTCCTTAAGGACCGGGCTCATTTTCACCTTAAGGACCAGGCCATTTTTTGCAAATCTTACCAGTGTCACTTTATGTAGTGATAACTTTAAAATGCTTTGACTTATCCAGGCCATTCTGAGATTGTTTTTTTGTCATATATTGTACTTCATGACACTGGTAAAATGGAGTAAAAAATAATCATTTTTATTTATAAAAAAAATACCAAATTTACCAAAAATTTTGAAAAATTGTCAAATTTCCAAGTTTCAATTTCTCTACTTCTATAATACATAGTAATACCTACAAAAATAGTTATTACTTTACATTCCCCATATGTCTACTTCTTGTTTGGATTATTTTGGGAATGAAGTTTTGGGGGACGTTAGAAGGCTTAGAAGTTTAGAAGCAAATCACCAGTTCAGGTCTGAAGTCACTTTGTAAGGCTTACATAATAGAAGCCACACAAAAATGACCCCATTCTAGAAACTACACCCCTCAAGGTATTCAAAACTGATTTTACAAACTTTGTTAACCCTTTAGGTGTTCCACAAGAATTAATGGAAAATAGAGATAAAATTTCAAAATTTCACTTTTTTGGCAGATTTTCCATTTTAATAATTTTTTTCAGTTACAAAGCAAGGGTTAACAGCCAAACAAAACTCAATATTTATGGCCCTGATTCTGTGGGCCCTGATAATGTGGGAATAACACACACCTGGCCATGGAACAGCTGAAAAGCCAATTGTCCCATTACTTTTGGTCCCTTAACAAGTGGGAGGCACATATGAAAACTGTTGTAATTCCTACTCCGTTCACCTGATTTGGATGTAAATACCCTCAAATTAAAGCTGACTGTCTGCAGTTAAAGCACATCTTGTTTGTTTCATTTCAAATCCATTGTGGTGGTGTATAGAGCCACATATGTTAGAATTGTGTCGATGTCCCAATATTTATGGACCTGAATGTATATTGTACAGTATATTCTTAGATTGACTAAATAAATGTCACAGCTTGGCGAAAATTTGTCTTGCTAAGCCGTAGCATGTACTGTATATTAAACAGCCTTATAAACTCCAGTGACTAGTATTTAATGTCACAGATTTTTTTTTTTGTTTTATCTTGTATTCCACGTTATTAAATAAAGATAATATAAGGCATCCCCCCGAAAATAAGACCTCCCCGATAATAAGGCCTCCCCGATAATAAGGCCCCCCGGAATATAAGGTCCCAGAAGTTAGTGTAAGGCGTCTGAATCCTCTGGATCATAGCGGCGGGCGCCGCCGCGCAGCTCACTGATTGGCCGCAGCGCAGACAGAGCTGTTCAGGCGGTGTGAGGTCTCTTTAAATCAGAGAGCCCGCGCCGCCGCCAGAACAAGCTTCCGCCTGCCGCTCGCTCTGCCCTGACAGAGTCTGGCTGACTCGCATTTCGACAGTGAGTGAGTTGCGCAGGGCAGGAGTCGGGCACATTGTGTGGAATCTGGCTGGCACGGACACACAGGGGTGACTGAGGTGGGGGGGGGAAATGTCTGATAAAGTGGTTGGGGGATGTCTGGTGAAGGTGGGAGGGGGGAGAGACTAAATAATCCACTGACCGCTGGCACAGGGGAGGGGGGTCACTTAAAATGACACAGGGGGATCAGAGGGGGGAATCAAAATGACACAGGAGGATAAGAAAGGGGTACTAAAATGGTAATCCCCCCTCAGATTCTCCTGTGTCATTTTGATTCCCCCCTCTGATCCCCCTGTGTCATGGAAAAATAAGACATCCCTGAAAATAAGACCTAGCGCATCTTTGGGAGCAAAAATTTATATAAGACACTGTCTTATTTTCGGGGAAACAGGGTAAGACCAGCTATTTAGATCCTGGTCTTAGTCCATGTCGGCTGCCTCTTTATGTATAAGTCGTCAGCCTCAATATAACTTAGGCGCTTTACTGGCGGCCGCGTCACTTGCCTAAATCTATGCCAGCTCCCTTGCTGGTGTAGATTTAAGTCATTTTCTACTCCAAAAACCGGCATGAAAAAGGATGAATCAGATGAGCCTGCTGGCCCACCCCCGTCCACGCCCACACCACACCTCCTTAAAAAAGGGGTACGTGGCGTACACGCAGAAAAAAAGCATACAGTTTGCTTCAAAACAACTTTTTGACAAAATCTGGGGTTTAAATACGCCAAAATGTGGTGTATATTTCTTTATAAATGACCCCTGTATTTAAATATCTTTTGTTTGGCTTTTATGTCTTTTGCAGCACCCAATCTTCATGATGGGCTGCTAGTATTCCCTCAGCTCCTGATTTGGGGCATGTTATCACTTCGGAAATCATCCTAGCACAGAGCCTAGATTTCATTTCACTTGCCCTCTTGGACCCCTCCACTCCTACCCTCTACCTCCATCAGTTCCCAGTCAATAGATCTTCTATCCTTATCATTACAACAGTTTTCTGACTGTGCTGCAGAGAAACAGCACTAGATGAGGCCCACGTATGTGATATTAACTATGACAAGATATTTTGGGATAGTCCTCCAGTCATGAAACATCACGTGTTTGAGATAAGGGGTCAGAGATATGGGGTCAGAGATATGGGGTCATGTCATCCTGTTTGTAATCGGCGAATAAGGTCAGAAATGGAAGGAGCATATTCCAAGATTTTAATATTCAAAAACATTCCTGATCTGAAATTTAAGTTATGAAAAATCCTGCCAGTGATGTACCGTTCAATCACACACATCGGTCACGGGGACCTGAAGAGACTGGAAAGTGAGCCGCATCTCCGGAACAACGGCACTGTAGAAAAGAGTGTGTGTGTGTATATATATATATATATATATATAGTGGTGAAGTGAATGGTAGATGTGCGGCGGGGGTGTATATCTCAGTCCACACACCTAGTCCACTACAGGTGTTCACCTGGCCTGAGGCAAGGCCAGGTGCGATAACCACTTGGGGATAAAGCAATCCTCAGAGTGTGTAGAAGGGAGAATTGAGAAGGAAGCCTGCAGAGGCTCTGTGTGGTCCCAGCCAGGAGGGCTGGGGGACCACAAGGCTGAGAAAGCCTGAGTTGTGGGGGTTCCAGCGACGTCTGAAGAAAAGAGGTGTCGCACGGTCAGAGTCTGGAGGACTGTTGGACCATATCCCCTCAGGGAATTGCGTGGTCACCGTCAGGAGGACTAGTGGACCGATACCCCAATGGGCTGCATTGGTCACAGTTAGGAAGCTGTCTGACCGCATGGCTGAGTGAAGCCGAATACCGCAGTGTGAACACTGACCTAGAGGTGAGTTAGGGAAAACCTCTGTATAGTGAGTGCTTAGTCGGGCAAGAATTCCTTGTTTTGTGTTGATTTAGCACGTTGTGATGTGAAGCTGCGACTTCATTGTGCCAAGTGATGCTAAACTTGGAGGGGTGATGTGCTGTGTGACAAATAAAGCACTGTTTGAGCTTGAAAAACCCTTGTTTGTTGAAAAAACAACTCGGACAACCCTTTTTAATTCATATGTACAAAAACGCATGATTTAAGCAGAGATGTATTCAGACATTAAAAGTTTATCTAAAAGTTAGAAAAGTAAGTTTTACGTAAGAATTCAAATTCATAAAACGCAAACTTTGAAATGTGTGTTCAAATTAAAATGAGATATTTAAAAACGATGGAAGAATAATATTTAATATATGCGGTTTTATCGGTTCAGTCAGAGTCTTGTCATTTAGAAACATAGCTTCTTCAAATTAAGCAGGATATGCTTCTACAAGGTCACAATTTCTTTCAGTTTAAAAGTATTATAATGTTAGTGGACGCATCAAGTAGTCCATAATGTGCAGAAAACCCATATAAATACAATGCAATTATTCTGTTCCAGCTCTGGAGTTCAAACACTCATAAGTATAGCAAAGAACGCAGATAAATAATAATTATTAGGCCGAATCCACTTGACAGTATATATTATTATAAAGAAAGTATTCATACAGATATAAAAAGAAATGTAACACAGGACAATGATGCGATTATTACACCACTTTAGTACGATGCATAATTTGTATGTAATTCAATATTATTTTTCAGAAGGCAGTCAATTCTAGAAGTTCTAGAGCTCTTTTCAGGCCTTTTTATTTTATATTCAGTGTATACATTAAGCATTTTGTCCAACATATATAACTAGATTTTATACAACTGTATATGTCGAACATTGCAAAATAGCAGTGAAGAATCATTGGTAGATTGTAAGCTCTTGCGGGCAGAGTCCTCTCTCCCTCTGTACCAGTCTGTCTTGTGCCATTTTATACTATGTATGTATACCCAACTTAGGTGTACAGCGTCATGCAACATGCTTTCAAATAAATAATAAAAGTTTTTTCTCCAGCACCCCATGACTAAGTAACTCTCTGGAACATGTGGCCCATTTTTAACCATTTTTTTTGCAAGATGTTTGTAATGTTTTTTCAATATGGATATATTTTTTTATGGAGTGCGCTCTTGATTTAGTTCTATTCAATGTTCCGGAGTTATGGAAGCAGAGAAGCTTATTCTGCTTGTGCGTAACTCAAATTTACTAAAATAGGAGTTTGGCCTCATGCACACGACCGTTGTGTGTTTTGCGGTCCGCAAATTACGGATGGCATCCATGTGCGTTCCGCAAATTGCGGAACGGCACGGACAGCCATTGATATAACTGCCTATTCTTATTCGCAAAACGGACAAGAATTGGACAGGTTATATTTTTTTGCAGACCACAGAACGGAGCAACAGATGCGGACAGCACCCGGAGTGCTGTCCGCATTTTTTGCGGCCCCATTGAAGTGAATGGGTCCGCATCCAAGCCGCAAAAGCTGCGGCTCGGATGCGGACACAAAACAACGGTCGTGTGCATAAGGCCTTACGAAAAGAGTGGAGTTGAGAGATGAGACAACCCCTTTAAGATGCTCCTGAATATTCCTCTGCAAGAAGCTCCAATTTATTTGATTGACTGTTGCAGTTTAAAAATACTGAGAGTTGCTTCTACTACTGTATGTGTCAATGTCAGTGGTTTCAAGTCTGAAGATGATCTTCGCAATCAGAAACCATGCACAGATCTTTTAGCATCTCATCAACCTCACAAATAATTTCATTTTTTTAACCTCTTTAAGCGACAGCCAGTTTGGACCAAATGCAGGAGCCCTATTTTTCAAATGTGGTAATAACTTTGGAACGCTTTTACTTATCCAAGCCATTCTGAGACTGTTTTCTCGTGACACATCGTACTTCATGTTAGTGGTGAATTTGAGTTAATTTGTTTAACTTTCATGCATCAAAAAATTCAAAATTTGCATAAATTTTGGAAAAATTTGCTATTTTCAAAATAAGAATTTCTTTGCTTTTAAGATCGATAGTGATACTTCATTAAATAGTTATCACTTTAAATTCTCCATATGTCAATTGCCTTGAAAAGTTATGGATGATATTCTGGAGTTTACTAGGACTGTACCAACTCATTTCAAGCTCTTTGATGCCAAGCCAGCATTCCTCATCTTAAAGTGACTGTAACACACATGGCAATGGGTAAATTCATGGCTGCTGTGAGTAAAACAGACATCTTATTTAAAAACAAACTGCAATGTTGGATTTTTACTCTTCTTACAAAAAAAATATGGAAAAATGTCTGAAGAGTGTATACACACACCCTATGGGGTCATGTAATCCTCCTTCTTCATCTTTCCTGTTTTCTGATCTTAAAAATGGCTTAAGTCATTTTCCAAAATTCACCTGAATTGAACCTTCAAAAATTAGAATTCGGATTTTACAATTTTTAAAAAAAATTCAGGTTAACCACCTCAGCTCCCCTAGCTTAAACCCCCTTAATGACCAGACCACTTTACAATTCTGCACTACACTACTTTCACGGTTTATTGCTCGGTTATACAACTTACCACCCAAATTAATTTTACCTCCTTTTCTTCTCACTAATAGAGCTTTCATTTGGTGGTATTTCATTGCTGCTGACATTTTTACTTTTTTTGATATTAATCAAAATTGACTGAAATGTTTTCAAAAAATGACATTTTTCACTTTCAGTTGTAAAATTATTCAAATACAACAACATTTCTATATAAATTTTCTCTAAATTTATTTTTCTACATGTCTTTGATAAAAAAAAAATGCAATAAGTGTATATTTATTGGTTTGGGTAAAAGTTATAGCGTTTACAAACTATGGTGCAAAAATGTGAATTTACGCACTTTGACTTTCTGAGCACCTGTCATGTTTCCTGAGGTTCTACAATGCCCAGACAGTAGAAACACCCCAAAAATGACCCCATTTCGGAAAGTAGACACCCTAAGGTATTCGCTGATGGACATAGTGAGTTTATGGAAGTTTTTATTTTTTGTCACAAGTTAGCGGAATATGATATATATATATTTTTTCTTACAAAGTCTCATATTCCACTAACTTGTGACAAAAAATAAAATTTTACATGAACTCACCATACCCCTCACGGAATACCCTGGGGTGTCTTCTTTCTAAAATGGGGTCACTTGTGGGGTATTTATACTGCCCATGCATTTTAGGGGCCCTAAAGTGTGAGAAGTAGTTTGGAATCCAAATGCGTAAAAATGCCCTGTGAAATCCTAAAAGTACTCATTGGAATTTGGGCCCCTTTGCGCACCTAGGCTGCAAAAAAGTGTCACACATGTGGTATCACCGTACTCAGAAGAAGTAGGGCAATGTGTTTTGGGGTGTATTTTTACATATACCCATGCTGGGTGAGATAAATATCTCTGAAAAAGACAACTTTTCCCATTTTTTTATACAAAGTTGTCATTTTACAGAGATATTTCTCACACACAGCATGGGTATATGTAAAAATACACCCCAAAACACATTGCCCTACTTCTCCTGAGTACGGCGATACCACATGTGTGACACTTTTTTGCAGCCTAGGTGCGCAAAGGGGCCCAAATTCCAATGAGTACTTTTAGGATTTCACAGGGCATTTTTTACGCATTTGGATTCCAAACTACTTCTCACGCTTTAGGGCCCCTAAAATACCAGGTCAGTATAAATACCCCACAAGTGACCCCATTTTGGAAAGAAGACACCCCAAGGTATTCCGTGAGGGGCATGGCGAGTTCCTAGAATATATTTTTTTGGCACAAGTTAGCGGAAAAAGATTTATTTATTTTATTTTAGTTTTTTCTTTTACAAAGTCTCATATTCCACTAACTTGTGACAAAAATTGTTTTTTTACATGAACTCGCCATGCCCCTCAAGAAATACCTTGGGGTGTCTTCTTTCCAAAATTGGGTCATATGTGGGGTATTTATGCTGCCCTGGCATTTTAGGGGCCCTAAAGCGTGAGAAGTCTGGAATATAAATGTCTAAAAAATTTTACGCATTTGGATTCCGTGAGGGGTATGGTGAGTTCTTGTGAGATTTTATTTTTTGTCACAAGTTAGTGGAATATGAGACTTTGTAAGAAAAAAAAAAAAAAGAAAAATAAACAATTTCCGCTAACTTGTGCCAAAAAACATAAGTCTTCTATGAACTCGCCATGCCCCTCAAAAGTGATCTTTATAGCGCTGCAGCGATTTTACGGTGTTTTGGCAGTGATCAGAAAAAAATTAAATCTGTCACTGCGGTGGGGCGGACTGAACGCAAGTGTGCGCACAAGATCAGGCCTGATCGGGCGAACACTGCGTTTTTTGTAGAGTCTATAGTACATGTCCTATTCTTGTCCGCAATTGCGGACAAGAAAAGGCATTTTCTATATAGTTCTGGCAATGTGCGGATCCGCAAAATGCGGAAAGCACATTGCCGGTGTCAGTGTTTTGCGGATCCGCGGTGTCCGTGTTTTGCGGATCCGCGGATCCACAAAACACATACGGACGTCTGAATGGAGCCTTACAGGGGGGTGATCAATGACAGGGGGGTGATCAGGGGTTAATAAGGGGTTAATAAGTGACAGGGGGGGTGTAGTGTAGTGTGGTGCTTGGTGCTACTTACAGAGCTGCCTGTGTCCTCTGGTGGTCGATCCAAGCAAAAAGGACCACCAGAGGACCTGGTAGCAGGTATATCAGACGCTGTTAACAAAACAGCGTCTGATATACCTTTCTGGGGTTAAAAAAATTGCATCTACAGCCTGCCAGCGAATGATCGCCGCTGGCAGGCTGTAGATGAACTCGTTTACCTTCCGATCCTGTGAACGCGCGCTCCTGTGTGTGCGCGTTCACAGGAAATCTCGCGTCTTGCGAGATGACGCGCCGATGCGTCCAGGAGGAATAACCCGGCCGCCCGCAGGACGCATCCCTGCGTTAGGCGGTCGGGAGGTGGTTAAAGAGGACCTTTCACCATGATACATGTATTGAAATAGTTATATTTTCAAAGGACCCCCCCCTTTCGTCCGCTGTGGTCCCCGTTTGTTTTAGTGCCTCATATGCTAATGAGGCGATTCGGTTCAACTAGGCGGGGACTTCAATTTGTCCTGGGCGCGGTTATCTTCTCTCTGGCTGCGAACGCATCCAATCAGAGTGCCCTGCTCTTAGCCAGGGAGAAGGAGCTCAAGTTCTCGCAAGATTCCCGAGAACTTGAGCTTTTACACATCCCGAGCCGTGCGCCATTTGGAGTCCCTTAGGGGGTGGTGAGAGGTAAATTTGTAAAACTAACATTATGCTCGTTTGCCTAGGGGGAGTATTAGTAAAGGTTGAACAAGTTGCTAGTTTTTTAGGGTTGTTTTTCATACTTACCCGCAGGATGCTGTTACTGCTGCCGCCTATGCCGCTACCACTGCGATGCTCTCCGCCGGGGACTCCAAGATGGCGCACGGCTCGGGATGCTATATATGGGTCATCCACAGATATCCCCCATAACAGTGTCCCTGTGTACAGTAAATAGTGACCCTAATACAAGTGGGGCCGGCAACTGGTGTTAAAATCGCTGCGGGGCCCGATGCAGTCATGCAGCCCGCACACACCAGTATTCAGATGTAAACTGTAGGCAATTGATATATTAACTGTAGGCAATCCATATTTAAACTACAAGGTAGCGCAGTCCGCGTACCTTAGTACTCACTATTGAACACCCGTACTTGCTGGCAGGCTAGCCGGGCACACACTTCCTCATGGCGCATGCTCCACCTGCTTGATTAATAAAGTGGGCGGAGCATGCGATGTGAGGAAGTGAGTGACTGGCCAGCCTGCCTGCAAGGGCGTTCAATAGTGAGTACTAAGGTACACGGATTGCGCTACCTTGTAGTTTAAATATGGATTGCCTACAGTTAACATATCAATTGCCTACAGTTTACATATGAATACTTGTGTGTGCGGGGCCCGGTGTAAGAGAACAGTGACTGTACCGGCCCCACCGCGAGTTGCCTCCAGACCCTCCTCCCTCCCCGCTGATACATCGCAGCCTGCGATGTAAAAAAGGCAGCATTCGCCCCATAAGACGCACTGCCATTTCCCCTACACACACACACACTTTTGGGGGGGAGTGCGTCTTATGGGGCGAAAAATACGGTAATTAGCTGACTAGAGTGTGACACTTTGAGCCTAGAATATTGAACCTTTTCACAATATTCTAATTTTAAGTTGCATTAATATAATTCCTTTTAAGTTGCATTATTGAAATTAATTTACTTTTGCACGATATTCAAATTTTTCAAGTTTTACCTGTATATGTTTTATGTAAAGCACCGCAAAAAGCAGCGATTTATTTTAAGGAAGAACTCCAGTCTGAATTTATGTGAACTACAGGATGAAATCATGACCAATCAAATCCCTACTGGTAGCTCTCAGGCCCCGCCCCATCCCTCCCTGTATATTCCAATATTAAATGTGTTAAAGATATAATGTTTTGCTTATCTAAAGGACCAGGAGTGAAGATATATAATAAGTGAGTGTATGCAGTGATTAACTGCAGTTATATAAACCTCACAACTTACACTCCCTGCCTTTACTATCTGTGTGTGCTAAATCTCCAGTTTTGTTCTATGAGATATAGCTTCACACTGGTCTCCCTGCCTCCTCCATGTAATGAGACAGGAGAGAGATGATAGGGCAGAGAGGGCAGACAGGCTCAAGCTACGTCACCTAGGAATAAATGGAGACTGTGCGGTGTGAGGGGATAGCAGCTGATTATTCTGTCATGGCTGCCCTCAGAAGACACAGAGCAGTTCATTGTGGTGAAACTCTGCCCCTTATGTCTCTGCAAAGCCAGGCATGATGAGAAATGTATGATTCATTAGAAAAACTATATCTGAGGAGACGAGGAATCAAGATGACAGACAATCCACAAATTACACAGGTATACACAAGGCATACAAAAGAGCCTCTATCTTTTATCTATTTTTTTAACAATGGTCTATCCTGCACTATATAGGCAAAAAAAAAAAAAATATATAAAAAAAACACAATCCCAGAGTACTGCTTTAAATATGAATTATCCTAGCTTTTTCAAGCAAATCAATGAAAAGGATGTACTTGAAAAATATGTTCGGGAACCACAGTAACTGCAAACAATGAAATGTGACAACATTTCATAAGCGATAAAGTAGAGGTGATGATGTTAATTACATATATTTCTTAGTAACTGTAGGATTAGCAGTGGGAACAAAACTGCTGTGTGAAAGAAGCATGAAATGTAATCCATAGCAGCTGTCTAATTTAGCAGCAAAGGGGAAAAAATGACTCATTCTTCATAGACACAAAATTACTCCTTGTGATATGAACTGACCTAGACTCTGCCTTCTGAAGTGAGTCAAAAGAATAGGTCCTCTTATTTTTACCATTTTTGCACATTTATCCATCTTGAAGAACAATTGTTTTTCATGCCGTTGCGTACTGGTACAACAGCGGCAAATGGCTGGCCATAGTCGTGAATTCAATGAAATCTCTGATGAGGAAAGGATTTTCTTTTATTAGTAGAGGAGGGATATCTAGCTTTGAAAAGAAAAATGAAGAGATGAAGGGGTAGTTCATCACCTCTACAAAGCCTGTAATTGGCCATTGTGTTTTCTACATGGTGCTATAAAAATCAAGAATGGCTTGATAAATGGACAGAGAGAGAAAAATCTATTGTTTTATTAGGAAGCCTATTAACCCCTTAAGGACTCGGCCCTATTTCACCTTACAGACTTGGCAATTTTTTGCAAATCTGACCAGTGTCACTTTAAGTGCTGATAACTTTAAAACGCTTTGACTTATCCAGGCCATTCTGAGATTGTTTTTTCGTCACATATTGTACTTCATGACACTGGTAAAATGAAGTAAAAAAAAAAATCATTTTTATTTATAAAAAAAATACCAAAAATTTGTAAAAAAAAAAATAGCTAATTTCCAAGTTTCAATTTATCTACTTCTATAATACATAGTAATACCTTACAAAAATAGTTACTTTACATTCCCCATATGTCTACTTCATGTTTGGATCATTTTGGGAATGATATTTTATTTTTTGAGGATGTTACAAGGCTTACAAGTTTAGAAGCAAATCTTGAAATTTTTCAGAAATTTTCAAAAACCAAATTTTCAGGGACCAGTTCAGGTCTGAAGTCACTTTGCGAGGCTTACAAAATAGAAACCACCCAAAAATGACCCCATTCTAATAACTACCCTCCTCAAGGTATTCAAAACAGATTTTACAAACTTTGTTAACCCTTTAGGTGTTCCACAAGAATTAATGGAAAATAGAGATACAATTTCAAAATTTCACTTTTTTGGCAGATTTTCCATTTTAATAATTTTTTTTCAGTTACAAAGCAAGAGTTAACAGCCAAACCAAACTCAATATTTATGGCCCTGATTCTGTAGTTTACAGAAACACCCCATATGTGGTCGTAAACTACTGTACGGGCACACGGCTGGGCGCAGAAGGAAAGGAATGCCATACAGTTTTTGGAAGGCAGATTTTGCTGGACTGTTTTTTTTGACACCATGTCCCATTTGAAGCCCCTTTGATGCAACTCTAGAGTAGAAACTCCATAAAAGTGACCCCATCTAAGAAACTACACCCCTCAAGGTATTTAAAACTAATTTTACAAACTTTGTTAACCCTTTAGGTGTTCCACAAGAATTAATGGAAAATAGAGATACAATTTCAGAATTTCACTTTTTTGGCAGATTTTCCATTTTAATAATTTTTTTCCAGTTACAAAGCAAGAGTTAACAGCCAAACCAAACTCAATATTTATGGCCTTGATTCTGTAGTTTACAGAAACACCCCATATGTGGTTGTAAACTACTGTACGGGCACACGGCAGGGTGCAGGAGGAAAGGAATGCCATACGGTTTCTGGAAGGCAGATTTTGCTGGACTGGTTTTTTTGACACCATGTCTCATTTGAAGCCCCCCTGATGCACCCCTAGAGTAGAAACTCCAAAAAAGTGGCCCCATTTTAGAAACTACGGGATAGGGTGGCAGTATTGTTGGTACTAGTTTAGGGTACATATGATTTTTGGTTGCTCTATATTACACTTTTTGTGAGGCAAGATAACAAGAAATAGCTGTTTTGGCACCGTTTTTATTTTTTGTTATTTATAACATTCATCTGACAGGTTAGATCATGTGATAATTTTATAGACCAGGTTGTCACGGATGCGGCGATACCTAATATGTATACTTTTTTTTATTTATGTAAGTTTTACACAATGATTTCTTTTTTTAAGCAACAAAAAACATGTTTTAGTGTTTCCATAGTCTGAGAGCCATAATTCTTTCAGTTTTTGGGCAATTACCTTGGGTAGGGTATGATTTTTGCGGGATGAGATGACAGTTTGATTGGCACTATTTTGGGGTGCATATAACTTTTTGATCGCTTGCTATTACACTTTTTGTGATGTAAGGTGAAAAAAAATGGTTTATTTAGCACAGTTTTTATTTTTTATTTTTTACGGTGTTCATCTGAGGGGTTAGGTCATGTGATATTTTTATAGAGCCAGTCGATACGAACGCGGCGATACCAAATATGTATACTTTTTTTTATTTATGTAAGTTTTACACAATATCATTTTTGAAACAAAAAAAATAAATCATGTTTTAGTGTCTCCATATTCTGAGAGCCATAGTTTTTTCAGTTTTTGGGCGATTATCTTAGGTAGGGTCTCATTTTTTTGCGGGATGAGGTGACAGTTAGATTGTTACTATTTTGGGGTGCATATGACTTTTTGATTGCTTGCTGTTGTACTTTTTGTGATGTAAGGTGACAAAAAATGGTTTATTTAGCAGAGTGTTTATTCTATTTTTTACGGTGTTCATCTGAGGGGTTAGGTCATGTGATATGTTTATAGAGCCGGTCGATACGGACAGGGCGATATTTAATATGTGTACTTTTTCCCCCTATTTTTTACCAATTTTTTTTTAACTTTATTTGGGGAAAATGATGTTTTTGTTTATTTTTACTTGAAACTAAATTTTTTGGAGGGAAAACTTTATTTTTTCAACTTTTTTTTTCACTTTATTTTTTGTCCCACTTTGGGACTTGAACTTTTGGGGGTCTAATCCTTTACAATGCATTCCAATACTTCTGTATTGGAATGCATTGGCTGTATGAGTAATACTGTGTGTATTACTCATCCAGCTTCCAGCCTGTGAGATCCAGGGGGCTGGATCTCACAGGCTCGTCAACGGAAGGCAGCGCGATGCCTTCCTTAGACATTGCGCTGCCTTCCATGCCATCGGGTCCCCCCCCACAGCCGCATGGGGACCCGATGGCACCGCCCGCCACCGCCGCAACCGCAGGTAAAAGCCGCAAACCGCAGGTCTGAATTGATCTGCGGTTTGCGGCGATCGCCGATATGGGGGGTCACATGACCCCCGCCGGCGTTGTGACAGGATGCCCGCTGAATGATTTCAGCGGGCATCCTGTTCCTATTAACCCCTGCCGCGCCGCAATCTACTTTTAAACTTAGGATGTACCGGTACGTCCTGAGTCCTTAAGGACTCGGCAAACATGGCGTACCGGTATGTCCTAAGTCCCTAAGGGGTTAATAACTGTATGTAGAGAATTTTTTTTAAATTATTATCTTCATTTATAAGGTGCCAATATATCACGTGCCGGGGGCCCAAGGGAGACCTCCGGGACGTCTTCCAAACAGGAGGCAGGCAAGATACAGACCAGGGAAGAACAGAGTACTTTATTACACATGTAATAAAAGAACATGACAGTAACATATGCAGGTTAGGCTATAGGGTAGCACGACCACAGAACCAAGTGCATCGGCAGTCCAGTGGCAAAACACAGAAAGGTGAACAGCCAGTGAGCCACATTCTTCACAGAGCCCCTGGTGGTGGGGATAAACTGAGACGAGGGCTCACTAGTCGCACCCCTTCAGAAAGGTCATGGTACACTTGGCCGCAACCTGCAGAGAACCAGGCTGGTGAAACCACCAGCGGAACTGACAACAGAACAGCAACCCAAGCAAACACAGGACATGGATCAGACAACAAGACAAGCGGAATGGAAGCATGGCGGTCTCAGGCAGGGATGCACACAGACAAGAGATCCTCCCTCCAGAGAACCCAGGAGCCCTCTCACGAAGGCAGGACATATACAGAACAGGAACAGAATCAGTAAGGCACTGCCAGGCAAGACATGGAACAGACAGGAACGGAAGCAGTAGGCACTGCCAGGCTAAACATGAAACAGACAGGATTGAGACACAGAACAGGTATGGAACATTAGACAAGGCAACAACAAGGCTTTACCAGGAGACACCACAAACAAGGGCAGTTGGCAAAAAAAAACCTGGGTGGGCATCAAGGGGCTACACCCAGCAAGACAAAAGATAGACTGACCTCAAGCTCCACAGCTCACAGATATAGCTGGATAAATGAGGGCACCTGATAAGCCACACCCAGGCCCAGACTCAGGCCGAGACCAGGGAATGTTAACCCCATCAGAAATCAGGATTAACAGGATTTTCGGATATTTTTTACTGGAGGATGCAGCGTTTATACTTATTGTATTACTACTACTGGTGTCCGTGAGGACTAGTTTTAACACCGCTTGTTCCTACACCTTTATAACATTAAAACTTAGCTTTTATTTTAATTTCCTATTAATAGTCAGTCATTTAGAAAAGCGATTTTAAAACTTTAGCTGATCACTCAGTTTACTCTATCCAGATGGTGGATGTTTTTACTATTGTCTCATAGCTAGGATGGATACATAGTTTCCCTACTGGCTGCGCACTGCCAGTATATCAGCGGATACAAAGTCTCAAATTCATCTCATACTATCCATTCTAGTCAAGTATTCATGAGTATATGTAACTGAGTGCTTGCTATATTAAAACTATTGAGCGACGCTGCCCCCGACATGTTTCGCCGTGTACCGGCGTCTTCAGGGGTTAGGGCAGTGTTTGAGCGAGCTCATTTATCGGAAGCTTAAATAGCCTCTGTCAACGTGTCATCAGTGGGGCCTAACCATATTACATCCAATCGGAACATATAACCTTGGATGACTCCAATATCATTGGTGGCAGTGGAGTGTTTTCCCTCTTACGTCATTTAATTTACCTATTCGGTCCTCCTCTATTCGTCAGTGTGTAAATGTGTCATCACTAGTGGCCGCGCATGCGCTAAAACTTAGTCTCCTGTGTTGATCATGTCTTGGAACTTAGCCTCCATTTTTTATTAGTTGTTCCGATTGGATGTAATATGGTTAGTAAACAAAGCGCATGCAGCCAACCAGCACGGCACCAGACACAGGACCACAGATATGCAGACACGAAAGCCACAAACACAGGCCACAGTTCACACACACATGATTGCAGCCAACACGCAGCCCCAAGCAACGATCATACACAGGTGTCAGCCTGCAGCCAATACACGAGAGAGCCTGCAGCCAGCCTGCACAGCAACATTGATAAGAACTGCACTGAGAAGCAGACACGGGGAGTACACACATTCACAGGCAACAGTTGACACAAGACAATGCAGCCAGCATGCAGCCCCAAGCAACCAGCATACACAGGTTTCAGCCTGCAGCCAGTACGCAATAGAGCCTGCAGCCAGACTACACGGCCACAACTGTCACAGTGAACCACACCGTGACACAATATGAGTATGTACACATACTAAGGAAATGATGCGACTTCCACTTGAAATTGGGACAAAACACAAGGTTCTGACATAGCGTTGGTTACATAGTTGATACGGTTGAAAAAAGACATACATCCATGAAGTTCTATCAAGGGATAGGCGGGGACGTGAATCCCAGAAGGAAGTGAGACTCGTTTTCATAAGCATTAATGTTGTTTACTTTTAAGAATTCATCTAAATCCTTTTTAAAACTGTCCACTGTTCCTGCTGTGACCACATCCTAAGGAAGTCTATTCCACAGATTCACAGTTCTTACAGTAAAGAAGCTATGACACTTCTGGAGACTGAACTTTTTCTTCTCCAGTCGAAGGCAGTGTCCCCTTGTCTTTTGAGGGCATTTTACATGGAACAGTTTTTCACAGTATTTTTTGTATGGCCCATTTATATATTTGTGTAGGTTAATCATGTCCCCCCTTAGACGTCTCTTAAGAATGAATAAATTCAATTATTTAAATCTTTCTTCATAACTAAGACCCTCCATGCCCCTTATCAGTTTAGTCGCTCTCCTCTGTACTTTTTCCAGCTGCAGTGCGTCCTTTATATGGACTGGTGCCCAGAACCGAACTGCATATTCCAGATGAGGCCGCACCAAATCCTACTTCATAAGTGACTCTCCCAGTGTTACATCACCTAGGATATATGAAGCACAGAGATTATTACTACCAAAATGCATAACTTTACATTTATCCACATTAGACCTCATTTGCCAAGTTGATGCCCAATCACTCAGTGTTCAAGTCAGCTTGTAGTTTATGGACATCTTCCATAGACTGTACAGTACTACATAGCTTGGTGTCTTCTGCAAAAATAGAAATGGTGCTATGAATCTCATCCTCTATATCATTAATAAATAAATTAAATAATAGAGGGCCCAGCACTGAACCTTGGGGTACACCATTTATAACCCGGGACCATTCATAATAGGAGTCATTGACCACAACTCTCTGGACACGGTCCTTCAGCCAGTTTTCAATCCAATTACAAACTATACTTTCCAAGCCTTTAGACCTTACTTTACCTATTAAACATCTATGAGGGACAGTATCAAAAGCCTTTGCAAAATTCAGAAACACTACATTTACAGCCGCCCCTCTGTCTGGGCTACTACTCATCTCCTCATAAAAACAAATCAGTTTAGTCTGACAACTGCTGTCCTTGAAAAACACATGTTGGTTATCACTTATAATATTATTTACAGTCAGATACTCCTGTATATAGTCCCTTAAGAGTCCTTCAAACATCTTTCCCACAACATTGGGCACCACATTTGCCTTGCGCTAATCACTTGGCACTTTACCAGTTCCTAGAGAATCTTTAAAAAATATAAACAGGGGCACAGCAATGACTGAGCTGAGCTCTTTAAGCACTCTTGGGTGTAATCCATCTGGACCCGAAGCCTTGTTCACATTTACCTTATTTAACTTATCTTGGCTCATATCTACAGTTAGCCAATTGAGTATATTACTGGATGTACTAACAGCACCAGCACCACAGATATCAGCTCCTTTCTCTTCTTTTGTATATACCGGGCGAAAAAAACACATTTTGTGACTCTGCCTTTTCCTTATCTTCAGTGACTACCCCCTTTACCATTATTTAGGGGACCTACCTGCTCAGACCTTGGTTTTTTAGCATTTATATATTTAAAGATTTTTTGGGGATTTGTTTTGCTCTCTTTTGCTACCTGCTTTTATTAAGCCCTTTGTCATCTTCAAACGCTACAGCTGACCCCTCAGATTAGCAGAGCAGCACATTTACTGCACAGTGAGACCTGGATCCTAAACAAAAAGGGAATTATATTTGCAAGCTTTAGCGTATATATATGCACACAGTGCATATTTTTCATAGATTTTCGAAATTTACATTTTCAAAATCTCATGTACGCAGTGCGGAAATTTTCAGTGCGAAGAATGACCTGTGGTGCAGATTTTGAAATCAGCAGCATGTCAATTGTTTTTCTCAGATTTTCAGTGTCGATTTCATTCTTTGCAATGCAAATGATGAGATTGGAGGTAAATCCGTGGCAATTCTGCAAGTGACATATGCAAAGTTTGGTGCAGATTTGGTGTGAAAACCCAGCATAAACTGCAAACGAAGATCCATGCTCAGCCGTGTGCATATACCCTTATACATCTCTTCTGTGCATTCACTCATGTTTTTGGCTTCAAAATACTGAAAAAAATCTGCTACATGTTTATAAAGCCTGATTGTGCAGGCTTTATTCTAAGTCATGGCGAAGTCCAATTTTATAGTATGGCTAGTATGTATGATAAGATGTGAATTCCCTTGGGGGTAACAACTTAACACCAGGGATTAAAAAGGCTACCATC
The DNA here is from genome assembly GCF_905171765.1 of Bufo bufo. Lineage (NCBI taxonomy): Eukaryota > Metazoa > Chordata > Amphibia > Anura > Bufonidae > Bufo > Bufo bufo. The sequence goes on from NC_053393.1 coordinate 211,941,405, forward strand.
TATTAAAAAATGAATCCCTTTCATGAGACAACCACATTAAGGACGTAATTTACTTTCTGTGGTATTTCTCTTTCCTGTAGTAAGAGAGGAGTCATGAATGAGTGTGTTTTCCATAATGCCTATTCACTAGAGTGTAATGGCACATTTGGGACACTCAATTGTCAATTGGCACTAACATAGGTACTTTTAGGATCAGAAGACATCATAACTTTAAAGACTATGAACACCTTTCACACAGAAAAAAATATTTATACCTATATTAGTGATTACCGTGACTTAAAAAGTTTCAGGCTTAACCGCTTTACGTCCGCCCATCGGATATAAACATCCTATGGGTGGACGTCTATTTCTGAAAGCACGTTTTAGAACGTCCTTTCAGAAATAGCAGCTGCACGCTAATCGTGCAGCTGCTGATCGGGTTGCCCGCTGTCAGTGACAGCAGGGCAACCCTAAGACAAGGCAGGGACAGTGCCCAGGTGTCCCTGCCTTCCGGATCGCTGCAGACACAGCGCTCACCGCTATGCGCTTCCTGTTCCGGCCCGGCGGTCATGTGACCGCCGTGACCGGAGAGTGCAGGGGCTGTGTGAGGTCTCTCAGAGACCTCGATCAGCCCAGCTCTGAGGCTGTACAGCGCTGGATTGCTGCTGTACAGCCTCTCTAGGGGTGTATTTGTCCTGTAACTGGGGCTACTATGTCAGCCCCAGTTACAGGAGAAATCAACAGTGAAAAAAATAAATAAAAGTGAAGCAAATATCCCCCAGAGGTCTTGTATGACCTTATGGGGGACGAAAAGTGTAAAATAAAAAAATAAAAAATAAAAGGTTGAAAATAAAAAAATAAAAAAAAGTTTCACATGTAAAAAAAAAAAGTCCCCAAGTAAGGAATGAAAAAAAAAAGTTAAAAATAGAAAAAAAAAAAAAGTATACATATTAGGTATTGCCGCTTCCGTAAAAACCAGCTCTATAAAAATATCACATGACCTAACCCCTCAGGTGAACACCGTAAAAAAAAACAAAAAAAAAAAACTGTGTCAAAACAAGCAATTTTTGTCACCTTGCATCACAAAAGGTGTAACACCAAGTGATCAAAAACGCGTAAGTCCCACAAAATAGTACCAATAAAACAGTCACCTCATCCCGCAAAAAATGAGCCCCTACATAAGAAAATCTCTCAAAAAATAAAAAAACTATAGCTCTTAGAACATGGAGACACTAAAACATAATTTTTTTGGTTTCAAAAATGCTATTATTGTGTTAAAGTGAAACAAATAAAAAAAAAAGTATACATATTAGGTATTGCCGCGTCCGTAAAAACCAGCTCTATAAAAATATCACATGACCTAACCCCTCGGGTGAACACCGTAAAAAAAAAAAAAAAAAAAAACTGTCAAAACAAGCAATTTTTGTCACCTTGCATCACAAAAGGTGTAACACCAAGTGATCAAAAACGCGTATGTCCCACAAAATAGTACCAATAAAACCGTCACCTCATCCCGCAAAAAATGAGCCCCTACATAAGAAAATCTCTCAAAAAATAAAAAAACTATAGCTCTCAGAACATGGACACATTAAAACATAATTTTTTTGTTTCAAAAATGCTATTATTGTGTAAAACTTTAATAAATGAGAAAAAGTATACATATTAGGTATCGCCACGTCCGTAACAATCTGCTCTATAAAAATGTCACTTGACTGAACCCCTCAGGTGAACGCTGTAAAAATAAATAAATAGAAACTGTGCTAAAACAACCAATTTTTTGGTCACCTTGCCCCATAAAGTGTTATAATGAATGATCAAAAAATCATATGTACCCAAAAATAGTACTATTAAAACTGTCACCTTATCCCCTAGTTTCCAAAATGGGGTCACTTCTTGGGAGTTTCTACTGTAAGGGTGCATCAGGGGGCTTCAAATGGGACATGGCATCTAAAACCATGTGGAGTTCCTTTTCTTCTGCGCCCTGCCGTGTGCCCATACAGCAGTTTATGACCACATGTGGGGTGTTTCTGTAAACCGCAGAATCTGGGTAATAAATATTGAGTTTTGTTTGGCTGTTAACCATCGATGTGTTAAAGAAAAAAATTGATTAAAATGGAAAATCTGCCAAAAAAGTGAAATTTAAAAATTTGATCTCCATTTTCCTTTAATTCTTGTGGAACGCCTAAAGGGTTAACAAAGTTTGTAAAATCGGTTTTGAATACCTTGAGGGGTGTAGTTTCTACAATGGGGTCATTTATGGGGGTATCCACTATGTAGGCCCCACAAAGTGACTTCAGACCTGAACTGGTCCTTAAAAAGTGGGTTTTGCCAATTTTCTTAAAAATTTGAAGAATTGCTTCTAAACTTCTAAGCCTTCTAACGTCCTAAAAAAATAAAATGACATTTCCAAAATGATGCCAACATAAAGTAGACATATGGGGAATGTTAAATAATAAATATTTTATGAGGTATCACTTTGTTTTAAAAGCAGAGAAATTGAAATTTAGAAAATTGCAAATTTTTCAAATTTTTGGGTAAATTTGGGATTTTTTCATAAATAAAGGTGAAATATTTTGACTCAAATTTATGACTATCATGAAGTGCAATGTGTCACGAGAAAACAATCTCTGAATGACCTGGATAAATAAGGGCGTTCCAAAGTTATTACCACATAAAGTGAGATATGTCAGTTTTGCAAAATTTGGCCTGGTCAGGAAGGGGGCAAATGGCCCAGATGGCAGGTGGTTAAAGGGCTTCTGTCACCCCACTAAACTCATTTTATTTTTTTTGTGTACTTATAATCCCTATCCTGCCATATTGCCATACATTATGTTATTAATAATTTTCGTTCAGTAGATTTAGCAAAAAACTTACTTTTATAATATGCTAATTAGCTTTCTAACAGCAAGTAGGGCGTCTACTTGCTGGTAGCAGCCGCAGAAAACCGCCCCCTCCTTCTGTTGATTGACAGGGCCAGCCGCGATCTCCTCCTCCGGCCAGCCCTGTCAGCATTTCAAAAATCGCGCGCCTGTGTTGATTCGGCGGAGGCGCTCTGAGATAAGGAGGGTAGCCTCCTCAGCACTCCCTCAGTGCGCCTGCGCCGATGACGTCTTCTCTTTCGGTGATGTCATCGGCGTAGGCGCACTGAGGGAGTGCTGAGGATGCGAGCCTCCTTATCTCAGAGCGCCTGCGCCGAATCAACATAGGCGCGCGATTTTTGAAATGCTGACAGGGCTGGCCGGAGGAGGAGATCGCGGCTGCCCCTGTCAATCAACAGAAGGAGGGGGCGGTTTTCTGCGGCTGCTACCAGCAAGTAGGGCGTAGGTAATTAGCATATCATAAAAGTACGTTTTTTTGCTAAATCTACTGAACGAAAATTATCAATAACATAATGTATGGCAATATGGCAGGATAGGGATTATAAGTACAAAAAAAAAAAATAGTTTAGTGGGGTGACAGAAGCCCTTTAAAGCTCTTTATTTTCCAGCTCCTACTCTTAGTTTCAGACTTTTCTCATGTGAGTGTACCCCAAACAGTAATACATGCTGCATGTGAGGGATGTGTGTCTAGGATGCTGCTGTCTCCACTAGCATTTATGTATCAGCTTTTATGTGTCAGCACAGCTTGATTCTTGTACTAAGGGATCTTTTCTCCCTTGTGAAGAAAGACTCTGATGCTAAAGTATGCAAACTCCCCCCTAACCCCCTGCAGAGTTTGCTGTGGGTGCTCTACTTTCTATCTACACATCCTTTCTCTACAAACTGCTTTGTGTGTGCTTTCCTCCCTATTTACAGCCTATGAGATCTACCTTCTCTAATAATTTGGATGCTTTTATCCATCTTCATACTCTGAATAGCCATAGATAGCCTCCTCCCCCTCCCTGCTGTTATCACTAACCCTAATAAAAGGAGGGAGCAGAACAAGCTGAAGCAGCCAGAAGCATATCAGAAGCAACAGGACAGCAAGCTAGGTGAATAAGTTACATAGAAAAGGAAAGGGAATTTTGATTCTAGGCTATTTAGAAAGTTGCTTGTTTGTGGACTCATAGTATATGTACAGTAAAAAATGTATTTTTATGCTACTAATTGTGTGTGTGTGTCTTATTGTCTGGTGCATCTTATAGTCCAAAAATATGGTATATTGTTCATTTTTGGTAATATAAAAAGTTTTTTAAGATGATTCATCTCAATTCCATTCCAAGCACTAGGTGGAATTTCCCACATTATTTTTATTAGATATTGTCATTCTTTCCCAGCATTCATCTTACACACAAGGAGAGACTTAACAAAATAGTGTAAAGGAAAATTGTCTTAGTTGCCCATAGCAACCAAATTCCTCCTTTAATTTTCCAAAGGAGATCTGAAAACTGAAATGTGATTGTTTGCTATGACCAACTAAAACAGTTTTCCTTTTACTACAGTTTGGATAAATCCCCCCCACAGTGTCCAAACCTAGACCCAAACTTATTTCAAAATGTGGTTGATTTTCTCTGGCATGTAGGTTTAGCATGGCTTACCCAGAAATATAGTGTTTATAAACTTTAATTATTCATCTGAGAGAAGTAAAAGTTGTGAATCATTTTAAAGTAGGTTGGGTCATAACACCTTTATTGTAGTCCATACAAATGTAACATTGGAAGTGACCTTTTATTTGTGCTTTGAGGGTTATTTTTATATCCAAATGCTAGAAAATAGCAAGTGGGACCAATTTCTTTCACGCTGCTGTGAATATATAAGTCTCCCAGAACCGCTCTTTACGAGGGTGTCTTTTATTTATGATAAGTTCCTTTTTATGTAGGAGAGATAGACGGTACATTTATAGTATTTTTGGGTAATCAGTCATGATGTCATACTGGAACTGTGCAATTCCCCATCCATTCATTTTTTTATTTTACAAGCAGCATACAGTTGTAAATACAAGTCCAGTCTCTGATAACCTGGCAATATGCTTTGTGCTGAGATATGTTCATATTTTTGAAGCAGAACAACAAAGGTCAGTAAATAGTAATTCATTTATGCAGCGTCCACCTTCTAGTCAAACATTGCAATTATGCCCAATTCTTGTAGAGTCAACAGGGCTGGGACAAAAGGTTGTCAGACAGCCTCCTACAGAGCCTGGAGTGGATTAAATGAAAAGAAAATGCTATCTTTAAAGTTTTTAGTACAAGCATTTTGATGATATGTCTAAGTATCTCCTAATTCTGTAGGTGCTGGGACATTGCTACAGCAGTGAGTGTGGAACCACTGTGTCAACCAACAGATATCACTTTGGGCTAAACCTAAGGGCATTATACTGGCAGCCCTATGGTATTCACCCTTTAACCCCTGTACAGCGATCTGGACTTCGCTACAGGAGAACCGCCAGGCCGCTACCTCCTGGAGTAGTGTCTGTATGGATGACATCTGACCCATGGGTAAATAATGGGTAAACAAAACCATAGTCATGGTCAGGGTCAGAGCAGGCAGAGCATGTGCTTAATGGTTAACAATTTGAGGTAGAGTCCAATAAATAGGTAGAGGTCGTTCAAGACAGACAATAGAAACAGCTCACCTTCGCAGGAACTAGCAAACTAAAGAACCTATTTTACAGGCACCATTCCTCAGGGGAAGGGGCCTTAAGTATGCCAGGGTTCCCAGCAATTGGCACATGAAGATAAAAATGTGTGCCCACTGGCTCTTTAAGAGCTGGAAGGAGCATGCATATGTGCCATACAGGGAGAGGAGGAGAATCCTCGTCAGCAAGCAGTGCACAGCCTGCATGGAGGAACAGAGCAGACCCAGCAGCTGGACCCACTGGGAAGAAGGCACCAGGAGGCAAGTCCAGGCAGCCAGTCACAGTATGAGGGACAGTGGTGACTCGCAGATGTAACAGACATGATATATAGCTCTTTACAGACATTATCATCACTTGCTGCCCCTAGTGAATTTTATTTGTTAAGTGGATGCCCAAATATTCAGCAGGCCAAATTAAAGAATATTTGTAGAATGGAATTTTTTGTGAAAATAGTGCAGCAATAGGGACCTTTAGTCAATAGGAATCCTGACTGTTTCCAAGATACGAGTCTGCTACTGTACTGTAACAGGTTGTGCAGCTATATGATTATCACATCCCCGGCCTCTAGTTACAAATGATGACGGTTCCCTTTGAATCAGCACTATGCCCACAGCTGATCACAAAGGCAGTTGCATTTAAAAAAGGGGTAGTTCTATCAGGACAGTACATTTAAACTATCAGAATTTACATAGGTTAAAAGTTTTTTGCTTTGTGAAAGAGAATAGTGAACTATAAAACACATGCCAACAATGGAATTAGCGAGTGTGTTGTGTAGAGTGTCTTGTAAGTGTAAGGAGTCTCAACACCCATGCAGTGCTCGTCTAGTAAAAAGGTATGAATTAAATTCATGAAATTCACATCCCCAAATAATACAATCTAACAGGTAAACATTTAATGTGTCTCCAAACCATATATTTTTTTCTTTTTTTTTTGGGGGGGGGGGGGGGGAGGAAGATCTTAGCTGTAATGTGACATTAAAACAAGAAATAAAATAAAAAAACACATTTAGAGAACGTAATGTTTTAGGTCATTCACACATTCTGAGAAACAAGTGCTAAATACCACCTGCCATCTGCTATCCCTCTCATAGACAAAACATTTTCAACCTCATTCCACTTATTCACATTTACTACCACGGAAAGCCGATCAAAAACCAATTATGTTACCACTCTATAATTCACAGATGTTAAGGTTGCAAAGTATACAGTATACTACTAAGATTTACTGCATTGCTTCAGCTACATTCCTTCCTTCTGTACTTTTTTAAGCTGTTGTTTTAAACTTGTCTGCTTCTATATTTTGCATGGTCTATAAAGATTTTTCTTGAAAAAAGGGAACAGTTAAAACTATAAAATTGTAATCTAAAACTTTGGGGGTTACAATAAAGAAGTAACATCAGTGCAACAGCAGGAAATTAATTCTGTAGATGGCCTGGAAAAGAAGGCTTATAAAGTTAACGAGATATTACTTAAGGCAAGAAAGATACAATTAGACTACTCATCAGAGAAGATAAACCAAACATTTTGCCTAGGAAAAATAATGAAGCTAATTAAAATGAAATGAAAACCAAGCTAAATGAAACTATGGCAGAGGTTACATACTCCAAAACCTAATGCAATTGCTGCTCTGACTAGAATGTGGAAACAAATATAATCTGTATGAGTTACTAAAATGCATAAATTTAAAGCAAAGTGTGCAGTGGGCCCGAATATGCCATCACATTATAACTTAAGTGAGTAAAAGAGAAAAATGAGAAAAAGTGATTATGCAGCCGCCGAAATCTGTTTTACTGTACAAATTACCCATTATGACTGAGGAATTCCCACAGAAGCATATTTTGTTAATAGCTACTCATTTTTCTTTTGCCAAATCATAGACCCATGTTATATGAGATTTACTCATCAGTCCATCTTAAGTCCATCTTGGTGTAGGATATTAGAAATGTAATTTTCCATTTGCATGATAGTTAGAATGAGGCATGCAGGCAAATATGTTTAATATATTTGAAGTATACTGAGGATGCTGCCTTACAACATATATTATGGTCTTTTGGCTACTGTTCCTCCGTTTACCTCCGATTATGATAAATAGCTTTTTTGGAATTGTGATACACTCCATCTAATTATGTATGACAAAATTATACTGTAAAGGTAGCCATACACATAGTAGTAGGCTGATGATTAAACAACCGTTGAACAAATTATATTCAAGTTTACAATCATTTTGCAGATACAACCATGACTATTTTAGCCCATATTGCTCGATAAAGTTGTTTAAATTGGCCATACATGTTCAATGAAACCAGGACATTTCAAACATGGTCTTTTCTTAATATACCATATGGATGGTATGTCATTGGTTGACTAAACCATCATTCAGTGTTAAATTTTGCTGACAAGTAACATTTTGGTTGAAATCATCCATTTTAATCAACCTTTTACTAAGGGCACTGTGACACAGTGAGAGGTTTTGTCTGGGAAAACAGGTATTTTCCTCCCAGCATGTGCTGCTGGGCTGATTTACAGCCAGGTGAGGTCAAATACTGGACCGGATTTTAACTGCCGGTCCGGTTTTTGGCAGCACCTGGCTGTCCTTAACCACTTCCCATCTGGGCCCTTTGCCCCCTTCCTGACCAGGCCAAATTTTGCAAAACTGACATATCTCACTTTATGTGGTAATAACTTTGGAACGCCTTTATTTATCCAAGTCATTCAGAGATTGTTTTCTCGTGACACATTGTACTTCATGATAGTCAGAAATTTGAGTAAAAATATGTCACCTTTATTTATGAAAAAATCCCAAATTTACCCAAAAATTTGAAAAATTCGCAATTTTCAAAATTTCAATTTCTCTGCTTTTAAAACAGAAAGTGATACCTCATAAAATATTTATTATTTAACATTCCCCATATGTCTACTTTATGTTGGCATCATTTTGGAAATGTAATTTTATTTTTTTAGGACGTTAGAAGGCTTAGAAGTTTAGAAGGAATTCTTCAAATTTTTAAGAAAATTGCCAAAATCCACTTTATAACCAGTTCAGGTCTGAAGTCACTTTGTGGGGCCTACATAGTGGATACCCCCATAAATGACCCCATTGTAGAAACTACACCCCTCAAGGTATTCAAAACCGATTTTACAAACTTTGTTAACTCTTTAGGCGTTCCACAAGAATTAAAGGAAAATGGAGATCAAATTTTTAAATTTCACTTTTTTGGCAGATTTTCCATTTTAATCAATTTTTTTCTTTAACACATCGATGGTTAACAGCCAAACAAAACTCAATATTTATTACACAGATTCTGCGGTTTACAGAAACACCCCACATGTGGTCATAAACTGCTGTATGGGCACACGGCAGGGCGCAGAAGAAAAGGAACTCCACATGGTTTTTAGATGCCATGTCCCATTTGAAGCCCCCTGATGCACCCTTACAGTAGAAACTCCCAAGAAGTGACCCCATTTTGGAAACTAGGGGATAAGGTGCCAGTTTTATTAGTACTATTTTTGGGTACATATGATTTTTTGATCATTCATTATAACACTTTATGGGGCAAGGTGACCAAAAAATTGGTTGTTTTAGCAGTTTCTATTTTTTTATTTTTACAGCGTTCATCTGAGGGGTTCAGTCAAGTGACATTTTTATAGAGCAGATTGTTACGGACGTGGCGATACCTAATATGTATACTTTTTCTCATTTATTAAAGTTTTACACAATAATAGCATTTTTGAAACAAAAAAATGATGTTTTAATGTGTCCATGTTCTGAGAGCTATAGTTTTTTTATTTTTTGAGAGATTTTCTTATGTAGGGGCTCATTTTTTGCGGGATGAGGTGACGGTTTTATTGGTACTATTTTGTGGGACATACGCGTTTTTGATCACTTGGTGTTGCACCTTTTGTGATGCAAGGTGACAAAAATTGCTTGTTTTGACACAGTTTTTTTGGGGTTTTTTTGGTGTTCACCCGAGGGGTTAGGTCATGTGATATTTTTATAGAGCTGTTTTTTACGGACGCGGCAATACCTAATATGTATACTTTTTTTTATTTGTTTCACTTTAACACAATAATAGCATTTTTGAAACCAAAAAAATGATGTTTTAGTGTCTCCATGTTCTAAGAGCTATAGTTTTTTTTATTTTTTGAGAGATTTTCTTATGTAGGGGCTCATTTTTTGCGGGATGAGGTGACGGTTTTATTGGTACTATTTTGTGGGACATACGCGTTTTTGATCACTTGGTGTTGCACCTTTTGTGATGCAAGGTGACAAAAATTGCTTGGGTGTTCACCCGAGGGGTTAGGTCATGTGATATTTTTATAGAGCTGGTTTATACGGACGCGGCGATACCTAATATGTATACTTTTTTTTATTTTTTCTATTTTTAACTTTTTTTTTTCATTCCTTACTTGGGGACTTTTTTTTTTTTACATGTGAAACTTTTTTTTATTTTTTTATTTTCAACCTTTTATTTTCTTTTTTTTTATTTTACACTTTTCGTCCCCCATAAGGTCATACAAGACCTCTGGGGGACATTTACTTCACTTTTTCTTTTTTTTTTCACTGTTGATTTCTCCTGTAACTGGGGCTGACATGGTAGCCCCAGTTACAGGACAAATGCACCCCTATAGAGGCTGTACAGCAGCAATCCAGCGCTGTACAGCCTCAGAGCCGGGCTGATCGAGGTCTCTGAGAGACCTCACACAGCCCCTGCACTCTCCGGTCCCGGCGGTCACATGACTGCCGGGCAGGAACAGGAAGCGCACAGCGTGTCTGCAGCGATCGTGAAGGCAGGGACACCTGGGAACTGTCCCTGCCTTGTCTTAGGGTTGCCCTGCTGTCACTGACAGCGGGCAACCCGATCAGCAGCTGCACGATTAGCGTGCAGCTGCTATTTCTGACAGGACGTTTTAAAACGTGCTGTCAGAAATAGACGTCCACCCATAGGACGTTTATAGTCTATGGGCGGACGTGAGGCGGTTAAATAGGCAGCTGGGCTCAGAAGCCAGGTCTCTGTGTTGGAATCTGGGAGCCTTGTGTTTGGATGAAGGCTTGCTACCTGTTTGGTGTGAAAACAGGTTGGTGCGGCTATGGTCAAGGACTCTTTGAGGCAGAATTGCCGCATGGTGTGAATTATCACCAACACCGCAAGGTGACTTTTTGTTTGATTAAGACTGCTTGTTTTGTCACTTGCCTAAAGTGTGAATAAAACACTTAACTGTTTGATCCAAAGAACTTGTTGTTGCCTCTATACTGAGACCGCTAATACTGTCTACCAGAGCGAAACCCCCCCCCCACAGGCACATAGATATGACCATGATCAGCCAGGGAAACACGACCACGGTCAGTGTAACTGCTGCATCTCCTGGGGTGGCCACGGCTCCCCTGAACTGAACTTATTGTATTATAGTGTTTTATGATGCAGTCAGTTCATATCTGATCACGGATCTCTTGTACTGAACTCACAAGGCAGTAAGAGATCCACAATCAGATATGAACTGACTGCAATATAAAAAACTTTGATACCGTTAGTTCAGGGGAACCGGGGTGTTCCCAGGAGATCTGGCAGACACACTGACCATGTTTCCCAGGGCGATCACTGTTTTATGCATGAGCCCTAAAGTGTATGTTACCTTAAGACCTTGTGCACATAATAACACAGCATGATAGCACACAGACGGCCTATAGCTCTGTAGTTTGAAGCTGAAGGTGAAACATGTGCCTTTCTCCAAGACATTAAACAATCAAAAATCTAATATTTTATCAATGATAATTTTCCAAAAGACATTGAATTGAATACTGGTAATTTAGACCAGGGGTAGGTAGAGATCTACTGCAGTACTAATACATAGTTACTAAAGATCAGGCCAAAGACTACTGATTTGACCTCTGATTTTCATAAGCATAAAACAATTCTGTGAAATATCAAATGTGTTTGGACATTTTTTCAGTCATTATCAGGTGTAGTTCTGGTAACTTCTGTAAAGTTGTTTGGGCCAAACAACAGAACGCACCAGCATCAACAGAAGTCCAGATCAGAAATCAAGGCAGAAGTTTTTTTTTTTACTTATGGTGTTATCATCCTGAAGCACGACCTTCACAGACCAACTGCGAGAGACAGGTCATTTAGGAAACTGAAACCTTTGGTGTAAGGCCAGTTTAAGGTTAAATTGTGATCTACTGAAAGCCTGTCAAGACCTATCAGTAGATCCCAATCTACTGGTTGTCTAACTAGATTTTACAACATGCTACAATAACCTGTCTGACTTCTTCTATTTGCTTGTATAATTATCCTTTAGAAAATATTGTCCAGTAGGATGATTAAAGAGAGCCTTTCATGGGTTTGTAGTAAGTGAGATAAATATCTGTATCTGCGGGGTACCCCCCGCTGTGCTGCCACCCTGCTCTTTCTCCCTGGCTGTGATGCTCTGCGCTGCGATTTGACAGCGCTACAGCCAGGGGAGAAGGAGACGCCCACAGAGAAAGACTGCATCTCCTCTCCATTGCTCCGATGCTCAGTATTCGCATACTGAGCGCAAAATTGCGGGGGGCCATAACGGGGCGCAGGAGCACTATTTTAAAAAACCAGTCAGGGTGGCAGCATCAGCAGTGGGTACCCTGCAGGTACAGATATTTATCTCACTTACTACAAACCCATGAAAGGTCCTCTTTAAGCTACTAGACTGAATAGTCATTCCTATCCAAGTTGTGATACTGAATTAAATTTCTTTCATGCACACTTATTTCATCTTGTAGAAAGTGTTCCTTTTTGTAGTGGGAGTTTTTCTACCATTGTAATCCAGATTATCCTGTTCCTCAAATCACAATTAAATATCAAAATATATATTCGTAACCTAAAATATAATTCTTAGGCACTTCACGTTGTTTGCTTAAGGTGCATCCTTGCCGAAGACCACATGGCAAAAAATGCTTGCGCTTTTACCACGCATTGCTGCAGTTCAGCAGTTTTTATGGGCTTCACTTGTGCTAGCTACAGAACAGCTGCAAATCGGGGGAAAACACATGCATTTTTTTCTGTGTGGTCATTGTATGAAAGGCAAGAACTTTGACTACACCTTGAGAGTAGACATTTAAGAAGTTGTATGAAATTATTAAAAGGATCTATTCCATTGAAACTGCTTCAGTCTTGAACAAAAGACTAGTGGGATGGGCACATGGTTTATCAAATTGGAAAATATTCATGGTGATTTTGGTTTAGTTATTTGTTTCATTTAACTATTAAGAAAATTTCCACATCTTAAACAGAATTTCCATCATGATTTAGGGACTGTGGTCAAATCACTGGGCCTTTTACAAATGAATTCAGCTATGAAGCGCTGACAAAATTACAGAAGTTCAGTAACCTAAAAGCAAAAATGCAAATGAGTATAAGAGAGTGTCCACCAAGTAGAGGATTTATTTCCAAACATTTGCCATTGTTAGATAGAACCAATGATCTCCTGTGGAGCTGTGCTATAGTGTAAACAGAAATAAAGAATGTGCTCAAGTTGTGCAGCTAATAAAAAGGAACTGCAGGCTTTTTTTCTGGGAACGGATGAAACATATAGGTACTTTATAAAATAAAGATATTTACAGTTTCTACATGGTCCACAATTAAACTTCATAAAACCAGATGCAATGCAAGAATTTTTTCAATTCCACTGCACTAGATGAACAGAAAGTTGTTCCCTTCCCCAGTACAGCATACGACACTCCGTTAATGTATCTGCCGTTGTCTAAAACAAAGCCAGATGTGACCTATATGTGTTTAGTGACATTGATTTGCTGCCTGTATTTGCCAAAAGTACACTGCTCAAAAAAATAAAGGGAACACTTAAACAACACAATGTAACTCCAAGTCAATCACACTTCTGTGAAATCAAACTGTCCACTTAGGAAGCAACACTGAGTGACAATCAATTTCACATGCTGTTGTGCAAATGGGATAGACAACAGGTGGAAATTATAGGCAATTAGCAAGACACCCCCAATAAAGGAGTGGTTCTGCAGGTGGTGATCACAGACCACTTCTCAGTTCCTATGCTTCCTGGCTGATGTTTTGGTCACTTTTGAATGCTGGCGGTGCTTTCACTCTAGTGGTAGCATGAGATGGAGTCTACAACCCACACAAGTGGCTCAGGTAGTGCAGCTTATCCAGGATGGCACATCAATGCGAGCTGTGGCAAGAAGGTTTGCTGTGTCTGTCAGCGTAGTGTCCAGAGCATAGAGGCGCTACCAGGAGAAAAGCCAGTACATCAGGAGACGTGGAGGAGGCCGTAGGAGGGCAACAACCCAGCAGCAGGACTGCTACCTCCGCCTTTGTGCAGGGAGGAACAGGAGGAGCACTGCCAGAACCCTGCAAAATGACCTCCAGCAGGCCACAAATGTGCATGTGTGTGCTCAAACAGTCAGAAACAGACTCCATGAGGGTGATATGAGGGCCCGACGTCCACAGGTGGGGGTTGTGCTTACAGCCCAACACCGTGCAGGATGTTTGGCATTTGCCAGAGAACACCAAGATTGGCAAATTCGCCACTGGCGCCCTGTGCTCTTCACAGATGAAAGCAGGTTCACACTGAGCACATGTGACAGACGTGACAGAGTCTGGAGATGCCGTGGAGAACGTTCTGCTGCCTGAAACATCCTCCAGCATGACCGGTTTGGCATTGGGTCAGTAATGGTGTGGGGTGGCATTTCTTTGGAGGGCCGCACAGCCCTCCATGTGCTCGCCAGAGGTAGACTGACTGCCATTAGGTACCGAGATGAGATCCTCAGACCTCTTGTGAGACAATATGCTGGTGCGGTTGGCCCTGGGTTTCTCCTAATGCAAGACAATGCTAGACCTCATGTGGCTGGAGTGTGTCAGCAGTACCTGCAAGACGAAGGCATTGATGCTATGGACTGGCCCGCCCGTTCCCCAGGCCTGAATCCAATTGAGCACATCTGGGACATCATGTCTCGCTCTATCCACCAACGTCACGTTGCACCACAGACTGTCCAGGAGTTGGCAGATGCTTTAGTCCAGGTCTGGGAGGAGATTCCTCAGGAAACCGTCCGCCACCTCATCAGGAGCATGCACAGGCGTTGTAGGGAGGTCATACAGGCACGTGGAGGCCACACACACTACTGAGCCTCATTTTGACTTGTTTTAAGGACATTACATCAAAGTTGGATCAGCCTGTAGTGTGTTTTTCCACTTTAATTTTGAGTGTGACTCCAAATCCAGACCTCCATGGGTTGAAAAATTTGATTTCCATTTTTTTATTTTTGTGTGATTTTGTTGTCAGCACATTCAACTATGTAAAGAACAAAGTATTTCAGAAGAATATTTAATTAACTCAGATCTAGAATGTGTTATTTTTGTGTTCCCTTTATTTTTTTGAGCAGTGTACTATTATAATTTAAAAGCTACAGCCTGATTGGTTTCTAGGGGCAATTGCTCCATATTCTTATAGTCTCATACTTGATACAAACATGATAGGCCTGTGATGGCTAACCTCCGCAGTCCAGCTGTGGTAAAACTACAACTGCCAAGATGTACACTTGCTTGGCTGTTCTCAGAATTCCATAGAAGTGTATGGAGCAGCCTGAGAGTCGTAGTGTCACAGTAACTTCTGTGACAGAGGTTAGAAGATCAGAGAGACTGACTGCTTGTGAGGTTAACTGACAGTCTCTTGATTCTCAGTGTTGTGGTTTGGAAATGACCACACCTCTCATCAGGGGCAGCCCGTGGTCATTACTGCATTCCCTACTTATTTTGGTCTCACACTTCATACCATACAGTTGATATTCTCTACTTGGATTTGGAAGAGTTGGTGTGTGGACCTACCCTGTGTTCCTGCTCATCCATTTTCTATAAGATGAGTTGGACTGCTCTTTGTATTTGGTTGTTCCCCTGTGCTTGTTGTTGCAAGGCCTCAGGGAGACGCTGGTTCATTCCCTGCCACTACCTAGGGCATTTCAGGGCTCCTAGGGTCTAGGTTCTGGCGTATGCATTTTCCCAACTTCAGAGTATATACATACTGACATGAGTCAGGGCTAGGTTTAGGGGCTTCCGAGGAGGTGACCTTTTCCCTCTCCCTAGCCTTGAGGCCTAGTTCTGTGTCCCTCCCCTCCCCTATAATCATGACACATAGTTTCACCGCAGCTGGAACGCCGGAGGTTAGCTATCACTGTTAGGCTACTTTCACACTAGCGTTTTTCTTTTCCGGCGCTGAGTTCCGTCCTAGGGGCTCAAATCCGGAAAAGAACTGATCAGTTTTATCCCCATGCATTCTGAATGGAGAGTCAGTCCTTCAGGATGCATCAGGATGTCTTCAGTTCAGTCTTTTTGACTGATCAGGCTTTTCAGAAAAACGTAGCATGCTGTATTTTTACCTCCGGCCAAAAAGCCTGAACACTTTGACTGAACGCCGGATCAGGCCTTTTTCCCATTGACTTGCATTAACGCCGGATCTGGCGCTGTGTGTTCAGTCAAAACGGATCCGGCTTTTGCATGTTAAGCCCGAAAAATGTGAAAAAAAAGTTAAAGTCCATAAATGGCGGATCCGTTTTTTCCAATGCATTTTTTCATTGTGATCAAAATCCTGATCAGGATTCAAATGTAATCCGTTTTCACACGTTTTTCCGGATCCGGCGGGCAGTTCCGGTGTCGGAATTGAACGCCGGATTAAAACAACGCTAGTGTGAAAGTAGCCTATGATATGACATGAACGTCTCTCGTGGGAAAACACAAGCATGCATATGTTATTGTTTTCTGCCCTGTTCACCTGTGTCATCTGGATCTGCACGCTATGACTTGTACTTCACTAAGTATCCTGGAAAAGGGTACTTGCAAATTGCTCTTATTTTGATGTTATTTAATCTGTTCATGCTTAGTAGTAATGCTTTGTATGTATTCCCAAAAGCTGTCTGTAGGTGCTGTTTGCCTATATACAGAGAAGAGACTGCACTGTAACTTGTCTTGGAACTGTGTTTTGATACCCTTGGATGAACTATTCCCATTCTTCACTTTAGTAAAGAATCCAGAGGGGGGAAAAAGGAGGCTGGTTTGAGAGCTGCATTTATAAAAGCAGGCAAATAACGCAATTTTGTGAGTGTTCGAGTGTTTGATTTCCAGTGTGTGTTTGTATTAAGTGTGTGACTTTAGATTACGTGACTTGCGATTCAGAGACTGTAGGAGGGGACTACAGTAAATTAGATTCTTATCACTGCACCATATTGAATCGAGTTTGACACATTGCAGATCGGGTTGACAGATTACTGGGAGGGACTGGAGAAGATCCAGCAGTCATGGTCCATATCGAAACCAATGACAAAGTTAGAGGTAGGTGGAGTGTCCTTAAAAATGATTTTAGGGATTTAGGGCAAGGACTTCAAAGGTAGTATTTCCCGAAATACTACCGGTACCACGAGCCACACAAGAAAGGCAACGGGAGATTAACAAGTGGCTCCAGAACTGGTGTAGGAAGGAGGGGTTTGCGTTCCTGGAGAACTGGGCCGACTTCTCTGACGGCTACAGGCTCTATCGTAGGGATGGGCTGCACCTCAATGGGGAATGGGCAGCTGTGTTGGGGGAGAAGATGACTAGAAGGTTGGAGGAGTGTTTAAACTAGGGACTGGGGGAAGAGGGTAATTACATTATAGGATGGGAAGATAGTGCAGATAGAAACCGGGGGAAAGGTAATGGGACTGGGGGATGAATGGAATGAGGGACTAGAACAGCTCAGAAGGAAAAGTGTAGGGTAAAAAATATACATAAACCTCTTAAATGTATGTATACTAATACCAGAAACCTGACTAACAAAAATGGGGAACTGGAATTAGTGATGTGTGAGGAGGACTATGACATAACTGAGACATGGGTGGATGATAGCTATGACTGGATTACATTCTGTTTAGAAAAGATCGCCAAAACCGGAGAGGGGGAGGAGTCTGCCTTTATGTAAAGTCTTGTCTAAAGCCCACACTCTGGGAAGATATAAGTGAGGGACATGAACATGTGGAGTCACTGTGGGTAGAAATACATGGAGGCAAAAACAATAATAAATTACTAATAGGAGGTTATTATAAACCACCTAATATACCAGTGAGTCCACAGAAAATCTACTACTAAACGAGATAGACGAGGCGGCAAATCATTATGAGGTGGTTATTATGGGGGATTTCAACTACCCAGATATAGACTGGGAAACTGAAACTTGTATATCTCATAAAGGAAACAGGTTATTGGCAATAATCAAAGACAATTACCTTTCCCAACTGGTTCAGGAACCGACTAGAAGGACGGCCATACTGGACTAATTATTAACCAATAGACCTGACAGAACAACAGATGTGCAGGTTGGGGGACACCTCGGAAATAGTGACCATAAAGTAATAACCTTTCAATTGTCATTCAAAAGAGTGTTTCTTCAGGGGAGGAACAAAAATACCAAACTTCAAAAAAGCAAAATTTTGCCAACTAAGAGAGATAGGCCTAACTAACTGGGACAAAGTCCTCTAAAATAAAAATACAGCCATAAAATGGGATATTTTTAAAAGCATCCTAAAATCTAATTGTGAGAGGTACATAATGGATATGGGAATAAAAGGTTAAGGAACAAGAAAAAAAAAGTGGATAAATAGAACTGTAAAGAAAGTAATAAATGAAAAAAGAAAGCATTTAAATCACTAAAACAGGAGGGTAGCGAGGAAGCACTGAAAAACTATAAAGGAAAAAAATAGAATATGTAAAAAACAAATAAAAGCAGCCAAACTAGAGACCAAGAGATTATTTGCCAGAGAGAGCAAAACTAACCCTAAAATGTCTTTAAATTATATAAATGGTAAAAAGTATACATCTGAAGGTGTCTGCCCACTACGGAGTAATTGCAGGCAGCGATAAGGAGAATGCAAAGCTATTAAATATATAAGTATTCAGTGAATATATAAGTATTCACTGAGGAAAATAAACTGTCAGATGAAATGCAGAATGTAAAAGTAAATTCCCCATTAAAAGTGCCCTGTCTGACCCAGGAAGAAGTAAAGCGGTGTCTTAAAAAGATTAAAATAAACAAATAGCCAGAACCAGATGGCATACACCCCGTATCCTAAGAGAATTAAGTAATGTCATAGCCAGACTCTTATTTATGATATTTAAGGACTCTAAACTGACAGGGAGTGTTCAACAGGATTAGCGCATAGCAAATGTAGTGGCAATATTCAAAAAGGGTCCAAAAACAGAGCACGGAAACTATAGTCCGGTGAGTTTAACATCTGTCGTGGGTAAACTGTTTGAAGGTTTTCTAAGGGCTCTTTCACACTTGCGTTGTCCGGATCCGTCGTGCACTCCATTTGCCGGAGGTGCCCGCCGGATCCGGAAAAACGCAAGTGAACTGAAAGCATTTGAAGACGGATGAATCTTCAAAATGCGTTCAGTGTTACTATGGCACCCAGGACGCTATTAAAGTCCTGGTTGCCATAGTAGTAGTGGGGAGCGGGGGAGCAGTATACTTACAGTCCGTGCGGCTCCCGGGGCGCTCCAGAATGACGTCAGAGCACCCCATGCGCATGGATGACGTGATCCATGCGACACGTCATCCATGAGCGTGGGGCGCCCTGACGGCACTCTGGAGCGCCCGGGGAGCCGCACGGACGGTAAGTATACTGCTCCCCCGCTCCCCACTACACTTTACCATGGCTGCCAGGACTTTAGCGTCCTTGCAGCCATGGTAACCATTCAGAAAAAGCTAAACGTCGGATCCGGCAATGCGCCGAAACAACGTTTAGCTTAAGGCCGGATCCGGATTAATGCCTTTCAATGGGCATTAATTCCAGATCCGGCCTTGCGGCAAGTGTTCAGGAATTTTGGCCGGAGCAAAAAGCGCAGCATGCTGCGGTATTTTCTCCGGCCAAAAAACGTTCCGGTCCGGAACTGAAGACATCCTGATGCATCCTGAACGGATTTCTCTCCATTCAGAATGCATTAGGATAAAACTGATAAGGATTCTTCCGGCATAGAGCCCCGACGACGGAACTCTATGCCGGAAGAAAAGAACGCAAGTGTGAAAGAGCCCTTAGAGAGGCTATCTTGGAGTACCTCAATGAAAATAAGCAAATAACGCTATATCAGCATGGCTTCATGAGGGATCGGTCATGTCAAGCTAATTTAATCCGTTTCTATGAGGAGGTAAGTTCTAGACTTGGTTGTCGTATATCTGTACTTCTCCAAAGCATTTGACACTGTACCACATAAAAAGTTAGTATATAAAATGAGAATCCTTGGACTGGGAGAAAATGTCTGGATGTGGGTAAGTAACTGGCTCAGTGATAGAAAACAGAGGGTGGTTATTAACGGTACACACTCAGATTGGGTCACTGTCACTAGTGGAGTACCTCAGGGGTCAGTATTGGGCCCTATTTTCTTCAATATATTTATTAATGATATAACATTTGTGCATGCTAAAAATATCTGTGACATCCAGTGTACTCTTTCCGTAGACGCTGCGGACAGGGACATTATCTGCACTACATCTCCTGTTTAATGTGTGCGCATACTAAAATATCTGACATCCAGTGTACTTTTTCCGTAGATGCTGTGGACAGCAATATTATCTGCGCTGCATCTCCTGTTTAACGCGTGCGCATACTAAAAATATCTTTTATATATGTACTTTTTAAGTAGACGGTGTCCGCTGCGGACAGTTACATTACCTGCGCTACATCTCCTGTATAACGTTTGCGCATCCTAAATATCAGTGACATTCAGTTAAATTTATTTGCGCATAAACTTACAAAACCTGCGCTACTGTACGTGTGAAATACTTGCAAGCATATATACCATTTAATATGCAGAAGGCGAGCATTAAGGGACTGGGAAGTGGCCGTGCTGCTGATGGTGCACGCAGAGGCCATGGCCCTGGGCGTGGTGAAACTGTGCCTGCTGCCAGAGCACAAGAAACACACCAATCCACAATACCTAGCTTCATGTCCCAGTTTGCAGGGCGGCGCAGAACACCACTATCGAAGTCACACCAGTGCGACCAGGTGGTCGGTTGGATTGCAGCAGACAATGCTTCCAGTCAGTTAACCACCACCCTGTCTTCCACAAAGTCCAGTCTCAGTAGCCAATAGTCTGTTCAACAGAATCCTCACCCTGATCCTCCTTCCTCCCATCATGAAGAGTCTTGACAAACAAGTGATCCCACACTCGGCTATTCAGAGGAGCTCTTTTCATCGCCATTCCTTCATTTGGGCCTCTCGCCAAGCCCGATTGAAGAGGGACATGAGGAGACCATGTGCACTGATGCCTAAACTCTTGAGCATCCACATGATGAGACACAGTTGCCAATAAGTCAATGGCAATTAGTGTCTGAAGAGGTTGATGAGGATGAGACACAGTTGTCAATAAGTGAGGTTGCTGTTAGATCAACAAGTCAGGAGGATGAGCAGAGTGAGCAAGTGGAAGAGGAGGTGGTGGACGATGAAATCACTGACCCAACCTGGGAAGGTGGCAAGCCGAGCGAGGACAGCAGTACAGAGGGGAAGGGATCCGCAGCACTGCAACAGACTGGAAGAGGCAGTGGGGTGACAAAAGGGAGAAGGCAGTCCACACCAAACAGGCCCGCAACTGTTCCCCGGAGCACCCCCTTGCGGCACTCTCCCTTGCCAAGACTAGGTGTTACACAGTCTGGTGCTTTTCTGAGGAAAGTGCGGATGATAAAAGAATTGTCATTTGCAAGCTGTGTCGTACCAAAATGAGCAGGGGCTTGAACACATGGCATCAAAGCACCCTAATAGGTGGGTCGAACGCCTGAGTCCAAAATCAGTGTCTGCGGGTCACACCACTGCCTCCTCTTCCCCTGTGTTACGTGCTGGCCAATCCCCTGTCCAAGACTGCCCTGCACATGGACCTTCGCAAGCACCATCAGCTAGCACAGCTACTTCTGTGTCCCAGCTCATCGTACAGATGTCCATACCTCAGGCCTTTGAACGAAAGCTCAAATACCCAGCCACCCACCCACCCACCCACCCACAGGTCATAGCACTAAATGCACACCTTTCCAAATTGCTGGCCCTGGAAATGTTGCCATTTAGGCTTGTGGACACTAAGGCTTCCCGCAGTCTAATGGCGGCGGCGGCGGTCCCTCGATACTCATTCCCTAGCCGCCAATATTTTTCCCGGAGTGCCTTCCCTGCCTTACACTAGCATGTGTCCCATAACATCATCTGTGCCCTAACCAACGCAGTTATTGAGAAGGTCCACTTAAAGGGGTTGTCCGGGTTCAGAGCTGAACCCGGACATCCCTCCATTTTCACCCCGGCAGCCCCCCTGACATGAGCATCAGAGCAGTTCATGCTCCGATGCTCTCCTTTGCCCTGCGCTAAATTGCGCAGGGTAAAGGCATTTTTAGGAGTTCCGGTGACGTACCGGGGCTCTCCATGGGGCTGACAGGAACCTCGGTGACGTCACCGGCACTGATGGGCGGGATTTAGCTCTGCCCTAGCCAGTAAAACTGCTAGGGCAGAGCTAAAGCTCGCCCCTCAGAGCCGGTGACGTCACCAAACACACTGCCGGGCGGAAGTTACCGCCCGGCAGTGTGTTATTGTAAACAAAAGAACCCGTGCCCTGCGCGATTTAGCACAGGGCACGGGAGTGCATTTGAGCATGAGATGCTCCGATGCTAGGTTCAGGGATGCTGCCGGGGTGAAAATAAGGGTATGTCCGGGTTCAGCTCTGAACCCGGACAACCCCTTTAACGACTGACATATGGACAAGTGCTTGTGGCCAGGGACGCTACATTTCCCTGACGGCACACTGGGTGAACGTTGTGGAGACTTCGTACCCTGGGATGGAACAGGTGCTACTGACGCCAAGGATTGTGGTCCCTACTTCCATCAGGATTTCCGCCACCCCCCATTCTCCTCCTCCACTTCCACTTCTGAATTATGATCTTGCAGCACCAGTCAGCCATCAGTCAGTAGCTGGAAGCAGTGTAGCACTGCAGTAGGTAAGCGGTAACAGGACGTGGTTAAAATAATATGTTTAGGTGACAAACAGCACACCTCCGCAGAGCTGTGGCAGGGTATAAGGGACCAGACTGAGCTGTGGCTCTCGCCACTCAACCTACAACCAGTCATGGTTGTGTCTGATAATGGCCGTAACTTGGTGACGGCTTTGGATCTCAGCAAGCTTACACACATACCATGCCTAGCCCATGTGTTCAACTTAGTGGTTCAGCGGTTTCTCAAAACCTACCCCAATTTGCCTGAGCTACTGGTGAAGGTGTGCCACGTGTGTGCCCATTTCCAAACGTCATCAACAGCTGCCGCTGGTCTGGCAACGCTGCAGCAGCACTTGCAATTGCCAGCTCACCGACTGTTGTGTGACGTGAGCACGCGCTGGAACTCCATGTTACACATGTTGACAAGGCATTCTGAGCAGCAGAGGGCAGTAGTGGAATACCAGCTGCAACATGGTCGTCGCCTTTCCATTTAGCTTCCGCTCTTCACAAGCGAGGAGTGGGCATGGATGTCTGATCTCAACATAGATGGTGAGCGGCGATACCGCTATCAGCGTAGTCATCCCACTTCTGTGTCTACTGAAACGCTTGCTGCTCACAATGAAGGAGGACTCTTTGCATGTGGAAATGGGGAAGACAGTACACAGGGTTATAGCCACCCAACCCTCTGTTCGTCTTCTCAGCGTGAATTGTATGATGATGATGATGAGGAGGACAAGGAGTAGGAGACGGTTGCCTCCGCTACAGAGGGTAGTACCCACAGAAGGTTTATTTCATCTGTTCAGCGTGGATGGGCCAAAGAGGAGGAAGAGGATGAGGAAATTGAGAGTCATCCTCCTGATGTGGACAGCGAAGTCTTGTCTGCTGGGACTCTGGCACATATGGCTGACTTTAGGTTATGCTGCCTTTCCCGTGACCCTTGCGTTATATGCATTTTTGCCAACACCGATTACTGGTTTGGCCAACATCCCCGCTACAAAGAGAACTTCTCATCTCTCATTTCTGTGGTGGAGAGGACTAGCAAAATGGTGCAATGCCAGAAGGTCCTTGTGGAAAAACTGCTCCAAAAATTTCCAGCTGACAACGTTGGCAGCAGAGTACGTAGTTTCTTGGGCAACCGAGGAGGGTAGACGAGGGGAACATCAGTTCCAACAGAGGCAAGGCGACACTATCCAAGGCCTGGGACAGTTTCATGACACCCCGCCAGGAACCTCACCCTGATGCGCGGCCTAGTGGTGAAGGAGTACGTAGCAGACCGTATCAGCCTCCTCAATGATCCCTATGTGCCTTACAACTATTGGGTGTCCAAGCTGGACACGTGACACAAACTGGCGCTCTACGCCTTGGAGGTGCTGGCCTTGATTTTTGGAGGATCCACGGACATGAAGAAAAAAGTCGTTTTGGTGTCCGCCTGGCCGTGCGGAGCCAAACGGATCCGTCCTTACTTACAATGCAAGTTAATAGGGACGGATCCGTTTGACGTTGACACAATATGGTGCAATTGCAAATGATCGTTTTTTTTTAAATCAAGGAAGACCCACGGAAGAAAAAACGGACCCCGTTTTTGCGGACCGCAAAAAAAACCGGTCGTTTGCAATTGGCCTAAAGGAGGGGTTAATTGTGCGTATCATAGCCCCCTGTAAGAGATCAGGTGCTGCCAGGCAGGAGGGGGCACACCCTCCTCTCTCCTTAGTTTTAAATTCATTGGTGGCCAGTGCGGCCCCCCCTCCCTCCCCTGTATTACTGTACATTCATTGGTGGCCAGTGGGCCCCCCCTCCCTCCCCCTCTTAATTAAAATTCCCCCCTCCCCCCATCATTGGTGGCAGTGGAGAGTTCCGATCGGAGTCCCAGTTTAATCGCTGGACTCCGATCGGTAACCATGGCAACCAGGACGCTGCTGCAGTCCTGGTTGCCATGGTTACTTAGCAATTTTAGAAGCATTATACTTACCTTCGCTGTCTGTGACCGGCCGGGCGCTCCTCCTACTGGTAAGTGAAAGGTCTGTGCGGCGCATTGCTTATAGCACAGACCTGTCACTTACCAGTAGGAGGAGCGCCCGGCCGGTCACAGACATCGCAGGTAAGTATAATGCTTCTAAAAATTGCTAAGTAACCATGGCAACCAGGACTGCAGTAGCGTCCTGGTTGCCATTGTTACCGATTGGAGCCCCAGCGATTAAACTGGGACTCCGATCGGAACTCTCCACTGCCACCAATGATGGGGGGGGATTTTAATTAGGAGGGGGAGGGAGGGGGGCCCACTGGCCACCAATGAATGTACAGTAATACAGGGGAGGGAGGGGGGCCCACTGGCCACCAACGGATGTACAGTAATACAGGGGAGGGAGGGGGGGCCCACTGGACACCAATGAATGTACAGTAATACAGAGGAGGGAGGGGGGCCCACTGGCCACCAATGAATGTACAGTAATACAGGGGAGGGAGGGATGGCCCACTGGCCACCAATGAATGTACAGTAATACAGGGGAGGGAGGGGGGCCCACTGGCCACTAATGAATGTACAGTAATACAGGGGAGGGAGGGGGGCCCACTGGCCACCAATGAATTTAAAACTGGGGAGGGAGGGGGGGTGCCCCCTCCTGCCTGGCAGCACCTGATCTCTTACAGGGGTCTATGATACGCACAATTAACCCCTCAGGTCCGGCACCTGAGGGGTTAATTGTGCGGATCACAGCCCCCTGTAAGAGATCGGGTGCTGCCAGGCAGCAGGGGCCAGTCATGTACACAGTTCGTAGTATATTCTAACTTGAATCGTCCCCATCACTATGGGAACGCCTCTGTGTTAGAATATACTGTCGGATCTGAGTCTCAGCTCTGAAAAAGATTTTATGCAGACGGATCTGCGATCCGTCTGTGTGAAAGTAGCCTACGGCCACGGATCACGGACGCGGATGCAAATCTTGTGTGCATCTGTTTTTTCACGGACCCATTGACTTGAATGGGTCCGTGAACCGTTGTCCGTCAAAAGAATAGGACAGGTCCTATTTTTTTGACGGACAGGAAAGACGGATCACGGCCGCGGATGAACAACGGTGCATTTTCCGAGTTTTCAACGGACCCATTGAAAGTCAATGGGTCCACAGAAAATCACGGAAAACAGAACAACGGCCACAGATGCACACAACGGTCGTGTGCATGAGGCCTTAAGTGTAATAAAGCGTGTATTGGAGTGCCGGTTCCTTGTAATTTTTGGCAGCCCTTTCACTTAGTGCATAGTCTTTAACCAGCTCCCGACCGCCTAACGCAGGGATGCGTCCTGCGGGCGGCCGGGTTATTCCTCGTTGACGCATCGGCGCGTCATCTCGCGAGACGGAGATTACGCGCATATTCGGCCTGCACATGCGCAGTGCGGGCCGGAAAAAGTTTGAGAAGGAGTTGGTCATCAGCCTGCCAGCCAATGATCAACGCTGGCAGGTTGGTGACTTTTAAATTATCGAACCAAAAGCCATATAACACATTATATTTATAAATATGTGTTAAATGGCTTCTGTGCTCTCTGCTGGGTCCTTTTCATCGGTTGGTCCCAGCAGAGAGCACAGATCACAGTGAGTACACCAAACACAACATATTTAGCCCCAGATCACCCCCCCCCCATTACCCCAATTAACCCCTTGATCACCCCTGTCAATCACTAGTGAAAGGGAAAAAAGTGATCAGTGTAAACGGTCACTTTTTTTTTGTGACCAGTATTGACTGACTGTTAGGTTTAGATTAGTTTAGGCCCCTTTGGTAGTTAGCTTCAGTTAGCGCCCAGCCTACCGCACCGCACCGCAGTCACTGATTCGCTGATTAGCGTATCGCTAATCAGCATTGGTACTTTATAGTATCTGTAAGTGATCAGAAACTGATCAGTCAGATCTATAATAGTATTAGTGTCACCTTAGCTCGCCCTCCACCCAAAACGCAGTGTTTGCCCGATCAGGCCTGATCGGTCGCCCACACGTGCGTTCACCCACGCCCGCCCCAGTGACAAATTTTATTTTTATTTTTTTATCACTGCACAATCACTACACAAGCACTGCGGCAATAAAAAAATCTGTTTTGATATTTTTTATCAATCGCAGCGGCTTCCTGTACTTCGCTAGCCTCCCATTTGTAAGACAGGCTTGCTTTTTTTCTTGAGTAGTCTCAGGGAATACCCCCTAAATTTAGTTGACCAAATTGCAAGTAAGGGGTATTCTTCTGAAGAGGCCTACAGGCTTCTGACCCAGTCCGATGAGGAATGGGAACCCTCATCTGACGAATCCAGCAGGTCAGAATACGAACCTGTAGAAAGCAGTGGCAGTCTGACCCAAAGTTCGGACGATGAGGATGAGGTCCCTGATACCACCAGGCGTACCCGGGCCCATGTTGCTAGACCACAGGTTGCGCAGGATCCATTTCAAGGGCAGCAGAGTGGGTCTGGCGCTGTCGGATTACGTGGTGAGGCATACACAAGCAGCGCAGCCCATCCTGGACCTAGTACCAGCACTGCCGTAGAACATGGTGAAATGGCGAGCACCAGAAGGGCAGTTGAAGCTGGTACGGTGGCACGTGCAGTAGTTCCCCCGTCGCAGCCACCACACAGACAGGCCCGTAGAGCCCCTAGAGTCCCTGAGGTGCTGGCAAACCCTGATTGGCGCCTTGGCTTCAAACAATACATCCCAAGCAAGCGCGCCCGGTATGGGGTCAAATTGTATAAGCTCTGTGAAAGGGCCACAGGCTATACGCACAAATTTCGTGTCCATGAGGGTAAAGATCAGACCCTGGAGCCGGTCGGTTGCCCTTACTACCTGGGGAGCAGTGGGAAGACAGTCTGGGACTTGGTGTCACCCTTATTTGGCAAGGGGTACCACCTTTATGTGGACAATTTCTACACAAGTGTGCCCCTCTTCAGGCATTTGTTTCTAGAACAGATTGGCTGCTGTGGCACCGCGCGACCTAGTCACCGGGGCTTCCCCCAACGGCTCGTTACCACCCGTCTTGCAAGGGGGGGGAGGGCTGCCTTGTGTAACGAAGAACTGCTCGCGGTGAAATGGAGAGACAAGCGTGACGTTTACATGCTCTCCTCCATTCACGCAGACACGACAATCCAAATTGAATGGGCAACCAGTGTCATTGAAAAACCCCTCTTGGTCCACGACTATAATTTGCTCATGGGAGGGGTGGACTTCAATGACCAGATGTTGGCTCCTTATTTACTCTCCCACAGGACCAGACGCTGGCATAAGAAGGTCTCTGTATACCCAATTCAATTGGCTATGTACAATAGTTTTGTTCTCTACAGTAAGGCTGGGAGAACAAGATCCTTCCTCAAATTTCAGGAAGGAGCCATGTAGTGAGCCGTCTACCACGAGCGACATTTCCCCAATGTCGTTGCTGGTACCTCAAACCAAGCGCCTCCCCGAAAAAGATGTAGTGTCTGTAGCAGGAGTGGAATAAGGCGTGACACCCGCTATTTCTGTCCGGACTGCCCTGACCACCCTGCCCTATGCTTAGGGGAGTGTTTCTGGAAGTACCACACACAGGTACACTTAGTATAGGGATTGCGTGACACAGGACAGGCACACAGGGGTCTTAGGGCCCTTTCACACAGAGCTGCTGCAAACCTCTCCTTTCACCTGGGACAAAGTGCATAATGTACTTCGCCACATCTGGGCGATTTGCGCTTTGCACATTGTCCCATGGGGAAGGAGAGGTTTGACCTCTAAAGGTAAAAAAATAAAAATAAATCACAGGTAAGCAAAAAAGTTAATGTTCCAAAAGTTCAATAAAGTTTATAAAAGTTAATGTTCTGTTCAAATGTTATATAAAGTTAATGTTAATAAATTTATTGCGTTGCGGCCTGTTTTATTTTTTATTTTTTGCAAGACGAGATTTCTCCTCTGCAGTAAAAAAGATACGTTTGCCGAGGCTTATGAGCTAAGGGGCGGTGTTCATATGCTTTGGCAAAAACTTTGTATATAAAAAAAATAAAAATAAATTCCGGCAATGATTTATTCATCCACATCGATTGATGTGAATGGAGAAATCGGGTTTGCCAGGGCATACGAGCTGAATGGGTTTGGATGTTGGGCGGAGCTCCTATGTCCTGGCAGACGCCTTTCCCCTCTTTTTTTTTTGCACATTTTTTGGCAGAGATTTTTTCATCCACATTGATCGATGCGAATGAAGAAATCTGTCCCGTTCATTTTTTCTTTCAGCCCAGAGGTATGTTCAATATAAGGAGAATAGCAGAAACTCCTAATGCTGGCCATACATGTAATGATTGTGGAGACCCTGAAATGCCAGGGCAGTACAAACACCCCACAAATGACCCAATTTTGGAAAGAAGACAACCCAAGGTATTCTGAGGGGCATATTGAGTCCATGAAAGATTGAACTTATTGTCCCAAGTTAGCGGAAAGGGAGACTTTGCGAGAAAAAAAAAAAAAAATCAATTTCCGCTAACTTGTGCCAAAAAAAAAAAAACTTCTATGAACTCGCCATGCCCCTCACGGAATACCTTGGGGTGTCTTCTTTCCAAAATGGGGTCACATGTGGGGTATTTATACTGCCCTGGCATTAAAGGGGCCCTAAAGCGTGAGAAGAAGTCTGGAATCCAAATGTCTAAAAATGCCCTCCTAAAAGGTACTCATTGGAATTTGGGCCCCTTTGCGCACCTAGGCTGCAAAAAGAGAAATATCTCTGTAAAATGACAACTTTGTATAAAAAAAAATGGGAAAAGTTGTCTTTTACAGAGATATTTCTCTCACCCAGCATGGGTATATGTAAGAATACACCCCAAAACACATTGCCCTACTTCTCCTGAGTACGGCGATACCACATGTGTGACACTTTTTTGCAGCCTAGGTGCGCAAAGGGGCCCAAATTCCAATGAGTACTTTTAGGATTTCACAGGGCATTTTTACGCATTTGGATTCCAAACTACTTCTCACACTTTAGGGCCCCTAAAATGCAAGGGCGGTATAAATACCCCATTTTAGAAAGAAGAAACCCCAAGGTATTCCGTGAGGGGTATGGTGAGTTGATGTAAAATTTTATTTTTTGTCACAAGTTAGTGGAATATGAGACTTTGTAAGAAAAAAAAAAAAATAATAAAAAATCATTTTCTGCTAACTTGTGACAAAAATTAAAAACTTCCATGAACTCACTATGCCCATCAAAGACATGATTTTTTTTATCAAAGACATGTAGAACAATACATTTAGAGAAAAATTTATATAGAAATGTAGTTTTATTTGAATAATTTTACAACAGAAATTGAAAAATGTCATTTTTTTGCAAAAATTTCGGTCAATTTTGATTAATATCAAAAAAGTAAAAATGTCAGCAGCAATGAAATACCACCAAATGAAGGCTCTATTAGTGAGAAGAAAAGGAGGTAAAATTCATTTGGGTGGTAAGTTGTATGACCGAGCAATAAACCGTGAAAGTAATGTAGTGCAGAATTGTAAAAAGTGGTCTGGTTATTAAGGGGGTTTAAGCTAGGGGAGCTGAGGTGGTTAAGAGTGTAGGAGTCCCACTACCTGAACAATTCTACCACAATGTGAATGAGGCCCTCCTTTATGTGATATACAGGTTGTATCGGAGTGCCTCTTCCTTGTAATTTTTGGAGCACTTGCACTTTATATACAAGTAAATATACAGGAAAGAATGTTTCTTAACAATTTTTCCTTTAAAATCGATTTTATCTTCGGTTTGGTGCATATTATTGTCAGTCTGTAAAAGTGGCCTACTACTCGGACAACATCGTTCCCAGCAGCGACCTGGGAGTCCAAGATGCATCCAGACATCCTCCCCATGCTGTTCCCGAACCATTTCAGTGGTGTTTCCATCAATTTCTGACCTTTTCCTAAGAACCAGACACCCTCCCCTCTTCAGAGCAGGAGGTGCCTGGTTTAATGCTCGGGTTCTCCCATTGACTTCCATTGTGCTCGGTAGAGCACCCGAGCATCCCAAGGTGTTCCACTCGAGCACCCGAGCACTTTGGTGCTCAATCAACACTAATGTTCAGTTATCTACAAAACACAACTAGTATTTTGAAGCTTTTCTTTAGACAAATGAAATACAATTGAAAATGTGATTCTTTGGGTAACACAGGCTACATTGTTTAACCCTTTCAGGCCCAGAGTTTTTTTTTTGCGTTTTTGTTTTGCGCTCCCTGCCTTCCCAGAGCCTTAACATTTTTATTTGTCTGTTCACATAGCCATATGAGGGCTTGTTTTCAGCAGGACAAGTTGTACTTTCCAACGTCACCATTTAATATTGCATATGATTTAGTGGGAAAAAAATTCCAAATGGGGTGAAATTGCAAAAACAAAAGCAATTCCACCACAGTTTTACAGGTTGTTTATTTACGACGTTTGATGTACGATAAAACTGACCAGTTACTTTTTTTTTTACAGGTCAGTATGAATCCGGCGATACCTTATATATATAGTTTTTCTTGCGTTTTGATAGTGATAAAAAAAATGGGAAAAAAAATCAGTTTTTATTTTTTTGTCGCCATATTTTGACCCCTATAACCTTTTTGTAATTATGTGTACAGAGCTGTATGGGGGCTCATGTTTTGCGGGGCGATCTGAATTTTCATTGATACCATTCTGGGGTGTGTATGACTTTTTGATCACTCTTTATTAATTTTTTTGTAGAAAATGAAGCGACCAAAAACCGCGAATTGGCCATTTGGACGCTTTTTTCCATTTTGCTGTTTGCCGTATGGGGAATATATTTTATTTTTATACTATGGGAATTTTCGCACATCATGACACCCATCATGTGCATTTTTAAAAATTTTTGGTTCTTTTATTATTTATTTTGGGAAAAGGGGGGTGATTTGAATTTGTTTTTTTACACTTTTTTTTATAGGTCCCATAGGGAACTATAACATGCAATCATTAGATTGCTATTATCATGGACTCCAATGCACTTGCATTGGAATATATGATGATTTTACTACTTTCCTATGGAGCCCTATTACAGGCAAGGGCTTCATAGGAAATAATATCCAGCAGCCTCCTGTCATTCACAAAGACAGGGACTGCTGCACACACACTCCGGCTCCACCAATCGTCGCACAGGGGAGCCGGAGCAACACCGGAAGTGCGCTTTTCCGTTGTTTCATGCGCTCTGAGGGGGTTAAATGTCCGTGATCGGCATTACTGCCAGTTGTGGACATGAGCCGCAGGTGTCTGCTATAAGAAGCAGGCGGCACCCGCTTTGCTCAGGAGCGGGCACCATCTTTAAAGAACCGCCCAGCGCTGTACATGTACATCGTTAAGGGGTTAAAGAAGGCTATACACATTAAAAAAATGCCCACCGATTTCAGCTGAAGCAGCCAACCATTGTACACTCACCTAAAGAATTATTAGGAACACCTGTTCTATTTCTCATTATTGCAATTATCTAGTCAACCAATCACATGGCAGTTGCTTCAATGCATTTAGGGTTGTGGTCCTGGTCAAGACAATCTCCTGAACTCCAAACTGAATGTCAGAATGGGAAAGAAAGGTGATTTAAGCAATTTTGAGCGTGGCATGGTTGTTGGTGCCAGACGGGCCGGTCTGAGTATTTTCCAATCTGCTCAGTTACTGGGATTTTCACACACAACCATTTCTAGGGTTTACAAAGAATGGTGTGAAAAAGGGAAAAACATCCAGTATGCGGCAGTCCTGTGGGCAAAAATGCCTTGTGGATGATAGAGGTCAGAGGAGAATGGGCCGACTGATTCAAGCTGATAGAAGAGCAACGTTGACTGAAATAACCACTCGTTACAACCGAGGTATGCAGCAAAGCATTTGTGAAGCCACAACACGCACAACCTTGAGGCGGATGGGCTACAACAGCAGAAGACCCCACCGGGTACCACTCATCTCCACTACAAATAGGAAAAAGAGGCTACAATTTGCACAAGCTCACCAAAATTGCACTGTTGAAGACTGGAAAAATGTTGCCTGGTCTGATGAGTCTCGATTTCTGTTGAGACATTCAAATGGTAGAGTCCGAATTTGGCCTAAACAGAATGAGAACATGTATCCATCCTCTGATGGCTACTTCCAGCAGGATAATGCACCATGTCACAAAGCTCGAATCATTTCAAATTGGTTTCTTGAACATGACAATGAGTTCACTGTACTAAAATGGCCCCCACAGTCACCAGATCTCAACCCAATAGAGCATCTTTGGGATGTGGTGGAACGGGACCTTCGTGCCCTGGATGTGCATCCCTCAAATCTCCATCAACTGCAAGATGGTATCCTATCAATATGGGCCAACATTTCTAAAGAATGCTATCAGCACCTTATTGAATCAATGCCACGTAGAATTAAGGCAGTTCTGAAGGCAAAAGGGGGTCCAACACCGTATTAGTATGGTGTTCCTAATAATTCTTTAGGTGAGTGTATATGCATAAGGTGTATGTGCATGTGTCCCAATTCTCCTCGACGGCAGATATTAGGAAAATTAAAGGGCTTTTGCAGGAACCTAAAAAAAAAAACATTTAACTGTGTGAACCTCATCTAGTCCCCTACAGAGCATAATAGTGTACCTGTCAACTTTCCCTAAGTCCACTTCAATTTCAATGCTCCTGTTGTGCTAAAGTTTTTACAACCCAAACTTTGGGGTTGTGGTCGTAGATGAGCTGCAGCCACAACACTTCCCATAATGCCGTGTGCTGCAAGATCAGCCAGAAATGTAAACGCCTACTACACCCTTACCTGGGGCAAAAACTCCCCCCATTGCACCTTCTACCATCCCCTTGCTGTCTCCTACTAATGTCTCCTCCCACACAGCTTTGATACAAGAATCGGCTTGTGGAATGAGAGCATCGACCCGCCCATTCCAAGATCACATGGGTCTGGAATCACAACCATTTGGGCAGGAAGTCTGATAGAGGGAATCATGGGAGGCCTAGTTGTGATATTAAAGGAAATACAGTCACCGAGTGCGCCGTCTCATGACCACTCTCCCGATCTCAGAAGTGAGACAGAATTAGTAGCTAAAGTCCAAGTTGCAGGTCCTGGCAGGGGAAGCTCAGGGAAAAGGAAAATGTATACCCGAATAATCCATTATTTCTACATCAATTCATTTTGTTCTGAAAAAAAGATAACCAGCTTCCGTGACTTACACCCCTCTCCCCACTATGAACACATGCTCACTTGGCCAGTTGGTCCTCCGCACACATAAGATTCTGTTTGCAATTATGAATTTGTAAAAAGTTCATACTTCTTTTCTCAGCCTTTACAATATAAAAGAATCTTCTGAAAAAAATAAGTAAAAATGTATTTCAGCTTCAAAAATGAATTTTATAGCTGCAATATAACTTGGACAGTAACACATAAACGAAAAAAAAAAAGAATGTGCTTTTTAGAAGATGCATTATTCCTCATATTATTACTATTACTCATTTCCATTTTCTACTAGTCTGAAATGCACTCAGCATAATTATACTTGCTATTTGTACTTGAGCTAAATTGCACCAAAGCCTTAAATGCTTCCTTGTATTAGTGATTAGTGATGAATGAATGATCTGTAAATTTGCAATGTGTATTTGCCACTCATTTCATCATATGTATATAAAATAATGAAAATGTATTTCCTGACATTTACAAGGAAAAAACAGGAATCTTCCCTGTAATAGAAAATTTGAATGTGTGTCTGCTTATTAACCTCTTAATGGCATCTGACAGCCGATCTGTACCTATGAAACTGGCTGACCTGTTGCATGTACGCTTGGCAGCTGAAGACACCAGAGTTGGATCCATGTTCATATGTGTCCGCATTGCTGAGAAAAATTCTGATTTAATATATGCAAATAATCTTCTTGGAGCAATGAGGACATTGGTGTTAGGCCTCATGCACATGGCCGCTGTTTGTGTCCGCATCCGAGCCACCGTTTTGGCGGCTTGGATGCGGACCTATAAACTTCAATGGGGCCGCAAAGATGCGGATAGCACTCAGTGTGCTGTCCGCATCCGTTGCTCCGTTCCACGGCCCGCTAAAAAAATATAACATGTCCTATTCTTGCATGAGGTCTTACACGTAGAGGCTCAGCTCTCTCTGCAACTGGGGCACCCATATACTTTTTTGGTGCATTTAACTTTATGGGAATGTGGGAAAACATATTTCGACTTTTTTTTCTATAGTTCTCTAAGCATAATAAATTATCTTTTCAATGTCTTGAATAGGATTAAGATTATATATGTTTTATATGTGTTATGAGTTTTATTTTAGTATATGTCTGACTTTCTTTTTAACAAATTATTTAATTCATTATTATTATTTTTTTTTTAACTATTTGTGTCCCATAATGGGACTTTTAATTTAAAACTGAATCTATTTTAGTGCATAAGAATAGTTTAATGTTCACTGTACTTTCAAAAATGTTTGCATAAATCAATAATATACTGTAGGTGAATTTGCAAAACTGGATAACATATCGCAACAGAGAAAAAATGCTTTTTTCTCCAGGTAGCACCTCTCCCCTTCCCATCCGTAGACTTTTATGGGCAGCATGTAATCTGATCCTTCAGTGAGCTGACAGTCCGTCTATTATCTGAAGATCTATAAAAAAGTTTTACGTTCACCTGAACTATACATTTATGCAAAGCTTCTTGACCATTTAAGTGTTCAATTGCATTACAACCTGAGCATGTAAAATGCACAGACAGCACCAAGGGCTCTAGGTATGTCCAAACAGGGGATCACAAAGGAGAGCCCTATAAATGAAAACAGATGCTCCCTCTCTCTTAATGGTGCAGTCATTAGTGATCAAAGCATCACAAAAGTTAAATGTTCAGCATTTCAGTTTACTCTGATCACTGCCGTTCCTGCCACAGTGCTGCCACACTGCCATGGTGTGTGATCTCACGACCACAACTGCTGCAGTACCCTTCATTTATCATATGTGGTTCCAAGAGGTTAATGTAGACATTACTACCTTTGGGTAAAATTTATAATTATTTTTTTTAGTCTTGACTCCTTGAGTGTTTTTTCTTTTTGCTCTCATATTATGAACAATAAGACCAGGCATTTAGAAAATCTATATTTCATCTTATTTTTGATGATGGCACTGAGGGGGCAAGATGATGGCACTTGAGGGGGCCTGATGGCACTGGGGAGGAAGCTGATGGCACTGGGGGACAGCTGATGGCACTGAGGGGGCAGCTGATGGCACTAGGGGGGAACCTGGTGGAATTAGGGGGGGGAAAACTGATGGCACTAGGGGGGGAAACTGATGGCACTAGGGGGGGCAACTGATGGCACTAGGGGGGGCAACTGATGGCACTAGGGGGGGCAACTGATGGCACTAGGGGGGGCAACTGATGGCACTAGGGGGGGGGGAGCTAATGGCACTGAGGGGGAAGCTAATGGCACTGAGAGGGCAGCTGATGGCACTGAGGGGGCAGCTGATGGCACTGAGGGGGCAGCTGATGGCACTGAGGGGGCAGCTGATGAGTTTTTATAAAGAAAAATGTTCTTTTAATTCGTTTTTTGTTATTATAGTACTCAATTAATTGTATTAATCAATAGAATACACGATTACAAAAATAGTCGATAGCTGCAGCCCTAGTTCCAAGAATCATTTAATGAGGACCTGTAACATCCCAAGACATGTCTGTTTTAGTAACTACTCGTATTCCCCATGTAATAACAATTCAAGAACATCTATTCTTATGACATTTTTATTGCTTCTAGACATCTGCACCGAAGGTCCAGCTGAGTGTTACCAATTGGATGTGTGTCCCTGCTCAGTGCCACTGGCAGCACCAATTGGATAATGTCTTCCAAAAGAGTATGAAGATTGGCACTCACCGTACGGTAAAATCTTCACTTTATTGCGGCATCAGGTATAACAAGATGTTGAGAAAATTAGAGCTCCCATCAAGATTAGTCCCATCAAGTATTACCTTGTAGCCACAGGGATTGGGTTATCACAGTAGTGCCCGCTCCTACCTCTAGACAACTGAATAGATAATGTCAGAACCCTGCAGGGACACCCCCCAAATGGTAACACCCACCTGGACCTTCATTGCAAACTGCTAGTATTTATTAATAACATATAGAAGGAATGATAAATGAACGGTACAACATAGAGTCATAAGAGAAGAAGATTCTGAATTATTACAAGCTTAAAACTGCTAGGAAAGATTGTAGGTCCTCTTTAAAGGATTTGTAAACAGGTGTCTATTCTAAATCACATACTTTAAATGTAATCCTTAAATGATTTTATAAGTGCAGTATTCAAAATTAATCCACATATTTCGATTCATAAGATTATAATTTGTAAAAAGTCAAATATGTAAAATTTTAATGTACTTATTTAATAGACTTTTTCTTTTCTTTTCTTATTCTGAAAGGACATAAGCATGAAACTTCTCAGAATAGCCGACAATATTTATAAGGCTTCATGCTTTTTTCTCAAGTACTTTAACAAAAGGATAATAAACCTGTAATCCTACTGTAATTTCATACATATCATATCTCTCTGTGCTTTGAAAAACACCCAATTGTTATTTCAAACGTAAAATAATTTGCAATAAAAATTTTACCTTATTATTGTATATCAAGTAAAAATGGTTATTTTTCCCCAAAAGAAATAGTTTCTTCTAAAGTAGGAAAATAATGATTATACTTCAGGAGGATTATGTTTTATTTGTTAAATGAAAGCAATTAACTTTTTTTTATGTTTCTGAAGGTATATTGGCCTAACAGGAAGGTAGGTTTTCAAGAACATCATTTCATTTTAAGAACATCTTTTCATTTTATTTCTTTCATGGGAATGCCTATTATTCACAGCAGATTAAAAACAAAGGGCTCTTGTGCATGAATTAAGACAGACGATTTTCCGAAAAAGTCATGTCTTTGATTGCCTGCCTTGGTAGGCATGACAACTTCCCAAAGGCAAAACGCTTCTAGAAGAACAAATCAGGCAAGTCACCACCTGGGAAATCAATATTTAATGTGCATGCCTCTAGAAGAAAGAGGACTTTCACACATAAATAGCTATCTCGTCTTGTCCAGCTTGGCAAATGCTGTACTTTTTGTGAGGAACATAAAATTACTTTGACCTGCTTAAAACTAAGCCAAGGAAATATCTGTAGCATAGAATTGGGGGAGTCAAATTGCATCTCGAAGGAAACTGCTGACTTTGGTGGAAATAGACCTTGAGTCCAGTTAACTCCCTTGATAGAGGTTACTAAAGAAGTCTTTCCCAAAAACTGATTAAGTACAAACAACATGTAAAGATAAATGTGTATGGTATAAATTTAAACAGTCAGTTATGGAAAGTTTTATAGTAAGCTAAGGGTACTTTCACACTTTTAACTGCCTGCCGGATCTGGAAATCCGTATGCAAACGGATATCATTTGTAGACGGATCAGGATCTGTCTGACTAATGCATTAAAATTCCGGATCCGTCTCTCTGGTGTCATCTGGAAAAACGGATCCGGTATTTTTTTTTTCTGCATTTTTAGAATTCTGCGCATGTGCAGACCGGGAAACCGGGTCCGTATTGCCGGAACACTAGGTCCCGGATCCGGCATTAATACATTTTAATGGAAATTAATGCCTGATCCGGCGTTCCTGCAAGTGCTCCGGAATTTTGGCCGGAAGAAAATACTGCAGAATGCTGCAGTATTTTCTCCGGCCAAATACCGTAAGAGGGACTGAACTGAAGACATCCTGATGCAAACTTTCCATTCAGAATGCATTAGGATAAAACTGAAGTGTTTTTTTTTTTACGGTATTTAGCCCCTAGGACGGAACTCAATACCACTAGTGTAAAAGTACCCTAACACTGAAACTTTTTGAAACTTAGAATTATGACGTTTGAGATGTAAATAGATACATTACATGATTATACACCAATCAGCGACAACAGTAGAAGCAATGACAGGTGAAGTGATTATCAATTGACTTCATGGCAATGACACCTGTCAAGAGGTAGGATATATTAAGCAGCAAGTGAACAGTCACTTCTTAAAATTGATATGTTGGAAACAAGAATAGGTAAGCATAAAGATCTCAGCAAGGCCTCATGCACACGACCGTTGTGTGCATCCGTCGCCGTTGTTCCGTTTTCCGTGATTTTCTGCGGACCTATTGACTTTCAATGGGTCCGCTGAAAACTCGGAAAATAAAATACACCGTTGTTCATCCGCGGCCGTGATCCGTGTTTCCTGTCCGTCAAAAAAATAAGACTTGTCCTATTTTTTTGACGGACAACGGTTCACGGACCCATTCAAGTCAATGGGTCCGTGAAAAAACACGGATGCACACAAGATTGGCATCCGCGTCCGTGGCCGTTGGCAACTTTCACACAGACGGATCGCAGATCCGTCTGCATAAAAGCTTTTTCAGATATGAGTTTTCACTTCATGAAAACTCATATCCGACAGTATATTCTAACACAGAGGCATTCCCGAAGTGATGGGGACGCTTCAAGTTAGAATATACTGAGAACTGTGTACATGACTGCCCCCTGCTGCCTGGCAGCACCCGATCTTTTACAGGGGGCTGTGATCCGCACAATTAACCCCTCAGGTGCCGCACCTAAAGGGTTAATTGTGCGTATCATAGCCCCCTGTAAGAGATCAGGTGCTGCCAGGCAGGAGGGGGCAGACCCCCTCCCTCCCCAATATTATATTCATTGGTGGCCAGTGCGGACTCCCCTCTCCCCCCCAGTTAAAATCACGTTCCGAATACCCCATCATTGGTGGCCAGTGCGGCCTCACATCTCCCCCCCCCTTGTTAAAATCACGTTCCGAATCCCCCATCATTGGTGGCCAGTGCGGCCTCACATCCCCCCCCCCCCCCCTAGTTAAAATCACGTTCCCCTATCATTGGTGGCAGTGGAGAGTTCCGATCGGAGTCCCAGTTTAATCGCTGGGGCTCCGATCGGTAACCATGGCAACCAGGACGCTACTGCAGTCCTGGCTGCCATGGTTACTTAGCAATTTTTAGAAGCATTATACTTACCTGCGAGCTGCGATGTCTGTGACCGGCCGGGGGCACCTCCTACTGGTAAGTGACAGGTCTGTGCTATAGGCAATGCGCTGCACACACCTTTCACTTACCAGTAGGAGGAGCGCCCGGCCGGTCACAGACATCGCAGCTAAGTATAATGCTTCTAAAAATTGCTAAGTAACCATGGCAACCAGGACTGCAGTAGCATCCTGGTTGCCATGGTTACCGATCGGAGCCCCAGCGATTAAACTGGGACTCCGATCGGAACTCTCCACTGCCACCAATGATGGGGGAACGTGATTTTAACTAGGGGGGGGGGGGGAGATGTGAGGCCGCACTGGCCACCAATGATGGGGGATTCGGAACGTGATTTTAACTAGGGGGGGGAGATGTGAGGCCGCACTGGCCACCAATGATGGGGGATTCGGAACGTGATTTTAACTAGGGGGGAGGGAGAGGTGAGGCCGCACTGGCCACCAATGATGGGGGATTCGGAACATGATTTTAACAAGGGGGGTGGGAGATGTGAGGCCGCACTAGCCACCAATGATGGAGGATTCGGAACGTGATTTTAACAAGGGGGGGGGAGAGGGGAGGCCGCACTGGCCACCAATGAATATAATATTGGGGAGGGAGGGGAACTGTACACAGTTCGTAGGATATTCTAACTTGAAGCGTCCCCATCACTATGGGAATGCCTCTGTGTTAGAATATACTGTCGGATATGAGTTTCACGATCTAACTCAAATCCAATGGTATATTCTAACATAGAGGCGTTCCCATGGTGATGGGGACGCTTCAAGTTAAAATATACCATCGGATTGGAGAAAACTCTGATCCTATGGTATATTAACTTCTGACTTTACATTGAAAGTCAATGGGGGACGGATCCATTTGCAATTGCACCATATTGTGTCAACGTCAAACGAATCCGTCCACATTGACTTGCATTGTAAGTCAGGACGGATCCGTTTGGCTCCGCACGGCCATCGCTATGTGGCGTGTGCCTCTACGCGTGTTTCGCGTTTGCTTCTTCAGGAGGAATGCTCCTGAAGAAGCAAACGCGAAAAGCGCGTAGAGGGACATGCCACATAGCGACAGCTCATTCACTCAGCCTATCAGGGTAAGATAGATCCAGACTTGTTTAGTACGCTCTTTTATGTAATGCTTGGGAATGTTGCCGCACATCTGACTATTGATAGTTGGATTTATGCTAGTCTTTGTTGCCCGCCATACTCGCTCCATATACTGGGGACCTTATGATAGATACTTATATCCCCTGTACATATGGTGCTGAGCTCTAGGCAATTCACCTGTATGCTATATGTAATTCCATGAGATTGTATGAGCTGCCGGTACTGGCACTTTATTGGTTTCCACATGTTTGTACATGTGTATTTATGTCATATATGTCTTTTACATTTTATTAATAAACTTTGATAATTTGGGTATTTTTGTGGTACCAGTTCTCTTTTGTTGATTTATATATAGGAGGTACACCCGTGTATGCACTGGTGGTGTCGATCCAGTTGAATAATCCAATAGGAAAGTTGCCTAATGCCCTTTACGCTATTCTATTAATGCGCATATTTAATTGCAGTATATTAAAGAATATTTTAATTCAGATATTTTAGCCTTCTCACATTGGCCCACAAGCAAAAAGCAGGCCGGTAATGGACCATTACTTGTGGGCCTATGTGAGAAGGCTAAAATATCTTAGTCAGTACTGAATTAGAATATTCTTCATTATTAAATATAGTTTATCTTATGCGAAAAATGCGCATGCGCACACAAATATTTCAATGACGATTTTTCGCAATAGAATAGCATTGTACGAATATAACAAAGTCTCGAATTAGAAAATATATCACAAATATTTTGCGAAATATTTGTGAAATATCACAAATTCGAAAATGGCACCTGCCGCTCATCACTAGTTAGGACCTACAAAGAGTAGTCACAAATCACAAATTTTAGATTAGTAAGGTGCTCTTGTTTGAAAACACTGTGATATAATGAACAGTAATGAACAAAAGAAACTTTTTTTTTTTTAAGTTGAATTCTAAACCACACAGTAAGGCCTCATGCACACGACCGTTTTCTTTTGGCGGTCTGCAAAAACGGGGTCCGTAGGTCCGTGATCCGTGTCCGTTTTTTCTTCCGTGGGTCTTCCTTGATTTTTGGAGGATCCACGGACATGAAGGAAAAAGTCGTTTTGGTGTCCGCCTGGCCATGCGGAGCCAAACGGATCCGTCCTGACTTACAATGCAAGTCAATGGGGACGGATCCGTTTGACGTTGACACAGTATGGTGCAATTGCAAACGGATCCGTCCCCCATTGACTTTCAATGTAAAGTCAGGAGTCCCTATTATACCATCGGATCTGAGTTTTCTCCAATACGATGGAATATTTTAACTTGAAGTGTCCCCATCACCATGGGAACGCCTCTATGTTAAAATATACCATCGGATTTGAGTTATATCAAGAAAACTCATATCCGAAAAGTATATTCTAACACAGAGGCGTTCCCATAGTGATGGGGATACTTCAAGTTAGAATATACTAAGAACTTTGTACATGACTGCCCCCTGCTGCCTGGCAGCACCCGATCTCTTACAGGGGGCTGTGATCCGCACAATTAACACCTGAGGGGTTAATTGTGCGTATCATAGCCCCCTGTAAGAGATCAGGTGCTGCCAGGCAGGAGGGGGCACACCCCCCTCCCTCCCCTGTATTACATTCATTGGTGGCCAGTGCGGCCCCCCCTCTCCCCCCCCTCCTAATTAAAATCCCCCCCCCCTGTTAATTTAATAGCGGTCTGCAACCAGCGCAGGATAAATGTCTGCATTTATCCTGCATATAAATGTATATATATTGTTTGATACCTCCATTTGCAATATAACACGAAAAAACCTAACATGAGCAAAAGCCGTTCCCTTCGACAAAATACAGTCAAAAACAAATATTGACTCAACATCATATCTTCTTAAAAAAATCTCCGTGTCTCACTATCTACACACCGCGCACGTCTGACCTGGACATTT
The DNA here is from genome assembly GCF_905171765.1 of Bufo bufo. Lineage (NCBI taxonomy): Eukaryota > Metazoa > Chordata > Amphibia > Anura > Bufonidae > Bufo > Bufo bufo. The sequence goes on from NC_053393.1 coordinate 211,983,951, forward strand.
AAAATCTTCACAAAAAAAAATATATGTATATTTTACCTGTTTATAAGCTTATGCTGTTGCTATTTCTCATTGTATATGTACAGTCGTGGCCAAAAGTTTTGAGAATGACACAAATATTAGTTTTCACAAAGTTTGCTGCTAAACTACTTTTAGATCTTTGTTTCAGTTGTTTCTGTGATGTAGTGAAATAAAATTACACGCACTTCATACATTTCAAAGGCTTTTATCGACAATTACATGACATTTATGCAAAGAGTCAGTATTTGCAGTGTTGGCCTTTCTTTTTCAGGACCTCTGCAATTCGACTGGGCATGCGCTCAATCAACTTCTGGGCCAATTCCTGACTGATAGCAACCCATTCTTTCATAATCACTTCTTGGAGTTTGTCAGAATTAGTGGGTTTTTGTTTGTCCACCCGCCTCTTGAGGATTGACCACAAGTTCTTAATGGGATTAAGATCTGGGGAGTTTCCAGGCCATGGACCCAAAATGTCAACGTTTTGGTCCCCGAGCCACTTAGTTATCACTTTTGCCTTATGGCACGGTGCTCCATCGTGCTGGAAAATGCATTGTTCTTCACCAAACTGTTGTTGGATTGTTGGAAGAAGTTGCTTTTGGAGGGTGTTTTGGTACCATTCTTTATTCATGGCTGTGTTTTTGGGCAAAATTGTGAGTGAGACCACTCCCTTGGATGAGAAGCAGCCCCACACATGAATGGTCTCAGGATGCTTTACTGTTAGCATGACACAGGACTGATGGTAGCGCTCACCTTTTCTTCTCCGGACAAGCCTTTTTCCAGATGCCCCAAACAATCGGAAAGAGGCTTCATCGGAGAATATGACTTTGCCCCAGTCCTCAGCAGTTCATTCACCATACTTTCTGCAGAAGATCAATCTGTCCCTGATGTTTTTTTTGGAGAGAAGTGGCTTCTTTGCTGCCCTTCTTGACACCAGGCCATCTTCCAAAAGTCTTCGCCTCACTGTGCGTGCAGATGCGCTCACACCTGCCTGCTGCCATTCCTGAGCAAGCTCTGCACTGGAGGCACTCCAATCCTGCAGCTGAATCCTCTTTAGGAGATGATCCTGGCGCTTGCTGGACTTTCTTGGACGCCCTGAAGCCTTCTTAACAAGAATTGAACCTCTTTCCTTGAAGTTCTTGATGATCCTATAAATTGTTAATTGAGGTGCAATCTTAGTAGCCACAATATCCTTGCCTGTGAAGCCATTTTTATGCAACGCAATGATGGCTGCACGCGTTTCTTTGCAAGTCACCATGGTTAACAATGGAAGAACAATGATTTCAAGCATCACCCTCCTTTTAACATGTCAAGTCTGCCATTTTAACCCAATCAGCCTGACATAATGATCTCCAGCCTTGTGCTCGTCAACATTCTCACCTGAGTTAACAAGACGATTACTGAAATGATCTCAGCAGGTCCTTTAATGACAGCAATGAAATGCAGTGGAAAGGTTTTTTTGGGATTAAGTTAATTTTCATGGCAAAGAAGGACTATGCAATTCATCTGATCACTCTTCATAACATTCTGGAGTATATGCAAATTGCTATTATAAAAACTTAAGCAGCAACTTTTCCAATATTTATGTAATTCTCAAAACTTTTGGCCACGACTGTACATATATATATCTCAGCAAGCATGCGCTGACTTCTGTATGGCCTTTAAGTCTGGGCCGGCACCAGGTGTAGATGCCCATCATTGGTGGCAGTGGAGAGCTTCGATCGGAGTCCCAGTTAAACTGGGACTCCGATCGGTAACCATGGCAACCAGGATGCTACTGCAGTCCTGGCTGCCATGGTTACTTAGCAATTTTAGAAGGATTATACTTACCTGCGCTGTCTGGCCGGCCGGGCGCTCCTCCTACTGGTAAGTGAAAGGTCTGTGCGGCGCATTGCTTATAGCACAGAGCTTTCACTTACGAGTAGGAGGAGCGCCCGGCCGGTCACAGACATAAGTGGCACTGTGAGATGGTTACCCTTTATTGGGAGATAACTTTTGCAGACATCAGTGTTCAACATCTGCTGCCATCTCTATGATGTCTAGAGGAAGTAAAGTACTGACCTTCACAGATTTGCCATTAGGAATATCATTCTGATTTGAGCTCTCAACAATGTACTTTTTCTAGTACAAAAAATGTGTGTAAATTACCTCCATCCCCTCTTGATGCCTTAAGGAAATCAACTTGCCCCCAAAATGATTTAAGGGCAATACACTTTATAATGTCTCTTCATTAATCACATAAAGACCTGAGTATACTCATTTACAGTGGTGCAGAATAGAGATGATCTTAAGAGGATCTAAAAGCATGGCTATCCAGAAATCATCAGATTGCTTTATGCTAATTATATGCTCGTCAGTACATAACCAAACAAACATACAGCTTGCCATGCTCACCACTGTGCATGAGGACCCAGTTCTTTCCATCCCACCCCCACCAGCGATGATTGGTCATCAGGGTCAGTGTAGTTGTAATCATCATCAGCAACCTACCCCACCACCACTGACTCCTCCTGCTCCTCCTCCAGTGGTAGCTCCACCTCCAACACTTTCTACTCCATCGGCAGCACAGTGGCTCAGTGGTTAGCATTGTTGCCTTGCAATGTGACCAAGGACCAAAGAGTTTGTATGCTCTCCCCGTGTTTGCGTGGGTTTCCTCCAGTTACTCCAGTTTCCTCCCACACTGCAAAGACATACTGATAGGGACCTTAGGTTGTGAGCCCCATTGGGGACAGTGTGATGCTAATGTCAGTAAAGTCCTGCGGAATATGTCAGCGCTATATAAGTGAGTATAGAAAATAAATGAATAAATAAATAAATGTGACTTTGTCTGGGTGGGTCCCCAATAGCTACAGAGTGGTCAGCAACATGCTGAAGCTGTTCTTCCTCCACTGTCCCTTGCCATAACAGTATGAGTGTCCACTCTTAAGATAAGTATCAGGAAGTGACATCGTTGACACTGCACTTGTCTGTGCAGACAAATCTTGTGGCCTCTTGAAAGGGCCTTAGTGTGTGACATGCATCTCTGAAGAGTTGCCAGATAAGTGGCTGGTGTGGGAACCAGACTGACACAAATGTGGAGGTGTCAATAGGACCTCTCCTCATTGCTGCAGTGATACATCGCTGCAGCCACACAAAGAAAATATAAATTACGCAGTAGGCCATGAAATACATGTTCCTCTCCGTGCCCATAACAGCTGATCCAGGTGCCCACTGAGGTGTGCACCCTGCTGCACAGTGGCAATTGAACGTGAGAGTACAAGGCAGAGACGGCTTCTTTGGAAAAATAATGATGGCTACTTCCAGCGGGGATTGAGTGCACACCATCAGGCAGTAGAATGCACTAAGAGGTAAGTGACTACACAGTCAGCAACTTGGCCAGGTGGTAGTCAAGCTTGCACACCAGAGGATTGCTGGATGCATAGAGTGGTTTCCTGGCCACACATTCTGTTTTAGATGGCTGACTACAGAGCCATCAATAACAGAATGATAATGACGATGACAAGGACACTGTACTGCATGTGAATGCCAGTTCTGTTTTCCCACAAGATCTGGTGATGCCCCTTCATGTGATGCAATAGAACCCTTGTGATTATGTTTGTGTTTGAATGCCCACGGCTTATTTATCTCCTGTAGATGCACACAACAATTCTTTTGTCTGCTAACACTGTGGAGGAAAACTGCCAGACAGGAGATACTTAAAGGGAACCTGTCACCTGGATTTTGGGTATAGAGCTGAGGACATGGGCTGCTAGATCGCCGCTAGCACATCCGCAGTATCCAGTCCCCATAGCTCTCTGTGTCAAAAAAATTATTTTATAGATGTGGAAATGAACCGTAGAGGAGTCCTGTCTCCTCCATGATTGAGAAATGAGTCCAGCGTTCTCTGACTGAGCCCAGCCACGCCCACTGTGAAGGAGCCCAGCACCGCCCCACATCCTCCGAATCTCCTCCTTGCTCCCCGACGTCACAAAGCTAGAGCGCCGTAATCTCGCAATAAAAGCACACAGAGCTATGGGGACTGGATATTGTGGATGCGCTAGCGGCGATCTAGCAGCCCATGTCCTCAGCTCTATACCTCAAATCCAGGTGACAGGTTCCCTTTAACCCCTTAAGGACCGGGCTCATTTTCACCTTAAGGACCAGGCCATTTTTTGCAAATCTGACCAGTGTCACTTTATGTCTGAATAAGGCTGCTTTCACACTCGCGTTTGGTGCGGATCAGTCATGGATCTGCACAGACGGATCCGTTCAGATAATACAATCGTCTGCATCCGTTCTGAACGGATCCGTTTGTATTATCTTTAACATAGCCAAAACGGATCCGTCTTCAACACCATTAAAAGTCAATGGAGGACGGATCTGTTTTCTATTGTGCCAGCGAACGGCGCAAAACCATCGGCAATGTGGCGTTTTCCGGCGCATGTGCAGTAGTTAAAGCGATGCAATGCCCACAATGGGCATCGCAGTGCGCATGCTCCGGCCTGGCGAGGCAGTGCACAGTCACAGGATCTCGGCCGGACCTTAGGATGACGCAAGGGAATAGGAGGGCGGGCATATGCAGAGGCTGGGGCGGGGGAACAATGGAAAAAGGCAGGGCAGCCTGGGCACCAACACAGTGAACGCCGCCCCTGGGCACTTGCGAGTGCTCATTTGCATATCAATCAAAGTTCGTTTTCCAGCTTCTGCAAGTGTAAAGACAAAGAGAAAGGTACCATAACATTCATGGATAGGTGTGCTATAGGGCAATGTAAGCACTGTATATGGCCATATGGAGGTGACAGACTCCCTTTAAGGACTCAGACATCACGGCGTACAGGTACGCCCTGTGTCCGCAAGAGGTTAAACTGAGCTAGCAGCAGTCAAGCTTGGCTTCAGGTTCAGCACATTTTAAAACTGCACCCACAGTATCAGAGGCATAACCAGTTCCTGACCTGATGACAATAGAAACAGTTCTCGCCCTGGCAGTACTCTGGGAGGGTCTGGCTGTATATTGTCTCTGCTTTTTGTCACCTCCTTCTCAATGCCCCGAACCCGCTCCCAGGTTCTGTCCAACACACAATCATCATCACCCCTTTTTTGAGGCTGTGATATGTCATCATGTGCTCCTTGGCCCCCCTTCTGACTCCCTTCTCTGTATTTGCCCCAAGTGCCACTGTCACCAGGGCTACCACTGCCTTGACCACCACCGCCATGGCCATGGCTACAAGTGTCTCTAACTACTACCACTTTCAATAACACAGCTTCTTCTCATGGCAGTCTAGTCATGGAGCTGTGAAAAATGAAAGGTGGAATCTGATTGGTTGATATGGGCAATTAAGCCAGTTCTACTTTACACCACTTTGATAAATCCCCCCCCCCCCCATGTGTTCACTAAAGCCTGTATTAGACAGACAGATCAGCAAGTGATTGTCAGGAAGGAAGTGTTTCCTCCTGGCAAATGCTTGCTACTTAGCGGAGAAGACCGCTGCTTTTACATGCAGCGATTTCCTCCGCTGCATGGGGAGGAGTGATCACTATGCCATCGCTCGTCCCCATGCTGTCTAGTGGTTTGCTGGCGGGAGATTGCTATTAGAGACAGTACAATCTGCTGCCGGCAAGTGCAGATTTTTTAAGCATGTTTAAAATTCAGAATTGCCCAATGAACGTTGCTCGTTCATCGGGCAATTGGCGAGCGCTCATTAGCGATTATCATCCGAAATATCAATAAAACTGCATAGTATCTTGACACAATACAATGCGTTTAAGTATAATGTATGCTGTAGATGATGGTGATGAAAGTGCAGGGAATAAGTCCATAAAACACTTATGAACTGTAGAAACAAGATTTTATGATTTAAAAAGCCTGGCCGTTCATTTACAGATAAAATTAGATTGTTGCAGGATTTTGTTGGTTACAGAATTTGCAGTGTAACGTGAACTTCTCAATTGCCAGAAACTGAATGAAAACAGTATGAAACACAGAACTCTGAGAGTACAGTGCCCCCCTCCCTATGCTTTCGCTGACAAATCCCAAACTACTTAATTAAATGTGTCCCTATACTCTCCCTACCCCATGTAGACTTCTGGCTTGTGTCTTTCACTGCTATTACCACCAGAACAGAAAGACAATGTGCCTCTCACCTGAGCATAAATTAGGGGCCACAAGTAATGCTATATTTCTCTACTTTTGAGATTACTGTATTTTATATGTCTTGTGCCTTAATGAAGTTTAGTGTATTTTAATATTACAAGTTAGATTTTTATTTAATCTGTGTTTTATTTTTGTTTAAATCAAATGAATACCTTTCCAAAAAGTGAGGGCTGTACTGAGATTAAAAAGCATCCCTGGAGTACAAAACCTAGCTGCCCATATGGATTATAGCCCCCCATATCATGGCAAAAAAGCAAAGTAGCATAAACTGTACACCTCATGCAATTCTGAGTTCTGCAGCATAGGCCATTTTGCAGCCAGCCCAACACTAGCAGCAATGTAAAGGCAAGGATCAGTACTACATCGATATATTATTTCAAAGAAGCATAATGTAAACACATATTGTATTCATCGTATCCCCCTCACATTAATACTGTATATATTATAATGTACTAAATATAATACAAAGTACTAGGAAGGGGTTGCTGCAATATGCCACATGCTGTAAGCGAGAGGCCAAGCATGTGCTATACTGCAGACCCTCTTTTACCCAGTAAATGTAAAAATATACACTGTTTAAAAAAATAAAGGGAACACTTAAACAACACAATGTAACTCCAAGTCAATCACACTTCTGTGAAATCAAACTGTCCACTTAGGAAGCAACACTGAGTGACAATCAATTTCACATGCTGTTGTGCAAATGGGATAGACAACAGGTGGAAATTATAGTCAATTAGCAAGACACCCCCAATAAAGGAGTGGTTCTGCAGGTGGTGATCACAGACCACTTCTCAGTTCCTATGCTTCCTGGCTGATGTTTTGGTCACTTTTGAATGCTGGCGGTGCTTTCACTCTAGTGGTAGCATGAGACGGAGTCTACAACCCACACAAGTGGCTCAGGTAGTGCAGCTTATCCAGGATGGCACATCAATGCGAGCTGTGGCAAGAAGGTTTGCTGTGTCTGTCAGCGTAGTGTCCAGAGCATGGAGGCGCTACCAGGAGACAGGCCAGTACATCAGGAGACGTGGAGGAGGCCGTAGGAGGGCAACAACCTTGCAGCAGGACCGCTACCTCCGCCTTTGTGCAAGGAGGAACAGGAGGAGCACTGCCAGAGCCCTGCAAAATGACCTCCAGCAGGCCACAAATGTGCATGTGTCTGCTCAAATGGTCAGAAACAGACTCCTTGAGGGTGATATGAGGGCCCGACGTCCACAGGTGGGGGTTGTGCTTACAGCCCAACACCGTGCAGAACGTTTGGCATTTGCCAGAGAACACCAAGATTGGCAAATTCGCCACTAGCGCCCTGTGCTCTTCACAGATGAAAGCAGGTTCACACTGAGCACATGTGACAGACGTGACAGAGTCTGGAGATGCCGTGGAGAACGTTCTGCTGCCTGCAACATCCTCCAGCAATGCCAGCATGACCGTTTTGGCATTGGGTCAGTAATGGTGTGGGGTGGCATTTCTTTGGAGGGCCGCACAGCCCTCCATGTGCTCGCCAGAGGTAGCCTGACTGCCATTAGGTACCGAGATGAGATCCTCAGACCCCTTGTGAGACCATATGCTGGTGCGGTTGGCCCTGGGTTCCTCCTAATGCAAGACAATGCTAGACCTCATGTGGCTGGAGTGTGTCAGCAGTTCCTGCAAGATGAAGGCATTGATGCTATGGACTGGCCTGCCCATTCCCCAGACCTGAATCCAATTGAGCACATATGGGACATCATGTCTCGCTCTATCCACCAACGTCACGTTGCACCACAGACTGTCCAGGAGTTGGCAGATGCTTTAGTCCAGGTCTGGGAGGAGATCCCTCAGGAGACCGTCCGCCACCTCATCAGGAGCATGCACAGGCGTTGTAGGGAGGTCATACAGGCACGTGGAGGTAACACACACTACTGAGCCTCATTTTGACTTGTTTTAAGGACATTACATCAAAGTTGGATCGGCCTGTAGTGTGTTTTTCCACTTTAATTTTGAGTGCGACTCCAAATCCAGACCTCCATGGGTTAAAAAATTTGATTTCCATTTTTTTTATTTTTGTGTGATTTTGTTGTCAGCACATTCAACTATGTAAAGAACAAAGTATTTCAGAAGAATATTTAATTAACTCAGATCTAGGATGTGTTATTTTTGTGTTCCCTTTATTTTTTTGAGCAGTGTATATTACTGTATTGGGGACACATGCAGTGTGGCATATGCTTTTAAAAACCATTTTGCAGAGATCCCCCTTGCCCACCCAAATATTTAATTGGCCACTGCTGAACGCTTCCTATTGTGTGAAACTGCAGCCAGGGGAAAGAGGATTATCCTAACTGAGTGTTCTTTCTTCGTCTTCCAAACTCCCAACCAAGAGCGGATAGGTGGAGAAGCACTCAGAAAATGCTGCTCCTCCATCTGAAATGATCATGAAGGCACGATTCAACACCTCCTCACTTCAGGACCTGCAGGATATGATTGACAGGCTGGCAGGAGTTTGAGTGGCATAATAACTGTCCAATATCTATGTCACCAAGACAATTTTGGCCCTCACATAGGAACGTGTATTTGATTTATCAAATAGTGGAGGTGGGCAGTATACAGTCGTGGCCAAAAGTTTTGAGAATTACATAAATTTTTATGTTTTTATAATAGAAATTTGCATATACTCCAGAATGTTATGAAGAGTGATCAGATGAATTGCATAGTCCTTCTTTGCCATGAAAATTAACTTAATCCCAAAAAAAACCTTTCCACTGCATTTCATTGCTGTCATTAAAGGACCTGCTGAGATAATTTCAGTAATCGTCTTGTTAACTCAGGTAAGAATGTTGACGAGCACAAGGCTGGATATCATTATGTCAGGCTGATTGGGTTAAAATGGCAGATTTGACATGTTAAAAGGAGGGTGATGCTTGAAATCATTGTTCTTCCATTGTTAACCATGGTGACCTGCAAAGAAACGCGTGCAGCCATCATTGCGTTGCATAAAAATGGCTTCACAGGCAAGGATATTGTGGCTACTAAGATTGCACCTCAATCAACAATTTATAGGATCATCAAGAACTTCAAGGAAAGAGGTTCAATTCTTGTTAAGAAGGCTTCAGGGCGTCCAAGAAAGTCCAGCAAGCGCCAGGATCGTCTCCTAAAGAGGATTCAGCTGCGGGATCGGAGTGCCACCAATGCAGAGCTTGCTCAGGAATGGCAGCTGGCAGGTGTGAGCGCATCTGCACGCACAGTGAGGCGAAGACTTTTGGAAGATGGCCTGGTGTCAAGAAGGGCAGCAAAGAAGCCACTTCTCTCCAAAAAAAACCATCAGGGACAGATTGATCTTCTGCAGAAAGTATGGTGAATGGACTGCTGAGGACTGGGGCAAAGTCATATTCTCCGATGAAGCCTCTTTCCGATTGGTGCATCTGGAAAAAGGCTTGTCCGGAGAAGAAAAGGTGAGCGCTACCATCAGTCCTGTGTCATGCCAACAGTAAAGCATCCTGAGACCATTCATGTGTGGGGTTGCTTCTCATCCAAGGGAGTGGGCTTACTCACAATTTTGGCCAAAAATACAGCCATGAATAAAGAATGGTACCAAAACACCCTCCAACAGCAACTTCTTCCAACAATCCAACAACAGTTTGTTGAAGAACAATGCATTTTCCAGCACGATGGAGCACCGTGCCATAAGGCAAAAGTGATAACTAAGTGGCTCGGGGACCAAAACGTTGACATTTTGGGTCTATGGCCTGGAAACTCCCCAGATCTTAATCCCATTGAGAACTTGTGGTCAATCCTCAAAAGGCAGGTGGACAAACAAAAACCCACAAATTCTGACAAATTCCAAGAAGTGATTATGAAAGAATGGGTTGCGATCAGTCAGGAATTGGCCCAGAAGTTGATTGAGAGCATGCCCAGTCGAATTTCAGAGGTCCTGAAAAAGAAGGGCCGACACTGCAAATACTGACTCTTTGCATAAATGTCATGTAATTGTCGATAAAAGCCTTTGAAACGTATGAAGTGCGTGTAATTATATTTCACTACATCACAAACAACTGAAACAAAGATCTTTAAGCTGTTTAGCAGCAAACTTTGTGAAAACTAATATTTGTGTCATTCTCAAAACTTTTGGCAATGACTGTAGATCTGTTTTAAAGGCAGCAACTGTGCTCTTGCCAGAAAATGCACGTCACTATTATTACTTATTGCTATCATTTTTAATTTTCTCATGAATAAAAAAAAATGATCAAAAAAAGAATATACATACAGTTGCAAGAAAAAGTATGTGAACACTTTGGAATTATATGGATTTCTGCACAAATTGGTCATAAAATGTGATCTGATCTTCATCTAAGTCACAACAATAGACAATCACAGTCTGCTTAAACTAATAACACACAAAGAATTAAATGTTTCCAAGTTTTTATTGAACACACCATGTAAACATTCACAGTGCAGGTAGAAAAGTATGTGAACCCTTGGATTTAATAACTGGTTGAACTTCCTTTGGCAGCAATAACTTCAACCAAACGTTTCCTGTAGTTGCAGATCAGACGTGCACAACGGTCAGGAGTAATTCTTGACCATTTCTCTTTACGGAACTGTTTCAGTTCAGCAATATTCTTGGGATGTCTGGTGTGAATCGCTTTCTTGAGGTCATGCCACAGCATCTCAATCGGGTTGAGGTCTGGACTCTGACTGGGCCACTCCAGAAGGCATATTTTCTTCTGTTTAAGCCATTCTGTTGTTGATTTACTTCTATGCTTTGGGTCGTTGTCCTGTTGCAACACCTATCTTCTGTTGAGCTTCAGATGGTGGACAGATGGCCTTAAGTTCTGCAAAATGTCTTGATAAACTTGGGAATTGATTTTTCCTTCGATGATGGCAATCCGTACAGGCCCTGACGCAGCAAAGCAGCCCCAAACCATGATGCCCACACCACCATACTTGACAGTTGGGATGAGATTTTGATGTTGGTGTACTGTGCCTCTTTTTCTCCACACATAGTGTTGTGTGTTTCTTCCAAAAAACTCAACTTTGGTTTCATATGTCCACAGAATATTTTGCCAGTGCTGCTGTGGAACATCCAGGTGCTCTTGTGCAAACTGTAAACCTGCAGCAATTTTTTTTTCTGTGGTATCCTCCCATGAAATCCAATTCTTGTTTAGTGTTTTACGTATTGTAGATTCGCTAACAGGGATGTTAGCATATGCAAGAGACTTTTGTAAGTCTTTAGCGGACACTCTAGGATTCTTCTTCACCTCATTGAGCAGTCTGCGCTGTGCTCTTGCAGTCATCTTTACAGGACGGTCACTCCTAGGGAGAGTAACAGCAGTGCTGAACTTTCTCCATTTATAGACAATTTGTCTTACCGTGGACTGATGAACAGCAAGGCTTTTGGAGATACTTTTATAACCCTTTCCAGCTTTATGCAAATCAACAATTCTTAATTTTAGGTCTTCTGAGAGCTCTTTTATGCGAGGCATCATTCACATCAGGCAATGCTTCTTGTGAAAAGCAAACTCAGAACTGGTGTGTGTTTTTTATAGGGCAGGGCAGCTGTAACCAACACTTCCAATCTCATCTCATTGATTGGACTTCAGTTGGCTGAAACCTCACTCCAATTAGCTCTTGGAGATGTCATTAGTCTAGGGGTTCACATACTTTTTCTACCTGCACTGTGAATGTTTACATAGTGTGTTCAATAAAAACATGGTAACATTTAATTCTTTGTGTGTTATTAGTTTAAGCAGACTATGATAGTCTATTGTTGTGACTTAGATGAAGATCAGATCACATTTTATGACCTGTGCAGAAATCCATATCATTCCAAAGGGTTCACATACTTTTTCTTGCAACTGTACATACATGTCCACCACATGCCCTGGAGTGTGTTAAAGTGGCTTATATAAAAGTAGTATTTTCCCCACGCTTATATATTTTTAACTTCCAGTAGCTGAACGGAGGTTAGGGGAACCCGTCGTCTAGAAACAGATGTGGGTCCCCGATAAATGCATAGTCCCCATGGAAGTGCTCAGAAAACAATGCCTACTAAATAAAGAAAACTGGAAAGCAATGACGGCTATTACTGGTGCTGTTCCCTCATAACAGAGGACTAAATCTTCATAAGAATTTATTAAACTAGAAATGGTTATTTTATTTGATACAGTCAGAACAACTATTACACATTTCAGGGGACATCTGCTTAATCAGATCCATGAGAATGTCTCATGAATCTGAGGAAGGGGAAGAAATCCAGCCGGACAAAAACGACAGCACGCTGCGGTTTTTGTCCGTCCGCCCCTCAGCTTGTTTGCCGTGCTGCTGCCGGACCTCCAGCCCATCCTATTATAGTGAATGGGGCCGGAGCGGACTTCCGGCAGTATGGTGGGCTAGCATTAGCACGGATCCGGCATCCACTGCTGGAACAGCCTGCTGGAACCTGCTGCCGCAAGTGTGAAAGTAGCCTTAGCTGAGACTATCAGTTTAAGTTGTTTCTGTGACACACTTATAAATTTTGTTTGTGTGGATTTTCAGTGCAGCTTTCACCCTTTGCAATGCAAAGGATCAGATCTGGGTCAAATCTTTGTCAAATTTCATAGATTTAATGCAGGAACACAACAAAAACCGCATGAAAATCTGCATGTAAAATCTGCATAAAACTACACTGTCTTGTGCAAGTACCCTGAAAGTACCAGCTACACTACCCCATAACAGTAAAAGGTTAATAATAAAATGAAAACTCCAGCACTGTGCGTCAAAGAATTATTTTGTTTATTTGAGATGCGGCGTCGAAATGTCCTATGGAAACTACGTCTATTATTTACACCATATGTTGGATATTATGCACGATTGTAATTGTCACCTTTTTGATTGTCTTGTCACACAGTTTGATAAAGGCCATTCGGGCCGAAACGTCACATTTCGACGCCGCATCTCAAATAAACAAAATAACTCTTTGACGCACAGTGCTGGAATTTTCATTTTATTGTTACACGGCGTGGGAACCCGACTCCAAGCGACAACTTCCACAGTGCCAGGAGGTTGATATCTCTACTATAACAGTAAAAGGCACATTACTTATATAACAATACTAGCCTGTGGGACCTGCTAACAGTGCAAGTCACAAGGCCAACTACAAGGCCCACACAACAGTGCCTACCAAAGATCCATCAAGAATGTGCCCATTACAGTCACAGCACCAGCATAACAATGGCAATGCCATGTGACCAGGGAAACAAAAACAGAGCCAGCTGTCTCCGCGGATAAGTGCTAGACACAATGTCATCTTACTTCATAACCAGGTAAAGTCACACTGCTCCCTTTAGTGTCACAGGTCACTTGTCACTCTCACTCTAATATTGGTGGCTCAGTAGTGGCAGTAGGGGCCATCAACTATCCCTGCTGTACCGCATAAATACTTGGGTAACTACTCTCCTGCGTGCAGGCTCGGACTGGCCCACAGGGGTACAAGTGAATCCCCCGGTGGGCCCCTACTCTCCCACCCCTTCACAAGTGGCACATAACACCGTAGACTGACTGCACTACATATAGATAGGCAGCGTACAGCACCTCAACCAGTCCATGTTGATATAAAAAACTGGGTAGATTATTTAAGAAACACCCAGTTTCATATTATTGATGCAATCAAGTGTCTGAGATACGTTATGGGTACAGAGGCCACCAGCCAGTATCCTATTTTCCCAGGGACCTGCCTTCTCAAAGTCATTGCAGGGACCCCCATAATTAATCATCTTGTAGCATCTTGTTTAAATATATCCATACGATGGCCCCCCAAAATCAATTTTACCGGTGGATCTTAGGCACCCCAGTCTGACACTGTCTGTGTGTGTGCACATAGATGTGCAATCTACTGTGCAGGCAGCATGGATAAGTGCTGCCCTTTGCTGCAGATACTGAACCACCAATGTTGGATTGACAGTGGTCAAGGGATAATAGGGATCTGGGACATAGTTCCCAGAAGCCCAGTGACACAAAGGGAGGATTGTTGGTGGATCTGCCCACTCTAATGCCCCCACAGCTCACAAGGAATCTCCTCAGTAAAGCAGATAACCAGTCCGGGCCTGCATAAAATTCTAATCTCACTTTTACATTATTTTGGCTCAGACATAAATAGTGTAAAGTAGGCAAGCACCATAAAAAATTTAAGTATAGAGAAGTAAAGACTAATGACATATCTTGTGGCTGTGGTGCCATATATAGTACTTTGGATCTACTGGCAACATTAATCAGTATCTTTCACTAGAAAGACATTCTCTAGAGAGGACATATCACCACAAAACCAAATGCAATGTGCAGGCAATATGTTATAGAGCAGGTGGAGCTGAGCAGATTGATATTAAATTGTATGGGAAACTACAAGTTCTACTGAATCTTGTCCCACAGAACTATATATCAATCTGCTCAGCTCCTCCTGCTCTATAACATGCTGCCTGCAGATCTCAATGCATTTTGTGTTGACATGTTCTCTATAAGCAGAGTATTAGTCACCTTCAAGACAACATTCAACATAGCATATAGCATAACAATTTATGCAAAACATTTAAAGAAACAAAAAAATATGGTCAATACATCTATAAATCTATATTTAAAGGGGTTAAGCCATGATTAATGTAAAAAATGAAAATCAAACATCCTCTAGCACAGTTTGCAGGAATCTATTATCTGCTAACAGTTTTTATTCTAGGGATGGGCCAGCTACCTAACAACTGCTGATGGGTGAAGGAGGCTGTCTCTCTCTGCTGTCGGAAAAGAGCAAAATTCAAGGGAGATCTTACAGGGGAAGACTCACAAGAGCGAGTACTTCTCTTGGATTTTTTTTTTCCCCAGAGAGACATGATGGCTAATCCTTTCTCTGATCAACCTGAGATCATAGATAACCTTAATAAAATACAATTAGACAGAGATGTTTGAACAGTTTTGATAACTGAAATCAGGAAGACCTGCAATAAACTTTTGGCTCAGAAAGCAGTGTAATAGTCGTATTTTGTTTTTATTTTTATTTTTTTTGGAAATGGCATTTTCTTGAGCTTACGCTCAAAGGAGGGATCCTTATTTACCTAAATCCAGCTTGAATAGCATAATGCTCTAGATGAACTGCTTTATTTGACTTTTAATATTAGATAATATTCTCTAAGGGTTGTACAGGATCAAGGTTTATTAATTTTGAACATTGTGAGCTCAGCTGTTCTAGCTACCATAGCTAAAGATAAGAGACACTCTAGTTTAATACGATGTCCCCTAGAGATGAGTCCTCTCTTGTCATGGTACCCAGAAACTCTAGTGATATTTTTATTTCCCCTGTTGAGGAACATTTTGGCTTTATTAGTCTAGAAGATACTGTCTCTTGACAATGTGAAGTAAAGTTTATTATCCGTAAGGTTTGGAGTAAGTAGGTTCCAAGTCAGGCCAAAAGATTTAATAGTACTGGAAATCATGCCCAAATGCATCCTCTCTGACATAAAATCTAAGACTATCTCAGTTCCTGGCAGTTGTGCTAGGCAAGATACTCTATTCAGGTGCAGACCGGGAACTTAAAGTGGCCTTGGGAAAAAAATAAAATAAATTGGCCCCATTTTGTAGTCAGGTCCAAATTAACAGAAAGCAAGGCCAACACAAGTGGATGAGGCCAGCAATACCACATATTGTGGCACATTATACAACCCCAGCAGAGCCAAATACCATAGAGCATCACAAAATACTGCCCCAGCCGCACAAAATAGATCCTGAAAAACTACCCCTAAGTGCCAGCTGCCATGTTCTGTCCTCCTACTCCAGTTGTCTTAGGATAGCAATAAAGTTAAATTCAGGAATCTGGAGGGGAGAGTAAGATCATTACTTAGCATAGCTGGTGGCAGTGAGGAAGGCTCAGGTGCCCTTCATCGGCCCATAAGGAGGTTTCCCTGTAGAGTCTATGGCCAGTCCACCCATGTATCTATTAGAGTACCAATTTTGAACCTCTGAAATGATTAGTTTATATGTACTCCTCGTGTACTTAAGGAGTGATTTAAAAGTTAATTTGTATGTTTAGAGAAGTATAAGAATGAGAACAGTGCTAATATATATCTTAATTGTGGGAGTTGCAGAAAGAGTCCCCTTGATCCCTGAAAACATATTGCCTTTATTACCAGTGGGATTTTATGCATTTTTCTCAATTTGTAGATTGACAGAACCCTGGCTTTTAAGGCCATATGGGTATACAATTACCATTTATTGAACCATGCTCTTCTGAATTTTGAGATAATTTGAGGAGAGAGACATGAGAGGAAAGAATACAGGTTCCTCAATTTTCTACAAGGAAAGTAAAAAGTACTTCACCTTAAAAGCTCCCTAAGGCCCCTTTCACACGGGCGTTGCGGGAAAATGTGCGGGTGCATTACGGGAACACCCGCGATTTTTCCGCGCGAGTGCAAAACATTGTAATGCGTTTTGCACTCGCGTGAGAAAAATCACGCATGTTTGGTACCCAAACCCGAACTTCTTCACAGAAGTTCGGACTTGGGATCAGGGTTGTGTAGATTGTATTATTTTCCCTTATAACATGGTTATAAGGAAAAATAATAGCATTCTGAATACAGAATGCATAGTAAAATAGCGCTGGAGGGGTTAACCACTTCCCATCTGGGCCCTTTGCCCCCTTCCTGACCAGGCCAAATTTTGCAAAACGGACATATCTCACTTTATGTGGTAATAACTTTGGAACGCCTTTATTTATCCAAGTCATTCAGAGATTGTTTTCTCGTGACACATTGTACTTCATGATAGTCATAAATTTGAGTCAAAATATTTCACCTTTATTTATGAAAAAATCCCAAATTTACCCAAAAATTAAAAAAAATCGCAATTTTCTAAATTTCAATTTCTCTGCTTTTAAAACAGAAAGTGATACCTCATAAAATATTTATTATTTAACATTCCCCATATGTCTACTTTATGTTGGCATCATTTTGGAAATGTCATTTTATTTTTTTAGGACGTTAGAAGGCTTAGAAGTTTAGAAGCAATTCTTCAAATTTTTAAGAAAATTGCCAAAACCCACTTTATAAGGACCAGTTCAGGTCTGAAGTCACTTTGTGGGGCCTACATAGTGGATACCCCCATAAATGACCCCATTGTAGAAACTACACCCCTCAAGGTATTCAAAACCGATTTTACAAACTTTGTTAACCCTTTAGGCGTTCCACAAGAATTAAAGGAAAATGGAGATCAAATTTTTAAATTTCACTTTTTTGGCAGATTTTCCATTTTAATCAATTTTTTTCTCTAACACATCGATGGTTAACAGCCAAACAAAACTCAATATTTATTACCCAGATTCTGCGGTTTACAGAAACACCCCACATGTGGTCGTAAACTGCTGTATGGGCACACGGCAGGGCGCAGAAGGAAAGGAACTCCACATGGTTTTTAGATGCCATGTCCCATTTGAAGCCCCCTGATGCACCCTTACAGTAGAAACTCCCAAGAAGTGACCCCATTTTGGAAACTAGGGGATAAGGTGCCAGTTTTATTAGTACTATTTTTGGGTACATATGATTTTTTGATCATTCAATATAACACTTTATGGGGCAAGGTGACCAAAAAATTGGTTGTTTTAGCACAGTTTCTATTTATTTAATTTTTACAGCGTTCACCTTAGGGGTTCAGTCAAGTGACATTTTTATAGAGCAGATTGTTACGGACGTGGCGATACCTAATATGTATACTTTTTCTCATTTATTAAAGTTTTACACAATAATAGCATTTTTGAAACCAAAAAAATTATGTTTTAGTGTCTCCATGTTCTAAGAGCTATAGTTTTTTTATTTTTTGAGAGATTTTCTTATGTAGGGGCTCATTTTTTGCGGGATGAGGTGACGGTTTTATTGGTACCATTTTGTGGGACATACGCGTTTTTGATCACTTGGTGTTGCACCTTTTGTGATGCAAGGTGACAAAAATTGCTTGTTTTGACACAGTTTTTTTTATTTATTTTTTACGGTGTTCATCCGAGGGGTTAGGTCATGTGATATTTTTATAGAGCTGGTTTTTACGGACGCGGCAATACTAAATATGTCTATTTTACTTTATTTTTTCTATTTAAATTTTTTTTTTTTTATTCCTAACTTGGGAACTTTTGTTTTTTTTACATGTGAAACTTTATTTTATTTTATTTTTTCAACCCTTTATTTTTTTTATTTTTTTTTACACTTTTCGTCCCCCATAAGGTCATACAAGACCTCTGGGGGACATTTGCTTCACTTTTTCTTTTTTTTTTCACAGTTGATTTCTCCTGTAACTGGGGCTGAGATAGTAGCCCCAGTTACAGGACAAATGCACCCCTATAGAGGCTGTACAGCAGCAATCCTGCGCTGTACAGCCTCACAGCAGGGCTGATCGAGGTCTCTGAGAGACCTCACACAGCTCCTGCACACTCCGGTCACGGCGGTCACATGACCGCCGGGCCGGAACAGGAAGCGCACAGCGCTTCCTGCTCTGCAGACACAGCGCTCGGTGAGCGCTGTGTCTGCAGCGATCGTGAAGGCAGGGACACCTGGGCACTGTCCCTGCCTTGTCTTAGGGTTGCCCTGCTGTCACTGACAGCGGGCAACCCGATCAGCAGCTGCACGATTAGTGTGCAGCTGCTATTTCTGACAGGACGTTTTCAAACGTGCTGTCAGAAATAGACGTCCACCCATAGGACGTTTATATCCTATGGGCGGACGTGAGGCGGTTAAAAAAAAAAAAAATAATAATTTAACTCACCTTAATCCACTTGCTCGCACAGCCCGGCATCTCCTTCTGTCTCCTTTGCTGAACAGGACCTGTGGTGACGTCACTCCAGTCATCACATGATCCATCACATGATCCATCACCATGGTAAAAGATCATGTGATGGATCATGTGATGGATCATGTGATGGATCATGTGATGACCGGAGTGACGTCACCACAGGTCCTGTTCAGCAAAGGAGACAGAAGGAGATGCCGGGCTGCGCGAGCAAGTGGATTAAGGTGAGTTAAATTATTATTTATTTATTTTTTTAACCCCTCCAGCGCTATTTTACTATGCATTCTGTATTCAGAATGCTATTATTTTCCCTTATAACCAGGTTATAAGGGAAAATAATAATGATGGGGTCTCCATCCCAATCGTCTCCTAGCAACCGTGCGTGAAAATCGCACCGCATCCGCACTTGCTTGCGGATGCTTGCGATTTTCACATAACCCCATTCACTTCTATGGGGCCTGCGTTGCGTGAAAAACGCAGAATATAGAGCATGCTGCGATTTTCACGCAACGCACAAGTGATGCGTGAAAATCAACGCTCATGTGAACGGCCCCATAGAAATGAATGGGTCGGTATTCAGTGCGGGCGCAATGCGTTCAACTGACGCATCGCATCCGCGCGGAATACTCGCCCGTGTGAAAGGGGCCTAAGACTATGTCCTCACTGTGAATTTCAAGGCCTGAGCTACGGTTGATCATATTTCTCTTATTTGGAATGACTGATTTATTTTGATGAATAGGTATTGTTTGAGCACTACAGTTGATAGTGACATTTTGTCTCTGAAAAATACATCTGTTAATTCTTTGGAGTATCCAAGTACATGCATGTATTGTGCTGTCCAGTCTAGATTATATTCTAGAATAGTGATGGACGAACATCGGCCGGGACGATTCGCGAACGTGCAAACGCGATCAAATGTTCGCAAACCGCAAGTTTGCTGCGGGCCCCATTCACTTTAATGGCAGGTAACATAGTAACATAGTACATAAGGCCGAAAAAAGACATCTGTCCATCCAGTTCGGCCTGTTATCCTGCAAGTTGATCCAGAGGAAGGCAAAAAAAAAACCCTGTGAGGTAGAATCTGAAAAACCTTCAGGTCATATTTGCAGCCACCAAATATTTACAAGAAGTGCACAAATCGTCCCACAACATGGACAGTGACATACCAGAGGGGGATCAATGGCAAAAATTCCCACAAAAAATATGTATTTTAATCAGGAGCCATTTTTATGCATCTTAAAGGGGAACTCTCAAAAATGTGGCCTGCTGGAGCCTAGAAAAATTAGGCATTCACCTGACAGAAAACATCAAGTGATTATGTCGCTGGAGGTATATTAGACGGTCATTGGATATTCATTTTACTGCAGGCAAGTGTAGTACAGGCCCCAAACATTAGGCATTCACCGGACAGAAAAGAACAATTGATAATGTGGCTGGAGGTACATTAGGCGGTCAACGTATAACAATTTTACTGTTGGCCAGTTAGATTACCGGCCCCAAAAATTATGTTTTCAATGATCAAGTGATTATGTGGCCGGAGGTATATTATACAGTCAGTGGATATGAATTTTACTGCAGGCCAGTGTAGTACAGGCCCCAAACATTAGGCATTCAACGAACAGAAAAGAACAAAGTAATTATGTGGCTTGAGGTATATTAGACGGTCATTAGATATCAATTTTACTGCAGGCCAGTACAAATAGATGTCAAATACATATGTTTAAAAGAACAAAAAATATAAAATTGGATTAAAAACATGGCTAACAAAATCCCCCCCTCTTGAAAAACCCCCAAATGATAATAGTTGAAATTCGATAACACTCCTTCGAGGTCCCAAACATTAGGCATTTACTGGACAGAAAAGGCCTTTTATGCCGCTGTATTCACCTAAGACAGGGACCATTATTTGTTCTGGGTGGTGGCGGATATTTGTGGGCTGTCATGAGGAAACTAAATTCAACGTGGTTGTCACAGGTTTTGAATTCCTCCGCGATCCATGCATCATTCATTTTTAGAAATGTAAGTTAGTCCACACTGTCGTGAGCTAGGCGAGTGCGCTTATCGGTCACTATCCCCCCTGCTGAACTGAACGTATTTTCGGACAGGACACTCGACGAGGGGCAAGCCAAGAGTTCCATGGCAAATTGTGCCAGCTCTGGCCACAGGTCAAGCCTGCAAACCCAGTAGTCCAGGGGTTCCTCGCTTCTCAGAGCGTCCACATCGGCCGTTAACCCGATGTAGTCGGGCACCTGTCAGTCTAGTCGTTCCCTGAGGCTGGATCCGGAGGGCGACTGTCGATGGGTTGGCTGCAAGAATGATCTCATATCTGAATTGACCAACACATCTTTAAACCGCCCTCTTCTTGCATGCGCTGTAGGATTGGTATTCGCAACAGTTTCTCTGTGAGTGGAAATTCCTCTGCTATGGCCAGCAACAGCCGAATGCAGCATCTCTCGCAGCAAGGCCTGGAAATGCTGCATTCTGACAACACTCTGTGATGCTGGTAACATGTCTGCCATTTTGTGTTTGTACCGGGGGTCTAAGTACGTTGCCACGCAGTACTGGTTCTTTCCCTTTATGCTTTTTATACGGGGGTTCCTCTTCAAACACTGGAGCATGAAGGGCTCCATTTGCAATAAATTGGAAGCGGTGGAGCGCACTGGCTCCAGCTGATCGCCCGGAGAATGTCGTCCTCAGTCTCCTCCCCCCATCCACGGACAACACTAGGGATCCCAGAAAAGTTTAAAGCCTGCTCTTCTTGCTCCTACTCCTCATCCTCCCCCCAAGCACCATCCTCCTCTGACTCTTCTTCAGACTTTCAGACTCCTGCTGACTTGTCGCAGATGGAGTAGCCCCCCCTGGGAATTCATTCAGCATTGCGACTTTCTTATCTTCCTGCTCCTCGACGGCTTGATCAATCACACGATGCAATGCACACTCCAGAAAGAAAGCATAAGGTACAATGTCACTGATGGTGCCCTGGCTGCGAAGTCTGCATGCATTGCACATGAGCAGCCACTGGCGCGGTGAGAAAAAAAACCAAGCTTCCCTGAACCTGTCCTGCCGCAGAGTTCGTACAGGTAGTCGTTGACGGCACGTTTCTGCTGGAGCATCCTATCAAGCATATACAAGGTGGAGTTCCAGCGCGTTGGGCAGTCACAAATCAGACGTCTGACGGGCAAGTGGTGTCGCTGCTGAACATCAGCAAGGCGAGCCATGGCAGTGTAAGATCTTCAAAAATGTGCAGAGATTTTCCTGGTCTGCCGCAAGACGTCCTGGACCCTGGGGTATTTGGCAACGAATCGCTGCACGACTAAGTTCAGGATGTGTGCCATGCACGGCACGTGTGTCATTTTACCCTGTTTCAGCGTGCTCAGCACCCCACTTTACCAACTGTCAAATTGAGCTGGGTTAGCCACTGATCAGCCTGTGAGCGCAGAGCTGAAAGCAGTGCAGGACCGGTGTGGCTCTTGGCTTCCAGGCACAACAGCCACAGCACAGCATGGCAACGTCTCACCTGGCACGTCGAATAGGTTCTGGGGAGCTTGGAGGGTGCAGCGGGAGAGGCGGTAGCAGTGGAAAAGGAGGAGTCAGCCGAGGAGGAGACGGAGGATGGAGTAGAAGGAGGAGAAGAAGAGGCAGGGCTTCATGCAATCTGTGGCGGTAACACCAAATGCACACGGGTGCCACGGGTTACATGCTTAACGGCTGTCAGAAGGTTCACAGTGGGCAGTAAAAGTTATCTACCTTCCCTGCCCATGTTTACTAGACCATGTGTCTGTGGTCAGATGTATCTTGGCACCTACACTATGTGCCAGAGATACATTCACTTGCCACTGAACGTGGCCATATAGCGCCTGAGAGAAATATTTCCTTCCGGGCACCTTCCATTGCAGTCACAAATTTTCTAAATGCCTCCGAGTCCACCAATTTATATGGCAGTAGTTGGCGGGCTAGCAGTTCCGACAAGCCAGAGGTCAGCCGTTGGGCAAGAGGATTACCCAGTTTCCTCATTTGTTTACGCTCCAACATTTGGGCCACGGAAGCCAGCCTTGTGCCAGATGAATGCGACAATGGCACGGTGGAAGGTGGAGTGGAGGACAAATGGGAGGAGAGAGGAGAAGGAGAAGAAGCAGGACGTGGAGCGTCGGGAGTGTGGCTTTGTGGGTTCTGATGGCGTTGCTCCCACTGGGCTCAGTGATGAGAGGCCAAGTGCCTTCTTAAGGTGGTCATCCCTAGGTGAGTGTTGGGTTTACCGTGACTTATGTGTTGACAGCACAGGCTGCAGATGGCAACACTATTGTCAGCAGCTGACACGTTAAAAAAAGCCCACACTGCAGAGCCATGTGCCGGGGTCCTGGGAGCACCAGAAGTGAATGTGCATGGTGGATGGCTGGCTCCAGAAACATTTGCAGTCTGCTTTTTGCCTCCTGTGCACTGCAAGTTCTGCCTGCTTCTCCTCCTTCTCCTGCCTTTCTGCTGCTCAGTCTCTCCCTCTGAACTCCCCTCCTCTTCCTCTGTTGTGGGCACCCACGTGACGTCCATCGACACGTCATCATCGTCACCTTCACAAACACTGACATTAGAGATCTCGGAGTAGGCAGCAACAGTGGGGACCACCCTCATTGGGCTGATCTGGGTACTGTCGTCAGACCGCTGGGTGGCGGCTGTTGCTACCTCCTCTTCCTGATCCGATGCCAAGAATGGCTGCGCATCGGTAAGGTCTGGGAATTGATTGGAAAATAATTCCTCTGACTCGACTGGAGGGGCTATGGTGGTGGTGGTGTCTTTGGGGGTGCACACAGCAGAGAGTGAGGAGGGTGCAGATACAGAGGATGAGGAGGGTGCAGAAGCGGAAGGCTGAGTGAGCCACTCAACCAACTCTGGTGCGTCCTTTGACGTAATCGCACGCACCTTCTCCAACTTTCCACTTAGGATCCAGCCTGGTGCACCTGCCCGACCCCTTCCACCCCTGCGGAATGGCCCGCCTCTTCCTCTGCCTGTCATTTTTAAAATGACCCTGTGACAAAGTCCCTATAGAAGAGCAGTATTTGTGAAAGCAGGTATATATAACCCCTTAATCAGTTTTTTGGGCGGGCAACTGGTATATCACACCAGTTGCAATTAGTTGTTCCAATGGAGTTTGTCCCTCTGTATAGCTGCGGTATCTCAGCAGAACTGCACACAAATGCTGCAATATACAAATGCACTATATAGAAATTAAATTCTAGGTATATCACACCCCTGCCTCAATCAGATTTTTTGGGGCAACTGGTATATTAAACTATTTGCAATTAGTTGTTCCAATGGCGTTTGTCCCTCTGTATAGCTGCGGAATCTCAGTAGAACCACACACAAATGCTGCACAATACAAATGCACTATATATAAATTATATTCTAGGTATATCACACCCCTGCCTCTATCAGATTTGTTGCGGGGCAACTGGTATATCACACCAGTTGCAATTAGTTGTTCTAATAGCGTTTGTCCCTCTGTATAGCTGCAGTATCGCAGCAGAACCGCACACAACTGCTGCACAATACAAATGCACTATAATATACTTTCTATGTTAGAAAGTATATTATAAGTATATTACACCCTTCAGTATATCACATCTATACCAGTCCTTAAAAGGACTTTTGTTGCCCTATTAGCTAGCGTTTGGTGTCTCTAAAAGTCTGTCCCTGCTCCACACAGCAACCTCTCCCTACACTGGCAAAAGACTGAATGTAAAATGGAAGCCAGATTGGGTTTATTTATAGGGTAGGGGGTGTGTCCATGTGCTCAACACACTGCACAATGCAAAGAATATGGTGCCGGTAGACATCGCCATATTTTCGCCTGTTCGGCAAACATTGAATAAGCAAAGTTCGCCACGAAACGACCGCCGGGCGAACCGCAAGGCCATCTCTAATCTAGAACCCTTCTCCATACCTAGAGGATATCCTTGCATAGATTTATATATTCTGTACCCCCCAATCTTGTTCACGAATGCTAAAAACATCCATCTGTAACATGACTGAATGGTATAGGAGTGACAGGGAGATTATTTCTGTAAACCCAGCTTCACAGCCTGGAGTTCTAGCAGATTGATATGGAGGTTCATCTTTGAAAATTTACATTTCCCCTCTCATTGTTGAAATGTTCCCTGTCCTTTCAGACTACTTACTATAAAGGACCCTATCTGGGAAGGGTTTATTTATTACACAACCACTAATGCCTAACCGGCTACTAACCACTTGTCCCAGACTAATAAAACATAACTTTTATTTATTAATCTTTAAAACTCGTGAAAAGATATTTAGTGAGCTAACTAAGGAGTTAAAAACACTGTGCCCCATGAGAGATGCTTTGAATGATAGGTCAGTAACGTGTATAGGTAGGCGTGAGTGCACTGACACCGCTCTACCACACACCACCGTCCCAGCTGTATTAGACAAGATACTTTGCTGTGCCTGATGTCTACTAGACCCCCATACCTGGGGTGTAAGCACCAATGTGAGATAAGCCTTATGGCAGTGAGTGTTTTACATCAAGCACACAGATTGCAGCATAACTCAATGGAGTACAGCAAATTAAAACCTAAATTCCACCCCCCAACATGTTTCGCCAGCTACTCTGGCTTCATCAGGGGTATCAGGCAGACTTGAGTACCTAACGCTGGTAAGAGAATTTATCGGCTACTCTCTCACTTCCTGTGAGAGAAAGCACCAATCCAAAGGGGGTATGTATCTAACTAGTTAATTGTAACCTATCATTGTAGGTGTTGTTATTATGACAGGTTGGTAGCGTCACTCTTAAGGAGGAGGTCCTGTATGACCAGGTGCGCAGTAGTAATCACCGAAGCTCTTACCCTCCGTACGTACCCTGCTCCTATACTTAGTTCATATTTGCCGCCAGCTCGTATGCGCATGTGCGTGCCGTTAGATGGCCATTGCGCATGTGGGAGAACTTAACAGCAAAACAGCCCATTATCTTCCACTGCTCATGTGCTGAAACTTAGCCAGAAAAAGCCCGGCTGAGGATGACACTGTGGCTGCGCCTATACTTGGTTAGTATTCATGAGAGTTTGTATGCACACGTGCATGCCGTTTAATGGCCATTGCGCATGTGGGAGAACTTAACAACATAAATGCCCATTACCTTCTACTGCGCATGCGTTGGAACTTCAAAGTGAGACTCCACCAGAGAGTAATACTGCGGCTGCGCCTAAACTTAGTTCAGATGTACCAGAGGGATCACATGCGCCTGCGCGGGCCGATTGATAACAGTTGCACTTATGAGAAACCTCAAAAAAAGAGAGAAGGCCAACAGGGGATACTACTACACCTGCACCCATAATTTATTCGTATGTGCCAATGGTTAGCCGGCGTTTGCGCTACAGTTTCCTAGTTAGACACCTCGTAAGGGAAATGGTACGAATAAATTATTCTAGTATACAGACCTCCTATGAAAGACCCTTAGGACTACATAGTTTCTCTCTCTCATCATATTGTGATGGTAGTTATACAGATCTAATTTTTTACCGTATTAGTTTTGCATTTATAATGCTATACTTGCGATAGCTTGTGGCTTAAAGCTAGCATTAATATATCACATGCTTACTGTCTTTATAGCTTATGACTGTAATCAGCATTAATATGAAAGGGTGTTAACCCCATCTGGGAATACTTCTATCGGGTTTAATGCCCACCACAACATTACTGATGGTAGATCAATAAACCAGCGTTTGTATATGCTCACAATATATTCTATTTATTTCTTCAACGTATATTGTGCTGTCTTCATCTTAGAGAAATGATGAATAGGTAAAGCCTTCATTAAGGCCATTGGGGCTAAGGCTATTGAGGCGGTAAATCCACCTTATCTCTTCTTGTAGGAGAATTCTATCTAGATCCCCTCTCCGTGCCCCTAAGGTTTTTTTGCACACACACACCCCAGAATTTTACAGATTTCGGATCGCCATTATGGAAAGCTCTAACATGTCTTGATATTGTTGTATCCGACTTCGTATTAATACTGCTTATATGTTGGCAAATTCGTCGTCGAAATTCTTGAGATGTTTTTCCCACATACAGTTTGGAACACGGACAAAGTGCAATATAGATAATGCCCATTGTTTGACTGTTAATACATTTTCTGATCTCATATTTTCCGTCATCCAGGGGATTTGTGAACATCTTTTGCTTTTGTACGTATGGACAGAAGCTACATCTACCACACGGGTAGGTGCCTACTGTATTGGACTTCAACCAAGTGGTTTTTGGTGGATCCGTACTATGAAAGCTGTGTATTAGAAAGTCTTTTAGATTTTTACCCCTCCGATACGTAATCATAGGCTTGGATGATACAATCTCCCTAAGGTCATTGTCCATGCTTAAAACATGCCAATGCTTTTGTAGGATTTGAAACACCCTACGGTGTTGTGCATCAAATGTGCCAATACATCTTATAGGTGAGGCCGTATATATCATTTGTTGAGGTCGGTTTTCGATAGACCTCTGTCCTGATGTGGCTGCCAGATTCCAAAGAAATTCGCAGGTCAAGGAAAGTAAGCGTGTGCTGATGTATTTCTGAGGTAAATTTCATACCTATACCATTTTTGTTAAGGCTGGCAACAAAGTTGTGAAACAGTGCTGTTGTGCCATCCCACAAAATCAAAACATCATCTATATAACGACCCCAAAACATAATGTGCTTGGTGTATTGTGAAGAAACATCAGTGAAGACTTCAGTGTCCTCCCACCAACCTAAAAATAAGTTAGCAAAATTTGGTGCACATTTACTCCCCATAGCTGTCCCAACTAACTGCAAATAAAAGTGCCCATTAAACAAAAAATAATTGTGTGTAAGGAGAAAACGTAAAAGTGCGAGTACTAACTTATTGTCTAACTAGGAAACTGTAGCGCAAACGCCGGCTAACCATTGGCACATACGAATAAAGTATGGGTGCAGGTGTAGTAGTATCCCCTGTTGGCCTTCTCTCTTTAGCTCACTAAATATCTTTTCACGAGTTTTAAAGATTAATAAGTAAAAGTTATGTTTTATTAGTCTGGGACAAGAGTGGTTAGTAGCCGGTTAGGCATTAGTGGTTCTGTCCTTTCAGACACACGTGACATGATGGTGATATCTGCTGTGTCTTGTCTAATAGGATAAGAAAATGGAAAGGGAAGATATAATATATTTATCATTTCCCTTTACTTCTGTAATGAAGTGTTCCTCTAAGGTCCATTTTTTTGTTCAAGTCTATATAGATTTTCTCACCATAGTTGCATCTAGCGACACAATAAAGGAATGGATTCAAAGGTTGTTGCTTCTCTCCTAATTGCCTTATTAGGTTATTTCGGCTATTTTTTCAGATACACACTTTCTTTGGATAGTGTGTGTTCTACAGAGGCTATTCCTTCATTCCATTTTACCCTTGAAACCCTAATGGTGAAATTTTGGCGTATCCAAAGTAAACCCTAGAAAGGTTAGGCACTTTTTAAGAACTAGTATAAAGATTTGCTAAATTTCTGCTTCCATAATAAGATAAGATTAATAGGACTAGCAAGACCGTAAGAAAGACTATGAGACCGTCTGAACACACAATGCATGTTATTCCAGATATTATCTCTCAACCAATAAATTATAACCTTCACTACATGTGTAAAAGTATAATAGCTTTGGAGAGGGGCCAACACCATGCCATTCCAACAAAAATCTCTCCTCTGTATTTGAGCTGTAGCAAACATTTGTGTTTTGAGCTAAGTACATAACATGTCAAACGTCTATAACTTTAATACTGGTCTGACCAATCCATTCGGTTTTGGTCTTAAACATTTTGACGTGTCCATCCCTTTTCTGTTTCACCCGGTTTTGGGTACATTTACTTGGATCTGAACAAGTCTACATAATTCTGGGAAGGAATAGATAATTTTAATAAATTTCCCTGTAATTTTTGGGTTAGTTCCTGGGTAAATTGTCAGAAGAGGGAACCCATGCCTTCCTTCGTAGACCAGAAAGCTTGTGAACAACCTTCTAAACTAAAGGGTTTTCTGTTGTGCTGGGCATTTTAGTTCAGTAAAAATTTACAAACCCTCAGTTTATTTCGTGAATGACCTTCAGAATAGAGTATTCCTGATTTTTTTCAGGAGTAAATGGTCCATTGTGGGGTTAAAAATGAAAAAAAATGCAACTCGCCTCATGCACTTGATCGTGCAGCCGGGCTCGTCTTCTTTCTTCTTCTTGCAGGACCTGGCTGGAAAAGGACCTTCGGTGACGTCATCGCACTGACCACGTGGTGAGCGCGGTGACGTCAGCGCAGGTCCTGCTGAATAAAGATAGAAGCGCAATGACGTCACCAAAGGACCTTTTCCAGCTAGGTCCTGGAAGAAGAAGAAGAAAGAAGACGAGCCCGGCTGCACGATCAAGTGGATGAGGCGAGTTAAATTTTTATTTTATTTTTAACCCCACAATGGACCTTTTACTTAGCATTCTGAATTAATGAATGCTATTATTTTCCATTATAATAAAATATACAGAACACCGATCCCAAACCTGAACTTCAGTGAAGAAGTCTGGGTCTGGGTACCACAGTCAGTTTTTTATCACGCGAGTGCAAAACGCATTGCACCCGCGTGATAAAAACTGAACATTGGAACGCAATCACAGTCAAAACTGACTACAATTGCGTACCTACTCGCACTATTTTCCCTGATCGCAGACGCAAAGCATCCAGACCTAATCCGGACACGCTCGTCTGCAAGGGGCCTAACTCTGCCATCTCTGCTCACATTAAATGTTTGTCCTATAGGGACAGCACTACTAATTGCTTTTGAAATGGTAATGTAGATGTTGTGAGGGTAATGTAGATGTTGTAAATAATATCAGACCTGCTGTGTGTTACTTTAAATTGTATATTTTAAAGTAATACCTGTAGCTAAGCAGATTTATTTTTTTATTTTTACAAGTCAGATATAGTCCATCTGTGCACAAACAATATAGATGGGGGATTTCCTGCCAAACTGTCTCAGCATTTGTAACATGCTCCATTATTCCCTTTCCTAAGGAAAATTGTGGCACTTGACATGAACCCTTAGTCCCAATCTGTTTCAAAATGAGACCTGCAGCAATCATGTTCAAATACTTCATCTGAGACAAGTGCTGCCAAGTGAAGGTTTGTTCAAACAAGCCTTGTTTGCAAGAGCAGGTGTCATCTTTAATCATAAACACTGTTGTTTGCTCTTTTATAATAGCTCAAATGAGGTGTCAGTCTCTTCTGGCCCTATAAGACCCAACTGCCCATAAGACGCACCTAGGTTTTATAGGAGGAAAATAAGAAAAAAAAATGTATTTTTCATCAGACCTAACATCAGACCCCAATATCTGTAAAGAATAAATCAAGGCAACTGGACTTACTGTAGATGCCTTTATTTATTCTTTACAGATATACCATGACCTAGATAAATGAGAACCTTCACAGACATCAGACCCCAATGTTAATCAGACCTCAGATCAGACCCCCAATGTTAATCAGACCTCAGTTCAGCCCTCAAATGCAAATCAGATCTTAGCTTAGATCTCCAATGTTAATCAGACCTCATCTTAGACCTCCAATTTTAATCAAACCTCAGCTCAGATCCCCAATCAGACACCCAATGTTAATCAGACCTCAGATCAGACACCCAATCAGACCTTAGCTCAGACTCCCAATGTTAATTAAACCTCAGCTCAGACCCCCAATTAGACCTTAGATCAGACAAAAATAGTAAATAAATCAACTCACCTCTTCTGCCACGGACTGCCAGGCCACTCTGGAGATGCTGCCACTCTCTATGACCCAATGTTGCACAATGGAAGGTCACAGAACTGCCCTATGTCCAAATGCTGATGCTGTGCGCCGGTCACAACAGGCAGCGCCGGCAGAAGAAGACCAGGGAGTGGTGGGTACTGCCAGCACAAGGACCGTTGTATTTGCCGCTCCCAAGTCCGACTAATGAGCAGTATTTGGCCTACAAGATGCACTGCCATTTTAACCCCCACTTTTGGGGGACAATGTGCATCTTATAGGACCAAAAATATGATATACATATTTCTTCTCACACGAGATATAGCCTTTTCTGAGAATGTATTACTGAAAGTAACTGTTGCAATAGACAAGCTATGTTAGAAACAGTAGAACACTATCATTTTAGTTTTTTTTTTAGCTTTTTCAGGATCCCTGAGCCTTCCATGGGGATGTACTCACTGATACAGACATTTCTATGAAGCAAGCATCTACATTGCTCGCTGCCAGAATAAACTCTGAGGGAAGTACTCGCTCTTGCAAGACTTCCCCCGCAAGATCTTGGTTGATCTCTCATAAGATCTCACCCTTTCCTGATGGCAGAGGCAGCAGCCTACCCCCAACAGCTGGTAGTAGGTGGCACCCTCCCATGGAACAAAGCACTTTAAAATCTCTTTCTAAGCTAGAACCAGCCCTGTACCTCACATGGATCCCCCAATTCATTGCTCCAATTGCTCTGATAGATTTATTTCATGCTGACAGCTCGGGGGGGTGTCCTTTTTCACAGGGAGTGTCCTTTCTGCTGTATCTCTCTCTCTCTCTCTCTCTCTGTCACAGGTTCTAATAGTACATTTAACTGGTGGCAGTTGAAGGGTGATACTGAACATTTGCATTCACCTCAGTATGGTGGACATATGGATGAGGAAAAGAACAAGCAACAGGTGGCGCTATGCATAGATATTTTATTCAATTACTCAGTGGCTATACTAAATTTGTAACTATATGAAATCACAAAAGTATTCATATCAGGTGCTTATTTTTCTTGGGACGACCCTTTTATCTTAAATAATAGTCCACAATGCCTACCTGATGGCTGCAGACAAGCCAGAGGGGTAAACGTCTTCTCCATTTCTAGCTTTATCTTTCACCTGGAAATAAATGATAGAAGGTTATAATTGGGAGAAATATATTTGCTTTAACAATTGTTATGGCAGTGAAATAACAGGAGAAATCTTATGCAATATAGACTTTCACTTGGCAATGATTTTCTGGCACTTACGTATGAGACATTTCGGTTACGGCTATGCCGTTTGCTTAGCAGCACTATTTTTCACATACTCAACCCTGGGAAAATGGAATTGGAAGCTACGTATCTAAAGTTGCAAATGAGCTCTCACCGCCAGACAATGTCCAACAGAGGACTGACATCACCTTTACAAGGAACACATCCTGACTAAATATACAGTGATAATAATACTTAACCTGATCCGGACATAGAGCGTACCGGTACTCCCTGATTTCATGATCCTTAAGGACACAGGGCGTACCGGTACGTCCTATGTATTTCCGATCACCGCCGCTCGGCGGGCGGTGATCGGAACCAGTGCCTGCTCAAACCATTGAGCAGGCACCTTGGCTAAATGCGAGGAGGGGTCCTGTGCCCCCCCCCCCCCCGTGTAGGCGATCTGGGGACCCAATAACCCGGAACAGGATGGTGATCGTGGTGTGATAATACACCACCGATCACCATCCTTAGATCCTGAGAGGTGATGGTGACATTGGTCGGCTGGGCTGCGTCGTGTCTCAGAGCCAGCTATCTGTTCAGAGCCCAGGATTCAGCCAGCACCCCAAATGTGCCCCAGCACCACCAGGTATTTAGGGAAAGGCTAGGGACAAGTTAGATTAGGCAGGGATATTTAGGGAAAGTTAGTTGAAGAAAAAAAACAAAAAAAAAACTGTTTTGGTGGCATCACCCTAAATTGGGTGTCTGGGGTCCACAGCACAGCTGTGTGACACTAGACCCCACAGGGGTGCTGCAGCTTTCCCCCCTGCCCCCCCTCCCCACAACTTTTTTGGTGTGCAGGTAGTTTTAGTTTTTTTTGTGCGTACGCTGACTGTGGCCGGCACTCTTAGCGTCCGGCCACTGTTAGCGCATCACACACCCCACGGTTCATCAGCGATTTTGAATTTTTTTTTCAAATTTTTCCCCCTTTTTTTAGTTAGTCTTTTTTTTTTTTTGTCTGTTAGGTTTAGGGCGAGTTTACAAACACCCGTGCCCCCACACACACACGGACACCAAATAAAGATTTACATGCATGCACACACACACACACACACACACACACACACGCAGACACACACTCCCCTATGGCCCGCCAGATGTTCTCGGCCGAGGAGGCATACGCCCAGCTTGCCTCCGAGTCCGAGAGTTCCAGTGAGGACGAGGATGACCCCACTTTCCTATTGTCATCCGCATCCTCCTCATCATCTAGCGATGATGATGAGCCCCCAAGGCGGCAGAGACGCCGCCAGGCGGAGCAAGGGGGCCACCATGCTAGGGACCCTGTGGCCCACCCTAGTATGAGCAGCTCTAGGGCTCGTACTAGTTTTCCGGCCCACCAGTTAAATCCACCGGAGCCCCCTGCCAGTGAACTTGTCTGGTGTACCCCAGAGCGTTAAGAGCCTGTGATTTCTCATTTTGATGGCCAATCAGGAATCCAGATTTCCACAGTGGGCTTCACTGAATATGACTTTTTTTTGTCTTTTTTTCAGTGACCACTTTGTAAATCTAATGGTGGAGCAAACAAACCTGTACGCCCAACAGTTTGTTGCTCAACACCCGGCTCCTTTTTGGCTAGGCCCGGTGGCTGGACTCCGGTCAGTGCAGCCGATATGAGGACATTTTGGGGCCTCGTGCTGCATATGGGCCTAGTCAAGAAACCTAGCGTCAGGCATTGCTGGAGTGGGGACGTCCTCTACCAGACCCCACTTTACAGTACGGCTATGACACGCTCCCGGTTTGATGCCATCCAGAAATGCCTGCATTATTCAGAGATAATGCAGCATGTCCCCACCAAGGTGATCCTGCCTATGACCGCCTGTACAAAATCAGGCCGGTCATCGATCACTTTCGGGCCAAATTTGTACAGGTCTATGTACCTGGAAGGAAGGTCGCGTTTGATGAGTCTCTCATTGTGTTCAAGGGGAGACTCCTTTTCCGCTAGTATGTTCCCTCTAAGCGGGCGAGGTATAGCGTGAAGCTGTACAAACTTTGTGAGAGTACCTCAGGGTACACTTACAAGTTTCGCGTGTACGAGGGGCGAGATTCCCGTATTCAACCCCCAGAATGTCCCCCCACTCTGGGTGTTAGCGGGGAAATGTGTGGGACCTTATGCACCCACTGCTAGATAAGGGTTACCACCTGTACGTGGATACCTTTTATACTAGTATCCCCTTGTTCCAGTCCCTCGCCGCCAGATCCACGTCTGCTTGTGGGACCGTGCGGAAAAATCTACGCGGCCTCCCTACCTACCCCCTCCAGGTACCTATCCCCAGGGGTGAGACCTGTGCCCTTACCACTGGAAACCTGTTGCTGGTCAGATATAAGAACAAGAGGGATGTCCTTGTACTGTCCACAATTAATGGTAATGGCATCACCCCTGTCCCTGTGCGAGGTACCGCGGCAACGGTCCTCAAGCCCGATTGTATCGTCGACTACAATCGGTATATGGGAGGAGTTGATCTCTCTGATCAAGTCCTCAAGCCATGTAACGCCATGCGCAAAACCCGGGCATGGTACAAAAAAGTTGCGGTCCACTTGGTACAAGTTGCCATGTACAACTCTTTTGTGCTGTCCCGGAGCGCTGGCAACACAGGGACATTCCTTCCTACATTATGAGGCAGTCCTCAAGGGCCTGATCTTTTCGGAAAGAGCAGGCCGGAGTACCTTGGGAACTGTAGGCGCCCGGATC
Organism: Bufo bufo; assembly: GCF_905171765.1. NCBI lineage: Eukaryota > Metazoa > Chordata > Amphibia > Anura > Bufonidae > Bufo > Bufo bufo. The sequence goes on from NC_053393.1 coordinate 212,018,594, forward strand.
GTCCCTGGCCAACACTTTCCAGGTGTGGTCGGTCCCCCATACTGGAAAGAAGGGACGGACCCAAAAAAAGTGCAGAGTGTTTCACAGGAGGGGGATACGGAAGGACACCACTACTCAATGTGACACGTGCCCCGATCATCCGGGCCTCTGCATTATTGGTTGCTTCAGGGAGTACCACACTTCCATGGAGTACTAAATTTATATCCCAATTTAGCCACTGACAATCGGATAAAAAACTGGTTCTCAGACTTGAGACACTAAAACAAAAAAAATATTTTTTCAAAAATATTATTTAGTAAAACTAAAATAAATAAAAAAAAGTAGACATATTAGGTATCGCCACGTCCATAATAATCTTCTCTATAAAAATACCCCCCCAAAACCCCTCAGATGAACACGGTCAAAAAAATAAAATAAAAACGGTGCAAAAAAAAAGCAAGCGATCAAAAAGTCATATGCCCACCAAAATAGTGGCAATAAAACCGTCCTCTCATCCCGCAAAAAATGAGCCCCTACCTAAGATAATCGGCTAAAAACTAAAAAAAAAAATGACTGACTATGGAGATACTAAAATGTTTTTTTGTTTATAAAAAGATAATAGTGTAAAACTGAAAAAAATATAAAAAATTTGACATATTAGGTATGACTGCATCCGTAAGAATCTGCTCTATAAAAATACCCCCACTAACCCCTCAGATGAACACGGTAAAAAAAAAAAAGGTGCAAAAAAAAAGGTCTTTTTTTGTCACCTTACATCACAAAAATTGTAATAGTAAGCGATCAAAAAGTCATATGCCCCCCAAAATAGTGCCAATAAAACAGTCCTCTCATCCCGCAAAAAATGAGCCCCTACCTAAGATAATGGTCTAAAAACAAAAAAAATGACTGACTATGGAGATACTAAAATGTTTTTTTTTTGTTTATAAAAAGATAATATAGTGTAAAACAGAAATAAATTTAAAAAAGGTAGACATATTAGGTATCGCCGTGTCCGTAATAATCTGCTCTATAAAAATACCCCCCCAAACCCTCAGATGAACACGGTAAAAAAAAAAAAAAAAACTGTGCCAAAAAAGCAATTTGGGGCAAATTTCCCATTTTAATCCTTTTTTTTCCAATAACAAAGTAAGGGTTAACAGTAGTATTTAGCGAACTTCTGTTTTAAGTTCGGCGTCGAAAATTCGGCTTCCGGTTAGCGGAGAATCCCGATATGGATTCCGAATTCCGTTGTGGTCCGTGGTAGCGGTATCAATAATCGGCCATTATTGATTCCGCTACCACGGACCACAACGGAATTCGCTCAACACTAGTTAACAGCCAAACAAAACTTAATATTTATTACCCTCATACTGCAGTTTACAGAAACACCCCATATGTGGTCGTAAACTGCGGTATGACCAAACGGCAGGGCGCAGAAGGAAAGGAACCCAGTATGGTTTCTGGAAGGCAGATTTTGATGGCCTTTTTTTTTAGCACCATGTCCCAATTGAAGCCCCCCTTATGCACCCCTAAAGTAATAACTCCATAAAAGCGACCCCATGTAATAAACTACACCCCTCAAGGTATCCAAAACTGATTTTACAAACGTCGTTAACCCTTTAGGTGTTCCACAAGAGTTATTGGCAAATGAAGATGAAATTTCTATTTCTGGTAACCTTCCCTCACAAAAATGTAATATAGATAAACCAAAAATCATATGTACCCTAAAAATAGTCCCAACAAAACTGCCAACTTAGCCCGTAGTTTCCAAAATGGGGTCACTTTTATGTAGTTTCTACTCTAGGGGTGCATCAGGGGGGCTTCAAATGGGACATGGTGTAAATAAACCAGTCCAGCAAAATCTGACCTCCAAAAACCATACGGCGCACCTTTCCCTCTATGCCCTACTGTGTGCCTGTACAGTAGTTTACGGCCACATATGGGGTGTTTCTGCAAACTACAGAATTGGGCCAATAAATATAGCATTTTGTTTGGCTGTTAACCCTTGCTTTGTTACTGGTAAAAAATGGATTAAAATTGAAAATTTGCCAAGAAAATCTAAATTCTGAAATTTAATCTCCATATGCCATTAAAGGGTTTCTGTCACCCCACAAAACTTTTTTTTTTTTGGATAGTTATATTCCTTATAGCGCGATATAGGAGAATATAATAGTCTTACTTACTTTCATGCGGCCGATTCTTTAGAAAACGAAGTTTTATAATATGTAAATCAGTGCTCTACCAGCAAGTAGGGCGTCTACTTGCTGGTAGCCGCAGCAGAAAACCGCCCCCTCGCCGTGTTGATTGACAGGGCCAGCCGTGATCTCCTCCTCCGGCCGGCCCCGTCAGTATTTCAAAAATCGCGCGCCTCTGTTCATTCGGCGCAGGCGCTCTGAGATGAGGAGGCTCGTCTCCTCAAAACTCCCTCAGTGCGCCTGCGCCGATGACATCACCGAAAGAGAAGACGTCATCGGCGCAGGCGCACTGAGGGAGTGCTGAGGAGACGAGCCTCCTCATCTCAGAGCGCCTGCGCCGAATGACCAGAGGCGCGCGATTTTTGAAATACTGACAGGGCCGGCCGGAGGAGGAGATCACGGCTGGCCCTGTCAATCAACACGGCGAGGGGGCGGTTTTCTGCTGCGGCTACCAGCAAGTAGACGCCCTACTTGCTGGTAGAGCACTGATTTACATATTATAAAACTTCGTTTTCTAAAGAATCGGCCGCATGAAAGTAAGTAAGACTATTATATTCTCCTATATCGCGCTATAAGGAATATAACTATCCAAAAAAATAAATATGAGTTTTGTGGGGTGACAGAAACCCTTTAACTCTTGTGGAACACCTAAAGGGTTAACAACATTTGTTAAATCAGTTTTAAATACCTTGTGGGATGTAGTTTCTAGAAACCACAATTTTTGGATGGTTTCTATTATATAAGCCTCACAAAGTGACTTCAGACCTGAACTGGTCCCTAAAAATTTGGTTTTTGAAAATTTCGAAAAATTTCAAGATTTGCTTCTAAACTTCTAAGCCTTGTAACATCCCAAAAAATAAAATGTCATTCCCAAAATGATCCAAACATGAAGTAGACATATGGGGAATGTAAAGTAATAACTATTTTTGAAGGTATTACTATGTATTATAGAAGTAGAGAAATTGAAACTTGGAAATTTGCAATTTTTTAAAATAATAATTTTTTGGACTTCATTTTACCAGTGTCATGAAGTACAATATGTGACGAAAAAACAATCTCAGAATGGCCTGGATAAGTCAAAGCGTTTTAAAGTTATCACCACTTAAAGTGACACTGGTCAGATTTGCAAAAAATTGCCTGGTCCTTAAGGTGAAATAAGGCTGTGTCCTTAAAGGGAACCCGTCACCGGGATTTTGTGTATAGAGCTGAGGACATGGGTTGCTAGATGGTCGCTAGCACATCCGCAATATCCAGTCCCCATAGCTTTGTGTGCTTTTATTGTGTAAAAAAAACAATTTGATACATATGCAAATTAACCTGAGATGAGTCCTGTATGTAAGATAAGTCAGGGACAGGACTCATCTCAGGTTCATTTGCATACGTATCAAATTATTTATTTTTTTACACAATAAAAGCACACAGAGCTATGGGGACTGGATATTGCGGATGTGCTAGCGACCATCTAGCAACCGATGTCCTCAGCTCTATACACAAAATCCAGGTGACAGGTTCCCTTTAAGGAGTTAAAGAGAACATGTCATCAGAAAATTACATATTGTTTAAAGGCTGTGAACTAAACACATACCGCAATAATTGGCAGTAGAAAATACAATTACAATTGTTTTTGGATTCACCTTCACTTTGTATGGGCTCAGCAATGCTCATACCTGGTTTCCAGGCACTTCTGTATTCCCAGTTCAGGCTCTGTGGATGTTCCCTAAGCGCTAGGCACATGGTGCCCTCTCAGACTGGTTTTCACCTGAAGGAGCACATCTCTGCTCCCCCTCCTTTCTCTGAGCGTGTCTGTAAACCCCCTCCCACACTGCATTCTCCTTCACACTGACTGTGCCGTCATACTTCTGTGAAGTGAGAATTTAGGTGACATCCACATCTGCAGCAGACAATTCCAGAATTCTGTTCAGGCAAGGGAAGAAAATACCGGAATTGCTATATCTAACGTAGCTGGACACTGCCAGGGCCCAAAGGTTTCTGTTCACTGGTGTGCCTGGTTTCCCTGATGAATACCGGCATTCTGCTTGACAAAATAACGCTGCATGCGAACCCCCTTACAGTACTGCTGCCCCCTTAGTGCCCTTTATCAGTACTGCTTCCCCTTTAGTGCCCATTTTCAGTATTGCTGCACCCTTTGACTACTGCTGCCCTCTTTCAATACTGTTGCCTCCCCTTTTGCTCCCTTACAGCACTGCTGTCCCCTTAGAATGCCTTTACAGTTCTGTTGCCCCCTTAGTGCCCATTTACAGTACTAGTGCGTAGTGCCCCCTTCAGTACTGCTTCCCCCTTATGGTGCAGCTGCCGCTTTATAGTACTGCTGTCCCTTTAGTGTCCCCATACAGTACTGCTGGCCATAAGTGTCCTCCTTATAGTACTGCTGCCCCCTTTTTTCACCATTACAGTCCTGCTGCCCCCTAAATGGCCCCCATACTGTCCTGCTACTGATAAGAAGAAGCGCTGTGTTCTCTGGTTAAGTAGTAGAACAAAGGACTTCTTTATATGAGACTCGACTGTGCAAGCAGAGTATTAGGATTGCCAATTCTCAGTTACATGATGAAGCAATGTGTTCTGTAATTAATTAAAAGGAGAGCACAGTTCTTCTTCATGTAATTGGGACTTGGCGATCCTAATCTTGTGCTTGCACAACTGAGTCTCTTCTCCAAGCGCTATGCACAGCGGGCAGAGAAGGGAGGATGCCATGTTCTGTACGCTATAGTACAGAAGGCTGGCAGATCGCACAGCCTGGTCCTGGTGGTCAGGGCTGAAGATTGTGTTCTACAAGGATCATTTACGCTACTGGGAAATACAGGGCACAGTATAATATACTAGAAGCTAAATACTGTAAAGATATTAGTCCTATCCCCCAATAATAATACATTTAGTGACTATATATTACCAACATACATAGCCTAAATAATACCGCCTGGACAATAGCTCATTCCACAACTGGTTAACAAACACTGTAACATTCTGGCCCCATGCGTTGACTGCATGACGCCGCCATACAGTGACTGGATAAAACCTCCATACAGTGACTGGATAACGCCTCCATACAGTGACTGGATAACGCCTCCATACAGTGACTGGATAACGCCTCCATACAGTGACTGAATAACGCCTCCATACAGTGACTGAATAACGCCTCCATACAGTGACTAAATAACGTCACCATACAGTGACTGAATAACGCCTCCATACAGTGACTGAATAACGCCTCCATACAGTGACTGAATAACGCCTCCATACAGTGACTGAATAACGCCTCCATACAGTGACTGAATAACGCCTCCATACAGTGACTGAATAACGCCTCCATACAGTGACTGAATAACGCCTCCATACAGTGACTGAATAACGCCTCCATACAGTGACTGAATAACGCCTCCATACAGTGACTGAATAACGCCTCCATACAGTGACTGAATAACGCCTCCATACAGTGACTGAATAACGCCTCCATACAGTGACTGGATAACGCCTCCATACAGTGACTGGATAACGCCTCCATACAGTGACTGAATAACGCCTCCATACAGTGACTGGATAACTCATCCATACAGTGACTGGATAACTCATCCATACAGTGACTGGATAACTCATCCATACAGTGACTGGATAACTCATCCATACAGTGACTGGATAACTCATCCATACAGTGACTGGATAACTCATCCATACAGTGACTGGATAACTCATCCATACAGTGACTGGATAACTCATCCATACAGTGACTGGATAACTCATCCATACAGTGACTGGATAACTCATCCATACAGTGACTGGATAACTCATCCATACAGTGACTGGATAACAGGTTATAAGGGGGCACAGTATTGAGTATAAGGGCACAGTACAGGGTATGGTAAGGGAGCACAATGCAGGGTATAAGGGACATAATACAGAGGGCACAGTCACATGACCTTGTGACATCAAAAGGTCCTTATGCTGCATGCGGTTTAGACACCACCATAATGAGAGGCAGAGGAGTGAGACAGGTGACCAGGGCCCTGGATGGAAAAGAGGGGTGTACACAGCAAGTACTGTAGGTGGAAGAGGCTTCATACAAGAAGTACAGGGCAGGAGGTCTGTGCAGGGCAGCCATAGAAGACAGGAGGGGTGGAACAGGAGCTCTGGATAAATTAGGGAGGAAAGGAGACAGCAGGGGCTCTGTGGGGATGAGATGAGATAAGGACGGTATATGGGGCAGGGGATAGGTGTCAGGGAGTCTATGAAGGCTTTATGAGGCAATAAAAGCATTAAAAAAGCATTGAAGCTGCTGGTCTAAAGCATCCAGACAGCAGCAGCTTCAAGAGTTCCCCTCCATCCCACAGAGAAGAGAAAGTGCAACCTCACTTACAGGCTGTCTGCATCTCTTCACTGCTCCGGTCCACCCCCACTCCAGGGCATGTTTTCCCCTAACCTGAAGGATCCCCAGGTGTAGCCAGCTGAGATCGTTAGGGGGAAATAAAAGCACTGGTTGCCTTGTTGGCTAGAGACGCTGGATTCTGTGTGTGTGACCTGCGCTCAATAGGTGAGCTAGAAACTAATCTGTATTAGTTAGAGCCCAGACGGGCAGGAGTTTATTTTGTTTGGCTTTTGTTTTGTGGTGCTGGAACTTCACCGTACCTAGTGAATTATAACTGGGTTTGTCTGTAAGGCTACTTTCACACTAGCGTTCGGAGCGGGTCCGTCTGATGTTTCTGGACGGATCCGCTCCTATAATGCAGACGTTTGCATCCGTTCAGAACAGATCCGTCTGCATTATAACTTCGAAAAAATTTTAAGTGTGAAAGTAGCCTGAGTGGATCCGTCCAGACTTTACATTGAAAGTCAATGGGGGCGGATCCGTTTGAAGATTGAGCCATATAGTGTCATCTTCAAACGGATCCGTCCCCATTGACTTACATTGTAAGTCTGGACGGATCCGCTCGCCTCCGCACGGCCAGGCGGACACCCGAACGCTGCAAGCAGCGTTCAGGTGTCTGCTCACTGAGCGGAGCGGAGGCTGAACGCTGGCAGACTGATGCATTCTCAGCGGATCCGCCTCCACTGAGAATGCATTAGGGCCGGACGGCTGCGTTCGGTGCCGCTTGTGAGCCCCTTCAAACGGAGCTCACGAGCGGACACCCGAACGCAGGTGTGAAAGTAGCCTAAATTGCCGGGGTGTCAAAAAATAAAGCATCAATTTGGACTTTAATCCTGTTGTCTGCAAATGAATCTGTCACCACCACCCTGCTTGAGAGAGCAACCCCTTACACTAGATTTTGCAAGGAGATGTAAAACTAAATTCTATTTTTTAAATAAAAATGACTAGGTCACGTTTTCTCACTGAAGTTAAACCAGCCACACTCTCTTGAATCCCATTTACAGTCTCTCTGGAATCCTCTACATACGTTTATTTAATTAGGAGAGAAGATCAAGCTGCTGGTCAACACGTCTGGTTGGTTTTCATCCCCTAAAGGAAACAAAGGATCAAGCATGTTCAAATCCCTATTGTCAGAGATCAGGGGACTTTTAGGCTACCTGCACACTGTTGCAGGCTTTCTTGTAGAAATTCCACACAAATTTCCTTGAGGATTTCTGTATGCTTCCGCACCAAAAACCACACGTGTTACTTGTGGTTTTTGGTGCAGATCTCTCCCTTGCACTGTAAAAGGTGAAATCTGCACAAAAGAACTGCACAAATAATTGACATGATGAGAATTTCAAAATCTACATGGCATGTAAAATTCTGCATGGAACGAAAAAACAAAGGGGGTCATTTATTAAACAAAAATACGCCTATAGTAGTGGCATTTCTGGCACAAGTTGCCACGCAAAGGACCTTTGTGTCGCAATCTGCGATTATTCCCCGCTCACGCCAGGTCTAAAAAAAAAAGGGCCGTGGCATTGGATGGGCTGGTAGGCCCGTCTCATTTACCGTTTTCTGCACCTGTTTTAGGAGCAGAAAGTGGTCTAAATTTAAGACAGCTAGGAAGACAGCTTAGAAGCTGCGGTGGATCTGCCAAAGTTATGTAGAGACCGGCGCCTCTACATAACTTCGGCGATCCTCCGCCAGCACATTGCCTTATTAAGACTGGCGTCTAAAAGATTGGTCTTAATAAATGTGCCCCAAAGTGTACATGAGATTGGTCTAATCTCATACACTTTGCTGGTACTGTGGTTTTTCTGCATGAGAATACTTTCGTAAAAATACGTGCATAAACCGCAACGTGTGCAGGTAGCCTTAGGCTGTCTTTAGAAATATGAAGTCTTCAACTGAAACTGTGTTTGGCAAGTTTAAGCCTTTAATAACTTTGAGTGGGAACTCTCAGCAGTATGGATAGGCTTTTCGGTTATCATGGATTATCCCATGAAAAATATTACTACACAATGAATACTCGTGCAAAAAGGGAAACAATTTTTTGAACTTTAGACTTTCAGGACCCATATCTCACCATCCACTGCAGCTTTGAATGTGAGACTACTATCATTTTATAGACAATCATCTTGGCCATCTCATACATAAATTGCACTTGCAACTATTCAGCATATGATTAGGTATGCAGATTCTTGTCATATAACTACATTGTTACTGTTTTGCTCCTTAAATTCTAAATTTTGATTTCAACACGGCCTGAATTCTCCTGGGCATGCTCTCAATCAGATTAAAGCATTTCTCGACCGAAATCTGTTCCCAGGTCTCTTCTACACGTTCCCAATGTTCGTGCATACTGGTCCACTCACTTGAGTACAAATACAACTTTTTATATAACTCTACCCACAAGTGTTCGATTGGGTTGAGGTCTGGGGACTGTGGGGGCCAATCTTGCACCTCTACTTCATTGTCATTGAACCATTTCAATCTCGACAAATGCTTCAGGTCATTGTCCTGATGTAACACTGTCGTCCTTTTCATACCCACAGTACTCGAGTGTACAAAGTAACTCGTCTTGTAGGATACTCACATATAGATCAGCATTGAGACCATAATCAATCCTGATCAAGTATCTAACACTTTTCGCTGTGAAACAACCCCATATCATCAGGCTTCCTTCACCGAACTTGTTAGTTCCTTCAATTTCTCAATCTGTTAGCCCCCTTTTCCCTCGTTTCTTCCAGACCCATTTGCACCCATCAGAGCCCAGTCTATTGACTTTCGTCTCATCGTTCCAAGTCACCCATTTCCAATCTTCTACTGTCCAATGTTCATACTTTTTAGTAAACTCGATCAGACGCTTCTTATGACAACATTGAAGTTGAGGCTTCACCTTTTTTTGGGCGACCATTCCAGACTTGTGTAATGGGCGTCGCACGGTGCTTGCATGGATGTCTGTGATCTTACTATTACGAGGCATGAGACCCACTCCACTGCCGTGTTTGTTATGCCAGAACTGATAGACCTTGTGATGAGCCAACTTGTTGACTCTGATATTTTGCCTGGATGTCCACCTCTTCAGTTTGGAATGGATGGACGAAGTTCATTTTTTATATTCTTCCAACTGTTATGGAACTCACATGATGCAGTTTGGCAATATTATTGGCCGAGATACCACTATCGATGAGCTGGATGATGCCGTTTCCCTTTTCTTGGGAAATCTTCTTCATGGCTGCTCCTGGATTCAAACCAGTGACCTTTCGCTTGAAAATCAACCTAATAACACACTGAGCTATCAGGGAACATGAGAACAGTTTGTAATTTGTAGTATACAAGAAGAAAATGTTTGGTCTACCACCAGGAGCAAAATAGTAACAATGCAGTAACATGAGAAGAAGCTGCATAACTAATCATATGCTAAATAGTTGTAAGTCCAATTTATGTAAGAGATAGCCAAGGTGATTGTCTATAAAATTATGGCAGTCTCATGTTCAAAGCTATATGGATGGTGAGATATGGAGCCTGAAAGTCAAAAGTTCAAAACATTGTTATCCTTTTGATCATCAATGGTAAGGGCATTTCAAGCGAAGTATTATTGCAATAAACATGCCATAAAAATATTGTTAGGTTTTTGTACACTACATTTTCCTCCCTGGTAGCATTTCCTGCTGTTTTTCTTGGTTCACCTACTTCTGCATTCATGTAGCTTCACTGCTCCCTTCCTCCTCTCAGTGCAAGAATGGTGATCTCATAGAGAAGCAGGTGAAGCAGCCCAGACAGCCTTCTTTCTATCATTTATTCCTACTTCTAAATTCCTAGAAATATATAGCTGTGTCTCTGTCTGTGGAGGAGGATTTCATTAGTGGAATCGCTATTCTCTATGCAGGGAAGGAAGGAGTTCAGAGCTGACTGCAATGCACTCCTGGGAGATATAGGTGCATGGCTGTCAGATGGGATAAGCTGCTGCTAAAGTATGCTGCTAAAGTTTCTGATCATTTGAATTTCATTTTGTATCTGTTCATTTAAATTTAATTTTAGGACCCGTGAATGCATGTGCAAGGGAGTAAGGCTTTGTCTACAGCCTACAGTCTACAAAACAGCTGCACACCCACAGAAAAGAGATGAGCTCTCCAGGTATGTGAGCAAGAAAAAGGATAAAATTCACGCATTTTTTTGCATTGGCATAGTTACTCCCCTTTAAAAAACCCTTTGAGGCAGATGCCCAGCTATGCCAGAGATATAGTAACAAATGCTTATGAGGAGAAAGCATTTTGTGTGGTATTCAGCAGGTATACATGAACAGCGACTGTATACTGACTACCTACAGCATAACAGCCAGAAGAAGAAGCTGCACAAATAATTCAGTGACAAAGAACAAGGTGCTCTGTATATTATAGTCTTGCTCTGTCTGGGCTATGCTCTCTTGCATTTTATACTTTTTATTTTTTATCCATTTTTATTCATAAAATATATACTGCCCTGTTCCCCAGGGCTTCTATAATGTGCACTTTCACATACTTTACAACATAGTTATGTTTTTTTATTTTTTAGGCATGGACTACACAGCGACTTTAGTTGCTAAGTTACATGAAGTTGTAGAGCTATTTTAGGATGCAATTTCGCTGTGAGTTGTGTTTGATTTAGGATTTGTAACACCCATAAAAATAATTTAAATTTACAATATTCGTTACGCTGGAAAAATTGCTTGGATTTTTGTGCTGAAAAGCCCAACAGGTTTGATTTTTTTTGTAGCTATTGTGTCACGGCCACATCACGTGTATTAACATGGCCACGTTCAGAACCGATTGCATTGTCACAGTGCAACCCTACGATCTTGGTGTGCCACATCCAAGGTCGTTGTGTAGCCCTGTCCTTATTTTTTCCCTTGCAGAATGCTTATTACTTAGGATCCTTCTGAAACAGATCTGCCATTGCTGTCATCAACGGAGTGCCATGATGCCTTTGAGAACAGAGCGCAAGTTCTGCAAAATAGGAGGTATCCTTTGTATGTGATACAAAGGCTCCTGTGTAACTTTGGCTCCGTTTTTAAGAAGTTACTTTGTTAGAAAAGGTTGCACAATATGTGATAAAAAGGCATAGGTTTGGCACGCATTTCAGATCTTCAGTTGATTGGTGTTGTCACTTACTTTACTACTGGATTTCCAGCTACAGTGCTGCATGCCACTGGGGATCAAAACCTGGCTCTGTTATTATCTCCTTGGATATCAGGGGAAATCATCAATCTCAGTCATCCTGTGTGAATATGGTTCTGCTTTTTTTTTTTCAGCAATGCCATGGTGACTGACATTTCAATTACAAACTATTTTTGCAAATAATAACCAACTGTTTTATATGTCCATCAGACTAATAAAATATACAACTGATGTAGACAAGGTGGTGAAACATACTAGGGGCTATTATAAGGCCTTTCCATACTTGACTTCAGACAAGGTGTCTCACTCTATTGTGCATATACCATTCAATCCCAACTATTCAAATAGGCCAAAAATGGAAGTATCCCAGCTGCTGTTTAACAAGCCAGTAACTAAACAGATTCACTCTATGACCCTGATTTATCATGCTTTCACTCCAGAATTCGGACTTTTTGGACTTGTGTGGAGGACATGGATGGTCTCCCACTCTCTATAACAGACTGCATTAACTTTTGTGTGGACGACACAGTACCCACAAAAATGGTGAGGTGCTTCTCTAATAAACAAACCCTCCTAAACCAGTGGACATTGAGGTAGTCACTTATAAGTACCTGGGTGTACTCCTCAAAAATAATCTGGACTGGGCTAGGATGCACTATACAGAAAGAATCACAGCAGGCTTCACTTGCTTAAGCATCTGACAGCTTTTGGAGTGCAGAGGGCCTCTAAGAGAGTATATCTGGTTGTCTGCTCTGCTCTTCCGGTGGCCTGTGCTTACAGGCATACCTCTGCTTTTTCCTGTTTGGCAGGGCCTATCACTGAGCTCTGCCTTCTGCCAGCTCTCACTGCCCACAGGGTGTGCACACCTTAATCTTCTCCGTCCTTTGGCTGGCAATCATAGGATATTCAAGGCAGCTTCCCCTGTGGGAAGGTGCCTGAGCAATAGGTTCCAGCTGTCTAGTTTCCTGCTAAGGTGCACTACTTGTCTTGTTCGCTATCCCATTTACTGTCTCCTGCTTTGACCCTTCACTGTTTGCCCTGATCTTGGCTGACCTCCATACTGACCCTGAGCTGCCTACCCTGACCCTCTGACTGACTTTGGATTGCACATACTCTGCCTGCCCTGACTTTCGCTTCTCCTTCACTGTTTTTTTCAAACCGGTGTCTCTTGACCCCCACGGGTCAGCCATCTACTAAACAAAGACTTCTCCAAGAGGTAACAGCCTGGTGGCCCCTGTGTAGGGGCTAAAGGGTGAGACTAGGTGGTTCACTTAGATAATGTCCTTAGGAGTAGCCTGCACTCATATCTGTTCAGCAGGCACAGTGGATCTGCGTCTACTTTGTAACAGACCTATGGTTTAAATCAAGTTTTTATGTTAAACATTTTTCTAAAATTTCATTAGATTTAAAATAAATATCACAATGACCATTAACCCTAAAATATGTCAAGACTTCCTGTTTTCTGAGAGCAGGTACATGCGCCACAGACATAATAAACAGGAGCTGACCTGACTGACTTCTATGGGAGATATTCCTAGATGTACTATGTGATCTGTGCAAAGTACAAGAAGAAGTAGATACGCTCCGATTGTGAATGGTGGATTCCGTGTTATCTATACAGAGGTGTTGATAAGGAGATGGCTACTTAAAAGTTACCTGGACAGAACAGGAAGTATAGAAATATTTTAGGCTTAGTGATCAGTGCAAAAACAACATGAAATTATGTTTTTTTTTAAATATATATTGTAGCGGGATTAGCTCATGGGACCGCGGTCTCCTGGGATAGACGGGTGCTATAGGCACATAAAACACAGTCCAGTCCAGTCCTCAGCCAGTTTTATTGACTTTTGCAGGAAAAATAATTAAAGAAAACAGTTCAAAGCAAATGAAATACCTGGCCGTCTGGCCACTACTTCTAGACAGGCAGTAGTCCCTAACTACATGAAACTGAGCCTTGTGCCCAGCTCCATCAACAAAACACACTGTTGTTTTCCACTCACCCAGCAGGGTTCTTCCCAGGAGCAGAGAGACCAGCTAGTGAGCTGTTTGCCCTTTTATAGCACACTCAGGTTCCAAGGTGATTAGCCACAGTTACCCTGAATACCTGGAGTGGCTAATTGGAGCAGGGACCCACCCAACTCTCCCTGCTCCAAGCAGCCAGGCCCTTCTAACCAGGTTTTAACAAAACCCTTGCAAAGAGAAAACCTAGTTTTCCTTGCTGTCAATTCCCTGGCTGCTTTTTTTAGAACGTATAGGACAGGAACCTAGGTGAAATGTAGACTCCTTCTACCACTTTCCCCCTGGTCCTGTTACAATATATTTATTTTATATATCAATAGTGGCGTGTTCGAATAGCAAAGTGGCTCCCCTGTTGACTGAGATGGATAGGTGCACTTATCAATGTGATTCACCCAGTCACATTTGTTTGTAAATATGGTAAAAAGATAATGATGATAAGCACTCAACGTCCGGAATCACATCCAATATATAGTATTTATTCTATATAAAAATAAAAAAAAATAGAAGTTACTAATAATTAAAAGCAGTAAGTGGTGAAGATAAAAATAGATAAAAATTAAAAAATCCAATGAATAGCTCTAAATCTTAGTAGTAGGGGATCTTCAAATGAGATATCGCCACACTTGCGGCGTGTGTGATTGCAACACATGTCGCAAATAACCGGTGTGACGAGAGTCCTACCAGAGAAGCCTGTCACTCCAAGATACTGTATATGTCTTCATTCGGTGTACCCAAAAATATTATTGCACATTATACATAAGGGCTGTTTCACACGAGCGGATGCCGTGCGTGACATCCGCTCCGTGAATGACAGCCAAGACCCGATGCAGACTGCAGAGGCACGGAGCATTAACATGACTGATAATGCTCCGTGCCTCTCTGTGATCTCTTTACTACGAAATCACGGTGACAACTTTATCTCACTGTGATTTCGTAGTAAAGAGATCACAGAGAGGCACGGAGCATTATCAATCATGTTAATGCTCCGTGCCTCTGCAGTCTGCATCGGGTCTTGGCTGTCATTCACGGAGCGGATGTCACGCACAGCATCCGCTCGTGTGAAACAGCCCTAACTGAAAAGTCGCTAGTATCACAAGTTCTAATGCTGTTAGTTATCTATTATACCAGTCACATTGAGACGCTGCATAGACTAAAAGATGTTGAATACTGTTTAAATTAGAAAATTGTTGAATACTTATGTATCGTTCTTGTTTATATTTCAATTGAGTGGTGTCCTGCACCCCAGAGTAGGGCCAGTCTCTCATAAAGTGGAATTGTTGTTATTCACAGTTCCTTCAGGTTATGAAGTTACTTTACAACTTAAGTAGCCTGACCAAGTGCCGTTCAAATTTATCAATGATGGTTTGATCTGTTTGTCCGCACAGTTGCACGCTATGGTCTTAGTTACTCACCAACTATTACTAAAAATAAAAAAAATAAAACAATAGGTCATTTTCTTATGAGACATTCCATTTTTGGTATTCGTCTGAGATTAGAAAAAAAATTATAGAAACACTGCCATTGTCCATATACTGTGTCTGGTATTGCAGCTCAGCTCCACCTAGGGTATATTCACATGCAGAACATTTGGTGCAGAAACTGAACTTTACTGCAACTGAAAATCAGTTCATCTGAAAGAGGCTTGAAGAAATGCCACGAAAAAAACTGCATTTAAAGGGCTTCTGTCAGCCCACTAAACATTTTTTTTTGGTTACTTATAATCCCTACACTGCGATTTATGCATACATACTGTAATTAATCATTTTCGTTCAGCAGATTCTGTTAAAAACGTACTTTTAAAATATGCAAGTTACCTTGCTACCAGCAAGTAGGGCGGCTACTTGCTGGTAGCAGCCGCATCCTCCTACCCTAAAGACGCCCCCTTCGCATGCTGATTGACAGGGCCAGCGGACGGGATCTTTCTCTGCTGGCCCTGTCTGCATTCAAAATCTGGCGCCTGCGCCGTACCTGTCTTCAGTCGGCGCAGGCGCACTGAGAGGAGGACGCTCGCTCGGTCGCTCCTTCCTCAATGCGCCTGCGCCATGTGTAGATGTGACGTCATCGGCGCAGGCGCATTGAGGATGGAGCGACCGAGCGAGCGTCCTCCTCTCAGTGCGCCTGCGCCGACACAGGTACGGCACAGGCGCCAGATTTTAAATGCAGACAGGGCCAGCAGAGAAAGATCCCGTCCACTGGCCCTGTCAATCAACATGCGGAGGGGGCGTGTTTATGAGAGGAGGATGCGGCTGCTACCAGCAAGTAGCTGCCCTACTTCCTGGTAGCAATGTAATTTGCATATTTTAAAAGTAAGGTTTTAACAGAATCTGCTGAACGAAAATGATTAATTACAGTATGTATGCATAAATCGCATTATAGGCATTATAAGTAACAAAAAAAAATAAAAAATGTTTAGTGGGGTGACAGAAGCCCTTTAAATAAACAAATTTTCAGTCGCTGAAAGTTCTGCTGCAAATTTGCTGTGTGTAAATATACCCTTAGGATTTGTTCCCATAGCATCAGGCATTCCGCAGACAGATCCATCATATGATGGACACCAACGCCTTCCGACACATCACTCTATAATAGGGCCTGTTGGGTTTCTGTCCTGGTGTCTGTCATTTTATCAGACAAAATAGCAGAGCATGCTGCATTCTTTTTCCAGCATTTTTGACAGACTCTTGAGACTGAGGTCCCTAACGGAGATTCCAACACACAAGTTAACAAAACCTTACGTGAATGAAGATACAGCTTGGTGACAAAGTGATGATCTTTCTTTACATGCTGATGACGACATCAGAAAGAAGGAACCCTACATTTTAAAGTTCATGGTGCTGTAACACCCAGACAATCTGAACCTATCCAGCATGCAGAGCCTGCCACAGTGTCTAGGTGCGTCAAAACAGCAGGCAACCGGGAGACTAATGTCTGCGACTGGCGGTAATGCCGATCGCAGACATTTAACCTTTAAGATGCCCTAGTCAAAAGTGATCCCGGCATTTGAGGGAGCAAAAACCTGGAAGGGCGTGCCTCCCGGTGTGCTCCGGCTCCCCCTTCCCCCCCGTAATTGGAGTTTATGAGAGAAGCAATCTAATTATAAAAAAGTGTAAAACAATAAATGTTTTTAACAATTAAAAAATAAAAAAAACATAAAAAGTACCTACATAGAGCCAAATGAGGGGGAACAACCACTGGTTATTATTTGTGGCCTGCTCATAACACGTGGGTGCATGTTGCTCGCTACACCTATTGTAGTTAAATAAGCCCCCATGTATTCAGTGATCAAGTTGAAGAATTTTCTGGGTATGGGATTTTTAAAATTACATGGAGATATTATAATAACAAAATAAGGTTAGTTAACCTCTTAATGACCACCCACTGTCTTTTGATGACAGGCAGTGCAGGGCCTCAATCTGCCGTGACATCTTTTGACATCACTTGAGTGGAGGGGAGTTGTCGGCATCAGGAGCCCTCCCATGCCAAGAACTGGCTGTTACTAACAGCTATGGTTCTTAGTGCAGTCTCAAGCTTCACTGGTGGGATCTGAGGAAGCTCTGTTTCCAGCTCTTAACCCTCCGACTGCTGTAGTCCATATTAGTGATGAGCGGCAGGGGTAATATTCGAATTCGTGATATTTTTGCGAATATTTGGGCGAATATTCGTCATAAATTCGCAATTATTTTCTTGAATGCGAAAATCGGCAATGTAATATTAGCGTAATGCATGCCCAATACAGGCGTGGGTCACTCTTGCTACATTTTTCAAGCTGCTAGACGTTTCCTGAGACTGGAGAAAATGGTTGGCATGGCAGAATATTACAATAGCTTTATATGCAGATGTGCTCCAATATATTCGCGATTGCGCAAATCGGCAATTAATGATGGACATATTTTTGCGCAATACGTGCAATTTCACATTTTAGAAGGTCTGATTACATATTAGTGCACTAAGTATTGTTGTGAACTTGTGACATCACAGCACTATGTCTGTAGCATGTACAGTACAGACCAAAAGTTTGGACACACCTTCTCATTCAAAGAGTTTTCTTTATTTTCATGACTATGAAGGCATCAAAACTATGAATTAATACATGTGGAATTATATACATAACAAACAAGTGTGAAACAACTGAAAATATGTCATATTCTAGGTTCTTCAAAGTAGCCACCTTTTGCTTTGATTACTGCTTTGCACACTCTTGGCATTCTCTTGATGAGCTTCAAGAGGTAGTCCCCTGAAATGGTCTTCCAACAGTCTTGAAGGAGTTCCCAGAGATGCTTAGCACTTGTTGGCCCTTTTGCCTTCACTCTGCGGTCCAGCTCACCCCAAACCATCTCGATTGGGTTCAGGTCCGGTGACTGTGGAGGCCAGGTCATCTGGCGCAGCACTCCATCACTCTCCTTCATGGTCACATAGCCCTTACTTTCAAAGTTTTCCCAATTTTTTTGGCTGACTGACTGACCTTCATTTCTTAAAGTAATGATGGCCACTCGTTTTTCTTTACTTAGTTGCTTTTTTCTTGCCATAATACAAATTCTAACAGTCTATTCAGTAGGACTATCAGCTGTGTATCCACCTGACTTCTCCTCAACGCAACTGATGGTCCCAACCCCATTTATAAGGCAAGAAATCCCACTTATTAAACCTGACAGGGCACACCTGTGAAGTGAAAACCATTTCAGGGGACTACCTCTTGAAGCTCATCAAGAGAATGCCAAGAGTGTGCAAAGCAGTAATCAAAGCAAAAGGTGGCTACTTTGAAAAACCTAGAATATGACATATTTTCAGTAGTTTCACACTTGTTTGTTATGTATATAATTCCACATGTGTTAATTCATAGTTTTGATGCCTTCAGTGTGAATCTACAATTTTCATAGTCATGAAAATAAAGAAAACTCTTTGAATGAGAAGGTGTGTCCAAACTTTTGGTCTGTACTGTATGTATGGACAGCAGAACCGATCAGCTACACTATATCACTATCTAACCTACACTGACTATCTCCCACTAACTATCTGTATTATATATAAGCTAACTATCTAATGTAATGAGTTTGACACAGAAAAGCACAGAGTACAGCAATGACACTGCTGTCTCTCTCATAAATGCAAAAAAATTCTGAAAATGGCTGCTGGGGAGGTTCTTATATAGTAAGGGGTAGGCAACTTTCTTATTGGTTGCTAGGGAAGTTGCTAAGCTCAGACAAAGACAATGCAGCCTTCTCATTGGCTCACAAGCAAGAAGCAGGGAGGGATCATGGGTTTAGTTGAAAAAAAATCTATAATATTCGCGACTTCTCGAAGTGGCGATATTCACGATTAAAATTCGCAATACGAATATTCGCGCCCAACACTAGTCCATATCACGCCATGATCATAGAGAACTCCTCCTTATGAGCAGAGACTATGAGAGCCATCTACAGTCAGCCCCGAGGACCTACAAAAGGACCGCAGGGCTGTCAGTTCAGTATGCCAACTCTTAGCACACAATAGTGTTGCCCTAATAGCAGGCTGTGTCAAAGTGACACAGTATGATGTATTAACATACAGGAATATTATAGTATGTTATAAATTTAGAATAAAGTCTTAAAGGGGTTGTGTCACTTCAGCAAATAGCATTCATCATGTAGAGAAAGTTAGCACAAGGCACTTACAGTACTAATGTATTGTGATTGTCCATATTGCCTCCTTTGCTGGCTGGATTCATTTATCCATCACATTATACATTGCTTTTTTTCCAGGGGTTACTACCACCCTGCAATCCATCAGTGGTGGTCGTGCTTGCACACTATAGGAAAAGGCTCCGGCCTGTCTGGTGACCGAGACCACAGGAGTGTGTATAGGCCCCCGCTTTTTCTTATAGTATGCAAGCATGACCACTGCGGCTGGATTGCAGGGTGGTCGTAACCTTTGGAAATGAACAGTGCATAATGTGATCGTAAAATGAATCCAGCCAGCAAAGGAGGCAATATGGACAATTACAGTACATTAGTAAGTGCCTTGTATTAACTTTCTCTACATGATAAATGCCTTTTGCTGAAGAGAGAAAACTCATAATGGTATTTTTTTTTTTTTTACAAATTATGTAATATTTAAATAAATAAAAAACACAAAAAAACAGAAAACAAAAAACATAATTTTTTTTAATACACAATATATTTTACTGTGCACATATTAATTAAAAATAAAAATAAAATTACACATATTAGCTATCCACACACTCATAATAACCTGGAGAATTCATTTTAGTGTGAAACATAAAGAGCATAAAAAATATTCCAAAAATAGTTTTTATATTTAATCCCAAGCAAAGAAAAAAAAAAAAATTGCACAAACAATGCAAAAAAAATTATTAAATTTCTCTTGCATAAAGCAAAACAGCCATGTTAATGAAAAAATGAAAAAGTTATTGCTGCTGAAATGGAAATGCAGGGAGGTAAAAACAAATAGCTTTTGAGGATCACCTTTTTAGACCTGGTCAATAAGGGATCAAAAATATAAGTATTCAATATTTGCCTTATGTAAGCAATAAAGCATTCAGTTTGATTTTCCAAGCACATCATGATATACCATAGCACTCGAGCACTAACACAAAATGGCAGACATGTATGTCATCTGCTGTATATTCTTGTCACAGAATTTCTTACCTATACATCAAGCGGGCACAGGAACCATGCCAGAGTGTGATCAACATCTCTGTATTAGGATTTGTTGAAAACCTGTGTTGCTGGAGTGGGGTAAGAAGGGTGGGCCCCCACTCCATCTGGACAGTCTAGGTCTTGGGCTGTCCATATTAATTAGTCCACAGGTGTGCTGGCCTTAGCTAAGTCACACCTCACTCTCAGCCTGAGAACAGGTCATCTGCATGGAGCCTGTGAGAGCACTTCAAGTCGTCCGGATTTCGCAGTTATGCTCAGTGCGTGGTATTTAGCCCCTTGATCTAATTATAAGTCAAAATACACCTGCTGGGGTCCAGACGCCAGTAACGGAGCGACGACTTCAGCCCATTGCTCTCGGGGTAGCTTCTCTCTCACAGCTACCTTCTCAAAGATCGCCAAATAGGTTGCGACGTCGTCTGTGGGGGTCATCTTGGGGATCGCTGCACGGAGCGCTTTCCGGGCATCGTGGACACTCTGGGATGCTCCTGCTCCTTGTAAAGCCATCACATGTTGTAACAGCAGCTGGTTTGTTTCCTGCTGCTGCTTATTGGCCTCCCGCTGTTGCAGGTTAGCTTCCACGAGGGCCTTCACGACAGCTTCCATTTTGTCAAGGGACACGGGTTGTAATCTCGCTGGTTTGATGTAGGAAATACAACCGCACGCGGAAAAACAAAAATATTTCGGCCTTCACACCAGCCTCACTGCACTGCACACATCCTCCACCAATTGTGGGGATTCGCCAGGTGTCCAAGGCATATCACAAGCTCGTATTGGAGCTTGCCCACCAGCATATTCTTGGGGGTCACTTGGGAAGGCAGAAAACGCAGGACTGAATACTACAGCGATTTTACTGGCCCAGTGTGTTCAGAGGGGTAGAAGAGTTTTGTAAATCTTGTCCAACCTGACAGATAAATAGCCCTCAGCCACATTTACGGAGTCCCCTGGTACCTCTCCAGATTATCGAGGTCCCGTTCAAGCGAATCACTATGGATCTCATAGGCCCAGTACCGAAGTCCGCTAGAGGGCACCAGCACATCTTGGTCGTCCTCTACTACGCCACTCGGTACTAGGAGGGGGTGTCACTGCGACATACAGTATATCAGCCAAACTCATACCGATGTAGTAGAGTTAACACTCATGCTTTCTGAGATTTCTGAGATGTGTTATCTAATCTAAGCAAACACCTTCAATTGCTTTTTAATGGCTTTTGGTTCAAGATAACACAATGATTTAAGAAATTTGAGTTAAGAGTTTGAGTGCTAACCCTGCTACATCTGTAGCTAAGGAGTTAATGGAGATGTTGTCCTGAGTGGGACTACTGAAAGAGGTTCTGACCGACCAAGGGACCCCTTTTATGTCCAAGGTCATAAGGGAACTCTGTAAGTTGCTCCACATAAAACAGCTACGGACGTCTGTGTATCATCCGCAAACGGATGGCCTGGTAGAAAGATTTAATCAAACATTAAAAAACTTGTTAAAAAGAGTGGTGTCTAAGGATGGGAGGGACCGGGACCTTCTTCTGCCCTATCTCATGTTCGCAGCGCGAGAGGTGCCCCAGGACTCTACTGGGTTCTCGCCCTCCAAACTGCTATATAGCAGACACCCTCGCGGTCTGTTGGGCAAAGCCAAAGAAGCATGGGAACAACAACCCACACCACACAAAAGTGTTATTGAGTACGTCACCCAGATGCAAGGGCGGATGGAGACAGTGTTGCCTCTGGTCAGGGAGCATTTGGAGGCAGCTCAGCGAGCCCAGAGTAGGGTCTATAATCGCCAGGCTCGAGTCTGGAACTTTAAACCAGGTGATCGGGTTTTGGTTCTGGTACCAACCATAGACAGTATGTTCCTAGCTAGGTGGCTGGGGCCCTACAAGGTACTCGAGAAAGTTGGAGAGGTAAATTTCAAGGTACACCAGCCGGGGAGGCGAAAGCCAGAGCAGGTGTACAATGTGAATTTACTAAAACGATGGAAAAATAGGGAGTCCTCTACTGAAGACAGCCCACGACCAGGTTTTCTAGGAGAAGAGGTTCAGGCCCCTCAGTCTGATGCAAGTGAATCAGTTCCCACAGTAAAAATTGCTGACAGCCTCTCCTCTAAACAGGCTCAGGAATCCAGGGAGTTCATTAGTTGGAACACGGATGTGTTCTCGGACCTCCCTGGACGCACTTCCATAATCCAGCATGACATTCTCACGGAGCCTCAGGCAAAAGTCCGGTTAAAACCATACCGGTTACCGAAGCTCAGCGACAAGCCATTTAGGAGGAAGTGCAGCTAATGCTGCAACTAGACGTCATTAAGGAGTCAAAAAGTGAATGGGCCAGTCCGATAGTCCTAATACCCAAGCCGGAGGGGATGTTACGGTTCTGTAACGATTTTCGCAAACTAAACGAAATCTCCACGTTTGATGCGAATCCCATGCCCCAGGTTTTTCTGTCTTGGACCTCACGAAGGGCTACTGGCAGGTGCCCTTAACAAGGCTGCCAAAGAGAAAACTGCCTTTGCCACCCTTGAGGGGCTGTATCAGTATAAAGTGTTAACCTTTGGTCTGCATGGTGCCCCCGCCACGTTCCAACGACTCATGGACATTGTACTTTGTCCACATCGTCGGTACGCATCGGCTTACCTGGACGATATCGTCATCCACAGTACCGACTGGGAAAGTCATCTACCCAAAGTGCAGGCTGTAGTGGACTCCCTTAAGAAGGCTGGACTGACCGCTAACCCAAAGAAATACGCAATAGGTTTAGAGGAGACTAAGTACCTGGGGTACGTCATTGGACGTGGAGTTATCAGACCCCATGTGAATAAAATAGAGGCAATTCGGAATTGGCTCCGACCTGTCACCACTAGACAAGTAAAGTCGTTCCTGGAAATAGTGGGCTATTATATGAGGTTTGTTCCCCATTTTGCCACTTTAGCGGCTCCATTGACAGGGCTCTTGAAGGGACGGAAGTCCGTTATGGTCTGCTGGAATGACCAGGCAAAAAAAGCCTTTTGAAGTCGGTCCTGTGCGGATCACCGGTTTTGGTGACGCCCAACTTCAAGAGGGAGTTTATAGTACAGACCGATGCCTCCGAAGTAGGCCTCGGTGCTCTACTGTCTCAGGAAATCAACGGGGAGGAACATCCCGTTGTTTTCCTGACCCGCAAACTCACCCCAGCCGAGACTAGGTACAGTATAGTGGAGAGAAAGTGCCTGGCCATCAAATGGGCACTCGAGTATCTCCGCTATTATCTGTTGGGGAGAAAGTTCCGTCTGATGACCGACCACTCCCCTCTCAAGTGGATGAGCCAGGCCAAAGAGAGGAATGCTCGGGTCATCAGATGGTTCTTGTCATTACAGAACTTCAAGTTCTCAGTGGAACACAGGGAAGGCCGCTTGCAGGGAAATACGGATGCCCTGTCCTGGGTACACTGTCTGGCAAGTGTTCACCCCCTCAGGTTGAACAAAGGGGGGGAGGTATGTAGGAAAGCGCAAGGGTCCGTCGTTGATGGAAGGTATGTGTCAGCCTATAAAAAAAACAGCCGGCAGTGTCAGCTGGGTGTGATTACCTCTCTCTGACAGAGGAGCTCTGGCAATCGCTGGATTGGAATATGAGCAGTGTGCTAGGCTGGAGGCCTGAGTTTGGGAGGTCTGCTCTGTCCTGAGTAATGCCTATCGGGTGTGAACTAACACCTAGGATAACAGGTGACTGTGTCGCTGAATGAACTGTCTAGGTGTAAACGAACACCGAAACTGCAAATGGACTGTCGTACTGTTTTGTTGCCATAAGTGTGAACAAAACACTGAAATTTTTTGAATTACAAACTGGTCTTTGCCTCTATACTGCGTCCTCTTGTCCTGTCTACCAGAGCGAATCCCCACAAAAAAAATAAAATTATATTATATATATATATATATATATATATATATATATATTATAGGGCAAATCAGTGAAGGGAGGTGCCCAACACGAAAGCCATTTTGAAAGCTGTCGAACCAAGTCGATATTTTCATATAGGAAGAGGTGCATGTGACATATGCATCTGATGAAAATTTGAGGAAGAATCCAAATCTGTGACGTACTTTTATTCCTGCCAAAGCTATTAACAATTTTCTCTTTGTTACTGACACAGGAATGGCTGTGAAATTAACACACGAGGAGTGGACAAACATTGTGCAGTACCCAAGTCATTGCAGCCTATCCGCCATGACCAAGGGAGGACTGGGAACTTAAACTTTCCCTGGAAAAAAAACATAAAAGTGGGCATATGTTGTAGGCGGGTCCAAATGGGCAACATAAGTAGGCAGGGTCAGCAATACTATAGCGGAAAATACTGTACCAGCAGCACCATATTCCACAGTGCAGCACAATATACTGCCCCAAAAGCTGTCCCCCTGTGGTGGCCATCAATAGCTGCCATTTTTTGTCCCTCCTCCTCCAGTTGTCTCTGATTAAGATATGGAACAGGGGGCTTAGTAGGTGAGATGCAAGACACAGCAGCTGAATTCAGGAGGGCATGTGCAGTCTCTGGCCAGGTACATGAGTACCTGATTCTCACAGCATTAGGTGCTGCATTAGGTAACACTTGGGCACCCCCTGGGCATTAGCCCACTGGGAGATTTCCCTGTAAGGTCTATGGCCAGTCCGCCCCTGGTCATGGCACAGCTGGCAAATGGCTTTGCAAATTTCACCAAACAGATTCTGTGTTGGACTGGCCAAATATGGGTCCCGTTGAAATTGCTGTGATGCCCATTCTGCAAACATAGCAGTTGGGATCATCCTGAGATGATGAATCAACTGGATCTTGTACAGGTGCCATTTTTGTATAGGCAGTATCCACCCAATGGTGGTTTGACTCACTACGTTCTCCTGTGACAGACACTGGGCACTACAATATGGGCTCTTTCTGAAAGACGCCATAATAGCCATTGTTGTTACTTCATCTGTGGCAGTTTTGTTATGTCCACTGTCTGGCCAAGTTTGCCTTGGCAGATAGGTGGTTGGTTAGGGTACCGAGCATTGAAATCCACTGCAATGACTTGGGTACTGCAATCCCTGGAGATAAGTGTAATCTCTGTCCTCTCCTCTTGTGTTAATCTCACACCCATACGTGTGTCTATAACAAACAGAAAATTGGTAATACCTTTGGCAGGAAAGTATGTCACATTTAATCACAGATTTAGATTCCTCATCAGATCGGATACATGTCTCAAATGGACCCCTTGTCACGGATGGTGTACAGGAAACAAGATGATACAAATACAAACGATGACTCACTGGATCCACAACTAAGGAACAAAAAGGGAGACCCCTGCAATCGACCTGCCGCTCTCCCTTATTGCTCAGCCTATGCGACCACTCCAAAGGTGAATGGGCGCATATCCACGTACCTCGGCTATCTTAACCTGAAGGCCCTACAATAGTGAGGGGACACGACCACCGGCTCCCTACACAGACACGGAGGGAGTCAGGGTCACCTGGATCCAGACAACAGAAAATCATAAATACTTAAACAGAACTTATCTGCAGACGACTGTGGACTGGGAACTGGTAGCTGGGAGCTGAGGACAGCATGCACACACATTCCAGGAAGTTGTATCAGCCGCACCCTACTACCTTATGGGGAAGAATTTAAAGGGAGGTAATGAGTCTGACTGCATGACAGCTGAGATAGCCTAACGAGGTGAGGAACAGAAACCAAAACAAAGAAACTCAAGGGGGAGGATCTGAACGGCTCCTGTCAGAGCTTCTCAGCTGTCTGGTTGTGACACCCCTTCCCATTTGGTTCAGCCTTCAAAATGGCCATTACATTTGACACCACCCCTCACAGATTTGCCCCCTTCCCTTTAGCAACAGGCCACACACAGGATGACGTTCCCAACCACTATTTTCTATTAATTCAGGTGTCTCAATACTTTTGGACCACTTCAGACAGCGCTGGAACCAGAGGAGGTGAGTAACCACTGGACACCAGACACTTGACCAATTCCCTTAACCCTTTCACTAAGAACTAAAAAAGATAGTATTACACATAGTGGAAGTTTTTGCTGAGGGCAAGCCCCCAAAATTTGCAGTAAAATATGAATGTTCTGCATTGGCTTTTTTGTCAGTTTTCACCAAATGTGACCATAGCTTTTACCATTTGCTTTGCATGGTATAAAATCAATGGCCAGATCTTAAAGGGGTTGTCTCATCTCAGACTTTGATGGCGTATCGCTAGGATAGAGACAGATAAGTGCAGGTCCCGCCTCTCCAGAATGGAACCCCCCTCCAAAGTGAAGGAGAGCGCACCACACAAGCACGGCCACCACCCCTCCATGCTCTTCAATGGGAGTTCAAAAAATAGCTTAGCTCTGGTTCGGCTACTTCTGGCAGTCCACTAGAAGTGACCGAAGAGGTGGCCATGCATCTGTACGGACTATGGGGGAAGGGCACCATTTAACTTTTCAACTCAGACAGCAGAAAGGCAAAGTGGCCCCCTGCAGGTAGTTGTAGTTTATCATAAGTAAAGGCGCACCGCTACAGGGTAACAGTCATTACATAGCATGTAATTGTTTTGTGGTAAACTAGTGCAAGTGAACTATTGTATCAAAGTGCTCATGTAAGAAATGCTAACACTAGCTGGGTATGGAGACTTTTTAGCAGTGCTCCATGGTATGAAGACTTTTTGGCAATGCTCCATGGGAAAAAAAAAATATATGCAAAGAGGTATCTCCGTGGGAAAGAGAACCATCTCTCTAGTGCCAACTTCTGGAAGTGGCTCCTACTTTTTAACAAGCCTTGGGGCATGATAAGAGATAATATCCAAATATTTATCTGTAGCTTCCAGAAGATGGCCTACTGAGATGGTTCTCTTTCCCATGTATATGCGTCTTTGCATTTTTTTTTCCTGTGGAGCATTGCCAATAAGTCTCCATACCATGGAGCACTGCTAAAGAATTTCCATACACAGCTGGTCTCTTTAAGGAGAGCCAGCACTCTGCCTAAGTTGAGTTCAAGGCATCGCACTCAGCCAGCCAGAATCCTACTTCATACTGATGAGGGGTAAGTACCCTGAAACAGTTGTAAATGAATGGATATTTGACTTCGCTATTTTCCCTTGTTATATTCCAAGACTTGTTAAAAAGTTGGACTTTCCCTTAGGCCTCATGCACACGACAGTATTTTTTCACGGTCCGCAAAACGGGGTTCCGTTGGTCCGTGATCCGTGACCGTTTTTTCGTCCGTGGGTCTTCCTTGATTTTTGGAGGATCCACAGACATGAAAAAAAAGTCGTTCTGGTGTCCGCCTGGCCGTGCGAAGCCAAACAGATCCGTCCTGACTTACAATGCAAGTCAATGGGGACGGATCCGTCTGACGTTGACACAATATGGTGCAATTGCAAACAGATCCGTCCCCCATTGACTTTCAATGTAAAGTCAGGAGTTAATATACCATAGGATCTGAGTTTTCTCCAATCCGATGGTATATTTTAACTTGAAGCGTCCCCATCACCATGGGAACGCCTCTATGTTAGAATATACCATCGGATTTGAGTTAGATGGTGAAACTCATATCCGACAGTATATTCTAACACAGAGGCGTTCCCATGGTGATGGGGACGCTTCAAGTTAGAATATCCTACGAACTGTGTACATGACTGCCCCCTGCTGCCTGGCAGCACCTGATCTCTTACAGGGGGCTGTGATCAGCACAATTAACCCCTCAGGTGCCGCACCTGAAGGGGTTAATTGTGCTGATCATAGCCCCCTGTAAGAGATCAGGGGCTGCCAGGCAGCAGGGGGCAGACCCCCCTCCCTCCCCAGTTTGAATATCATTGGTGGCCAGTGTGCGGCCCCCCCCGGCCCCCCCTCCCTCCCTCTATTGTATTATCATTGGTGGCCAGTGTGCGCCCCCCCGGCCCCCCCTCTATTGTTTTAATATCATTGGTGGCCAGTGTGCGGCCTCCCCTCTCCCCCCCTATCCCGATCATTGGTGGCAGCGGAGAGTTCCGATCGGTAACCATGGCAACCAGGACACTATTGTAGTCCTGGTTGCCATGGTTACTTAGCAATATTAGAAGCATCATACTTACCTGCTGCGCTGTCTGTGACCGGCCGGGAGCTCCTCCTACTGGTAAGTGACAGGTCTGTGCGGCGGTAAGTGACAGGTCTGTGCTTACCAGTAGGAGGAGCTCCCGGCCGGTCACAGACAGCGCAGCAGGTAAGTATGATGCTTCTAATATTGCTAAGTAACCATGGCAACCAGGACTACAGTAGTGTCCTGGTTGCCATGGTTACCGATCGGAGCCCCAGCAATTAAACTGGGACTCCAATCGGAACTCTCCGCTGCCACCAATGATCGGGGGGGGGGGGGGGAGAGGGGAGGCCGCACACTGGCCACCAATGATATTAAAACAATAGAGGGGGGGCCGGGGGGAGGGAGGCGCATACTGGCCACCAATGATATTAAAACAATAGAGGGGGGTCGGGGGGCGCACACTTGCCACCAATGATATTAAAACAATAGAGGGGGGGCCGGGGGGGCGCACACTGGCCACCAATGATAATACAATAGAGGGAGGGAGGGGGGGGCCGGGGGGGCCGCACACTGGACACCAATGAAATTAATACAATAGAGGGAGGGAGGGGGGCCACACTGGCCACCAATGAAATTAAAACTGGGGAGGGAGGGGGGTCTGCCCCCTCCTGCCTGGCAGCCCCTGATCTCTTATAGGGGGCTATGATATGCACAATTAACCCCTCAGGTGCAGCACCTGAGCGGATCACAGCCCCCTGTAAGAGATCGGGTGCTGCCAGGCAGCAGGGGGCAGTCATGTACACAGTTCGTAGTATATTCTAACTAGAAGCGTCCCCATCACTATGGGAACGCCTCTGTGTTAGAATATACTGTCGGTTCTGAGTTTTCACGAAGTAAAAACTCAGCTCTGAAAAAGCTTTTATGCAGACGGATCTTCGGATCCGTCTGTATGAAAGTAACCTACGGCCACGGATCACGGACGCGGATGCCAATCTTGTGTGCATCCGTGTTCTTTCACGGACCCATTGACTTGAATGGGTCCGTGAACTGTTGTCCGACAGGTCATATTTTTTGGACGGACAGGAAATACGGATCACGGATGCGGCTGCAAAACGGTGCATTTTCAGATTTTTCCACGGACCCATTGAAAGTCAATGGGTCCGCGAAAAAAAACGGAAAACGGCACAACGGCCACGGGTGTACACAACGGTCGTGTGCATGAGGCCTTATAGTGAGACACTTCCAGAAGGTGGCGCTAGTAAGATGGTTCTCTTTTCTTGGGAGGTATGTCTTTGCATATAAGGTCAACATAAAGGGAGAGATTTATAATTAGTTTGTGCCAGAAAAGTGGTGTTAAAAAGTCGCAAACTGAGAGTTTGTAACTTTTTCAATTCGACTTATTAAATAGTCACAAGTGGTGTTTTTTATGCTGCTCTCGACACTTTTCTGAAAAGAGACATGGCTAGCCGCCACGACAAATTTATCTTTATTTCCACCAGTTTTCTGCTGCAGTTGAAGCCAAAAATTTCTGTTTAGGCACACGGACCGCAGGAGGATGAGCCTAATTTATAATTAGACACGTGTCTTGTCATAAATAAGCCGCATCTATGGGGACATCAACACTGGTGCAGAAAGCGCTGGTCTTGATAAATCTCCCCCAAATAGTTAAAAACATACAGAAATAAATAAAATAAAAACGATAGATAGATATACACTACAATATATCTTTATACACACACATACACTATATTTATCTATCTAGAATATACACACTATGGGCCAGATTTATCATTAGCTCAAGTCAGAATGGAGTGAAAAAGTCACAAATTTTTGCGCAATCGCTTAAACTGCGCAAAAATGTGCGACTTTTATTGGCTCTGCACTATGCTCACCAGTTTTCTGAAAGTGGGCGTGTTTTCTTATGTAAATTAATCTCTAGACAGATTTACTATTGCGACAATTTTAAAAGTCGCAAAAAAAATTTGCAAAATCACTCCAGTGAGGACCATGCTTCTCTTATGCAACTTTTTAAAAGAACATGCGACTTTTTCGTAAAGACGTGCGACTTTTGTAAAGCCGCTTACTGACGGATAAACTGCTACCGTCAAACCACATTTATTACAGTCTTAAAGGACCATTAATAAATCTAACTTAGCTAAAACTGACTTTAGCCATATGTGAAAGTGGAGTGAGCTGTCAGAGGAATGATAAATCTGGCCCTATATATGTATATATACAGTGGTGTACATAGAGACATAAGGGCCCCATAGCAAGAGTCAGACCAGGCCCCCCACACAGGACAGAAAGGTTTCTGCCTAGACACTTTTTAAATTTTTCCACTGCCTCATTTGCTAAAATGTGTTCCTTCAGACGGTAAAGTCCTGACCAAGTTTTCCCCTCCAGTAGATGAGGAGATAATCCCAACTAAGACTGGGCCCCCTCTTGCCCTGGGCCCCATAGCAGTCGCATGGTCTGCCGCTATGGTAGTTACACCCCTGTGTATATATATATATATATATATACACACACACATAAATAAATACAGTCTATATACACACGCACATAGCATAATGACAAGTCTACGTCTGTCCCCCACTACATGGAGTGTATGCTTCTGCCCCAGATGTCCCACTACATATGCAGTATGGACTTACTAATGTGCACAGTCACGTGCATTAAACAGTCATAGTAAGCCATATATGTTATAAACGTACAATACCACAATACACGTCTATGTGATGCGGTGAGTGTGTACCTGCAGCCAGCATAACATGTGCAGCTCCAGCACAGCACCCTCCACTCTGTGTCACATTGCACTGACTTCCTGCTACCGTATTTCATCTACATTTGCTGCAAGACTGTATAACTTGTAATACAAGCGCATTCTGTCTGCAGAACTTACAGTAACCATAGTAACACATCCCAGCACTGCATCTGTTCACAGCAATTGTGTGTTACTATTTTAGCAATCATCATTATAAGTGTTAATATTATTTATATTCTATTTTTTTGTGTCAATAATAATAATTGTTATTGTGAACTTTTTGTTCTTATAGATGTAAGATTTTGAGGAGACCTCCCTAAAAAAAATGTGGAAATGTTTCAGTATTTTCTAACAGGGGTGGGGAACCTCCGGCCCACGGGCCGCATATGGCCCCTGGGATCAATTCATGTGGCCCCCTGCCAGAACATATAGTGAAAATGCTAATGACCACTTCCATTATGGAAGCGATCATTAGCATGCGGGAGGCTGTCCTCACTGCACTGGCTATCCTCATCTCCCCTGGTCTTCTTCCAGCCCCGCTCTGTGTCCTGACACATACAGCGTCCAGACATAGTGCACATAGATGCACACTGACTATGACCTGATGCTGTGTGCTGTCAGGTCACAGTAGAGCACGTTGGGAAAAAGACCACGGAGGGTAAGTGAATCTGCCAAGTGGCAACACCATCCGGAGCTGGAGAGGTAAGTTTATTTCTTTTTTTAATCGTCTGATCTGAGGTCTGATTGGGTGCTGGGGGGTCTAATAGGGGCTGGTCTGAGGCTAATTGAGGGTGGGGAAGGTCTGAACGGATGCTGGTAGGGGTCTGATCTGATGCTGGTAAGGGTCTGGTCTGAGGCTGGGGGGACTGATCTGAGGCTAGTGAGGGTCTCATGGGGGCTAATCTGAGGCTAGGGAGGGTCTGATGGGGTTGTGATCTGAGGCTGGGAGGTCTGATGGGGGTCTGATCTGAGGCTGGTGGATCTGATGGGGGTCTGATCTGAGGATGGGAGGTCTGATGGGGGTCTGATCTGAGGATGGGAGGTCTGATGGGGGTCTAATCTGAGGTTGAAAGATCTGATGGGAGTCTGATCTGAGGCTGATGTAGGCTGGGGGTCTGATAGGAGGCTAATGGAGGTAGGGGGGCCAATCTGAGACTGAGAAAGGGACAAAGGCAGGGACAGCTTGGCTGCCATTAAAGGGCTTCTGTCACCCCACTAAACCGTTTTTTTTGTTTACTAATAATCCCTATACTGCGAGCTCTGCATACATAAGTTAAATAATGATTTTGGTTCAGTAGAATTTGATAAAAAGCTATTTTTAAAATATGCAAATTACCTTTCTACCTGCAAGTAGGGCGGCTACTTGCTGGTAACAGCCGCATCCTCCGATCCTAATGACGCCCCCTCCGCATTGTGATTGACAGGGCCAGGGAACGGAATCGTTCTCTGCTGGCCCTGCCTATTTGCATTCAAAATCTGGCACCTGCGCCGCGGCCGTACCTATCTTCAATCTGCGCAGGCGCACTG
The DNA here is from genome assembly GCF_905171765.1 of Bufo bufo. Taxonomy (NCBI): domain Eukaryota; kingdom Metazoa; phylum Chordata; class Amphibia; order Anura; family Bufonidae; genus Bufo; species Bufo bufo. The sequence continues at coordinate 212,051,255 of NC_053393.1, forward strand.
AGAGGCGGCCACTCGCTCGGCCGCTCCATCCTCAATGCGCCTGCGCCGATGACGTCACATCTACACCCGGCGCAGGCGCATTGAGGATGGAGCGGCCGAGCGAGTGGCCGCCTCTCAGTGCGCCTGCGCAGATTGAAGATAGGTACGGCCGCGGCGCAGGCGCCAGATATTGAATGCAAACAGGCAGGGCCAGCAGAGAACGATTCCGTTCCCTGGCCCTGTCAATCACAATGCGGAGGGGGCGTCATTAGGATCGGAGGATGCGGCTGCTACCAGCAAGTATCCGCCCTACTTGCTGGTAGCAAGGTAATTTGCATATTTTAAAAATAGCTTTTTATCAAATTCTACTGAACCAAAATGATTATTTAGCTTATGTATGCAGAGCTCGCAGTATAGGGATTATTAGTAAACAAACAAAAAAAAACGGTTTAGTGGGCTGACAGAAGCCCATTAATGCAAAAAAAAAAAAAAAGAACTAAATTAAATAACATTCAGAGTTAAAAAATTAGACTGTTATGTTTGGTCAAAATGGCACATGTAATATATACCGTATAGTGCAGGTGCAATTTTGTGCTGCAAAAAAAAGCGCTCTAGATTTTTTTTAACCGAAGCGCAATTTCTGTAACTTACCCCTAAGTCAGTTATATGTTTGATTAAATATAGCAGTAATATTTTGAAGTTAAGAATTTTGTATGGCTTCCGAACGATGTTACAAATAGAGATGGCCTTGCGGTTGGTTCACCTGGCGGTCGTTTCGCGGCGAACTTTGCTCGTTCGCGATTTGCCGAACATGCGAACATATGGCGATGTCAACGACCGCGCCGTATTCTTTTGCATTGCGCAGAACTTTGACCCATGACACATCCATCAGGTGGGAAAGGACAGCCAATTGAGACATTTCAGCACATGGACACACACCCAATAACCCTATAACAGAACCCGATCTGGCAGCCATTTTACATTATATATTTTGCCAGTGTAGGGAGAGGTTGCATTTTGGAGCAGGGACAGGCTGTTAGGAACTTAGGGAGACCAAACGCTAGCTAATAGGGTCACAAAAGTCCTTTTAAGGACTGGTAATGTTGTGGTATTTATAGGTGTGATATACAGAGGGGTGTGATATACAGTCAGGTCCATAAATATTGGGACATCGACACAATTCTAACATTTTTGGCTCTATACACCACCACAATGAATTTGAAATGAAACGAACAAGATGTGCTTTAACTGTAGACTGTCAGCTTTAATTTGAGGGTATTTACATCCAAATCAGGTGAACGGTGTAGGAATTACAAAAGTTTGCACAGGGGCGTAGCTATAGGGGGTGCAGAGGTAGCAGTCGCTACCGGGCCCAGGAGCCTGAGGGGGCCCAAAGACCCTTGTGCCACATAAGAAAACACCAGTTCTACAGAAAGTGCATGTTGGTCAAGTTACACCTCTGGCGGGAGGTAAGGAGTTATTACAATTTTTGCCTCAGGCAGTACGAGAGCTATGTGCTTCTTTGCCCCTGGCCACAAAGCACTGAAGGGAAGGGGGCCCAAGAGGAACTCTTGCATCGGGGCCCATGAGCCTTTAGCTACGCCCCTGAGTTTGCATATGTGTCTCCCACTTGTTAAGGGACCAAAAGTAATGGGACAATTGGCTTCTCAGCTGTTCCATGGCCAGGTGTGTGTTATTCCCTCATTATCCCAATTACAATGAGCAGATAAAAGGTCCAGAGTTCATTTCAAGTGTGCTATTTGCATTTGGAATCTGTTGCTGTCAACTCTCAAGATGAGATCCAAAGAGCTGTCACTATTAGTGAAGCAAGCCATCATTAGGCTGAAAAAAAAAAAAAAAAACTCATCAGAGAGATAGCAAAAACATTAGGCGTGGCCAAAACAACTGTTTGGAACATTGTTAAAAAGAAGGAACGCACCGGTGAGCTCAGCAACACCAAAAGACCCGGAAGACCACGGAAAATAACTGTGGTGGAAGAATTATTTCCCTGGTGAAGAAAACATCCTTCACAACAGTTGGCCAGATCAAGAACACTCTCCAGGAGGTAGGTGTATGTGTCTCAAAGTCAACAATCAAGAGAAGACTTCGCCAGAGTGAATACAGAGGGTTCACCACAAGATGTAAACCATTGGCGAGTCTCAAAAACAGGAAGGGTAGATTAGAGTTTGCCAAACGACATCTAAAAAAGCCTTCACAGTTCTGGAACAACATCCTATGGACAGATGAGACCAAGATCAACTTGTACCAGAGTATTGGGAAGAGAAGAGTATGGAGAAGGAAAGGAACTTCTCATGATCCTAAGCATACCACCTCATCAGTGAAGCATGGTGGTGGTAGTGTAATGGCGTGGGCATGTATGGCTGTCAATGGAACTGGTTCTCTTGTATTTATTGATGATGTGACTGCTGACAAAAGCAGCAGGATGAATTCTGAAGTGTTTCGGGCAATATTATCTGCTCATATTCAGCCAAATGCTTCAGAACTCATTGGACGGCACTTCACAGTGCAGATGGACAATGACCCAAAGCATACTGCAAAAGCAACCAAAGAGTTTTTTAAAGGGAACCTGTCACCTCTACTATGCTACCCTCACTGAGCGTTTCTAAATGTTCATTGTGTCACCCTAAACATATAAATTACACTTTTAATTTCATTTGCAGACGAATTCAATAAGTATTATGCATTTTTGTACTTCCCGCCTTTTATGCAAATTAACATAAAAGAGTCATATCTTACTTGTGTGACCAGAGAAGAGTCATATTTTCAAGCTCTGACTCATCTCAGGTTAATTTGCATATGTATCAAATCGGTTTTTTTACACAATAAAAGCACACAGAGCTATGGGGACTGGATATTGCGGATGTGCTAGCGGCCATCTAGCAACCCATGTCCTCAGCTCTATACACAAAATCCAGGTGACAGGTTCCCTTTAAGGGAAAAAAGTGGAATGTTATGCAATGGTCAAGTCAATCACCTGACCTGAATCCGATTGAGCATGCATTTCACTTGCTGAAGACAAAACTGAAGGGAAAATGCCCCAAGAACAAGCAGGAACTGAAGACAGTTGCAGTAGAGGCCTGGCAGAGCATCACCAGGGATGAAACCCAGCGTCTGGTGATGTCTATGCATTCCAGACTTCAGGCTGTAATTGACTGCAAAGGATTTGCAACCAAGTATTAAAAAGTGAAAGTTTGATTTATGATTATTATTCTGCCCCATTGCTTTTGGTTCCTTAACAAGTGGGAGGCACATATGCAAACTGTTGTAATTCCTACACCGTTCATCTGATTTGGATGTAGATACCCTCAAATTAAAGCTGACAGTCTGCAGTTAAAGCACATCTTGTTCGTTTCATTTCAAATTCATTGTGGTGGTGTATAGAGCCAAAAATAATGTTTCAAAGACCCTTTGGACCCGGGATATTCAATAATATAATTTTATTCAAATAACCTAGTTGCCTAGACTAATAAACTCCAGTTTGTGGTCAGTTTAAAACGTAACGTTTATTTTATTTATTACGAATAATATAGAATGGGAGAACAAAGGAAAACTTTTAAATTCTAGGTGCGGTAGGGCGCTAGTGGCTGAGATAAGGGTTACTTCACCCATATATACTGCCTCCTAACATTCGTCCATCCACCCTTTTCCTTTTCATTCAGCAGTGCACTTTGTTCACCTAGATCGATCTCATGCTGGAGGAACACTTGTTCAGTCGCATTAAATCATTTGTTTTTCATATCTTTCTCTTTAGCGCGACTCTCCGCCACTAGTGTCAGGGCACAGATGAGTCTTCAGTCACTCCTCGCTATGACACTTAGTCCTACCTACACCTAATCTAAAATCTAAGACAAAAGCTCCCACAACATGTTTCACCACTAAACGTGGCTTCTTCAGGGGAATGGAGCTACTATCAACAAGAATGCTTTCCAGCTGAACTCTTTTAACCACTATGGGAGGGTCATTAGATATTCTGCGGCCAATCGCAGCTAAGCATTTTTGCATGACAGTCCAGTAACCCAATCAGGTACCTTCATGATGTATTTCCGTCATATCATCACATCCTTCGTTCGCATAACGGCATTGCGCATGCGTGAGAACTTTAAAATTTCAAATCGGAAATGTAACAGCACGGCGCATGCGTCTGGACTTACTATGGATTTTTTACTATCTTTGCCTCATTCTTTTTCAGGCTGATCCAATACATATGCCGGCATTGCGCATGCGTGGGAACTTTAAATTTTAAATCGGGGATATAACGGTACGGTGCATGCGTCTGGACTTAGATTTCCTCTTGTCTTCGCCTCATTCATTTAGAGGCTAATCCAATACGATGGGATGAAAACCTAAGTACAGGCGCATGCACCGTTCTGTACCCTTCCCGTCTCTTAAAAATTTCAAGTCCTTACGCATGCGTAGTGCCAGTCGGCGAACGCAAGACGTAATGACACGACGAAAACACAGAGTTGGAATAAATTCAAAGTATAAGCGCAAGTGCCTTTATCGCCAGACCCTGGAATAGAAACTTTAAAGTTCTCACGCATGCATATTGGATTAGCCTGTAAATGAATAAGGCGAAGACAAGAGGAAATTTAAGTCCAGACACATGCGCCGTACCGTTATATCCCCGATTTAAAATTTAAAGTTCCCACGCATGCGCAATGCCGGCATATGTATTGGATCAGCCTGAAAAAGAATGAGGCAAAGATAGTAAAAAATCTAAGTCCAGACGCATGCGCCGTGCTGTTACATTCCCGATTTGAAATTTTAAAGTTCTCACGCATGCGCAATGCCGTTATGCGAACGAAGGATGTGATGATATGACGGAAATACATCATGTCGGTACCTGATTGGGTTACTGGACTGTCATGCAAAAATGCTTAGCGGCGATTGGCCGCAGAATAACTAATGACCCTCCCATAGTGGTTAAAAGAGTTCAGCTGGAAAGCATTCTTGTTGATAGTAGCTCCATTCCCCTGAAGAAGCCACGTCTAGTGGTGAAACATGTTGGGGGAGCTTTTGTCTTAGTTTTTAGATTAGGTGTAGGTAGGACTAAGTGTCATAGCGAGGAGTGACTGCAGACTCATCTGCGCCCTGACACTAGTGGCGGAGAGTCGCGCTAAAGAGAAAGATATGAAAAACAAATGATTTAATGCGACTGAACAAGTGTTCCTCCAGCATGAGATCCATCTAGGTGAACAAAGTGCACTGCTGAACGAAAAGGAAAAGGGTGGATGGACGAATGTTAGGAGGCAGTATATATGGGTGAAGTAACCCTTATCTCAGCCATTAGCGCCCTACCGCACCTAGAATTTAAAAGTTTTCCTTTGTTCTCCCGTTCTATATTATTCCTAATAAATAAAATAAACGTTACGTTTTAAACTGACCAGAAACGGGAGTTTATTAGTCTAGGCCACTAGGCTTTTTGAATTAAATTAGAGCCAAAAATGTTACAATTGGGTCGATGTCCCAATATTTATGGATCTGACTGTACTTTTAATATACTTTCTAACATAGAAAGTATATTATAGTGCATTTGTATGCTTCCAGAAAATACTGATTGAGGGCTGCGATCTATCAGCTTCCACAAAATAGTGATTGAGGTTTTCCATATACCTGCGTCCACAAAATTACTGCTTAAAGGTGATATACCAGCTTCAACTAATAACTGATTGAGGCCCGCCATATATCAGCTTCCACAAAATAGTGATAGAGGTGTTCCATACACCTGCATTCACAAAATTACTGCTTGAGGGTGATATACCAGCTTCAACTAACTGTCATGATCAGTGTGTGTGGGGGGGGGGGGATTCCCCACTGAATACAGGAGGGAAGGGGAACAGTAACTGGGCCTGGAAACTAGGGAAGAAACAGGTCACCTCCTAAACAACCCTAATCCGAGCCCTGACTACCTATCAATTTGAATAGACCTTGAAGGTAGAAATATTCATATGCAGAAAACCTAGGCCCTGATTTCCCTATAAGGCCCTGGAATAAGGTTAGGACCAGAGACAACCCATTCCTCCCCAGATGGACGATTGGAAGTCTCCGTCTCAGGCCCAGATACAACAACAGGGAATATAACAAACACAAACAAACGCAACACTTAACTTCTGTAGAGATGGACGAACAGGAACACCAGAGATGACCTCACACCAGCCAAACCCAAATAAAGCTATCTACTGCATAGTCAGAAGGGTGGGCTCAGACTATAAAGGGTAGAAGTGATGACCATTGAGCAACAGCTGAGAAAAGAGAAGTGGTCATTAACCCTATCAACACTGAATCAAGAGAGATCAAGGAGGCTGTTAGATTCCTCCACGCTCAGCCAGTCTCCCTGATCTCCTGACACCAGTCACCTGAGGGACCGTGACACTAACAACTGATTGAGGACTTCCATATATCAGCTCCCACAAAATAGTAATAGAGGTTTTCCATATACCTGCGTCCACAAAATACAGATTGCAGGTTTTGATATACCTGCTTCAACTAACAACTGATTGAGGCCTGCCATATATCAGCTTCCACAAAATAGTGATAGAGGTTTTCCATATACCTGCGTCCACAAAATTACTGCTTGAGGGTAATATACCAGTTTCACCTAACAACTGATTGAGGCCTGCCATATACAGTCAGGTCCATAAATATTGGGACATCGACACAATTGTAACATTTTTGGCTCTATACACCACCACAATGGATTTGAAATGAAACGAACAAGATGTGCTTTAACTGCAGACTGTCAGCTTTAATTTTAGGGTATTTACATCCAAATCAGGTGAACGGTGTAGGAATTACAACAGTTTGCATATGTGCCTCCCACTTGTTAAGGGGCCAAAAGTAATGGGACATAATAATAATCATAAATCAAACTTTCACTTTTTAATACTTGGTTGCAAATCCTTTGCAGTCAATTGCAGCCTGAAGTCTGGAACGCATAGACATCACCAGACGCTGGGTTTCATCCCTGGTGATGCTCTACTGCAACTGTCTTCAGTTCCTGCTTGTTCTTGGGACATTTTCCCCTCAGTTTTGTCTTCAGCAAGGGAAATGCATGCTCAATCGCATTCAGGTCAGGTGATTGACTTGGCCATTGCATAACATTCCACTTCTTTCCCTTAAAAAACTCTTTGGTTGCTTTTGCAGTATGCTTTGGGTCATTGTCCATCTGCACTGTGAAGCCCTGTCCAATGAGTTCTGAAGCATTTGGCTGAATATGAGCAGATAATATTGCCTGAAACCCTTCAAAATTGATCATGCTGCTTTTGTCAGCAGTCACATCATCAATAAATACAAGAGAACCAATTCCATTGGCAGCCATACAAGCCCACGCCATTACACTACCACCACGCTTCACTAATGAGGTGGTATGCTTAGGATCATGAGCAGTTCCTTTCCTTCTCCATACTCTACTCTTCCCATGACTCTGGTACAAGTTGATCTTGGTCTCATCTGTCCATAGGATGTTGTTCCAGAACTGTGAAGGCTTTTTTAGATGTCGTTTGGCAAACTCTAATCTGGCCTTCCTGTTTTTGAGGCTCACCAATGGTTTACATCTTGTGGTGAACCCTCTGTATTCACTCTGGTGAAGTCTTCTCTTGATTGTTGACTTTGACACACATACACCTACCTCCTGGAGAGTGTTCTTGATTTGGCCAACTGTTGTGAAGGGTGTTTTCTTCACCAGGGAAAGAATTCTTCACTCATCCACCACAGTTGTTTTCCGTGGTCTTCCGGGTCTTTTGGTGTTGCTGAGCTCACTGGTGCGTTCCTTCTTTTTAAGAATGTTCCAAACAGTTGTTTTGGCCACGCCTAATGTTTTTGCTATCTCTCTGATGGGTTTGTTTTGTTTTTTCAGCCTAATGATGGCTTGCTACACTGATAGTGACAGCTCTTTGGATCTCATCTTGAGAGTTGACAGCAACAGATTCCAAATGCAAATAGCACACTTGAAATTAACTCTGGACCTTTTATCTGCTCATTGTATTTGGGATAATGAGGGAATAACACACACCTGGCCATGGAATAGCTGAGAAGCCAATTGTCCCATTACTTTTGGTCCCTTAACAAGTGGGAGGCACATATGCAAACTGTTGTAATTCCTACACCGTTCACCTGATTTGGATGTAAATACCCTCAAATTAAAGCGGACAGTCTGCAGTTAAAGCACATCTTGTTCTTTTCATTTCAAATCCATTGTGGTGGTGTATAGAGCCAAAAATGTTAGAATTGTGTCGATGTCCCAATATTTATGGACCTGACTGTATCAGCTTCCACAAAATAGTGATAGAGGTTTTCCATATTCGTGAGTCCACAAAATTACTGCTTGAGGGTGATATACCAGCTTCAACTAACAACTGATTGGGGCCTGCCATACAGTCTTGAGAAAAAATTAGGACACCCTTTGAAAGCATGTGGTTTTTTGTAACATTTTTAATAAATGGTTATTTCATCTCCGTTTCAACAATACAGAGAGATTAAAGTAATCCGACTAAACAAAGAAAACTGAAGAAAAGTCTTTTCAAGATCTTCTGTAAATGTCATTCTACAAAAATGCCTATTCTAACTGAGGAAAAAGATAGGACACCCTCACATGTATTCCCTCTTAAATTGGCTCAGATCTCACACAGGTATATCACACCAGGTGCACATAATTAGTAGATCGTTACTCTGCATGTTGAATGAGGCTTGCCCTATTTAAACCTCAGACATTTAGTTTGGTGTGCTCCTGACTGTTGAAGTGAGAGTGAGCACCATGGTGAGAGCATTGCGATGCTAAGGACCTTTGCGCCACAATCTGTGTCATAAATACGCCTAACATAGACGTATTTCTATATAATAAATGATAACCTAATTGTATTAACATTCGGGGATAGGGCTAATATCTTTATATTATATAGATGCTAGCGTATTATACTGTGCCCTGTATTTCCCAGTAGAAAATGAACCTTGGGAAACACAGTCCTCATCCCTGACCCCCAGGACCACGTAGCGCTCTGTCAGTACATGGCGGCCTCCCCTCTCCACCACGCTGCTCCACTGTGTACTGGTGCTTATTCTGACACTAGGGCTGGTTTCACATCCTATTTTTTCCAGCAATTTAATCCATACCAAAAATGTATGCTTTAACAGATGCCTCAGACTGATGCCGTACAGTGGCGTCCGTTCACCATACAGTTCCATGGTAGAAAAAATTACGTTTACGTATGCATTTTTTAATGGACTCTGCAGGAAACAAAAATGTGGAGTGCTGCACATTTGTATACATCAAACCGATAGGAAATAAAAACATTTCTAGGCTCCAGCAGGGCACATTTTTGAGAGTTTACCTTTTAAGACGCATAAAAATGGGCCCTGATTAAAATACATATTTTTTGCCAATGATCCCCCTCTGGTATATCACTGTCCATGTTGTGGGACTATTTGTGTACTACTAGTAAGTGTTTGCTAGATGCAAATATGACCTGAAGGTTTTTCAGGTTTGCCTGCCATGAAAGTAAATGGGGCCCCCGTGAACGCGCGGTTCGCGAACATTTGATCGCGACCGCGCATTAGTGTTCGCGAGGTTTTCCGGCCGATGTTCGTCCATCACTAGTTACAAATATCCAAATGGCCCTCGGCAGCAAAAAGGTTCCCCACCCCTGTTTTATAACATGCCTTATGTGTTTGTATCTTTCTTTTTTATTGCACCCCTCACAATTTTGTAGATATTTAATTATATATTTTCATGGGACAAAACTGAGGATCTGACCCTTTGATACAATATAAAGTAGTCAGTGTACAGATTGAATAACAGTGTAAATTTGGTGTGCCCTCAAAATAACTCAGTGTCATGTGACTCGTTAGTATTACAAGGTCTCAGGTGTGAATGGGAAGCAGGTGTGTTAAGTTTGGTGTTATCGCTCTCACGCTTTCTTACTGGTCACTGGAAGTTGAACATGGCACCTCGAGGTAAAGAACTCTCTGAGGATATGAAAAAAAGTGTTGCTCTACATAAAGATGGTATCACGGTCGGCGTGGCTATCACATACGTGACACAGAGGGAGGGAACGAGGAAGGCCCTGCCCAAGTGAGAGGGAAGATGGTGACCCCTGACTCACCTGGCGGCTGGCACCTGGCTGCCCTGACGTCCCTAGACGGGTTCCTCACCCGTATGCCGATCACGTGCCTAAAGCCCTGGCTTTCCCTGAGCTGAGCCCTAGGTAGTGAACAGGGCAATGGGAACACTAGTCCGCACCACTAACTCTAAGGGAAAACACCAAGGGGAGGACAGACAACACAGACTCAACATATATTCCCAGGTGGGCGACAACAAGAGACAACAATAAGCCAAACAGGGATCCGGAGGGTAGCACACAGGAACAACAACCAGGATTAACCACTCCAGTGGGTCAGTATAGATGTCCAGGCAGGAAGCTCTATAACTGGCAACTAAAGAAGTGTGAGGGGAGAATATAAGGAGGTAGGGAGTGGCAGACAAGAAACAGCTGAGGAGGAGAAGCTACGGATCCCTGAGAGAGACAAAAAGGATAGCAAGGCAAACACAGAAAACAATAACTAAGAAACACCGTGATCTTTAGATATAGAGCGCGCAGCCACCCGCTGCGACTTCCTGACCCCGGGTATAACGGAGTCAGACGTGGCTCTTGATACCCTCGTGACAGATGGCCTAGGCGAGTGATGGCTAACCTTGGCACTCCAGCTGTGGTGAAACTACGACTCCTAGCATGCTCCATTTATTTCTATACAGTTCTGAGAGCAGCCAAGCAAGGGGGGCATCTTGGGAGTTGTAGTCTTACCACAGCTGGAGTGCCAAGGTTAGCCATCACTGGCCTAGGCTATAAGAAAATTGCCAACATCCTAAAACTGAGCTGCAGCATGGTGGCCAAAACATACAGTGGTTTAACAAGACAGGTTCCACTCAGAACAGGCCTCGCCATGGTCAACCAATGAAGTTGAGCGCATGTGCTCAGCGTTATATCCAGAGGTTGTCTTTTCAAAATAGACATATTAGTGCTGCCAGCATTGCTGCAGAGGTTAAAAGGGTGAGGGGGTCATTGCTCAGACCTTATGCAACACAATGAATCAAATTGGTCTGCAGGGCTGTCGTCCCAGAAGGAAGCCTCTTCTAAAGATGCTGCACAAGAAAGCCCACAAACATTTGCTGAAGACAAGTAGACTAAGGACATGGATTACTAGAACCACGTCCTGTGGTCTGATGAGACCAAGATAAACTTATTTGGTTCAGATGGTGTCAAGCATGTGTGGCTGCAACCAGGTGAGGAGTACAAAGACAAGTGTGTCTTGCCTAGAGTCAAACATGGTGGTGGGAATGTCATGATTTGGGGCTGCATGAGTGCTGCCAGCTGTAAGGAGCTACAGTTAATTGAGGGAACCATGAAAGCCAACATGTACTGTGACATACTGAAGCAGAGCATGATCCCCTCACTTTGGGAACACGGCCTCAGGGCAGCATTCTAACATAACGACCCCAAACACACTTCCAAGACGATCACTGCCTTGCTAAAGAAACTGAGGGTAAAGGTGCTGAACTGGCCAAGCACGTCTCCAGACCCAAACCCTATTCAGCATCTGTGGGGCATCCTCAAACAGAAGTTGGAGGAGCGCAAGGTCTCTAATATCCACCAGCTCCGTGATGCTGTCATGGAGGAGTGGAAGATGATTCTAGTGGCAACCTGTGAAGCTCTAGTGAACTCCATGCCCAAGAGAGTTATGGCAGTGCTGGAAAATAATGGTGGACACACAAAATATTGACACTTTTGAGCACAATATGGCAATTTTCACTTAGGAGTGTACTCACTTTTGTTGCCAGCGGTTTAGACATTAATGACTGTATGTTGAGTTATTTTGAGGGCACACCAAATGTACAGTCGTGGCCAAGAGTTTTGAGAATTACATACATATTGGAAAAGTTGCTGCTTAAGTTTTTATAATAGAAATTTGCATATACTCCAGAATGTTATGAAGAGTGATCAGATGAATTGCATAGTCCTTCTTTGCCATGAAAATTAACTTAATCCCAAAAAAAACTTTCCACTGCATTTCATTGCTGTCATTAAAGGACCTGCTGAGATCATTTCAGTAATCGTCTTGTTAACTCAGGTGAGAATGTTGACGAGCACAAGGCTGGAGATCATTATGTCAGGCTGATTGGGTTAAAATGGCAGACTTGACATGTTAAAAGGAGGGTGATGCTTGAAATCATTGTTCTTCCATTGTTAACCATGGTGACCTGCAAAGAAACGCGTGCAGCCATCATTGCGTTGCATAAAAATGGCTTCACAGGCAAGGATATTGTGGCTACTAAGATTGCACCTCAATCAACAATTTATAGGATCATCAAGAACTTCAAGGAAAGAGGTTAAATTCTTGTTAAGAAGGCTTCAGGGCGTCCGAAAAAGTCCAGCAAGCGCCAGGATCGTCTCCTAAAGAGGATTCAGCTGCGGGATCGGAGTGCCACCAGTGCAGAGCTTGCTCAGGAATGGCAGCAGGCAGGTGTGAGCGCATCTGCATGCACAGTGAGGCGAAGACTTTTGGAAGATGGCCTGGTGTCAAGAAGGGCAGCAAAGAAGCCACTTCTCTCCCAAAAAAATATCAGGGACAGATTGATCTTCTGCAGAAAGTATGGTGAATGGACTGCTGAGGACTGGGGCAAAGTCATATTCTCTGATGAAGCCTCTTTCCGATTGTTTGGGGCATCTGGAAAAAGGCTTGTCCGGAGAAGAAAAGGTGAGCGCTACCATCAGTCCTGTGTCATGCCAACAGTAAAGCATCCTGAGACCATTCATGTGTGGGGTTGCTTCTCATCCAAGGGAGTGGGCTCACTCACAATTTTGCCCAAAAACACAGCCATGAATAAAGAATGGTACCAAAACAACCTCCAACAGCAACTTCTTCCAACAATCCAACAACAGTTTGGTGAAGAACAATGCATTTTCCAGCACGATGGAGCACCGTGCCATAAGGAAAAACTGATAACTAAGTGGCTCGGGGACCAAAACGTTGACATTTTGGGTCCATGGCCTGGAAACTCCCCAGATCTTAATCCCATTGAGAACTTGTGGTCAATCCTCAAGAGGCAGGTGGACAAACAAAAACCCACTAATTCTGACAAACTCCAAGAAGTGATTATGAAAGAATGGGTTGCGATCAGTCAGGAATTGGCCCAGAGTGTTTATTGAGAGCATGCCCAGTCGAATTTCAGAGGTCCTTAAAAAGAAGGGCCAACACTGCAAATACTGACTCTTTGCATAAATGTCATGTAATTGTCGATAAAAGCCTTTGAAACGTATGAAGTGCGTGTAATTATATTTCACTACATCACAGAAACAACTGAAACAAAGATCTAAAAGCAGCCGGGCGGTGCACAATCATAGAAGCACCAGCCCAGGCAGTGCGGCAGCCGCCCGGTGCGGGGGAGGGCCCGCCGCCGTACTTAAAAAAAAAAAAACTTGCGGCAACGCTTTTTTTTTTAAACCGCACGGGGCCGGCGCCCGCTGCTAAATTGCGCCCTATGCGGCTGCCTAGGTCGCCTTACAGTGAATGACTGTAAATAGTTCCAGTTCTGAAGACTCCAGCGGCTCAGGATCAGTGCTCTGGGCAGCTGGGCTCAGGCTGGTAGTGGGCACCACTCTGCAGGAAGGAGACCAGGGCTCGGCTCACCCTAGTGTTACAGTGCACCCCAGCACCCCACAGTATGCAGTATAGCACCCTATAGTATACAGCAACCCACAGTATGCAGTATAGCACCCTATAGTATACAGGACCACAAAGTATGCAGTATAGCACCCACACTATACAGTACCCCACAGTATATAGTAAAGCAGTATAGCAGCCCACAGTACAGAGCACCCCACAGTATACAACACCTCACAGTATACAGTAGAGCAGTATAGCACCTCACCGTATACAGCATCCCAAACTATATACGATACAGCACCCCACACTATACAGCCCCCCACACTATACAGTACAGCAGTATAGCACTCCACAATATACAGCACCCACAGTATACAGTATACAGCCCCCCACACTATACAGTACAGCAGTATAGCACTCCACAATATACAGCACCCACAGTATACAGTATACAGCCCCCCCACACTATACAGTACAGCAGTATAGCACTCCACAATATACAGCACCCACAGTATACAGTATACAGCCCCCCACAGTATACAGCACCCCACACTAAACAGTACAGCAGTATAGCACTCCACAATATACAGCACCCACATAATACAGTATACAGCCCCCCACAGTATACAGTACAGCAGTATAGCACTCCACAATATACAGCACCCACAGTATACACTATACAGCCCCCCACACTATACAGGCCCCCACACTATACAGCACCCCACTATGCAGTAGTTTACAGTATATTAGCATAACAGCCCCTGTCACCTTTTTTTGATGTAATCTTCACAAAAAAAAGCTCCACAGTTAAGGCAAACTTCTACAGCAACACTCCTGGTAGGACCTTGATGACCTCATAGCCATGTGACCAGTAATATTGCTAGGTTACTGGTCACATGGTGATGATGTCATCTAAGGTCCTAGAGAATCACAGCTCTCACAGTACGCTGCCTGGAAGGCCGGCAGGCATGGCAGCACCCCCTGTGTAGCTGACAGCCTGACACCCGGGGCAGTGGCTATCAGGGCTCAAGAGGCAGCTGCCTTGGGCCCCCCAGGAGCAACTGGGCCCGGGGCAGCTGCCCCTTTTGCCCCTTGTTAAAGACGGCCCTGGATTCAGGTCAGGTGATTGACTTGGCCATTGCATAACATTCCACTTCTTTCCCTTAAAAAAAACTCTTCGGTTGCTTTTGCAGTATGCTTTGGGTCATTGTCCATCTGCACTGTAAAGCACCGTTCAATGAGTTCTGAAGCATTTGGCTGAATATGAGCAGATAATATTGCCCAAAACACTTTAGAATTCATCCTGCTGCTTTTGTCAGCAGTCACATCATCAATAAATACAAGCGAAACAGTTCCATTGGCAGCCATACATGCCCACACCATGACACTACCACCACCATGCTTCACTAATGAAGTGGTATGCTTAGAATCATGAGCAGTTCCTTTCCTTTTCCATACTCTTCTTTTCCCATCACTCTGGTACAAGTTGATCTTGGTCTCATCTGTCCATAGGATGTTGTTCCAGAACTGTGAAGGCTTTTTATCTGGCCTTCCTGTTTTTGAGGCTCACCAATGGTTTACATCTTGTGGTGAACCCTCTGTATTCACTCTGGTGAAGTCTTCTCTTGATTGTTGACTTTGACACACATACACCTACCTCCTGGAGAGTGTTCTTGATCTGGCCAACTGTTGTGAAGGGTGTTTTCTTCACCAGGGAAAGAATTCTTCGCTCATCCACCACAGTTGTTTTCCGTGGTCTTCCGGGTCTTTTGCTGTTGCTGAGCTCACCGATGCTTTCCTTCTTTTTAAGAATGTTCCAAACAGTTGTTTTGGCCACGCCTAATGTTTTTGCTATCTCTCTAATGGGTTTGTTTTGTTTTTTCAGCCTAATGATGGCTTGCTTCACTGATAGTGACAGCTCTTTGGATCTCATCTTGAGAGTTGACAGCAACAGATTCCAAATGCAAATAGCACACTTGAAATAAACTCTGGACCTTTTATCTGCTCATTGTAATTGGGATAATGAGGGAATAACACATACCTGGCCATGGAACAGCTGAGAAACCAATTGTCCCATTACTTTTGGTCCCTTAACAAGCGGGAGGCACATAGGCAAACTGTTGTAATTCCTACACCGTTCACCTGCTTTGGATGTAAATACCCTCAAATTAAAGATGACAGTCTACAGTTAAAGCCCATCTTGTTCGTTTCATTTCAAATCCATTGTGGTGGTGTATAGAGCCAAAAATGTTAGAATTGTGTCGATGTCCCAATATTTATTGACCTGACTGTATATGAGTCAGTTTTAGTCCCTATGCAACATGACAAACATATACTAATTCAGACAGAGACACAATTCAGGAAAGGAAGTTTATCACTTAAAATAAAAACAAATCTGATTTATTCTTGTGTTTTAGATATAGTTGTATGCAACTACTAAATCTACTTTTATTTTTTATTGTTGTTTTAAACAGTATAGCACCAATATGTTCAGTAGCGCAGCACAGAGATTGTACTCACTCACTTGGAGATTGTCATCTGTCCCTATCCCCAGTGGGGCTCACAATCAAATTGCTTTGTACTACACATAATGATGCTTATTGAGGGTAGGCTCCATTACGGTTGTGACTGTGACTGGTGAGCCAGCCTGACCCTGACCATTTATGGGAATTGGATTATAGCTGTATCTAACAATCCCATAAAAATTTGGGTACAGAGGTAATTAGCTTATACCTGTCATCAATTACAGCTATGGCCTTTTCTCAGCATTTTCCTGCTTGGGAGGAAACTGGAGAGGCCTGCTTGCTTATATTGTTGTGCACTTAAGTTCCTCCACTAAGGAAGCAGACTGGTTTAATGCAAACCCTTACTCTCTGGACATAGTTGCCATTGGGGTGCACCATGCCATACTATTATTCTTACGCATTTCAAACCTGAGCACCATAGATCAGCTTATTTTGGTCAATGAAAACAGTACTCACCTACTGATGTCCCCTATGGTCTGATTATTCATAAATATCTGCTCAACGTCAATATCTGAAATGCCAGAAGTGCTAACTATCTCCTGCTTGAGATACTGTTCACTGAACTGTATCACCTGCAATAGAAGACTTGCGTAGCATGTTTTATTTCACCACAGACTCCTATGGGTATCAGAAGGCTTCATACATACATGTGGTAGACTGTAGATATACGATATACTAAGATCTATGTGATGTAGCATGCTGAGGTGTTATAACAGACTGACGGCATGAGAAAGACTTTAGAAGAATTATTAGAGAACATTTGTTCTTCCGCTATTTAATGGAGCTGATTTAAAACAATTTATGAGGAGATGGCACTGAGAAGTATTGTAATGCGGCCTTATACATATTTTACGCTTACCTGAGAAAAAATATTAGGGAATTTTACGAATATATTTTTAAATCAGGTAGGTTTTATGCTATTTCATTACATTAACTTAAATCGTGTTAGAATCCAAATATTAAGCACATAGTGTGCTTAATATTTGGTTTCTAACACGATTTAAGTGTAACTGGCTTTTAATCTGCACTGAAAAATAAAGGTAACATTTTAATCGAGCTGGACTTTTCTCTCTCCTTTACTTAAGTTACGCTGTGGTTCCCGGCATGGTCCGTGCTCTGTGCAACAGGGTTTGAGCACGCCTACATTTTTTCTTTTTGCCTATCTGTAGCTGAGGTAACGCAGCAAAACCGCAAACCAATGCTGCACTACCTAAATGCACTATATAGAAAGTATATTACTGGTATATAACACCCCTGCTACAATCATTTTTTTTGGGGGGGGGGGAGGGGGCAACTGGTATATCACACCAGTAGAAATTATTTGTTCCAATAGCGTTTGTCCCTCTATCTAGCTGCAGTATCGCAGCAGAACCGCACACAACTGCTGCACAATACAAATGCACTATAATATACTTAAGTATATTACACCCCTCAGTAAGTCACACCTATCGATAGCACACCTATACCAGTCCTTAAAAGGACTTTAGAGGCCCTATTAGCTAGCGTTTGGTGTCCCTAACAGTCTGTCCCTGCTCCACACAGCAACCTCTCCCTACACTGGAAAAATACTGAATGTAAATTGGGTTTATTTATAAAGTAGGGGGTATGTCCATGTGCTGAAACGTCTCAATTGGCTGTCCTGTACCACCTGATGGATGTGTCATGGCTTCACAATGTAAAAGAATATGGCGCCGGCGGACATCACCATATGTTCACCCGTTCAGCGAACCGCGAATGAGCAAAGTTCGCAGCGAAACGACCGCCGGGCACCCGAGCACAATTGAAGTCAATGGGAGAACCCTAACATTAAACCAGGCACACCCTGCTCTGAAGAGGGGAGGGTGTCTGGTTCACATGAAAAGGTCAGAAATTGATAGAAACACCACCAAAATGGTCCAGGAACAGCATGGGGAGGATGTCTGGATGCATCTTGGACTCCCAGGTCGCTGCTGGGAACAATGTTGTCCGAGTAGTACGTCACTTTTACAGACTGACAATAATACGCACAAAACTGAAGAGAAAATCGATTTTAGAGGAAAAATTGTTAGGAAATATTCTTTCCTGTATATTTACTTGTACAAATATAAAGTGCTGCCAAAAATTACAAGGAATAACAACCTGTATATCACATAATGGAGGGCCTCATTCACATTGTGGTACAATTGTTCAGGTAGTGGAACTCCTACACTCATAAAGCCTATGCACTAAGTGAAAGGGCTTTCAAAAATTACAAGGAACCAGCACTCCAATACACCCTTTATTACACATAAAGGAGGGCATCATACAACCTTGAAAAATTATGATTGATGGCCTGCTGGTGACCCTCAAAAACATTAGGAGAAAGAGCCTGCTGGTGACCCTCTAAAACATTACAAGGGCCTGCTGCTGAGCTGACCATCTAAAGCATTAGGAGTGAGGGTCTGCTGCATCGCTGACTCTCTAAGACATTAGAGGCGAGTGCCTGCTGCTAAGCTGACCATTGAAAAAATTATAGACTAGTGCCTGCTGCTTAGCTAACCATTAAAAAAATTATGGGCTAGGGCCTGCTGGTGAGCTGACCCTGTAAAACATTATGATTGAGGGTCTGCTGGTAAGCTGACCCTCTAAAAGATTGTAGGTGAGGGCCTGCTGGTGAGCTGACCCTCTAAAACATTATGGTTGAGGGCATGTTGGTGAGCTGACCCTCTAAAACATTATATGCGAGGGCCTGCAGGTGAGCTGACCCTCTAAAAGATTGTAGGTGAGGGGCTGCTAGTGAGCTGACCCTCTAAAACATTATATGCGAGGGTCTGCAGGTGAGCTGACCCCCTACAACATTAGGAGCGAGGGCAGACTAATAAGCATGTTGATATGATGGAGGAGGAGGCGGACGAGGAAAGGAATATTGAACCATATACCCTTTTTTATGGTGGAAGGGGTGCATGGGAATACAGTGTATTCAGTACCTTATAACAAACACATTTAAAGCGCCTTTATGGTCAGTCGCTTAACTCTGGTGGAGTAGAGAAGTCAGGGGAAATCCAGGATTGTTCATTTTTATAAGAGTTAACCTGTCAGCATTTTCAATTGAAAGGCGGATGCGCTTATCAGTTATTATGCCCCCAGCAGCACTAAATACCCGCTCTGACAAAACGCTGGCGGTAGGGCAGGCCAGCACCTCCAAAGCGTAGAGCGCCAGTTCATGCCACATGTCCAGCTTGGACACCCAGTAGTTGTAAGGCACAGAGGGATCATTGAGGATGTTGACACGGTCTGCTACGTACTCCTTCACCATCTTCCAAAATGTTTCCTTCCTTGTGACACTAGGCCGCGCATCAGTGTGAGGGTGCTGACGGGGTGTCATGAAACTGTCCCAGGCTTTCTAGAGTGTTGCCCTGCCTCTGTTGGAACTGCTGTGTGTTCCCCTCATCTCCCTTCCTTGGTTGCCCAAGGAACTACGTACTCTGCAGCCAGCGTTGTCAGCTGGAAATATTTGGAGCAATTTTTCCACAAGGACCTTCTGGTATTGCACCATTTTGCTCGTCCTCTCCACCACAGGAAAGAGAGATGAGAAGTTCTCTTTGTAGCGGGGTTAGAGAAAGGTGAACAACCAATAATCGGTGTTGTTCAAAATGCGTAAAACGCGTGGGTCACGAGAAAGGCAGCTTAACATAAAGTCAGCCATGTGTGCCAGAGTCCCAATAGGCAAGACTTCGCTGTTGTCATCAGGAGGATCACTCTTAATCTCCTCATCCTCTTCCTCCTCTTCTGCCCATTCACGCTGAACAGATGGAATTAAACTTCCAAGGGTACTACCCTCTGTAGCGGAGGCAACCGTCTCCTGCTCCTCCTCCTCATCATCATCCAATTTGTGCTTAGAATATGAACTGAGGGTGGTCTGGCTATCACCGTGTGTAATGTCTTCCCCCATTTCCACCTCTTCCACATGCAAAGCATCGGCCTTAATTGTGAGCAGAGAGCGTTTGAGTAGACACAGAAGTGGGATGGTGACGCTGATAACAGCGTTATCGCCACTCACCATATGTGTTGATTCCTCAAAGTTTCTTAAAACCTCACAGATGTCCGACATCCACTCCTCGCTTGTGAAGATCTGAAGGTGACTGGAAAGGCGACGACCTTGTTGAAGCTGGTATTCCACTACTGTCCTCTGCTGCTCACAAAGCGTGGAGGAGGCGGAGGAGAAGTGGGGGTTGGAGCCACTAATGTAGGTGGCGGCGGAAACCCTGATGGAATTAGGGCCTGCAATCCTTGGTGTCGGTAGCACCTGTGCCATCCCAGGGTACGGCTCGCTCCCAGCCTCCACAACGTTCACCCAGTGTGCCTTCAGGGAAATGTAGCGTGCCTGGCCGAAAGCACTTGTCCATGTGTCAGTCGTTAAGTGGACCTTCCCAGTAACTGCGTTGGTCAGGGCACGGGTGATGTTAAAGGACACATGCTGTTGTAAGGCGGGCATGGCACACCGTAAAAAATAGTGGCAGCTGGGGACTGCCGCCAACATCAGGCTGCAGAAGGCCTCAGTGTACACAAACCTAAATGGCAACATTTCAAGGGCCTAGTAATGGAAAGTTGCGCATTTAGTGCTATGGCCTGTGGGTGTGTGGTGGGTATTTGCGCTTGCGTTCAAATGCCTGGGGTAAGGACATTTGTACGCTGCGCTGGGACACGGAAGTGGATGTGGTCGCTGATGGTGCTTGCGAAGGTCCAGGTGCAGGGCGGGAGGCATCCAGACCTACGCCTTTGACAGGGGATTGGCCAGCACATAACACAGGGGAAGAGGAGGCAGTGGTGTGACCTGCAGACACAGATTGTGGACCCAGGCGTTCGGCCCAGCTATTGCTTTGATGCCATGTGGTGGATCGTACTGGTGGTGGTGAGCATGTGTCACCACCAGTTCTGTGAGAAGATCTGGCAGACGTTCTTCTCTACCTCTTGTATGATGTTCTTTGTTTTGGTTTCACTTTCTCATCTCCTTTCCTTCTGCCAGGTGTCACATATTTCGACTAATCTAGTCTTCCTTTATAATCCCTCCCATACTTTGCGGTTTATACTACTTCCTGGATGAGGTGTTCACTGCTGGAGGCTGCTTCTGCTGTTTGTTCAGATAAGTCTTTTACTTTGTTGTGTTTCCTTGCTGGGTACGCGGGCATGCAATCGTCTAACATACAGACCCTTGCATGTGCATAGCAGTCAGGGAGAGCTCTTAGGGTTTTATAGGGCTCACCTATAAGCTCCTTAGTTTGGGATCAAGCCAGTCACTTGTTTATTTATATGTTCCAGCTATCTGCTAACTTCATCCGTGACATTATAAACCGCCATAACCGTCTTAAGCATGGATCCGGTTTCAGCCTTGATTGACCGCATGCAAGGTCTTTCGCTGGAGGTAGCAGATCTCAGTAAAACTGCGTCTCAGTTTCAGGTGACCGGTTCTGCTGGCGTTCATGGAGTTTGTTCCGAGCATAAGATCTCGCTCCCGGATACGTTCTCCGGGGGTAGTGAGAATTTTGTTCGCTTTAGAGAGGCTTGCAAACTCCATTTTCACCTATTTCCCCATTCCTCTGGTGATGAGGAGCAGAGGGTGGGGATCATCATCTCGCTGCTCAGGGATAACGCTCAGTCTTGGGCCTTTTCGCTGCCGGTGGGTGCACGGCCCCTCCAATCGGTGGATGAGTTTTTTGTAGCCCTGGGGAAGATATATGATGACCCAGATCGTATTGCTCTGGCTGAATCTAAACTGCATCTTTTATGCCAGGGTAAACAGTCTGCAGAGATATATTGTTCTGAATTTCGGAGATGGGCAGCTGATACTGGTTGGAATGATGCTGCACTCCGAAGTCAATTTTGCCATGGTCTTTCGGAAAGATTGAAAGATGCATTCGCTTTTCATGAGAGACCAGCGTCGTTGGAGTCAGCCATGTCTCTAGCTGTTCGTATTGACAGGCGTCTTAGAGAGAGAGAGGAGACTATTCTTTCCTGTCATATTCAGCCCAAGGACAGTGGGGCTGTCTCATTAAATGCGCAGGGGTCTCAGTCTGGCTCAATCCCCTCTGAGGAGGAGTGCAATAAGAGAAAAGAAACAAGAGGTTGAGTGGTTCCACCAGGACTAGAGGTCCTGGGGAAAAGGCGCCAGAGGGATGGAGAAGATGTAAGTGTAGATAGAAGGAGAAGTATAAAATATACTATATAAAATAGCACCACAAACTAAGTGCCTGTTCAATGACTATTTGGGGAAGGCTGCACAAGTGTTATAGGGAGGTGAAAAATATTTTCATTCCCAATAGACAAATACCAGTGACGGGTGAACCTAGTCTGGAGGTTCCAAATAAACCAAATAGATCCAACCAGACGTGATTCAAAAAACAGAAAACACTACAAAAGGCTCCACTCCCAAGGATATGAAGGGGATAGGGGAAGGTGGATAGTGCCCCCTTATACCGGAGGATGATAATATAATAATAATATAAAAATATATAAAGAATATATAAAAAAATTGAATACTCTCCTAAAGGGAGATTCCTGTTTATGAGAGTTAGAGTACTCAATTCAGAGGGGGGGTAGTCACAGGATAAAGCTCAAGACACCCGTGACTAACTGCCCCCTAGCCGGGATCTCATGTCAGATGATATCAATTGATGGCAGCCAACGACAAGGCTTCTGATCAATGCAGTTTATTACAATAAAATATCCCAACGCATTTCGGAGGTCTTATAATCCTCCTTCTTCAGGGGTATTAAGAAAGAAAATGTGCAGGGGTCTCAGTCTGGCTCAATCCCCTCTGAGGAGGAGGCCATGCAGCTGGGTTTGCTTGCCTCTGATAGTAGAGAATTCAGCTCTCAGAGGAGGGTTTGTTTCTGTTGTGGGGGTATAAATCATTTGGCTAATGTTTGCCCCTCTAGGAGATTCATGGTGTTTTCTGAGGGTAATAAAAACAAAACAAAACAAAAAAAACCCTCTAAAATCTTTCCATTTGCTACTATTGGCAAGGTTGATGCGGAAATTGAAGGTTTGCCGTTTGCTTGTAGTTCCCGTTTTCTCCTACCTGCCAGGGTGGCGCTAGACAGCAAGAACATTGTTTGTGAGATTTTTGTACATAGTGGAGCAGCTGTCAATCTCATTGATAATCAATTTGCAACAACGCATGGTTTCCAGGTATGCACTTTGGAAAAGGATATACCTGTTTTTGCTATCGATTCCGCTCCACTTTCTCAAAGATCGTTAATGGGCATAGTTCACAATATCCGTTTGACTGTGGGTGACGCTCATGTTGAGGATATGTCATGTTTCGTCTTAAGCAGATTACCTACTCCTCTAGTGTTGGGGCTACCCTGGCTCACTAAACATAACCCCACCATTGATTGGCAAGCAAGGCAAATAAATGGTTGGAGTGAGTTTTGCAGAGAGAATTGCCTCACGGCGTCTCTTTCAGAGGTTTCTACCAAGACTGTGCCATCTTTTCTCTCTGAATTTTCGGATGTGTTTTCCGAGAGTGGTGTCCAGGAGTTGCCCCCTCACCGGGAGTGCGATTGCCCTATTAATCTCATCCCAGGTGCCAAGCTGCCAAAATCACGACTATACAATCTCTCCCAACCTGAAAGAGTCGCTGTGCGTACCTATATCTCTGAGAGCCTGAGAAAGGGACACACCTGACCCTCAAAGTCACCTGTTGCCGCTGGGGTTTTTTTTGTTAAGAAAAAAGATGCTTCTTTAAGACCTTGTCTGGATTTCAGGGAGCTGAACCGTATCACGATTCGTGACACATATCCGCTTCCTCTGATCCTGGACCTGTTTAACCAGATTGTTGGGGCTAAAGTTTTTTCTAAGTTGGATTTAAGAGGGGCATACAACCTAGTCAGGGTCAGGGAAGGGAACGAATGGAAGACGGCCTTCAATACCCCTGAGGGTCATTTTGAGAATTTGGTTATGCCTTTTGGTTTGATGAATGCTCCGGCCGTCTTCCAACATTTTGTGAACAGCATTTTTTATCATTTAATGGGGAAATTTGTACTAGTGTATCTAGATTACATTTTGATTTTTTTCTCCTGATTTCAAGACTCATCGGGACCACCTATGTCAGGTCTTGCTGATTCTGCGGGAGAATAAATTATACGCTAAACTGGAAAAATGTGTGTTTGCGGTTCCGGAGATTCAATTTTCTTCTCTCCGCTTCTGGTTTTCGGATGGACCCTGAGAAGGTCTGCACTGTGCTTGATTGAGAGCTTCCTGCGAATCAGAAAGCGCTGATGCGGTTTTTGGGTTTTGCCAATTATTACAGAAAGTTCATTTTAGAATTATTCCTCTGTTGTTAAGCCACTCACTGATATGACTAAAAAGGGGGTGCGCTTATAGCCTTTTCTAGTATTAAAGAGAGTTTTGCTTCTGCTCCCATTTTGGTACAACCTGATGTCTCTCTACTTTTTATTGTTGAGGTGGATGCTTCTGAGGTGGGTGTGGGTGCGGTCTAATCTCAGGGTCCCTCTCCTGCCAAATGGCGACCGTGTGCCTTTTTCTCAAGGAAACTATCCTCTGCAGAGAGAAATTACGATGTGGGAGATAGGGAGTTGTTGGCCATCAAATTAGCTTTTGAGGAATGGTGCCATTGGTTAGAGGGAGCCAGACACCCTATTACAGTGTTTACAGACCATAAGAATCTGGCCTACTTGGAATCGGCCAAGCGTCTGAACGCGAGACAGGCCAGATGGTCTTTGTTCTTTTCTAGGTTTAATTTTGAAGACCCGGGTCCCATTTTGGCTGAAGGGGTGGTCGTCTCTGCTCTTTATCCTGATTTGGAGGCAGAGGTTCAGGCAGCCCAGGCAGAGGCTCCTGATCTTTGTCCTCCTGGGAGGTTGTTTGTGCCTCTCGCTTTACGACACAAGGTTTTTAAGGAGCACCACGATACTGTCTTTGCTGGGCACCCGGGGAGTAGAGCCACAGTGGATCTCATTGCTCGGAGATTCTGGTGGCCTGCTCTTCGTAAGACGGTTGAGGGTTTTGTGGCAGCCTGCGAGACTTGCGCTCGTGTCAAGGTCCCTCATTCACGGCCATCGGGTTCTCTCCTCCCGTTACCCATTCCTTCCTGTCCTTGGACGCATCTGTCCATGGACTTCATTACGGACCTGCCTCGTTCCTCGGGGAAGACTGTGATTCTGGTGGTAGTGGACCATTTTAGCAAAATGGCACATTTCATTCTCTTTCCCGCGTTACCCAATGCTAAGACGCTGGCGCAAGCGTTTGTTGATCATATTGTTAAATTGCATGGCATTCCTTCAGACATCGTTTCTGATAGGGGCACGCAATTTGTTTCCAGATTCTGGAAGGCCTTCTGTTCTTGCTTGGGGGTTCGGTTTCTGCTTTTCACCCGCAGTCGAATGGTCAGACCGAACGCGTCAATCAGAATCTGGAGACATATCTGCGCTGTTGTGTGGCGGAGAATCAGGAGGATTGGTATTCTTTTTTTGTCCCTTGCTGAGTTTGCTTTAAATAACCGTCGCCAGGAGTCCTCTGATAAGTCACCATTTTTTTGGTGCATATGGGTTTCATCTGCAGTTTGGGACATTCTCTGGAGAGGGGTCTTCTGGTTTACCTGATGAGGAGAGATTTTCCTCGTCTTTGTCATTTATTTGACAAAAGATTCAGGGTAATCTGAAGAGGATGAGTGAGAGATATAAGCATGTGGCGGATAAGAGACCTTTGCCTGGTCCGGACCTGAATGTTGGTGATCTGGTGTGGTTGTCTACAAAGAATATCAAACTGAAGGTTCCCTCCTGGAAGTTGGGTCCTAAGCTTATTGGGCCTTACAAGATCTTGTCCGTCATCAATCCCGTTGCCTTCTGCCTTGATCTTCCTCAGACTTGGAAGATCCATAATGTTTTTCACAAGTCGCTATTAAAACCTTATTTCCAACCCACTTTACCCTCCTCTTTGCCTCCTCCTCCAATTATTGTTGATGGTAATCTTGAATTTCAGGTCTCTAGGATTGTGGATTCTTGCATTATCCGCGGTTCTCTTCAGTACCTCGTTCATTGGGAGGGTTATGGTCCTGAGGAGAGGATGTGGGTCCCAGTGGCGGACATTAAGGCCACTCGTCTCATCAGGGCTTTCCATAGGTCTCATCCTGAGAAGGTGGGCTCTGAGTGTCTGGAGTCCACCCGTAGAGGGAGGGGTACTGTCACCGCCAGTTCTGTGAGAAGATCTGGCAGACGTTCTTCTCTACCTCTTGTATGATGTTCTTTGTTTTGGTTTCACTTTCTCATCTCCTTTCCTTCTGCCAGGTGTCACTTATTTTGACTAATCGTCTTCCTTTATAATCCCTCCCATACTGCCTCACTTTGCGGTTTATACTACTTCCTGGATGAGGTGTTCACTGCTGGAGGCTGCTTCTGCTGTTTGTTCAGATAAGTCTTTTACTTTATTGTGTTTCCTTGCTGGCTTGATTCTAGGTGACCCTGACTCCGTCAGTATTAAGTGCAGGGAGCCGGTTGTCGTGTCCCCTCACTATTATAGGGTTTTCAGGTGTCACACAGGATTAGGTACGCGGGCATGCAATCGTCTACCATACAGACCCTTGCATGTGCATAGCAGTCAGGGAGAGCTCTTAGGGTTTTATAGGGCTCACCTATAAGCTCCTTAATTTGGGATCAAGCCAGTCGCTTGTTTATTTATATGTTCCAGCTATCTGCTAACTTCATCCGTGACAGGTTGCTAGTGTTCCTGCCCCTGCTCATTTTTGTATGGCACAGGTTGCAAATTATAATTCTTTTGTCATCTGCACTTTCCTCAAAAAAGCACCAGACTGAGGAACACCTACCCCTTGGCAAGGGAGATTTACACAAGGGTGTGCTCCAGGGAACAGTTGCGAGCCTGTTTGGTGTGGCCGCCTTCTCACTTTTGTCACCCCACTGCCTCTTCCAGTTTGTTGCTGTGCTGCGGATCCCTCCCCCTCTGTACTGCTGTCCTCGCTCAGCTTGCCACCTTCCCAGGTTGGATCAGTGACTTCATCGTGCACCACCTCCTCTTTCACTTCCTCACTCTGCTCATCCTCCTGACATTTTGACCTATCAACAACCTCAGTTATTAACAATTGTGTCTCATCCTCATCATCAACCTCTTGAGATGCTAATTGCCGTTGACTTATTGGCAACTGTGTCTCATCATCATCATCCACCTCGTGAAGCACTAATTGCCATCATCTTCTTGTGACTGTGGATGCTCAAGAGTTTGGGAATCAGGGCGCAAGATCTCATGTCCCTCTTAAAGCGGGCTTATCGAG
Organism: Bufo bufo; assembly: GCF_905171765.1. Taxonomy (NCBI): domain Eukaryota; kingdom Metazoa; phylum Chordata; class Amphibia; order Anura; family Bufonidae; genus Bufo; species Bufo bufo. The sequence continues at coordinate 212,078,699 of NC_053393.1, forward strand.
AGGCCCAAATGAAGGAATGGCGATGGCGATCACTTGTTTGGCAAGACTCTCCATAGTTGGAGGAAGGATGATCAGGGTGTGGATTGTGTTGACCAGACTCTTGGCTACTGAGACTGGAATTGGTGGAAGACAGGGTGGTGCTTAACTGACTGGAAGCATTATCTGCTGCAATCCAACCAACTACCTGGTCGCACTGGTCTGACTTCAAGAGCGTTGTCATGCGCCGCCCTGCAAACTGGGACATGAAGCAAAGTATCGTGGATGATTGTTTTTCTTGTGCTCTGGCAGCAGGCACAGTTTCACTGCGCCCAAGGCCACGGCCTCCGCGTGCACCATCAGCATCACGTCCACTTCCCTGTCACTTTTTGCTCGCCTTCTTCATATTAAATGTTATATATGCTTGAAAGTATGTCACACGTACAGTATGGTAGGATTTGTAGGTCTATGCGCAAAAAAATAAAAAAAGGTATTTGGGATGTGGAAACATCACCCAGGAGAAATACCGCAGATAATGTCGCTGATGTTACCAGCGCTAATAAAAAATGACAGGGAATGTTACAGATATTTTGGATGTGGAAATGTTACACAGGAGAAATACCGCAGATAATGTCACTGCTGTCAGCAGCGGCTAATATAAAATTACAGGGAATGTCATAGGTATTTTGGATGTGGAAATGTTACACAGGAGAAATACCGCAGATAATGTCGTTGATGTCAGCAGCTGCTAATATAAAATTACAGGGAATGTCATAGGTATTTTGGATGTGGAAATGTTACTGTACACAGGAGAAATACCGCAGATAATGTCGCTGATAGCAGCAGCAGCTAATACAAAATTACAGGGAATGTCACAGGTATTTGGGATGTGGAAACGTTACACAGCATAAATACTGCAGATAATGTCGCTGATGTCAGCAGCGGCTAATATAAAATTACAGGGAATGTCACAGGTATTTGGGATGTGGAAACGTTACACAGGAGATGTACCCCAGGTAATGTCACTGTCAGCAGTGGACACCGTCTACAGAAAAAGTACACTGGATGTCACTGATATGTTTTGGATGTGCACACGTTACACAGGAGATGTAGCGCAGCTAATGTCTCTGTCCGCAGCGGACACCGTCTACGGAAAAAGTACACTGGATGTCACAGATATTTTTGGGATGCGCACATGTTACAAAGGAGATGTAGCGCAGATAATGTCGCTGTCTGCAGCGGCCTAACTTTTGCATGCTATTTAGTGCAGGATGCGCTAAAGATAGATATTGCTGCTGCCACACACAACAGTTCTTAAAAGGACTTTTGGGTCTATAAAGTTTTAGCAATTTAGAGCAGGTTGGGCTAAAAATATATATTGCTGATGTCACACACAACAATAGTCCTTAAAAGGACTTTTGGGTCTCTGACAAGTTTTTAAACTTACAAAAATTTCACTCCCTACATTATCTTTCCCTTCTTCAGCACAGCTCTCCCTGACTACCACTGAGCCGAACACGTCATCGGGTGCTATATAGCCAGCCAATCATTGTAATGCCAGTAACCAACATGGCTACGGCATTACAGTGAAGGGCAGTACTTACCTGCACATTTATTGGCTGCGTAGCAGCCAACAAACGTGCGGGGAGGAGACTCGAGCATTGCGCTCGAGCACATGCGGTATTCGGCCGAATACCGCCATGTGCCGAGTATCGAGATGCTCGAGCCGAACTGGTGTTCGGCTGAGCATGCTCGATCAACACTACTATCGTCCTGTGGCCTTAATATTGCATGATATGAAGTCCTTAGAAAGATTAGTGCTTGCTTACTGGAGTCCAAAGGTGAGGCCTTTTGCTGATCCCCTACAGTTCGCTTATCAGCATAAAGTGGGGGTGGAAGGTGCTGTTATATTTTTGTTACATACCGTACATTCATTTTTGGACAATGACAGAACCACTGTGTGTGCATTGTTCTTTGATTTCTCTAGTTTAATACCTTACAGTCACTCTTACTACGCAAGAAGATGATTAATATGAAGTTTGATGAAAGGATGATAACTTGAATAATTGACTACCTGTCAGACAGGCGGCGGTTTGTACAGATGGGGGCAGCAGTGTCTGGCAGATTAGGTGCCGCTTAGGGAACTGTGCTGTCGCCCTTTCTTTTCACATTATATTCTGCAGATTTTCAGTATAAATAGGATTTTTGCACCCTCCAGAAATATTCGGATGACTCTGTGGAAGTCGGATCTATTAGGGGGCCGAGGTGAGAAAGAATATAGTAAGTTAGTGTTGGATTTTGTGGAGTGGTGCCAAGCTAACTATCTACAACTAAACATAAAGAAAACTAAGGAGTTGGTGGTAAGTTAAAGCAGGAGAAAGATCGAATATTTACCTGTCACTATTGCGGGTCAGGAAGTGGAGCTGCACACCCATTATATGAGCTGTTTATAAGGCAGAGGAGCACCGTCAGTAACCATCTAATCCTACTAAGGTGTAAAAAAGAAAGATACAGGAAATAGTTTGTGCTTACTGGTATGGGAATATATAACAACTACCTAAGTGTGAAATCCTTCAAGTGACTGTTGCATTACTGTTGTACCAATGGTATATTGTACTAGCGTGTCATGAATAATAATAATGTATGTGATTATACTGTTAATTGTCTACTGTGATCCATGTCTATGCTGTGCTGCTGTGATACTGAAATTTCCCTCGGGATCGATAAAGTGTATCGTATCGTATTTACCTACAATATCATGTAGCCACTGGTGCACTGGTATATGTACAGTAAATGCCTTTAGTATACTGCTCTCTGAGTTCTGCTTTCCACATGAACTGTATCTTTGTTAACATTTTCTAACCCTTAGGGAGGAGATGTGTTGGTCTAGGTTTATATACACTTGTAAACCAATAAGAAATGAAATCTTCCACAAAAGGTTATATCAAATCCTCCTGCTATATGAAAAAAAACTTAGACCTTTTCTCATTAAGCTTTTCTGTGCTAAATGAGACCATATGGTTGCAAAATCTTCAGGCATGACTACATTATGAATACAATAACTTACAGTTTCAAGACTTTTCAAACACTTGTTTTCAATTCAGTTTAACAGAAGCTTCCATCCCACTCACATTTGCCTGCCTCTGTTGCTGTCATATTATAGCCTAATTGTAATTAACTTACTGTCCGGGCTCCAGTGGCGCAATCCTCCGCTTCGGCACAATCACACCGAGAAAAAAGAGCTGCTGAGCCGCGTGCCCCAGTGACAAGGCCGCGTCCTTAGTTACTGGTCTGTCACGGAACCATGAACCAGACGTACAACAAGAGATAAGAGAAAATAAGAAGGCTTTATTGAAAATAAAGCTGTAAAGCAAAAGTCCAAACGGATGGTGAAACCGAGCAGAGTCTTTGCGAAGCCAGAGGTCAGGAACCAGAAGGGTAGTCAGACGAAGCCAGGATCAGGAACCAGCAGGGTAGTCAGACGAAGCCAGGATCAGGAACCAGCAGGGTAGTCAGACGAAGCCAGGATCAGGAACCAGAAGCAGCAGCAGTCTTAGAAGCATGTGAACACAAGAGGACCAAGCAAGGAACTGAAGCCACAGACCTCCTATATATATGAGCTAGGCATCCAGCTCCTCCCAGTGGGAAGGAGGAGCCGCAGGGTGGAAGGCTACAAGAAACCCAGAAACCAAGATGGCCGCCAGCACATGTCAAACGAAGGAGAACAGCAAGAAGGTAAGACCATGACAGTACCTCCCCCTCAAGGGCCCCTCCTCCGCGGAGCACAAAACGGTTTCTGAGGGAAGCGTGCGTGGAAGGCTCGGAGCAAGGCAGGAGCATGGACATCTGCGGAGGGAACCCAGGAACGCTCCTCTGGACCATAACCACGCCAATGGACCAAAAACTGCAACCGACCGCGGACCAGGCGTGAGTCCAGGATATTGCTCACCTCATATTCCTCACGATTGCCCACTTGGACCGGACGAGGCCGAGGAACCGAGGAAGTGAAACGATTACACACCAGTGGCTTCAACAGGGAGACATGAAACACGTTGGAGATCCGCATGCCAGGAGGAAGCGCAAGGGCATAGGCTACCAGGTTTACCCTGCGAAGCACTCGGAAGGGACCAACAAAGCGAGGCGCCAGCTTGGGAGTGGGCACTCGAAGGTTGAGGTTGCGGGTGGACAACCATACACGGTCTCCGACCTGGTAGGAAGGAGCAGGCGCTCGTCTGCGATCAGCCTGGAGTCTCTGGCGCTGCGCAGAGACCTCAAGGGACTTCTGGATCTGTACCCAAGAAGCACGTAGGACGGAAAGGTGATCCTCCACAGCCGGAATATCCTGGGGAGAGAATACCTCCGGTAACACGGCAGGTTGGAACCCATAATTGGCCATGAAGGGAGACGTCCCAGAGGAAGAGTTCACCGCCGTGTTCCTGGCAAACTCAGCCCAAGGCAGGAGATCAACCCAATTGTCTTGGTGATCGGAGACATAGCAACGAAGGAATTGCTCCAAGGCCTGATTGGATCGTTCAGCGGCCCCATTGGACTGAGGGTGGTAGGCCGAGGAGAAGGAGAGATGAATCCCCAACTGGGAGCAAAAGGCGCGCCAGAACCTGGACACAAACTGACTCCCCCGATTCGACACAATCTCCTTGGGCAAACCGTGCAACCGGAAGACCTCCCTGGCAAAAATCGTGGCCAACTCTTGTGCAGAGGGTAACTTCTTGAGAGGAACACAGTGGCACATTTTGGAAAACCGATCCACAATCATGAGAATGACCGTATGGCCTCGGGATAGGGAGGTCCACAATGAAATCCATCCCCAGGTGTGACCATGGGCGCTCCCCGGTGGCTATGGGTTGCAGAAGGCCCAACGGAAGGTGCCGAGGGGACTTACTCTGGGCACAAACGGAGCATGCCGCTACATATGCGGCGATGTCGGAACGTAGGGAAGGCCACCAGAACAGACGTGAAACAGCCCAGGACAGCTGATTCTTTCCAGGATGCCCCGCGGTCTTGGAGTTATGGTAGGTTCGCAACAACCGAGTGCGCAACTCCTCAGGCACAAAACATCTGCCGTTGGGTCTCCCAGAGGGAGCACCAGATTGAGCCGCCAAAATCTGCTCACCCAGGGGAGAGGTCAGGCTGGTGCGAATGGCGGCCAAGATCTGATTCGGAGGTATGACCGAAGTCGGAATCGACTCCTCCCTGGACAGCTCGGAGTACTGCCGTGATAAGGCATCCGCCCTGATGTTCTTGGAACCGGGTAGGTAGGAGACCACGTAATTAAAACGTGACAAGAACAGAGCCCATCTGGCCTGACGTGGTGTCAATCTCTTGGCCTCAGAAAGGTAGGTCAGATTCTTGTGGTCCGTCAGGATGAGAACCGGAACCACCGAACCCTCGAGCAAGTGCCTCCATTCTTTAAGGGCCTGCACGATGGCCAATAACTCCCTGTCACCAATCTGATAGTTGCACTCCGCGGAAGACAGTTTCCGGGAGTAAAACCCACAAGGAAGCAGAGGACCCTCTGGTGTTCTACGCTGAGACAGAAGGGCGCCTACTCCCGTCTCAGACGCGTCCACCTCGAGGACAAAGGGCAACCCAGGGTTGGGATGCGACAGAATCGGAGCCGACACAAAGGCGGACTTTAGGGCCTCAAAAGCTCGGATGGCCTCGAGCGGCCAGACCTGGGAATTACTGCCCTTCCTGGTCAGATCCGTGAGAGGCTTGGCCAGCATGGAAAAGTCCCTGATGAACTTCCGATAATAATTGGCGAAGCCCAAAAAGCGCTGCAGGGAACGAAGACCACTGGGCTGGGGCCACTGTAAGACAGCCGAAACCTTCTCAGGATCCATGGAGAACCCCTCAGCGGAAATGATGTAACCTAAGAAGGTTACCTGGGATCGGTGAAATTCGCATTTCTCAAGCTTACCGAACAGCTTGTTCTCTCGTAACCGTTGCAACACTCGTCTGACATCCAGAATGTGGGCCTCCATGGATTCAGAATATACCAAGATGTCATCCAAATAGACCACCACACACTGCTGCAACAGGTCACGGAAAACATCGTTGATGAATTCCTGAAAGACTGCGGGCGCATTGCACAACCCAAAGGGCATAACCAAGGATTCATAATGACCGGTCCTGGTGTTAAACGCGGTCTTCCACTCATCGCCCGCCTTGATCCTTACCAGGTTATATGCCGCCCTCAGGTCGAGTTTGGTAAAGACCGTGGCCCCTTTAAGGCGATCGAACAGCTCGGAAATCAAGGGTATCGGGTAAGCGTTCTTGATCGTGATGCGATTGAGACCCCTGTAATCGATGCAAGGCCTCAACTCACCGCCCTTCTTTTTCACAAAGAAAAATCCAGCCCCTGCCGGGGACGAAGATTTGCGAATGTGTCCGCGTGAAAGTGCCTCCCTCACGTACTCCTCCATGGCCTCATTCTCCGCTACCGACAGTGGATAGACTTTGCCACGAGGAGGAACGGCACCAGATTGTAACTCTATGGCACAATCGTATGGGCGGTGCGGAGGTAGGGCAACCGCGCGCACCTTATCGAATACATCCCGGTACTCCTCGTATTCAGGAGGCAACAGAGAGTCCGAGGAAGTACACAGCAACTTGACAGACCCATGGATGCAACTAGCCCCACACTGCGGTGACCACGAGAGGATCTCGACCGATCTCCAATCGAAAGTCGGATTATGCCTCTGGAGCCAGGGGTACCCCAAGACCACCGAGTAGTGTGGAGACGAAATAACCTGGAGGCAGACCGACTCTCTGTGAACGGCACCAATGGCTATCCCCACTGGAAGGGTCTCATGAGTCACGTGTGGCGGCAGAAGGGGTCTGCCGTCTATCGCCTCAAGAGCCAGTGGGGAACCTCGAGCCTGCAGAGGAATGGAATTGGCGGCAGCGAACACACTATCAATGAACAAACCACCAGCACCAGAGTCCACCAACGCCTGGGTCGTCACCGAGCCCCCGACCCAGGAGAGGACAACAGTGATCAGTGGTTTGTCAACACGGGAAACCAGGGACGAGGAGACTCCACCCAAGATCTGCCCCCGACAGGATCTCAGGTACGAGCGTTTCCCTGGACGGTTCGGACATGCCAACCGAAAATGCCCACCGAGACCACAGTACATGCATCGGCCCTCGCGTCTCCGGAGTGCCCTCTCCCCCTCGGATAGGCGAGCAAACCCCAGCTGCATGGGTTCACCCCCAGACAAGTCATCCCCAGGAGACGTGGGAGGAGAGGGAGGCACGGGTGGGACAGCAAACGTAGGCACCAATCTGTTAGAAGACCTCCGCAGGTTCTCCTTAAAGGAAGGTCTCTCCCTGAGTCTGGTGTCAATCAAAATCAGGAAAGAAATAAGAGACTCGAGCTCAACTGGTAGGTCCTTAGCTGCAACCTCATCCTTCAAGGCATCCGAGAGACCATGAGAGAAAGCAGCGACCAGAGCCTCATTATTCCAGCCCACCTCTGCTGCCAGGGTACGAAACTCAATGGCGTATTCAGCTACGGATCGTGAACCCTGTCTGATGGACATAAGGAGCTTCGCAGCAGAGGCAGCACGAGCCGGCACATCGAATACCTTCCGAAGAGAAGCAACAAAACCGGAAAACTCGGCAACCACCGGATTGTTGTTCTCCCATAAAGGGCTGGCCCAGGCCAAGGCCTTGTCCGAGAGCAGCGAGATCAAGAAGCCCACCTTTGATCTCTCAGTAGGAAAGGCATGTGGCAGCAACTCGAAATAAATGCCCACCTGGTTAAGGAAACCTCGGCACTGAGTTGGCTGTCCCCCAAAGCGCTGTGGAAGAGGGGCAGAACCGGTCATACCCCGAAACACCGCAGGCGCAACAACAGGTGTCGGGGTAGACTCTGGCGCAACAACCGGAGCGGCAGTAGGAGCGAGCCCAGGAGCGACAACCGACCCATCGGCAACGGGAGCGAAATGAGCCGTGCGTTCAAGCAGGGTTTGCAACGCCACAGCGAACCGACCCAACAGGTGATCCTGTTGATCAAGTCTGGCAACCAGCGTGGGTAGCGAGGATGGCCCTGTACCGTCAGAATTCATGGCTTGGTCCTAATGTCACGGAACCATGAACCAGACGTACAACAAGAGATAAGAGAAAATAAGAAGGCTTTATTGAAAATAAAGCTGTAAAGCAAAAGTCCAAACGGATGGTGAAACCGAGCAGAGTCTTTGCGAAGCCAGAGGTCAGGAACCAGAAGGGTAGTCAGACGAAGCCAGGATCAGGAACCAGCAGGGTAGTCAGACGAAGCCAGGATCAGGAACCAGAAGCAGCAGCAGTCTTAGAAGCATGTGAACACAAGAGGACCAAGCAAGGAACTGAAGCCACAGACCTCCTATATATATGAGCTAGGCATCCAGCTCCTCCCAGTGGGAAGGAGGAGCCGCAGGGTGGAAGGCTACAAGAAACCCAGAAACCAAGATGGCCGCCAGCACATGTCAAACGAAGGAGAACAGCAAGAAGGTAAGACCATGACATGGTCGCAATGCTCTGATTTTTCCTCGCAGTGGGCGGGCGCTGGGAATAATAAGTAGTGGGCAGAATGATAGCTCATCTGTCCTATTTCCTTTTTTTTTTTTGGTGGTTGACCTATGGAGAGTCAGGTCACTGGACCAATCAGGTTATGGTCAGTGGACTATTTAAATCCACTATTGTAATGGAATCATTGCAATTTGGCTCACTAGCGTTGTTCCTGGATCACTGATTGATATTCTGTGCTTAAGTTCTAACCCTGGCTTGTCTCCTGCCCTTCTTGTCTCTTGGTTTTGGTATTGCGTAGCCTGTATGGTTCTGACCCATTTCTGATAACTCTACTTTTGTGTTTGTCTGTCTATGTGTTATTGTTAGTCTCTAAGCCTATGTAGAGTAGGGACCGTTGTCCTGTTGCGGTTCTGCTGTTTAGGACTTACACTGCAAGTAGGTCGGGACAGTAGGGTGAGTTTAGTTCAGGGACTCCCTGTCCTCGTCCGTCCCTGCTCTTACACTAATTCCTCCATAAAAACTCCCCTTTGCTCATATAACAAAACCTCTAGCTTTGGGCACAATGCCACATTATTTTTCAAATATTGTGCATCCCTTCTCCCTAGTTCAAGCATGAGTCAAAAGGCTATTTTAGGTGGGCTGATTATAGGGGAAATGAACATTTATACAGATGTACAAAACAAGGTGCAAATGTCCACTAATCAACAGACAAACATCTTTTATAAAGAGGTTAAAATCACTGTCATCTACATATTACCCAGAACAAACTAGCATGTGGCACCAATAACAGTGAAGTTGTGAACGAACAATAGCATTAACGAATGTTCAATGCAGTCCGGATGCTTGTGCCATGTAAAAGGAGCATAACGAGAGACTGTCGTCTTGCAAAAATGTCAACCAGAGTTTGTTACAAGAAATTGCCAGAATAAAAAGAACCCTTAATTCAATTTTGAAGATTGTGTACCATATGTGTGTGTCTATATATGGAGGCTGAGGGAATGTATGAAGCGGGCTGCTGCATTGAGCCCGCTCTATATGCGGTGGCTGCAGGCTGTATCATTCAGCAGACACCCGACCGCAATGACGGGGAATGGAGATTAGGGTGAATAGGACAAGGGATCAAAATATCCCAGGTTCGAGCACCCTAAAGGGGTTGAAAGTTGTCGCTGTAAGAGTAAAGTAAAAATTAAACGTTAACATCACCCCCCTTTTCCAATTTTACATATGAAAATATATAAACAAAATTAAACATATTAGGTATCGCCTCGTTTGAAAATGTCTGAACTATTGAAATATTAATAAAACTTTCATGTGCGCTGGTCGCCGTAATGGAAAAAATTAAAAAACATGCGATTTGCTCTTTTTTTGTTTTGTACATTTTTCCCCTTGAATAACAATGTTAAAAAAGTCGTATGTACCGCAAAAATGGTACCAATAAAATCTAAAGTTTGTTCCACAAAAAACAAGCCCTAATACAGCTCTGTAGACCAAAATATAAAAAAGTTATGTCTGTCCGAAAATGGTTATAGAAAGAAAAAAAAAATTTTTCAAAGTTTTTTATTTTTTTAAAGCAGTAGATTAAAAAAAAATTTTTATTTGGTATCACCGTATTCGTATTGAGCCTCAGAATAAGGATGTAATGACATTTTCAGCGCACAGTGAACACCGTGATGTCAAAACCCCCAAAACCTTGGAGGAATTGTATTTTTTTTTCTCAATCTAACCCCACAAATAATTTTTTTCCCATTTTCCAATAACAGACATGGTAAATTGAATGGTGCTCTTAAATAGTACAGCTTACCACCCCACCCCACCCCCCTAAATAAGCCCTCATTATGTCTATTGGAACATTGGGAGGAAAAAACAAAAATGCAAAATCTAAAATGATCCCCATACTATATGCTCTGAAAACAATACAAACAATGAACAACTTTCAAAAATGGACTGAGAATAAATATAAACATGTACACATTAAAATTGCAATTGGCTCTGTTCTGTCAAATAGAAAACTACTGAACTAACTTATTTTTTTTAACACTGTAGACATGAATCCAATATTTCAAGTGTAAAATCGAAAAAACTATAGAAATACAGTATGTACTATGAACAAGATGATTTTTGGCTTTAAACATGTATTACAGTTAATATCAGATGGGCCGAATATGGTGTATGGATCAAACATAGCCCCTGGATTATTGCCATAAGAGACAGGATTCTGAAAACTAGTAGCTGCCATATAATATGTTGGCCAAACAGGGGCTGTGGCTGGTATAGGGTTTGCCTGGTTAGGTGCATGGCACAATATGCAAATTATTGCTGTTATGGCCTGCAATCGCCTGAAAATGCCCCTTTGTATGAGAATTACATAAAGAGGCCACATTAGGCCAATAATTGAAAACGATATACTGTACATTTTACTCACTGAAAAAAGTGGCCTAAATGGGTGAAAATGCTCCAAACCCAGACACTGTAGCGTGTCTATAACTGGGGGAGCAATTCCTCCACATGCGGTCCGCAGACAGCGGCAATCCCCAGCAAGAAATGCGTACAATGGAGGATGCCGGGGCGGACCGCATGCACCACAAGAACATCTTACACAAAATGATACATTGTGCAGATGAAAAAAATATACAGTACAGACCAAAAGTTTGGACACACCTTCTCATTCAAAGAGTTTTCTTTATTTTCATGACTATGAAGGCATCAAAACTATGAATTAACACATGTGGAATTATATACATAACAAACAAGTGTGAAACAACTGAAAATATGTCATATTCTAGGTTCTTCAAAGTAGCCACCTTTTGCTTTTATTACTGCTTTGCACACTCTTGGAATTCTCTTGATGAGCTTCAAGAGGTAGTCCCCTGAAATGTTTTTCACTTCACAGGTGTGCCCTGTCAGGTTTAATAAGTGGGATTTCTTGCCTTATAAATGGGGTTGGGACCATCAGTTGCGTTGAGGAGAAGTCAGGTGGATACACAGCTGATAGTCCTACTGAATAGACTGTTAGAATTTGTATTATGGCAAGAAAAAAGCAGCTAAGTAAAGAATGAGTGGCCATCATTACTTTAAGAAATAAAGGTCAGTCAGTCAGCCGAAAAATTGGGAAAACTTTGAAAGTAAGGACTATTTGACCATGAAGGAGAGTGATGGGGTGCTGCGCCAGATAACCTGGCCTCCACAGTCACCGGACCTGAACCCAATCGAGATGGTTTGGGGTGAGCTGGACCGCAGAGTGAAGGCAAAAGGGCCAACAAGTGCTAAGCATCTCTGGGAACTCCTTCAAGACTGTTGGAAGACCATTTCAGGGGACTACCTCTTGAAGCTCATTAAGAGAATGCCAAGAGTGTGCAAAGCAGTAATCAAAGCAAAAGGTGGCTACTTTGAAGAACCTAGAATATGACATTTTCAGTTGTTTCACACTTGTTTGTTATGTATATAATTCCACGTGTGTTAATTTATAGTTTTGATGCCTTCATAGTCATGAAAATAAAGAAAACTCTTTGAATGAGAAGGCGTGTCCAAACTTTTGGTCTGTACTGGACATACAAAAATCACTGCAAAAAATGCACCAAAATGATACGCAACTGACAATACTAGCTAATTCCTCAGGCCGATGTTAAAAGCTGAGAACTTTGCCAATATCTTCCAGTCAGGAACATATCGGAGCCCCTCATGCACCACGTCACGGTGTCTCAGCACGCATGGGGTCCTACCCAGGGGCGTAGCTAAAGGCTCATGGGCCCTGGTGCAAGAGTTCATCTTGGGCCCCCTACCCTCAATACCCCTTCCTAACACCACCAGATCCCTGTGCTCCCATGCCCGCCCAACTGCAGAGCTAAAATCTCACCAATACATTTTATATTCTGACCCCCATAACTTTTTATTTTTATGTGTATGGAGCTGTGTCAGGGCTAATTTTTTGCGGGCGGCCTGTACTTTTCATTCATACCATTTTAGGGGGTGTATGACTTTTTGATCACTTTTTGTTAAATTTTTTGGTGGGAAGTGAAGAGTACGGATGAGCGAACCCGAACTGTATAACATTTTCGTAAAAGTTCGGGTTCGGTGTTCGGCGCTTTCTTGCCGCTTTTTGAAAGGCTGCAAAGCAGCCAATCAACAAGCGTCATACTACTTGCCCCAAGAGGCCATCACAGCCTTGCCTACTATTGGCATGGCTGTGATTGGCCAGTGCAGCATGTGACCCAGCCTCTATATAAGCTTGGGTCACGTAGCGCTGCACGTCACTCTGCTGATTCAAGCATAGGGAGAGGTTGCAGCTGCGACGTTAGGGCGAGATTAGGCAGATTAACTCCTCCAAAAGACTTCATTCTGTGATCGATCTGCAGCTGTGGATCATTGAAGTGCTAATATCGACATGCTCACTTTTTTGAGGCTGCCCAGAGCGTTTTTAGATCACTTTTTTCTGGGGTGATCGGCGGCCATTTTGTGGCTTGTGGTGCGCCTTCACAAGCTATCACCAAGTGTATTTAACCATCAATAGTGTGGTTATTTTGTGCTATATCCTACATCAGCTGCAGGCTGAGCCTGTGTCACCCAAGTGCATTTAACCATCAATAGTGTGGTTATTTTTTGCTATATCCTACATCAGCTGCAGGCTGAGCCTGTGTCACCGAAGTGCATTTAACCATCAACAGTCTGGTTATTTTTTGGCCATATACTACATCTGGTGCAGGCTGAGCCTGTCACCCAGCGCCTAAAAAAATAGACCTGAAATTTCTATTCAACCAAATCTGTACTGTTTTAGCTGGTCAAGTTATTTGTAGTGACCGTAAAAGCAGACCTTTTGTTCTGGGTTGAAAAACTATTCCCAAATTTGCCATTCTCAAAATAACTAGTTTCTGGTATATGAGGCCTACTTGAAATCTATCCTAAAAAGGATATCTTACATTGAAGGTGCTGATAGTGTCATTCAGAAAAACCTAAGACACACGCTACCGTGCAGATAGAAGTCTGATTCTGTGATTAAACCTATACCTGTCACACAGCGCAAAAAAAAAAACAGGCCTGTCATTTCTATTCAACCAAATCTGTACTGTTTTAGCTGGTCAAGTTATTTGTAGTGACCGTAAAAGCAGACCTTTTGTTCTGGGTTGAAAAACTATTCCCAAATTTGCCATTCTCAAAATAACTAGTTTCTGGTATATGAGGCCTAGTTGAAATCTATCCCAAAAAGGATATCTTACATTGAAGGTGCTGATAGTGTCATTCAGAAAAACCTAAGACACACGCTACCGTGCAGATAGAAGTCTAATTCTGTGATTAAACCTATACCTGTCACATAGCGCAAAAAAAAAAACAGGCCTGACATTTCTATTCAACCAAATCTGTACTGTTTTAGCTGGTCAAGTTATTTGTAGTCACCGTAAAAGCACACTTTTTGTTCTGGGTTGAAAAACTATTCCCAAATTTGCCATTCTCAAAATTGTGGTGAACGGGAACAATGAGGAAAACATCTAATAAGGGACGCGGACGCGGACGTGGACATGGTTGTGGTGGTGTTAGTGGACCCTCTGGTGCTGGGAGAGGACGTGGCCGTTCTGCCACAGCCACACGTCCTAGTGAACCAACTACCTCAGGTCCCAGTAGCCAGCAGAATTTACAGCGATATTTGGTGGGGCCCAATGCCGTTCTAAGGATCGTAAGGCCTAGCAGGTACAGGCATTAGTCAATTGGGTGGCCGACAGTGGATCCAGCACGTTCACATTATCTCCCACCCAGTCTTCTGCAGAAAGCGCACAGATGGCGCATGAAAACCAAGCCCATCGGTCTGTCACATCACCCCCATGCAAATCAGGGAAACTGTCTGAGCCTCAAGTTATGCAGCAGTCTCTTATGCTGTTTGAAGACTCTGCTGCCAGGGTTTCCCAAGGGCATCCACCTAGCCCTTCCCCAGGGGTGGAAGAGATAGAATGCACTAACGCACAACCACTTATTTTTCCTGATGATGAGGACATGGGAATACCACCTCAGCACGTCTCTGATGATGACGAAACACAGGTGCCAACTGCTGCGTCTTTCTGCAGTGTGCAGACTGAACAGGAGGTCAGGGATCAAGACTGGGTGGAAGACGATGCAGGGGACGATGAGGTCCTAGACCCCACATGGAATGAAGGTCGTGCCACTGACTTTCACAGTTCGGAGGAAGAGGCAGTGGTGAGACCGAGCCAACAGCGTAGCAAAAGAGGGAGCAGTGGGCAAAATCAGAACACCCGCCGCCAAGAGACTCCGCCTGCTACTGACCGCCGCCATCTGGGACCGAGCACCCCAAAGGCAGCTTCAAGGAGTTCCCTGGCATGGCACTTCTTCAAACAATGTGCTGACGACAAGACCCGAGTGGTTTGCACGCTGTGCCATCAGAGCGTGAAGCGAGACATTAACGTTCTGAACCTTAGCACAACCTGCATGACCAGGCACCTGCATGCAAAGCATGAACTGCAGTGGAGTAAACACCTTAAAAACAAGGAAGTCACTCAGGCTCCCCCTGCTACCTCTTCTGCTGCTGCCGCCTCGGCCTCTTCTGCTGCTGCCGCCGCCTCGGCCTCTTCTGCTGCTGCTGCCGCCGCCTCGGCCTCTTCCTCTGCCTCTGGAGGAACGTTGGCACCTGCCACCCAGCAGACATGGGATGTACCACCAACACCATCACCTGCGTCACCAAGCATCTCAACCATGTCACACGGCAGCGTTCAGCTCTCCATCTCACAAACATTTGAGAGAAAGCGTAAATTCCCACCTAGCCACCCTCGATCCCTGGCCCTGAATGCCAGCATTTCTAAACTACTGGCCTATGAAATGCTGTCATTTAGGCTGGTGGACACACACAGCTTCAAACAGCTCATGTCACTTGCTGTCCCACAGTATGTTGTTCCCAGCCGCCACTACTTCTCCAAGAGAGCCGTGCCTTCCCTGCACAAACAAGTGTCCGATAAAATCAAGTGTGCACTGTGCAACGCCATCTGTGGCAAGGTCCACCTAACCACAGATACGTGGACCAGTAAGCACGGCCAGGGACGCTATATCTCCCTAACTGCACACTGGGTAAATGTAGTGGCGGCTGGGCCCCAGGCGGAGAGCTGTTTGGCGCACGTCCTTCCGCCGCCAAGGATCGCAGGGCAACATTCTTTGCCTCCTGTCTCCTCCTCCTCCTACTCAGCTTCCTCCTCCTCTTCTTCCACCTGCTCATCCAGTCAGCCACACACCTTCACCACCAACTTCAGCACAGCCCGGGGTAAACGTCAGCAGGCCATTCTGAAACTCATATGTTTGGGGGACAGGCCCCACACCGCACAGGAGTTGTGGGGTGGGGTATAGAACAACAGACCGACGAGTGGTTGCTGCCGGTGAGCCTCAAGCCCGGCCTGGTGGTGTGCGATAATGGGCGAAATCTCGTTGCAGCTCTGGGACTAGCCGGTTTGACGCACATCCCTTGCCTGGTGCATGTGCTGAATTTGGTGGTGCAGAAGTTCATTCGCAACTACCCCGACATGTCATAGCTGCTGCATAAAGTGCGGGCCGTCTGTTCGCGCTTCCGGCGTTCACACCCTGCCGCTGCTCGCCTGTCTGCGCTACAGCGTAACTTCGGCCTTCCCGCTCACCGCCTCATATGCGACGTACTCCACCTTGCATATGCTGGACAGACTGTGCGAGCAGCAGCAGGCCATAGTGGAGTTTCAGCTGCAGCACGCACGGGTCAGTCGCACTGCGGATCAGACACACTTCACCACCAATGACTGGGCCTCCATGCGAGACCTGTGTGCCCTGTTGCGTTGTTTCGAGTACTCCACCAACATGGCCAGTGGCGATGACGCCGTTATCAGCGTTAAAATACCACTTCTATGTCTCCTTGAGAAAACACTTAGGGCGATGATGGAAGAGGAGGTGGCCCAGGAGGAAGAGGAGGAAGAGGGGTCATTTTTAGCACTTTCAGGCCAGTCTCTTCGAAGTGACTCAGAGGGAGTTTTTTTGCAACACCAGAGGCCAGGTACAAATGTGGCCAGACAGGGCCCACTACTGGAGGACGAGGATGAGGAGGAGGTGGAGGAGGATGAGGATGAAGCATGTTCACAGCGGGGTGGCACCCAAAGCAGCTCGGGCCCATCACTGGTGCGTGGCTGGGGGGAAACACAGGACGATGACGATACGCCTCCCACAGAGGACAGCTTGTCCTTACCTCTGGGCAGCCTGGCACACATGAGCGACTACATGCTGCAGTGCCTGCGCAACGACAGCAGAGTTGCCCACATTTTAACGTGTGCGGACTACTGGGTTGCCACCCTGCTGGATCCCCGGTACAAAGACAATGTGCCCACCTTACTTCCTACACTGGAGCGTGATAGGAAGATGCGCGAGTACAAGCGCACGTTGGTAGACGCGCTACTGAGAGCATTCCCAAATGTCACAGGGGAACCAGTGGAAGCCCAAGGCGAAGGCAGAGGAGGAGCAAGAGGTCGCCAACGCAGCTGTGTCATGGCCAGCTCCTCTGAGGGCAGGGTTAGCATGGCAGAGATGTGGAAAAGTTTTGTCAACACGCCACAGCTAACTGCACCACCACCTGATACGGAACGTGTTAGCAGGAGGCAACATTTCACTAACATGGTGGAACAGTACCTGTGCACACCCCTCCACGTACTGACTGATGGTTCGGCCCCATTCAACTTCTGGGTCTCCAAATTGTCCACGTGGCCAGAGCTAGCCTTTTATGCCTTGGAGGTGCTGGCCTGCCCGGCGGCCAGCGTTTTGTCTGAACGTGTATTCAGCACGGCAGGGGGGCGTCATTACAAACGCAGCCGCCTGTCTACAGCCAATGTGGACAAGCTGACGTTCATAAAAATGTACCAGGCATGGATCCCACAGGACCTGTCCATCCCTTGTGCAGATTAGATATTAACTACCTCCCCTTAACAATATATTATTCTACTCCAGGGCACTTCCTCATTCAATACTATTTTTAATTTCATTTTACCATTATATTGCGGGGCAACCCAAAGTTGAATGAACCTCTCCTCTGTCTGGGTGCCGGGGCCTAAATGTGTGACAGTGGCCTGTTCCAGTGGTGGGTGACGTGAAGCCTGATTCTCTGCTATGACATGAAGACTTATTCTGTGCTGACATGAAGCCAGATTCTCTGTTACGGGACCTCTCTCCTCTGCCTGGGTGCCTGGGCCTAAATGTGTGACAGTGGCCTGTTCCAGTGGTGGGTGACGTGAAGCCTGATTCTCTGCTATTACATGAAGACTGATTCTGCGCTGACATAAGGCCAGATTCTCTGTTACGGGACCTCTCTCCTCTGTCTGGGTGCCTGGGCCTAAATGTGTGACAGTGGCCTGTTCCAGTGGTGGGTGACATGAAGCCAGATTCTCTGCTATGGCATGAAGAGACTGATTCTCTGCTGACATGAAGCCAGATTCTTTGCTATGGCATGAAGAGACTGATTCTCTGCTGACGTGAAGCCAGATTCTCTGCTATGGGACCTCTGTCCAATTGATATTGGGTCATTTTTATTTTTTTAATTTTAATTTTAATTCATTTCCCTATCCACATTTGTTTGCAGGGGATTTACCTACATGTTGCTGCCTTTTGCAGCCCTCTAGCTCTTTCCTGGGCTGTTTTACAGCCTTTTTAGTGCCCAAAAGTTCGGGTCCCCATTGACTTCAATCGGGTTCGGGTTCGGGACGAAGTTCGGTTCGGGTTCGGGACGAAGTTCGGTTCGGGTTCGGATCCCGAACCCGAACATTTCCGGGAAGTTCGGCCGAACTTCTCGAACCCGAACATCCAGGTGTTCGCTCAACTCTAGTGAAGAGACCAAAAATCGTAGAATCAGCCATTTTAACAGTTTTCTTCCATCTTGCCGTTTATATGGGATAAATATTTTTATATTTTAACAGTACAGGTGTTTTTGCATGTGACGAAACCTTTAATGTTAATTTTTTATATTTGTTTTTATTTTAAGTTTTAGGAAAGGGTGAATTGCATTTTTATATATTTTTTTAAATATATATTTTTCTTTTTTACTATTTTTAAGAGTAAATGTAATACAGTATAGTTCTGCTGCATGCACCTACACACACCCACAGCCCCACTGTACTCATTACATATGCAATATAGCTCTGCTGCATGCACCGACCTTACCCACACACAGCTTCACCATACACATTACATATCTAGCTCTGCTGCACGCACATTCTCACACAGCTCTGCTCTACACATTACACATATAGCACTGCTGCATGCACATTCACACACAGCCGTGCTGTAACATTACACATATAGCCCTGCTGGACAAACATTCACACACAGCTCCACTGTACACATTATATATACAGCTCTGCTGCAGCCTGCATACATTACCCACGTACAGCTCTGCTGTACACATTACACATACAACTCTTCTGCACACACATTCACACACAGCTCCACTGTACACATTATATATACAGCTCTGCTGCAGCCTGCATACATTACCCACGTACAGCTCTGCTGTACACATTACACATACAGCTCTGCTGCACACACATTCACACACAGCTCCACTGTACACATTATATATACAGCTCTGCTGCACACACATTCACACACAGCACCAACGTACACATTACATACACTGCTCTGCAGCAGTTTATACAGACAGTTCTTCTGACCAATTGCAGTGCTGACTCCTCCTACACACGTGATCATGACATCATCAAAGGTCCTGAGTTTATACTACCAAACGGTCAGGTCCTGTAGCTCTGTAGGGTGTACCATAACATCTGCCTTTCAGGGGTGTGAGGAAGTGAGTGATTACCGACATTTCTTATGTGCTCAGAGTCAGAGGCTCTGCTGGAACAGAGACAGTGCAGTCTCACTGGCAACCAAACCCGGCGGTCAGCAGCACACAGCTGCTCACTTCTCTTCCTGACCTGAAGCCGCTCCCCCTCCGCATGGTGCACGCAGGGCTCGCCTCTCAGCCTCCGCTCCGCCCCCTATGTGATTTTAGTTAGCAACTTAGCTGCGGGCCGCGCCGCCCGCAGGTACGACTTTACTGTGGCTCTCCTGGCTTGAGGGGGCCCCGTGGGCCCACCTGACTTAGGGGCCCAGTCGCTATTGCGACCGCTGCGACCCCTATAGCTACGCCAGGGGTGCTACCACTCAACTGCCCGTGGTGTGTGAACAGGGTCTGAATCAGTGCTAGAAACCAACTCACAGCCAGGCTCTCACATGCCTCCATAGTGATATCACCAATGCACTGTGAGGTCTAAATGGGTGAAAATGCTCCAAACCCAGACACTGTAGCATGTCTATAACCGGATGAGCAATTCCTCCGCATGCGGTCCGCATACATTTGACCTAATAATTAAAGTTAGGCCTCTTTCACACTACCGTATGGCTATTTCAGTGTTTTGCGGTCCGTTTTTCACGGATCCGTTGTTCCGTTTTTTTGTTTCCGTTTCTGTTCCGTTTTTCCATTCCATTTTTTCATATGGCATATATAGTAATTACATAGAAAAAATTGGGCTGGGCATAACATTTTCAATAGATGGTTCCGCAAAAACAGAATAGATACGGAAGACATACGGATGCATTTCCGTATGTGTTCCGTTTTTTTGTCAGACCCTTTGACTTGAATGGAGCCACGGAACGTGATTTGCGGGCAATAATAGGACATGTTCTATCTTTCAACGGAACGGAAAAACGGAAATACGGAAACGGAATGCATACGGAGTACATTCCATTTTTTTTGCGGAACCATTAAAATGAATGATACCGTATACGGAACGCTAAAAACGGCCCGCAAAATGGAAAAAAAACGGTAGTGTGAAAGAGGCCTTATACTTATCTTTAACCCTTGCATTCTGAAACTACATATGAAAAGTACTTTGTGGTGCAGCAGGTGACTGGCAGTTGGATCCACCAAACTGTTAAAAGAGGAGAGAAAAATGGTCATGGGGCATTTCTGGAGTGACACAAGAAAAAATCCCCCCTCCTTCCCCCCTAGTTGCGAACCCACTTCTCCAACCTCTCTCCTACCCTACAAGTCAAAGAACCCTTCTTCTGCCATCTGCATTTCCTCCTCCGCATCATCTAATACTGATAATATGTCATCAGGAACATCCAGCTTCTCCTCTCTTCATTTTTAGGACTTTTCTAGGACATGGAGACTTTGAAGGATGATTTGGAAGAAGTAAATACAGCAAAAGATGAGGATGGTCAACCTGTTCTCCCTAAGGGGTGCATACAATAAATTATTTCCATATTCCAAGTGTAAAATCGAAAACTATACAAATATATACTATAAACTGGATGGTCTTTGGCTTTAAACATGTATTACGGTTAATACCAGATAGGCCAAACATGGTGGATGGATTAATGGATGGATTAAACATGGCAGCAGGATTATTGTCATAAATGCAGCCTCCCACTCAGGACACGTGGGAACTACAAAATTACTGTGAAATGGCATAATCATACTGCATGTCATTTTGTATTGCAACACCTGTTGTATCCCTGTTCATAGGCTGATCTGGTGTAATTTATACATCCCACCACTAGATGGGGATAGCACTTAGGTCATATAAATACTTAGGTCAGGCCTAGTGGAATGGGCTAGTAGATTAGTGGAAAGCAGAGTGAGTTGTTAAGCTGAGGCTACACACCACAGAGTAGTGGGTGAAGCCAGCTACAGAAATGAGGTAGAGCCAAGGTATGAGGCGCAGGAGAGCGTTTTCCTTCTTTGACCTTCTTAGTTCCTACATCCTACAACCAGAGGATAGCGTTTTCGTCCCTGGAAGAAGAAGACCAAGCTAAAGAGAGACATCGGTGATAACAGCCATTACTGAAGGCTTAATGGGCACCTTTGCACATGGTGGAGGACAATCTAGCTACAGGCAGCCTCACCATATATTGAAGAATACAGATTAGCTACCTGTTTTACGGGGTTGGAAGATGCAGAAATAATAGGACTATGCATACCAATAAGCATTACAGGCAACCTCACCAAATAACTCTGGTTCACTAGGGACCTGAAGCAAAGTCACCTACCAGAACTACTGATACCGAACCTTCAAGCTAAGCTAAACCCAGCCAAACCTATTAACAGTGGATCAACAGAATTCCTCTAAATTGCAAAAGACTGTATTCTGTCCTGATGTTAATGCCGCAACTGGAACCAACATCAGTAAAAGTTGTGAGTTGTATCCTACCACTGTCTACTTCATTCTTACCACTAGTTGTACCACTATTAACGGTACTGGCGTCACGACAAATACCACCAAGGGACCCAGCCACCACAAGCACCCTAAACACCACTGCCATCAAGGGCACCTCGACCTCCATCTTGGCTGATTCTTCCCTACCACAGAGCGTGCCCCGGAGGATTTCGTGCTGTCTTCCTCAACACTGTGCTGCCGGCCCAGGGAGGCTTTCTGCTAACCGTGAGTAAACTGATGAACTGTGTTATTGTTTGGCCCCTTATCGGCCCACCGTGCACCTCACGTGTTGCCCCTGCGGTTCTGGCTGGCTGCATAAGGAACAGGAGCCTGAAAACTAATAACTGCCCAAAAATTTGTGGGCTGTTACTGGTATGGGATTTGGCTGGTAAGGTGCGTGGCACAATATGCAAATTATTGCTGTGTGGCCTGCAATCTCCTGAAAATGGCCCCTCTGTAGTGGTAGTATATATAATTGCACTTCTACATTAATAGTACATATAATAGTCTTCTCTGTAGCATAGATTATGGTCCCCTCTGTAGTATATATAATGCCCCCCTGTGAGTTCCCTTGTCCTGGTGCAGGCGGTCATGATGACATCTTAATGCCCTCTTTGCACTGAGTCTCCCGCAATGACGCATGATGATGCATGTGTCATGACGCATGATGTTATCACGCCATCCTACGCAGGATGTCGCAGTGATCTCATTGCAATCTCCTGCATAATTCTACTGCCTCACAGGCTTCAGGCCTAGTGGTCTGAGGCCTATGAGGCTGAATGGAGGGGACTGGGGCCATAGGCTCCCATACCCCACCGTAAACTGCCTACCCCCCTTAGAGGCAGATCAGCCCTCAACTAAGGCAAGATACTCATCTTGCCTCATGGCAGAAGCGGACCTGGTTAACAGACAGTTCTGTTAAGAACCAAGAATCCTGGGTCACTGACACAGGAAGAGATCACACTTTGACAGGTACTAACACAACCATTTGTGGCTAAAACACGGTTTATCTCATTTGACTCTGCCTCCTAGTAAAGCAGGGCTCAATCTCACTACACCTCTGCATTTTCAAGGAAAACTACAGGGCTCCTTTAAAGAGAAGGCTCTAAACCAGGGGTACTCAACTAGTTTTATTAAAGGTCCACATACCTGGGTCTGCAGTCAGGTGAAGGTCCGAGCTGAACGCCAACAGTAAAGATGACATGCGATCATGTGATCCATGCGCGTGCGGCGCTCTGACGTTATAGTGGAGCGCCCCGGGTAAGTCCCAGAATTAGTAATGGCCACATTAGTGCCCCAGTAAGAATAATGCCCCCAGTAAGAATAATGTCCCCATTAGTGCCCCCAGTAAGAGTAATGCCCCCATTAGTGCCCCCCTTCTCTGCTTTTGCAAAAAAAAATAAAAAAAATTGCATTCACCTGGCTGCGGTGAACATTCGCTGCTGACTGCAAGCTCAGGACCGGTGCTCCAACGTGATGACGTCTTGTAGGTCCTGTCCTGAGCTTCTAGTCAGCAGGGAGTGTTCTCCACAGCGTCAGCAAATGGAGATGAAGGTACCGTATTTTTATTTATTTTTTTACTAGCACAAGTAGCGGTGGAGGTAAAGGCTGTACTAATGGGTGTTCCATGATGGAAGCGCTCATTAGTAAGGGTACTTTCCCACTTGCAGCAGGACGGATCCGACAGGCTGCTCACCCTGTCAGATCCATCTTGCCACTACTTCGCCGTGCTGCTGCTCTGTGCCCATCGACTATAATGGGGATGGGGGCAGAGTTACGGCGCAGCACGGTGAGAGGCCGCCAGACTAAAAGTACTACATGTCCGACTTTTTCGTCTGGCGGCCTCACGCTGTGTACTGCCATGCTGCGCCGTAGCTCCACTCCCGCTATAGTCAATGGGGAGTGGTAGTCCGGCGAAATAGCGGCAGGACGAATCTGACAGGGTGAACAGCCTGTCGGATCCGTCCTGCCGCAAGTGAGAAAGTACCCTAACAGTCCTTACAGGAAAATTCTGGCACCGGCAAGGGAACTAAAATACCAGCCTTACTGGTGAACTACTGGCCGGGTGGCAACCCAAGCCACAGAACAGACATATGATAGTTTTGTTCCGCATCCAATTCCCATTATTGGGGGATTGGATGCGGCCCCTTAATTACAATGGGGCCACAAGAGATGCAGATAGCACACTGTGTGCTGTCTGCATCTTTTTCCGCTCCATTAAAACTAAGGGGTCCGCATCCAATGCCCCAATAATGGGAATTGGATGCGGAACAAAACTATCATGGTTTGATGGGGCTTAATCACTTTATTTAATCAGATTACCTTTAATTTTAAAGAAGATGGCCCAGGAGAGATGGGAACACGACACTGACTGGAGTCCTTTCCTGCAGTCAGTGACGTGTTCCCGCCTCTCTGTAGCCCTCTCCACGCCCCCCTTCCTTCCCAAATGTGACATTTATATCATTGGTGGCAGTGGTGATGTCCCTCCCCTCTCCAGCAGCAGGTAAGTGTCCTTTGGAGCTTGAAGCTCCCTTACGTGCTGCCGCAGAGGAGGAGGGACCTGTGAGCGCACTGAGGGAGAAAGCGCTGGTGCCTGCATGTGGAGGGAGCCGTCTCTCACTGCGCCCCTGGGGCAGGAAGAAGTGCGCCGGTAAGCTCCTCCTCCTGCACGTACCAGAGTGTGCAGGAGAGGAGGAGCGCTACATGTGCAGTGCTCCAGACAAAAAAAAATGACCAGGAGCCATTGGCTCCTAAACTAAAAAATTTAGGAGCCAAATTACATTTAATAGTCGCCAAATTTAAAATGTATATAATTTTTAAAAAAAAGGACTTTGAGAAGATGAGACGCAGGTGACAGTGAGCCAGCACTACATATAGGAAAAAACAGCACCACATGCCTCTCACATCCAGGGACATCTTCTGGGGGACAAGGTGACTAAAAATGGCGAATTGCGTGGTTTAGAGTTTTTTTCTCTGTTACGGCCTTCACCGAGCGGGAATATTTTTTAATATTTTAATAGCTCACATTTTTTGGGACATGGCGATATGTAATATGTTTATTCTTTATTGTTTGTAAATTTTATATTTAAAACTGGGAAGGGGGCCATTTAAACTTTTAGTATTTTGGTGTTTTTTTTTACTTTTTATTTAATATCCATTTCTTCCCTTAGGGACTAGAACCTGGATCTTTTCAGCCCTTGTGAATAGGACCTCACACTCTCCCTGCTGCCCTGTGCTCTGTGCACACAGCAGCAGGGAGCTGAACATGGCAGCCAGGGCTTCAGTAGCGTCCTGGCTGCCATGGTAACGATCTGAGCCCCAGCAGTGTAATCTGCCACTGCCACCACTGGAGGGGATGGGACCCTGTGGCCACCATATAACAATGAAGGGGGGGGGGGGGGGCGACTACTTGTGGCCAGTGATAATGGGGGGGGGGGGAGAGGCTTTGGGGGGGGAGCACTGCGCCACCAATGAATGTAATTAAAAAGAGGACCTTTCGTGGGTCCAAAGAATATGTTGCACTTACTATTATTCCTGGGCGCCGCTCCGTTCACCCGCTGTGGCCCCCGGTATTTTCAGCATTCAGAGGAAGGAGGAGGAGACGCCAGTGTCTCTCCTTCTCACTGACAGCAGCGCTGTCCAATCAGAGCGCACAGCTCAGAGCCAGGGAGAAAAAAAAACTCCCTGGCTCTGAGCTGTGCGCTCTGATTGGACAGCGCTGCTATCAGGTAGAAGGAGAGACACTGGCGTCTCCTCCTCCTTGCTCTGAATGCTGAAAATACCGGGGGCCACAGCGGGCGAACGGAGCGGCGCCCAGGAATAATAAGTGCACTTAGATCCCTGGGCGCCGCTCTATGCAGCCTGCTACTAAGTTCATATTTTTTGGACCCACCAAAGGTCCTCTTTAACTCCTTCATACAATTGTCTGCAGCGGTATAACAGACCCGGCACCCGGCCTCAATAACAGGGCATGCGATCTGTGGCACCTGAGGGGTTAATTGCCGCGTATCGCATGCCCTGTTATTGAGGCCGGGTGCCGGGTCTGTGATACCGCTGCCTAAACTTATGTTTTACATTCATTGGTGGCGCAGTGGCGACAGCTCCTCCCCTCCTCCTCCCCTGCTATCTCCCCATTGGTGGTAGTGGCGGCCGCGTCACAGTGGAGAGGGAGGGACTCCTTCCTTCTCCACTGTGCTGTGCTAGTGAAGAGAACTTAGGCTGCGCAGGATCGCGGCGGTACAGTGTGCAGGAGAGGAGGAGCGCTCTGAAGGATAGCCGGGGTCCGGACAACTGGCGGCTGCGGTCCGTATTTGGACCGCGGTCCGCCAGTTGAGTACCCCTGCTCTAAACTAACTGAACTACCTCCTCAGTAATGCTGCCCAAGGCCATTATTATCCATTACCAGTCGGAGGTGAAACAGGTAACCAATGAACACCAAGCCAACCTGAGTTAGGCCTCTTGCAGACGAGCATGTCCGGATTAGGTCCGGATGCGTTGTGTCTGCGATCAGGGAAAATTGTGCGAGAAGGTATGCAATTGCAGTCCGTTTTGACTGCGATTGCATTCCGATGTTCAGTTTTTATCGCTTGGGTGCAATGAATTTTGCATGCGCGTGATAAAAAACTGATTGTGGTACCCAGACCCGAACGCAGACTTCTTCACTGAAGTTCAGGCTTGGGTTAGGTGTTCTGTATATTTTATTATTTTCCCTTATAACATGGTTATAAGGGAAATTAATAGCATTCTGAATACAGAATGCTTACTAAAATGTGGCTTTAAATGGAAAAAAAATTAACTCCCCTCATCCCATTCTTTCTTCTTTCAGGACCTGCCAAAGGACCTTTGACGTAATAGCACTCACCACGTGGTGAGCACAGAGACGTCAGCGCAGGTCCTGCTGAATGAAGATAGAAATTTTGGCAGATCTGTACGCCCATTCTGCAAATTATAGAATGTGTCCTATTCTTGTCCATATTGTGGATGAGAATAGCTCTTTCTATTGTTGTAAACAAGAAAAATGTGAAATGAACCCAGAATCTATCAGTATTTTGTGGATCCATCATTTGCGGACCGAAATATGGATAATGCTATGTGCGTGAGGCCTGAATTAGACTGAATTGCACAAAAGCAATGTGACAGATGGACATGAATGCTGGGATAGACCGAACTTAAACCTGCAGTGCCGTAACTTGTTAATAAAAACCACACAAAACCGTGGTTGAAGTAAACGGGAGTGTCCACAGCTTTATTTTCTAACTCAATAACTCAATTAGTCTTCATGCACACGACCGTATGTATTTTATGGTCCGCAAAAAACGGATCCTCAAAAAATACGCATGACGTCCGTGTGCATTCCGTATTTTGTGGAACGGAACAGCTGGCCCCTAATAGAACAGTCCTATCCTTGTCTGTAATGCGGACAATAATAGGACATGTTCTATATTTTTTTTTTTTTGCGGAATGGAAATACGGACATACGGAAACGGAATGCACACAGAGTACCTTCCATTTTTTTTGGGGACTCATTGAAATGAATGGTTCCGTATACATTCCGCAAAAAAAAAACGGAACGGGCACGGAAAGAATATACATTCGTGTGCATGAGCCCTTAAACCAAAACAGTTACCAACAAACAACCCCGCCCCGAAGGCTTGACTTTCACTCTCTTTTCCTCCGTTTCTTGCTTCCTGTGTGCTAATGGCACAATGACCAACAACGAGCATGCAGGATCCCAGACCAGAGCATTCAAGGACAACTCCCCGCCAGCTGTGACATCTGGAAAAAAAACAAAAAAAACCACCAGGCAAACCAAAACATGCCAACCAAAAACATTGTACCAAATAATTGGGAGGAGGGGATGTTCCTCACGCTGCTGCTGAGGTAAGATAACTGGATAAAATATCAACAAGAATTGTGATCACTGGCGCTATTTCGCAATGCAAACTGATAGTGCTGCAAACTGTCGGTACCGCAACCGACTAAAATAATTGCAATCTAAAAAGAACTGTATTGTCTGCGCAAACTATCAAATATAAACCATCTCTTAATTGGCTCCTGATTCCACCACATCCAATATTCCCCTATACAAATAGTGCAGTTATATATTATGATATAAATCACTCCTACTTTAGGAATTAGTTAAGAGGGGGAATACAGCACAGATATAAAAAAAAAAATTAACCACTTCACATCCGCCCATAGGAGATAAACGTCCTATGGGTGGAGAGTGAGCGCTGTGTATACAGATCGGGTGGTCATGTGACCGCTGGGGCCGGGAGAGTGCAGGAGCTGTCAGGTCTTCCACAGACCTTGATCAGCCCTCCACTGAGGCTGTACAGTGTTGTATTCTGCTGTACAGCCACTCTGGGGGCTGTATTTCCCATACAACTGGGGTTACTATGTCAGCCCCAGTTACAGGAGAAATCAATGGTGAAAAAAATAAAAGTAAAGGTAAATGTCCCCCAGAGGTCTTGTATGACCTTATGGGGGACGCAAAGTGTAAAAAAATTAATAAATAAAATAAAGTGTTTAAAAAAAAATAAAAAGAGGTTTCACATGTAAAAAAAATAAATTCCACAATTAAGAAATAAAAGAAAAATTTTAAAATAGAAAAAAATAAATAAAATAGATATATTTGGTATTGCCGCGTCCGTAATGACCAGCTCTAGAAATATATCACATGATCCACCCTGTCCGATAAACACCATAAAAAAATTAAAACTGTGTAAAAAAAAAAAGCCATTTTTGTCACCTTACATCACAAAAAGTGCAACTCCAAGTGATCAAAAAGGCGTATGGTACAAAATGACACCTCATCCAGAAAAAAAATGAGCCCCTACATAAGAAAAAAGAAAAAAAAACTATAGCTCTCAGAACATGGAGACATTAAAACATCATTTTTTTGTTTCAAAAATGCTATTATTGTGTTAAAGTTAAATAAATAAAAAATAGTATATATATATTAGGAATCGCCACGTCTGTAACAACCGGCTCTATAAAAATATCACATGACCTAAACCCTCAGGTGAACACCGTAAAAAAAATAACATACAAACAGTGCCAAAAAAGCAATTTTTTTTTCACCTTACATCACAAAAATTGAAACACCAAGCAATCAAAAAAGTGTATGCCCCCCAAAATAGTACCAATCAAACATTCACCTCATCCCGCAAAAAATTAGACCTTACCTAAGACAATCGGTCAAATTTTTTTAAAAACTATGACTCTCAGACAATGGATACACTAAAATATGTTTTTTTTCCTTCAAAACTGCTATTATTGTGTTAAAGTGAAATAAATAAAAAATAGTATATATATTAGGTATTGCCGCATCCATAAAAACCAGCTGTATAAAAATATCACATGACCTAACCCCTCAGGTGAACACCGTAAAAAAAAATATATATAAAAACTGTGTAAAAAAAACATTTTTTGTCACCTAACATCACATAAAGTGCAACACCAAGTGATCAAAAAGGCATATGCCCCCCAATATAGTAGCAATCAAACCGTCACCTCATCTTGCAAAAAATGAGACCCTAACTAAGACAATCGGTCAAAAAAATAAAAAAGCTATCAAGGCTCTCAGACTATGGAGACACTAAAACATAATTTTTTGGTTTCAAAAATGCTATTGTGTAAAACTGAAATAAATAATAAAAAGTATACATATTAAGTATTGCCATGTCAGTAATGATCTGCTCTATAAAAATATCACATAACCTAACCCCTCAGGTGAACGCTGTAAAAGTAAATAAATAAAAACTGTGCTAAAACAACCAATTTTTTGGTCACCTTGCCCCATAAAGTGAAATAATGAATGATCAAAAAATCATATGTACTCAAAAATGGTACGTCAACTCTTCCTGCAAAAAACAAGCCCCTGCACCAGACAGGCAGAAAAATAAAAAAAATATAGCATTCAGAAATGGAGACACAAAAACATAATAAAAAATAAAAAAATGCTTTATTATGTAAAACTCAAACAAACAAACAAAGTAGACATTTGATATCATTGCGTTTGTAACTACTTGGTATATAAAAATAGCACATGATCTACCCTGTCTGATGAATGTTGTAAAAAATAAAAAATAAAAACAGTGCCAATACAGCCATTTTGTGGTTACCTTGCCTCACAAAAAGGTAATATAGAGCAATTAAAAATTATATGTACCTTAAAATAGTACCAATAAAACTGACACCTTATCCCCTAGTTTCCAAAATAGGGTCACTTTTTTTGGAGTTTCTACTGCAAGGGTGCATCAGGGGGGCTTCAAATGGGACATGGCATCTAAAAACCAGTTCAGGTAAATCTGCCTTCCAAAAACCATACGGCGCTTCTGCGCCCTGCCGTGTACCCTTACATCAGTTTACGACCACATGTGGGGTGTTTCTGAAAAACCGCAGAATCAGGATAAGAAATATTACGTTTTGTTTGGCTGTTAACCATTGATTTGTTAAAGAAAAAAAATGGATTAACCACTTGCCATCTGGGCCATTTGCCCCCTTCCTGACCAGGCCTAATTTTGCAAAGCTGACATATCTCACTTTATGTGGTAATAACTTTGGAACGCCTTTACTTATCCAAGTCATTCAGAGATTGTTTTCTCGTGACACATTGTACTTCATGATAGTCATAAATTTGAGTCAAAATATTTCACCTTTATTTATGAAAAAATCCCAAATTTACCATAAATTTTGAAAAATTCACAATTTTCTAAATTTCAATTTATCTGCTTTTAAAACAGAAAGTGATACCTCAGAAAATATTTATTACTTAACATTCCCCATATGTCTACTTTATGTTGGCATCATTTTGGAAATGTCATTTTATGGACGTTAGAAGTTTAGAAGCAATTCTTCAAATTTATAAGAAAATTGCCAAAACCCACTTTATAAGGACCAGTTCAGGTCTGAAGTCACTTTGTGGGGCCTACATAGTGGATACCCCCATAAATGACCCCATTGTAGAAACTACACCCCTCAAGTTACTTAAAACCGATTTTACAAACTTTGTTAACCCTTTAGGCGTTCCACAAGAATTAAAGGAAAATGGAGATCAAATTTTTAAATTTCACTTTTTGGGCAGATTTTCCATTTTAATAAAAAAAAATCTTTAACACATCGATGGTTAACAGCCAAACAAAACTCAATATTTATTACCCAGATTCTGCGGTTTACAGAAACACCCCACATGTGGTCATAAACTGCTGTATGGGCACACGGCAGGGCGCAGAAGAAAAGGAACTTCACATGGTTTTTAGATGCCATGTCCCATTTGAAGCCCCCTGATGCACCCTTATAGTAGAAACTCCCAAGAAGTGATCACATTTTGGAAACTAGGAGATAAGGTGCCAGTTTAATTGCTACTATTTTTGGGTACATATGATTTTTTGATCATTCATTATAACACTTTATGGGGCAAGGTGACCAAAAAATTGGTTGTTTTAGCACAATTTCTATTTATTTATTTTTACAGCGTTCACCTGAGGGGTTCAGTCAAGTGACATTTTTATAGAGCAGATTGTTACAGACGTGGCGATACCTAATATGTATACTTTTTCTTATTTATTAAAGTTTTACACAATAATAGCATTTTTGAAACAAAAAAATAATGTTTTAATGTCACTGACAGCGGGCAACCCGATCAGCAGCTGCACGATTAGCGTGCAGCTGCAGTTTCTGAACCGACGTTTAGGAACGTCCATTCAGAAATGGAGAACCACCTCCCGGACGTTTATATCCTATGGGCGGACGGGAGGTGGTTAAAATGGAAAATCTGCCAAAAAAGAACACCTAAAGGGTTAACAAAGTTTGTATAAATCTGATTTTTGGGGGGTTTCCACTATGTAAGCCCCATAAAGTGACTTCAGTCCTGAACTGGACTTTAAAAAGTGGGTTTTGGAAATTTTCTTTAACATTTTAATAATTGCTTCTACAATTCTAAGCCTTCTAACGTCCTAAAAAAATTAAATGACATTTCGAAAATGATGCCAACAAAAAGTAGACATATGGGGAATGTTAAGTAATAAATATTTTATGAGGCATCACTTTCTGTTTTAAAAGCAAAGAATTAGAAATTTTGAAAATTGCTAATTTTTCTAAATTTTTGGTAAATTTTGGATTATTTTATGAATAAAGGTGAAATATATCGACTCATGAAGTACATGAAGTACAATGTGTCACGAGAAAACAATCTCAGAATGGCTTGGATAAGTAAAAGCGTTCCAAAGTTATTACCACATAACGTGACACATGTCAGATTTGCAAAATTAGGCTCTGTCAGGAAGAGGGAAATGGCCCGGATGTGAAGTGGTAAAGCATCTTTCATTATGAATCGCCACCCATCTATTGCCCTATTTTACTACCTCCTTAAATTGCACAAATCCCTCACTGATCCACTAGGAAGGCCAATAGTGTTGGGCCTTAATTGCCTGACAAGTAGTTTATCCAAATATGTGAATCTTCATTTACAACTCTGTGTAAAGCTGACCCCAGCCTACCTAAAGGATACTACACATAATATTCAAATATTGCAGACAGTACAATGGCAATCTGAATACATTATAGGTACCTTAGACGTCAAATGTATACTGTGATAGAAAGTAATAAGGAATGCGAAGCAGCAAAATCCTTTTTACGCAAATTTTATAGGAGACAAGCAGAAAGACCCGGCTTCGCACGGGTATATTTCATCTATTTCATTTAATGTGTGTCGTTAAAAGATATCGACAGTATCCCCCATAACAGTGACCTCTACAGCACCACGCCCCATTAACAGTGAACGCCACAGTCCCCCGCCACTTCAAAATGTGACCTCCACAGCAGCCCATCCCCTTAACTTTGACCTTCACAGCAGCCCACCTTAATGGTGAGTTTCACAGCACCCCACACTCTTGAAAGTGACCTCCTCAGGGGCACGCCCCCTTAACAGTGACCTCCACAGTACACCGCTCCCTTAACAGCGACATCACAGTACCCTGCTGCCTTAACAGTGACCTCCACAGCAGTTTCCACTTTAATAGTGGCCCCTGCCCCCTTAACAGTAACATCCACAGTGAAAGCCTCTCTAAAAGTGACCTCCACAGTGCCCGCCCCTTTAACAGTGACCTCCACAGTGCCCTGCCCCTTTAATGCTAGGGCTACACGACGACATGTCGCGTGACATTTTGTCTCAACAATTTTTATAATGATAGTCTATGGTATTGCACTGCGACATGTGACATGCTGCGACTGCAACACGACAGTCACAAAAAATCCATCCAAGATGTGCTATTAGATCCCCGCATGACAATTTTTATAAAGATACCACTGTCTAAAAACGAAACAATTCAATAACCTAGTGATCTGGCACTAATAATGAGCATCAGCTAGTTTTAACCCACAGTGTTTAGAGCTCACTTCTAATAGTTAATAGATGTGCTGACTTCATTTTAAGCGAATCATTAAAAGTTAAATTTTATTATCTGGGACAAGAAAGGAAATTAGCCTGTAGCTATGTGATTGTGTATTGTTAAATCCTTTCCCAGATAGGGTCTAATTTATTCCTGTGTTGACTTTTTTGAATATGGGCACCACATTTGCCTTGTGCTAATCACTTGGCACTTTACCAGTACCCAGAGAATCTTTAAAAATTATAAACAGGGGCACAGCAATGACTGAGCTGAGCTCTTTAAGAACTCTTGGGTGTAATCCATCTGGACCCGGAGCCTTGTTCACATTTACCTTATTTATCTTGGTCCATATCTACAGTTAGCTAATTTCGTATATTACTGGATGCACTAACAGCCCCAGCACCAGAGATATCAGCTCCTTTCTCTTCTTTTGTATATACAGAGCTAAAAAAAATCATTTATTAACTGTGCCTTTTCCTTATCTTCAGTGACTAACCCCCCTTTATCTTTAGTTAGGATACCTACCTGCTCAGACCTTGGTTTTTTAGCATTTATATATTAAAATAATTTTTGGGGATTTGCCACCTGCTGTTCATTTAGTATTTTTGCTAATTTTATCTTCTTTTTTTTTTACAGATTTTATTAAGCCCTTTGTAAACTTCAAACCCTACAGCTGACCCCTCTATCCTTATCTATCTACAGCCCCCTCTAAAATACAGTCCCATATCAATAACATCACCTCCTCCCCAGCAGCCTTCAACATACAGTCCCATGTAATTAATATTGCCCCTTCCCCAGCCGCCTCCAACATGCATTCCCATGTAAACATCACCCCCTCAGCATTCAGTCCCTTGTAAATAACATCACTCCCTCCCTCGGACCCCTGTAACATTCAGTCCCATTTAAATAACATCACTCCCTCCTACAGCCGCTCCAACATACAGTCCCATGCAAATAGCATCACTGCCTCCCATAGTCGCTCCAACATACAGTCCCATGTGAATAACATCAATCCCTCCCCCAGGTCCCTCCGTCATACAGTCACATATAAAGAACGTCACTCCCTCCCACAGCCGCCTCCAACATACAGTCCCATGTAAATTTAATTCCCTCCCACAGCTGCCTTCAACATACAGTCCCATGTAAATATCATAATCCCCTCCCACAGCTGCCTTCAACATACAGTCCCATGTAAATAACATCACCCTGCCCCAGCCCCCCCAACATACAGTCCCATGTAAATAACATTACTCCCTCCCCCAGCCCCCTCCAACATAGACATTATTCTGATGTACATGGGGGGAAATGGAAAGGGCCTTCTGTATGCGGTATAGAGAAAGTTACAGTGAGTATAAGAGGAGGAGATTTAATCAAATATCAATCAAGAGCAGAGACTAGGTCAGTGGTGGCGAACCTATGGCATGGGTGCCAGAGGCGGCACTCAGAGCCCTCTTTGTGGGCACCCATGCCGTGGAAAAAGTTGTACCAATATGCCTTAGACTTTTCCTGCACACTATGAACGGTGTAAGCAGCGCACTGAATGTAGGCAGGCTATTATAGCTAAATGATAAAGTACATGGAAGATATACTATATTAGACTGTAGTATTCAGGTTAAATTAGCGTGTTGGCACTTTGCGATAAATTTGTGGGTTCTGAGTTACAGTTTGGGCACTGTAAAAGGTTCACCATTACTGGACTAGGTGGATATTTAATCTTAATAGTCTAGCTCCATAGGGTCTCAATAGTGAGGTTGAATTGTTTGCTTTAGATAACTAAAAGGGTCACAAATGTGTATACCCAGACAATTGACATGGATTTGCATAACTCCAACCAGCAACCCGGCTAGGACTTATATAGAGGAGCAGTAATGGGAGAATGGTATCCCTGAGGAAGAGAAGCGATACTTCTCAAAAAGCATTGGATTTTTTTTCCCATTTAAGCTTTCTCCGCTCTGCTTAGGTGACGGTGAGCATCAAACAGGAGGAGTACTGCCAGCGTTCCGTTTTTTGCATTCCATATACAGAACCATTCATTTCAATGGGTCCGCCAAAAAAACGGAATGTACTCCGTATGCATTTCGTTTCCGTATTTCAGTTTTTCCGTTCCGTTCAAAGATAGAACATGTCCTATTATTGTCCGCATAACGGACTAGGATAGTACTGTTCTATCAGGGGGCAGCTGTTCCGTTTCGCAAAAAATGGAATGCACACGGACTTCATCCATATTTTTTGCGGATCCGATTTTTGCGGACCAAAAAATATTGAAAAAACAATGCGGTCGTGTGCAATAGGCCTTAAAGGGGTTATCCCATCTTAGACAATGGGGGCATATCGCTAGGAGGTGGGACCCGCATCTACAAGGAGAACAGAGCCAGGGAGAGTTGTGGCTGGAGGATTTCCCAGGGTCCGTCCACCACCAGGCACAGCTCCCCGCCTCTCCCATTGAAGTGAATGGGAGCGCACCGCGCATGCTCGGCCACTGCTCTCATTTATTTCTATGGGGACGACGGAAATAGCCGAGCCGGCTCCATAGAAATGAATGGAGGGCGGCTGCGCATGCGCAGTGCGCACTCCTCAACTTTCTCCGCTCCGTTCTCCTTGTAGGTGTGGGTCCCAGAGGTGGGACCTGCACCTATCAGACAATCGGGGCATATCCTAGCGATATGCCCCCATTGTCTAAGATGGGATAACCCCTTTAATCAAAATAAGCCAGTATGGTTCTTGCATTCTCCCGCTCCACTTCCACATTCAAATTGCTTAACCCCCTCCGTCTCTGCCACCTTCCCTGTGCGGTTCAGTGGCCACATGACAGCACAGGCCATAAAAGAGACCAATTATCTGTGCACAGCTGCCCCTTTAATCGCTTCATTACCGGGGTGTTTATCCCCCTTCCTTAGGCTACTTTCACACCTGCGTTCGGGTGTCCGCTCGTGAGCTCCGTTTGAAGGGGCTCACGAGCGGCCCTGAACGCAGCCTTCCGGCCCTAATGCATTCTCAGTGGAGGCGGATCCACTGAGAATGCATCCGCCTGCCAGCGCTCAGCCTCCGCTCCGCTCAGTGAGCGGACACCTGAACGCTGCTTGCAGCGTTCGGGTGTCCGCCTGGCCGTGCGGAGGCGAGCGGATCCGTCCAGACTTATAATGGAAGTCAATGGGGACGGATCCGCTTGAAGATGACACCATATGGCTCAATCTTCAAACGGATCCGTTCCCCATTGACTTTCAATGTAAAGTCTGAACGGATCCGCTCAGGCTACTTTCAGACTTAGAAAATTTTCTAAGTAATAATGCAGACGGATCCGTTCTGAACAGATGCAAACGTCTGCATTATAGGAGCGGATCCGTCTGATGAAACATCAGACGGATCCGCTCCGAACGCTAGTGTGAAAGTAGCCTTAGCAGGCCAGTTTTTCAGTTGTAGCAATGTGTCTATCTAACTGCAAATAACTGATTAATTTTTGAGCCAGCCTACATGTATTTGATATTATTTTTCTCGGGACACCTTAGACCTTTCTTTTGTGCCATTAGATGATGGATATAATATTTTTTAAAAAAAGAAATATAAAAAATTATATAAAAAAAAAAACCAAAAACTGAAAATTATGAAAAAAAAAAATTTTTTTCCGTTCTATTGTACTCTGAAAATAAGCGCTGTTTATGTAATTTTTGCCAGAAAAATTTTGTACAGCGCCAAAACGCTACAAGCCCCTTGAAAGTGACTTTTTTTTATGTTATTCACCTAAGGTATTCATCTTGGGGAAATTTGAACATTTTAAGGGTTGTTTTTTTTTTACGTGCATTTGTATATTTTACGAAGGAAAAAAAAAAACTTCTATACAAAATATAGCTAAAACAAATACCTAGATTTTTAAAATAAACTAATGTGTGTGTTTTGTATATTTTACACATACAAATTCCACTATACTATGGCTAAAACTAATAAATATATATATATATTTTTTATGAACGAAAAAGGGGCAGGATGTTTGTAAGTTTTTTTTTATTTTATTATTTATTTATTTATTTTTTTTTTAGTTACTTTTTTAGAAAAAGTGAATTAACCCCTTTCTGCCACAGTCAAGGCAGGAAGAAGTTAATTCCCAGCCTGCCGGCTGACATTTCATTTTAAAGCCAGCAGGTGGCACTCTTACATAAGAAAAAGAGCTCCCTCCTGGCTTTCATCTTCCTCAAAGTAATACACACTTATAGCAGAGTGCTACAAGCGTGCATTACAAGCACACTGCTCCCGCTGGCCACGATACATCTCCCTGTGACCGCAGCTATCTAATGACAGCGCGTTCACAGTGATCTGCGGCGGCACAGGCCGCCGGCAGATCGCGATGTGACCCAATGCTTTTATATGTTGGTTTATAGATAAGAGCCTACCACCGCAACGTATAAAGTCATGCAGCGGTAGGGAAGTGGTTAAACAACTGATCAATGAGCGTGCCGGGCGTTGGACTTGCACTGATCAGATATTCATACTATGGATAGGTCATCATCAAGCTCTCCTCTAATGCTGCCAAATGTAGCATAGTTATCCTAGAAGTCAATGTTTGACCTTTTAAAAGCCCTTGAGACATGACTTGGATAAGAATTAAGCCAGCACCTCATCTGCAGACAGCTTTTTCGGGGTGATTGCCCCTCATCAGTACAGAGCAGAGAGCATTGGTCTAACTGGGTGAAAGGCCTAGGTCAGGATTTGGAGAATACAATATCACCTTATAGACAGCATCTTAAACAACGTGAGGAGTCTTATAGGCCAAGCAACACCACTTGGGAATTCTAGGAAGAGGGTATACAAATGAGCTCTTAGCAAGCTCAGCCTCTGATGCCACGTATCCAATAAGTCAATGTTCAACCTTTTATAAGGCCTTAAGACATGACTACGGCTACTTTCACATTAGCGTTTTTTGCGGATCCGTCATGGATCTGCAAAAACTCTTCAGTTACCATAATACAACTGCATGCATCCATCATGAACGGATAAGGTTGTATTATGTCTTCTATAGCCATGATCCGTCATGAACACCATTAAAAGTCAATGGGAGACGTATCCGTTTTCTATTGTGTCATAGAAAACAGATCCGTCCCCATTGATTTACATTTTATGTCAGGACGTATCCGTCTTGTTCCGCACCACATCTCGGACAGAAAAACACTGCTTGCAGCGTCTGAGATGGGAGCGCAACCAAACGTAACAGAATGCATTTTGGTGCACTCCGTTTCGTTGAGTTCAGTTTGGTCCCCATTGACAATGAATGGGGACAAAACTGAAGCGTTTTCTCCCGCTATTGAGAGCCTATGATGGATCTCAATAGCGGAATTGAGAACGCTAATGTGAAAATAGCCTAGTAATTAAGCCAGCATCTCATCTGCAGACAGCGGTTTGGGGTGATTGCCTCTCATCACTGCAGAGCAGAGAGTACTGGCTTATCTGGGCGAGCGGTATAGGTCAGGAGCGTTGCCTGGCTTATAAGACTCCTCACGTCATTTAAGGCACTCTCTAAAAGGAGATATTGTATACCACACATCAATATTTAAGTTGCTGAAACCCCTAGACTATAACACAGTATATGTTTTTGTAAAATAATGGAGCTACCCCTTTAAATAGTTTCATACATGCTTTGAGTGTAAGTGGGGGTTCCTTGATAGTGGAGATTAAGCCCACCTGTAGTGTATTATGACTGTCCTCCGTGCTGTCTGCTTTCTACTGTCTGATGGAGTAAAGAGGGTTTGAATTAAGCTGAGCACCAGTCCGAGGTGGGTTTGCAGGCTGAGCTGATGACCAATCAGATGTCTAGGCTCAGTCAAGGGAAGAAAACAGCAAGAGAGAGTTGATTGTGAGGATGATAGTTGAGGGCAGGGAAGAGAAAGTGGCTGATACCCTGCATAGTGTGGCTCTGACTAGAGAGCACTGTGATCCACGTGGCCTGCCACATCTTGTTAGTGTGACTTTTAAAGACTGTGACCAGTGTGCTGAATACTCTCAGGGAGACTTACAACCAATGACCTATGTGCCCTCATTAAAGATCTTTGTCCTGCTCATTGAGATGGCCACACATGCTCAGTGTCATCCTTCAACTGTCCCCTGAGCTGTGATAGGAAGAGCATGGACACGCCCCTTAGCTGCAGCAGAAGACACTCCCTTTAACTTTCAGCTTGATATAAATCTAGCAGAGCAATGAATGGGAAGATCTCTGGATCCATGTGAGGTACAGGGCTGGTTCTAGCTCCGTTATAAAGATATTGTCATGTCCTATATTATGTCTGATTTTTGTTTTTCTACATTAATCATGAGAACCCCTTTAAGGTTATCGAGAGACTGTTCTGTTGCTCATGATAACCAGCAAGCTTATATTAAATCTGTACATCTGCAACCATCAAACTTTGTACCTATGTCTCCTGCTAGAGTAAAGTCAAGTTGCAAGTTTAGCTAAAGTGTCTATGTCATTGCTGCGTCATCCTCTTAAATACCACCTGAATGGCATCAAGGTCCTCACATAGAATTGACCCCTTTTGCATTTTGCTGATTTTGAAGTATACTGTAAAGGTTTACATTTTTTCAGTGATCTAAACAATCTGATTATTCCATATCATTATCTGTGCTGTAGCCAAACACAACCAATGATGACAATCTTCTTGAGCACAATGTGAATTAATACAAGTAACTGGACATAAACAGTGTGTAGTGACACCGTGTGGTTGGTATTTGAAATTCAACAGAAGACAAGATATGTTAGATGCTTCTATGCTTATTCTATATTTATATGGTGTAGGAAAGAACAAGGGGCCATCATTGATGGTCGGTACGTGTCATCGAGGTTCCTGGCCTCAGTGAGGTAAGAGAATTTTTGTCCCTTGAAGTGTCATTATTGCAGATTGCAGTCTGACACTTCAGCTGTTTAGTATGGCTGTAAAGCTGATCCGGGACAGCGCTTACTGGGAGTAGCCAAAGTGCTGGGGGGGTGGCTACTCCCCACATTCCAGGCCTGGTCTTGGCAGGCTTATAAAAGCAGTCAGCACTATCAGGTGGTGTGGATTTTCCTCCATCTGACAGTGAAGCTGTGGAGTCCTCTAGGCTGAAGACTGCAAACAGGCGTGCAGGCCGAATGGAAGCCTGCCATTGAACTAATCTGTGGCTGAGCATTCAGCCAGGTGTGAACCGACACCTCGGATTCCAGGTGAACATTGTTTTGTTTTTGCTGTGTGTGAGCAAGCACCAAGACTGTTTTGTTTTGCTAAGTGTGAATAAAACACTGAAGTTTGATTTACAACCTGGTTCCTTGCCTCTATACTGCGTCCGCTAACCTGTCTACCAGAGAAAATCCCCACAATTGGTGGAGAATGCGGGCACACGCAGTGAGGCTTGCCTGAAGGCCGAAAAGTGTTTTTTTTCCCGGGCACGGGTGTATTTTCTATATCAAGCCGGCAAGGTTACGACCCGTGTTTCCTGACAAAATGGAGGCAGTCGTGAAAGCCCTCATGGAGGCTAACTTGCAGCAGCGGGAGGCTAACAAGCAGCAGCAGGAAACCAACCAGCTGCTATTACAGCATGTGATGGCGTTACAAGCGGCAGGAGCATCCCAGAATGTCCACGATGCCCAGAAAGCTGTCCATGTGGCGATCCCTAAGATGACCCCGTCGGACAACTTCGAGATCTATCTGGCGGTATTCGAAAAGGTGGCCGTGAGGGAGAAGTTAGCTTGAGACCAATGGACTGAGGTCGTCGCTCCGTTCCTGGCGTCTGGACCCCAGCAGGTGTTTTTTGACTTACCAGATGGTCAAGCGGCCGATTACCCGACCATAAAGGGTTAGATTCTGGCCAGACTGGGAGTGAATGTATTGGTCCAGGCCCAGCAGGTGCATCAGTGGGAATTTAACCCGGCTGAACCCACCAGACCGCAGTATTATGATCTGCTACATCGGTTGCAAAAATGGCTGCAGCCTGACATCCCACTGCTATGCTGGACTGTCTGATGGCTGATGTGTTCTGGATGGCTTTGCCATACCCTCTCCAGCATTGGATCGGCCAGGTGTCTCCTGGTAATGCCCTAGAGATGGTCGACCTGATGGAGTGCTATGAAGCCACTAGAAATCTACAGGGGGGTTCTGTTGGGAGGGGGCCAGTTAAACCCCGGAAATCTGCACCCAGCTCCGGTGGTCTGTTTTCGGTGTCAAGAGCCTGGTCACATAAGGGCCGACTTCCCCATCGGGGGGAAACCAATGGACACTAACTATGGCTACCTGCCCTCGATTTATGCCAGGAGGCTGTGTGTAACCGGTACCCCCGAGACAATAGACAATAGTCACCTGTGCCAGGTGCAAGTGGGAGATACCCTGGCGGTGGCGCTGCTGGACTGGTGTCTCTGGTAAGAACTGCCCTAGTGCGGCCCGCCAAATATACTGGCTGAAAAGTCGGCGTCATGTGCATCTATGGAGACTTAAAGGACTATCCAACATCCCTGGTGTCTCTATCCACAGTGGCCGGCAGTAGGACCCATGAGGTGGCCATCACCACAAAGTTACATTATGAACTAATAATTGGGAGAGACTTCCCCAATTTCCCGTCACTGTGGCCTGAGGTGAGAGCCACCGATACCCATGGGGCAGGAGCAACCCCAATAGAATGGCCTTGCTCAGGGGGGAAACCAGAACCCTGGGAACCTGAGACCGAAGGGCCAGCAGTAGGGGTGGCCGCCACTGCGGGGGAAGGGGGGAGCCAACCCCACTGAATGTAATAGTGGGAGACGTGGATGATTTGTCGCTGAATCCGGAATTGGCAGACCTCAACGTCTCTGGAGACAATTTTGGCATAGCACAGCATCAGGACCCGACTCTATCTCGGGCCTGGGGAAATGTAGTAGTAGTTGAGGGTGAGCCGCAACAATCGGGGCCGAGTCTATATTCCCCCGTTTTGTGGTTCAACAAGAGAGGCTGTACCAGGTAAATAAACTACTGGGTGAGCATATTGAACAGTTGGTGGTGCCCAAGGCTAGCCCACCATGTTCTTGGGGGACACCTGGGCCAGCAGAAAATGCAAGACCGGATTCTACAGCGGTTTAACTTGTGTGGAGAGGTGGAAGAAGTATTGCAAGTCTTGCCCAACCTGCCAGATAACAAGCCCCCAGCCACATTTCCGTAGTCCTGGACCCTCTCCCGATTATTGAGGTTCCATTCGAGTGGACCGCTATGGATCTCATATGCCCAGTACCGAAGTCCGCTAGAGGGCACCAACACATCTTGGTAGTCCTGGACTATACCACTTGGTACTTGGAAGCGGTGCCGCTGCGACATACCTCGACCTAACTCATAGCCAAAGAGTTAGTGGAGATGTTTTCCCAAGTGGGCCTACCGAGAGATTCTGACCGACCAGGGGACCCCTTTTATGTCAAAAGTCATGAGGGAACTCAGTAAACTACTACAGATCAAACAGTTCCCTTTATCACCCGCAAATGGACGGACTGGTAGAAAGGTTTAATCAAACCTTGAAAAATATGTTAAAGCGGGTGGTGTCTAAGGATGGGAGGGATTGGGATCTTCTACTGCCCTATCTCATGTTCGCAATGTGGGAGGTACTCCAGGCCTCTACTGGGTTCTCGCCCTTCGAACTGCTGTATGGCCGACATCCGCGTGGTTTGTTGGACATAGCCAAAGAGGCCTGGGAACAACAACCTACACTGCATAAACGTGTGATTGAGTATGTCACTCGGATGCAAGAGCGAATGGAGACAGTATTGCCGCTGGATAAGGAACATATGGAGGCAGCACAGCGAGCGAGTAGGATATATAATCGCCAGGCTCGGGTTTGGAATTTTAACCCGGGAGATCGGGTTTTGGTTCTGGTGCCGACGGTGGACAGTAAGTTCCTGGCTAGGTGGCAGGGTCCCTACGAAGTGCTCTAAAAAGTTGGGGAGGTAACCTACAAGGTACTCCAGCCCGGAGTAGCAACACGGCCTGATATGAGGGAAGCAGTTGCCACAATAAAGATCGCTGACAACCTTTCCTCTAAACAGACTCAGGAGGCCAGGGAGTTTGTCAGCAAGAACACGGATGTGTTTTCAGACCTCCCTGGACGCACTTCTATCATCCGACATGACATTGTCACTGAGCCTTAGGCCAGAATCCGGTTGAAACCATACCGGGTACCTGAGTCGCGGCGACAAGCCATCTCGGAAAAAGTACAGCTGATGTTACAGCTGGATGTCATCGAGGAGTCAAAAAGTAAATGGGCCAGTCCGATAGTCTTAATACCCAAGCCGGACAGGATGTTACGATTCTGTAACGACTTCATCAAACTTAATGAGGTTTTTTAAGTTTGATGCATATCCCATGCCTCGAGTTGATGAGCTTATTGAGAAGTTAGGCCAAGCCCAGAATTTTTCTGTTTCGGACCTCACCAAAGGGTACTTTCAGGAACCCTTGACTGAGGCTGCCAAGGAAAAAATGGCTTTCATCACACCAGAGGGGCTGTATCAGTACAAGGTATTACCCTTTGGTCTACATGGCCCCCCCTTGCCACGTTTCAAAGGCTAATGGACATTGTACTCCGTCCACATCATTGGTACGCTTTGGCGAACCTGGATGATATAGTTCTCCACAGTACCGACTGGGAAAGTCACCTACCTAAAGTACAGGCTGTAGTGGACTCCCTTAGGGAGGCTAGCTTAACCGCTAACCCAAAAAAGTGCACGATAGGGTTAGAAGGGACCAAGTACCTAGGGTATGTAATTGGGCACGGAGTTATCAAACCTCAGGTGAACAAAATTGAGGCAATTAGGAATTGGCCCCGACCTGTCACTACTCGGCAAGTAAAGTGGTTCCTGGGAATGGTGGGA
Organism: Bufo bufo; assembly: GCF_905171765.1. NCBI lineage: Eukaryota > Metazoa > Chordata > Amphibia > Anura > Bufonidae > Bufo > Bufo bufo. Next base: position 212,122,642 of record NC_053393.1, read on the forward strand.
TACTATATGAGGTTTGTCCCCCACTTTGCCACAATGGCCGTGCCATTGACAGGCTTTTTGAAGGGATGCAAGTCAGTGACGGTCCACTGGAATGAGCAGGCGGAAAAGGCTTGCTCCGCTTTGAAGTCGGCCCTGTGTGTGTCCCCGGTTTTGGTGACGCCCGACTTCAAAAGGGAGTTTATAGTACAGACCGATGCCTCCAAGGTGGGTCTCGGTGCTGTACTGTCTCATGAGGTCAACGGGGAGGAGCATCCCATTGTCTTCCTCAGCCGGAAGCTTACCCTAGCCGAGACCAGGTATAGTGGAGAGAGTGCCTGGCTATCAAGTAGGCACTCAAGTCTCTCCGCTATTATTTGTTGGGGATAAAGTTTCGTCTGGTGACTGACCACTCCCCTCTCAAATGGATGAGCCAGGCCAAGGACAGAAATGCCCGGGTGACCTGTTGGTTTCTGTCTTTGCAAATTTTTTTATTTTCGGTGGAACACAGGGCAGGTCGGTTACTAGGAAAACGCAGATGCCCTGTCCCGGGTACACAGTTTAATGTGTGTCCACCCTCTCAGGGTTGAACAAAGGTGGGAGGTATGTAGGAAGGAACAAGGGGCCATCGTTGATGGTCGGCACGTGTCCCCAAGGTTCCTGGCCTCGGTGAGGTAAGAGCCGTTTTTTCTGCATGCAGGACGCTGTCCAGTGCCTCTGTTGGCAATTCTGTCAACATGGTGGAAACCACTACAGAACACTGATGGGCTTAACTCTTTAAGGACACAGCCTTATTTTACCTTAAGGACCAGGCCATTTTTTGCAAATCTGACCAGTGTCACTTTGTGGTGATAACGCTTTGACTTATCCAGGCCATTCTGAGATTGTTTTTTTGTCACATAGTGTACTTCATGACACTGGTAATAAAATGGAGTAAAACATTTTTTGCAAATTTCCAAGTTTCAATTTCTCTACTTCTATAATACATAGTAATACCTACAAAAATAGTTATTACTTTACATTCCCCATATGTCTACTTCATGTTAGGATCATTTTGGGAATGACCTTTTATTTTTGGGGGACGTTACAAGGCTTAGAAGTTTAGAAGTAAATCTTGAGATGTTCCACAAGAATTAATGGAAAATAGAGATACAATTTCAAAATTTCACTTTTTTGGCAGATTTTCCATTTTAATATTTTTTTTCCAGTTACAAAGCAAGGGTTAACAGCCAAACAAAACTCAATATTTATGGCCCGGATTCTGTAGTTTACAGAAACACCCCATATGTGGTCGTAAACTGCTGTACACGGGCACACGGCAGAATGCAGAAGGAAAGGAATGCTATACGGTTTTTGGAAGGCAGATTTTGCTGGACTGTTTTTTTTGACACCATGTCCCATTTGAAGCCCCGCTGATGCACCCCTAGAGTAGAAACTCTACAAAAGTGACCCCATCTTAGAAACTACACCCCTCAAGGTATTCAAAACTGATTTTACATACGTCATTAACCCTTTAGGTGTTCCACAAAAATTAATGGGAAATAGAGATACAATTTGTGCTATTACACTTTTTGTGATGTAAGATGACAAAAAATGCCTTTTATTTACACCGTTTTTATTTTTTATTTTTTACGGTGTTCACCTGAGGGGTTAGGTTATGTGATATTTTTAAAGAGTAACTTATTACGGACGCGGCAATACCTAATATGTATACTTTTTTTTATTTATGTAAGTTTTACACAATGATTTCATTTTTGAAACAAAAAAAAAATCATGTATTAGTGTTTCCATAGTCTGAGAGCCATAGTTTATTCAGTTTTTGGGCGATTATCTTGGGTGGGGTATGATTTTTGCGGGATGAGATGATGGTTTGATTCGCACTATTTTGGGGTGCATATGACTTTTTGATCGCTTGCTATTACACTTTTTGTGATGTAAGGTGACAAAAAATTGTTTATTTAGCACCGTTTTTTTTGTTTGTATTTTTACGGTGTTCATCTGAGGGGTTAGGTCATGTGATATTTTTATAGAGCCGGTAGATACGGACGCGGCGATACCTAATATGTATATATTTTTTTTATTTATGTAAGTTATACACAATAATATCATTTTTGAAACAAAAAAAAAAATCATGTTTTAGTGTCTCCATATTCTGAGAGCCATAGTTTTTTCAGTTTTTGGGCAATTATCTTAGGTAGGGTCTCTTTTTTTTTTGCGGGATGAGATGACAGTTTAATTGGCACTATTTAGTGGTGCATATGACTTTTTGATCGCTTGTTATTACACTTTTTGTGGTGTAAGGTGACAAAAAATTGTTTATTTAGCTTTTTTTTTTTTTTTATGGTGTTCATCTGAGGGGTCAGGTCATGTGATATTTTTATAGAGCCGGTCGTATCGGACGCGGTGATACCTAATATGTATATATTTTTTTTATTTATGTAAGTTTTACACAATACCAGCTTTTTTAAAACAAACAAAATTATGTTTTAGTGTCTCCATATTCTGAGCCATGGTTTTTTTCATTTTTTGGCCGATTGTCTCAGGTAGGGACTCATTTTTTGCGGGATGAGGTGACGTTTAGATTGGTACTATTTTGGTGGGCGTACGCGTTTTTGATCGCTTGCTGATGTACTTTTTGTGATGTAAGGTGACAAAAAAATTGTTTATTTAGCAGTTTATATTTTTTATTTCCCCTATTTTTTACCAATTTTTTTAACTTTATTTGGGGAAAATGACGTTTTTGTTTATTTTTACTTGAAACTTTTGATTTTTTGGCGGCAAAACTTTATTTTTTTCACTTTTTTTTTGTCCTCCCACTTTGGGACTTCAACTTTTGGGGGTCTGATCCTTTACAATGCATTCTTCTGTATTGGAATGCATTGGCTGTATGAGTAATACTGTGTGTATTACTCATACAGCTTCCGGCCTGTGAGATCAAGGGGGCTGGATCTTACAGGCACGTCACAGGAAGGCAGCGGCTATGCCTCCACGAAGGCATCGCGCTGCCTTCCATGCCATCGGGTCCCCCCTACAGCCCCATGGAGACCCGATGGCACTGCCGCCGCCCGCACAATAAAAAGCCGCAAACCGCAGGTCTGAATTGACCTGCGGTTTGCGGCGATCGCCGACATGGGGGGGGGGGTCACGGGACCCCCTTGCGCATTTAGCCGAGGTGCCTGCTCAATGAAAATGTGGTAATTTTGCGGCAAACTTTGCACGTTTCTCGATTCGCCGAACATGTGAACCTATGGCGATGTTCCCATACGCCATATTATTTTGCATTGCGCCAAAATTTAAAGCATAACACATCTATCAGGTGGGACAGGACAGCCAATTGAGACGTTTCAGCACACGGACACACCCCCACCCTATAACAGAACCCGATCTGGCAGCCATTTTAAATTCAGTGTTTTGCCAGTGTAGGGATAGGTTGCTTTGTGGAGCAGGTACAGACTGTTAGTGACCCCAAACGTTAGCTAACAGGGGCACAAAAGTCCTTTTAAGGACTGGTATAGGTGTGCTATCGATAGGTGTGATATACTGAGGGGTGATATACTTATAATATACTTTCTAACTTAGAAAGTATATTATTGTGCATTTGTATTGTGCAGCAGTTGTGTGCGGTTCTGATGCGATACCGCAGCTATATAGAGGGACAAACGCTATTGGAATAACTAATTGCAACTGGTGTGATATACCTGTTGCCCCCCAAAAAACTGATTGAGGGGTGTGATATACCTATAATATGCTTTCTAACATAGAAAGTATATAGTGCATTTGTATTGTGCAGCAGTTGTGTGCGGTTCTGCTGAGATACCGCAGGTATATAGAGGGACAAGCGCTATTGGAACAACTATTTGCAACGGGGGGGTGATAGACCTGTTGCCCCCCCAAAAAATTATTGAAGGGTGCAATATACCACAAAATACACAAAATGCTGATTAAGGGGTTTGATATACCTGCTCCCACAAAATACTGATTTAGGGGTGCGATATACCTGCTTCCACAAAATATTGATTGAGGCCTGCGATATACCTGCTTCCAAAAAATACTGATTGAGGGGTGCGATATACCTGCTTCCACCAAATATTGACTAAAGGGTTCTATATACCTGCTTCCACAAAATACAGATTGAGGGGTGCGATTTACCTGCTTTCACCAAATATTGATTATGGGGTTATATATAGCTGCTTCCACAAAATACTGATTGAGGGGTGCGATATTCCTGCTTCCACAAAATACTGATTAAGGGGTTTGATATATTTGCTTTCACCAAATCCTGATTGAGGCCTGCGAGATACCTGTTTCCACAAAATACTGATTAAAGGGATTGATATACCTGCTTCCACCAAATATTTATTGAGGCTTGCGATACACCTGTTTCCACAAAATACTGATTAAGGGGTTTGATATACCAGCTTCCACCAAATACTGATTGAGGCCTGCGATACACCTGCTTCCACAAAATACTGATTAAGGGGATTGATATACCTGCTTCCACCAAATATTGATTGAGGCCTGTGGTACACCTGCTTCAACAAAATACTTTTTATGGGGTTTGATATACCTGCTTCCACCAAATACTGATTGAGCGTTGCAATATACCTGCTTTCACCAAATACTGATTGAGGCCTGCGATACACCTGTTTCCACAAAATACTGAATGAGGGGTGTGATATACCTGCTACCACAAAACACTGATTATGGGGTTTGATATACCTGCTTCCACAAAATACAGATTGAGGGGTGCAAAATACCTGCTTACACCAAATATTGATTAAGGGGTTCTATATACCTGGTTCGACAAAATACTGATTGAGGGGTGCAATATACCTGCTTCCAAAAAATACTGATTTAAGGGGTTTGATATACCTGCTTCCACAAAATACTGATTGAGGGTTGCGGTATACCTGATTCCACCAAATAGTGATTAAGTGGTTCTATATACAGTACAGACCAAAAGTTTGGACACACATTCTCATTCAAAGAGTTTTCTTTATTTTCATGACTATGAAAATTGTAGATTCACACTGAAGGCATCAAAACTATGAATTAACACATGTGGAATTATATACATAACAAACAAGTGTGAAAAAACTGAAAATATGTCATATTCTAGGTTCTTCAAAGTAGCCACCTTTTGCTTTGATTACTGCTTTGCTCACTCTTGGCATTCTCTTGATGAGCTTCAAGAGGCAGTCCCCTGAAATGGTTTTCACTTCACAGGTGTGCCCTGTCAGGTTTAATAAGTGGGATTTCTTGCCTTATAAATGTGGTTGGGACCATCAGTTGCGTTGAGGAGAAGTCAGGTGGATACACAGCTGATAGCCCTACTGAATAGACTGTTAGCTGCTTTTTTCTTGCCATAATACAAATTCTAAGTAAAGAAAAACGAGTGGCCATCATTACCTTAAGAAATGAAGGTCAGTCAGTCAGCCGAAAAATTGGGAAAACTTTGAAAGTAAGGGCTATTTGACCATGAAGGAGAGTGATGGGGTGCTGCGCCAGATGACCTGGCCTCCACAGTCACCGGACCTGAACCCAATCGAGATGGTTTGGGGTGAGCTGGACCGCAGAGTGAAGGCAAAAGGGCCAACAAGTGCTAAGCATCTTTGGGAACTCCTTCAAGACTGTTGGAAGACCATTTCAAGGGACTATCTCTTAAAGCTCATCAAGAGAATGCCAAGAGTGTGCAAAGCAGTAATCAAAGCAAAAGGTGGCTACTTTGAAGAACCTAGAATATTACATATTTTCAGTTGTTTCAAAATTGTTTGTTATGTATATAATTCCACATGTGTTAATTCATAGTTTTGATGCCTTCATAGTCATGAAAATAAAGAAAACTCTTTGAATGAGAAGGTGTGTCCAAACCTTTGGTCTGTACTGTACCTGCTTCCACAAAATACTTATTAAGGGGATTGATATACCTGCTTCCACAAAATACTGATTAAGGGGAATGATATACCCCATTCCACAAAATACTGATTGAGGGGTGCAATATACCTGCTTCTGAAAAATACTGATTAAGGGGTTTGATAGATCTGCTTCCACAAAATACAGATTGAGGGGTGCAATATACCTCCTCCCTCCAAATATTGATTAAGGGGTTCTATATAACTCTTTACACAAAATACTGATTGAGAGGTGCGATATACCTGCTTCCACCAAATATTGATTGAGGCCTGCGATACACCTGCTTCAACAAAATACTGATTAAGGGGTTTGATATACCTGCTTCCACAAAATACTGATTGAGGGTTGCAATATACCTGCTTTCGCCAAATACTTGTTGAGGCCTGCGATACACCTGTTTCCACAAAATACTGAATGAGGGGTGTGATATACCTGCTTCCACAAAACACTGATTATGGGGTTTGATATACCTGCTTCCACAAAATACAGATTGAGGGGTGCAAAATAACTGCTTACACCAAATATTGATTAAGGGGTTCTATATACCTGGTTCGACCAAATACTGATTGAGGGGTGCGATATACCTGCTTCCACAAAATACTGAATAAGGGGATTGATATACCTGCTTCCACCAAATATTGATTGAGGCCTGTGATACACCGGCTTCAACAAAATACTGATTAAGAGGCTTGATATACCAGGCTTGCGATATACCTGCTTCCACAAATACTGCTCTTCTCTAGTGACTTTGGCACAAGGTCATTTTGAAAATGACAGGCAGAGGAAGAGGCAGGCCGTTCCACAGGGGTGGTAGGGGTCGGGCAAGTGCACCAGTCTGGAGCCTAAGTGGGAAGTTAGAGAAGGTGCATGCGATTACATCAAAGGACGCACCAGAGTTGGTTGAGTGGCTTAGTCAGCCTTCCGTTTCTGCACCCTCCTCATCCTCTGTATCTGAACCCTCCACACTCTCTGCTGTGTGCACCCCCAAAGACACCACCACCACCATAGCCCCTCCAGTCCAGTCAGAGGAATTATTTTCCCATCCATTCCCAGACCTTACTGATGCGCAGCCATTCTTGGCATGAGATGAGGTAGAGGAGGTAGCAACGGATGCCACACAGTGGTCTGATGACAGTACCCAGATCAGCCAAGGAGTGTGGTCCCCGCTGTTGCTGACTACTCCGAGATCTCTAATGTCAGTGGTGGTGAAGCTGATGATGATGACGTGTCAATGGATGTCAGGTGGGTGCCCACAAAAGAGGAAGAGGAGGGGAATTCAAAGAGAGAGACAGAGCAGCAGAAAGGAAAAGGAGGAGAAGCAGGCAGAACTCGCAGTGCACAGGAGTCAAAAAACAGACTGCAAATGTATCTGGAGTGAGCCATCCACCATGCACGGTCACATCTTGCTCTCCCAGGACACCAGCACATGGCTCCTCAGTGTGGGCTTTTTTTAACATGTCAGCTGCTGACAATAGTGTTGCCATCTACAGCATGTGCTGTCAACACATAAGTCGCGGTAAGCCCAACACTCACCTAGGGACGACCGCCTTAAGAAGGCACCTGGCCTCCCATCACCAAGCCTAGTGGGAGCAACGCCGTCAGAACCCACAAAGCCACACTCCCGGCACTCTACTTCCTGCCTCTTCTCCTTCTCCTCTCTCCTCCCATTTGTCCTCCACTCCACCTTCCACCGTGCCGTCGTTGCGTTCATCTGGCAGAAGGCAGGATTCCGTGGCCCAAATGTTCGAGCGTAAAAAGTTGATGACGCCGGGTAACCCTCTTGCCCAAAGGCTGACTGCTGGCTTGTTGGAACTACTAGCCTGTCAACTACTGCCATATAAACTGGTGGACTCGGAGGCCTTTAGATATTTTTGGCCATTTTCACACTGCAATGGAATGTCCCTGGAAGTAAATATTTCTCCCAGAGCTATATGGCCTAGTTAAGCGGCAAGTGAATATATCTCTGGCACACAGTGTCGGTGCCAAGATACATCTGACCAAAGACACGTGGTCTAGCAAAAACGGCAGGGAAGGTGCATAATTTTACTGCCCACTGGGTGAACCTTCTGATGGCCGTCAAGCTTGTAACCCGTGGCACCCGTTTGGATTTGGTGTTATCGCCACGGATTGAATGCAGGCCTGCCTCTTTTTCTCCTCCTCCTACTCCATCCTCCGTCTCCTCTTCGGCTGGCTCCTCCTTTTCCACTGCTACCGCCTTTTCCGCTACACCCCCCAAGCTCCCCAGAACCTGAGACTTTGTCATGCTGTGCTGTGGCTGTTGTGCCTGGAAGCCAAGAGCCACACCGGTCCTGTACTGCTTTCAGCTCTGCGGTCACAGGCCGATCAGTGGCTAAGCCCACTCAATTTGACAGTTGGTAAACTGGTGTGCGACAACAGTGCCAATCTGCTGAGCGGGCTGAAACAGGGCAAAATGACACATGTGCCGTGCATGGCACATGTCCTGAACTTAGTCGTGCAGCAATTCGTTGCCAAATACCCCAGGGTCCAGAACATCTTGCGGCAGGCCAGGAAAATCTCTGGCCATTTTAGAAGATCTTACACGGCCAGTTCAGCGGCGACACCACCTGACCGTCAGACGTCTGATTTGTGACTGCCCGACGTGCTGGAACTCCACCTCGTATATGCTTGATGGGCTGCTCCAGCAGCAACGTTCCGTTAACGACTACTTGTACAAACTCTGCAGCAGGACAGGTTCTGGGAAGCTTGGTTTCTTTTCACAGTGCCAGTGGCTGCTCATGCACGACACATGCAGATTTCTGCGGCCATTTGATTAGATCACCAAACTGGTCAGTCGCTGCCAGGGCGCCATCAGTGACATCGTATCTTAAACCTTCTTTCCGGAGCGTGCATTGCGTTGAGTCATTGATCAAGCCGTCGAGGAACATGAGCTGGAAGATGAGAAAGTCGCAATGTTGAATGATATCCCAGGGGGGCTACTCTATTTGAGACAAGTCGGCAGGAGTCTGAAGAGGAGTCAGAGGATGGTGGCTGGGGGAGGAGGAGGAGGAGGAGCAAGAAGAGCAGGCTTTGAGGGGGACTTTAAACTTTTAGGAGATCCCTGGTGTTGTCCATGGCTTGGGGGAGGAGACAGAGGACGACATTCTCCTGGGGCGATGAGCAGAAGCCAGGGCGCTCCACCGCTTCCAATTTAGTGCAAATGGGGGCCTTTATGCTCCAGTGTTTGAGGAGGGACACCCGTATAAAAAGCATAAAGGGCGAGGACCAGTAATGGGTGGCAACGTACTTAGACCCCCGGTACAAACACAAAATGGCGGACATGTTACCAGCATCACAGAGGGCAGTCAGAATGCAGCATTTCCAGGCCTTGCTTCGAGAGATGCTGCATTCTGCTGTTGCGGTTGCTGGCAGAGGAATTTCCAATTTAAGAAAATTATCGGAAAGATGGTATAGATAGTAGACACGTAGTTAATTAAATTTAAGTAAGTAGAAAGAAAGTAACGTTCTTATTAAAACAATACCTTTATTAATATAAGAGGGTAACAGAGCAAGAAACTGCTCAGGTGATATCCTATGCTTAAAGAAAGATACTTTTTAGAAAAAACTCCCACTATGAATAGGATAACGGGGGATTTTTTTTTTTGGTATAAGATAGGAGTATCTTTCCCTAAATATCCCTGGAGACCTAAGCCCTGTGCCAAGGGATACCCCCTAATGGTGGATGTACCCTGTCCCTGTACCTATATCTATCTTCAATCCTACTTAGATGATGGATACATAAAATGTCCTATGGGATATATAGATTAGCCCAAGGAAAAAGAGAACATGATGTCTAAATGTTTATAATAAAGCCCAACGCGTTTTATCTGCGCCTGGCAGTTCATCAGGGGGTGATAAACAAGAAATATTTGTAGGGATTACAGATAAACCAATGGATAAATTAAGATAATACTTAGCTCCCATAAACGGCTTGATGAATATGATATAGATGATGAAGAAAACTCTGTCAGTGGATAATTAACTGGTTAGAGGAGCCTGCTGCACATAAATGTGGATATCTAGGTAGGTGATGTGGAATTTCCACCTACAGCGAAACAGGTGCGGGTACCAATCCTACTGCGCCTGCAAGAAGAGGGCGGTTTGAAGATGTGTTGGTCACTTCGGATATGAGATCATTCTTGTAGCCAACTCATCGACAGCCGCCCTCTGGATCCAGCCTCAGGGAACGTCTAGACCGACAGGTGTCCGACTACATCGGGTTAACAGCCGATATGGACGCTCTAAAAAGCGAGGAACTCCTGGACTACTGGGTGTGCAGGCTTGACCTGTGGCCAGAGATGGCACAATTTGGCATGGAACTCTTGGATTGCCTCTCGTCGGGTGTCCTGTCCGAAAGGACATTCAGCGTAGCAGTGGGGATTGTGACTAATAGGGACTTTCGTCTAGCTCTCGACAGTGTGGACTACCTCACATTTCTATAGATGAATGAGGCATGGATCTCTGAGAAATTCAAAACCTGTGACGACCTGGCCTACAGTAAAATTGTTATCCAGTGACCATCTAATATACCTCCAGCCACATAATCAATTGTTCTTTTCTGTCAGGTGAATGCCACGGCCATTAAAGCTTTGTTCTGTGGTCTATACTTCATTTGATGTGGAAGTGGAATGGGTTCGGCGACAGGAGGCTGGGGCATTGCTGGCAAAACTGACAATCCCTGAGCCTTTCCCTGACTGCTACCAACATGAACAAATCTTGATGGTAGAAGTGTTCATGCACATGAACCTAAGCCCTGTTGCAACTGACACAAACCCTCAGCTAGGGAGCAGGCGAAAAGACAACCGGTTCCTTGCACAAGATGACGGAACCAGCGTCTACCTAAGGCCTAGCCAGAACAAACAGAAGGGAAGGAAGGAGGACTTAACTGAAGACGAACTGGGAGCAGAAGATCCACCAAACACCAGCAGAGAACTCCAGGAGAGGCAGGTATAAATAGCATCACTAACTAACTAATGAGCAGAACCTGTGAGGGGGTGGGATCCTGCCCAAAGCCACAACAAAGCAATCTGTCAGATTCACGTGCAGCAAGTCTGACAGTTCTTCTCAGATCACTCCCAGGGCAGGGCATGACAGCTTCTAACACTAGATTTTGATGACCAATGTTATCTCATCAGAGAGATGCCCTTTCAATATGTGAACAACAGGGCAAGCTAATGACAACAAAGATTTTTTTCTTGTAGCAACATAGTATGAAATATCTGTCATTCAGTTGAATGGCTGACTATGTAAGGGCCACACAATTTGGTTTCTGGATGCAATTTTGGAAACCAAAATCAGGACTGGAACATAACAGGAGAAGATACACCTTCTTCTCTTTATTGAATTCACTCCTGTTTTGCCTTCCAAAACTGCATGCTGAAACCTGACTGTGTGGCCCTACCCTAAAACAAAGACATCTTGAGCCCACCAGAACATGAGCCAGTCTTATAGACCATCTTTTCATTCTGACTAATAGATGGGGTCCAAAGCTCACAGCCCCTCCATGACACTCATAACAGGCCCTCATGAGAAAGCAACTTTAATAACCTGTACAGAGGTTGGTAGCAACCAATGTGACCAGTCTGACTGTAAATGTATACAGCATACGTGGTTGCAACCCCTCTTATTGCATTTCATTCATAATTTACTGATCTTGTAACGGGGTTCCGAAGGTGCACTCGGTCTCCCATTAGCCGCAGACCTGCTGTTTAGCTTCAGGAGCGAGGATCTGTGTTTGACCTCGTTCCCAGGGCGGCTTTGCTAGCTGGGAGGCCCCCTGTTCCTAAGTCTGCCTTGAGCGCTGAGCTGATCACTCGGTGCTCGACTGGTTGGTCTGTCGGTCATGTGACGCTGGCCACGTCACATGACCCTCACTCCCCACTATAAATACAGGCAGCCTGCTGGCCACAGGTTGCCTGTTAATTTAGGTTCCACCTGTGATGTTGTCTTTCCTGGCGTACTTACCTCCTGCTGAATTCCTGATGATTCTCTGCCTGCTCCTTGTGTACTTTGCTGCTCTCCTGGTATTCTGACCCCAGCCTCCTCCTGACTATCCTCTGCTGACTCCTTTGGTACTTCACGACTCTCCTGGTATTTATGACCCCGGCTTCTCCTGACAATTCTCTGCTTGCTCCATTTGTACTTTGTAGCTTTCCTGATATTGACTCGGTCCGTTCACGTTCTGTTTGTCTGTCTGTCATCCCTGCACTTATTCCAAGCTAGGGATTGCCGTCCAGTTGTCCCCTGTCATTAGGACTCGCGAGGCAAGTAGGGAGGGCCAGGGGTAAGGGTGGAGCGCAGTGGTCACTTCCCTGCCCCCTGTGTGTGTGTGTGTACGCGACCGTTACAGATCTTTGATGCTTTCATTTTCCAATTGTCCAAATCAGAGTTAGGCCTCATGCACACGACCGTTGTGTGCATCCGCGGCCGTTGTTCCGTTCTCCGTTTTTTTTCGCGGACCCATTGACTTTCAATGGGTCCGTGGAAAAATCGGAAAATGCACCGTTTGGCTTCCGCGTCCGTGATCCGTTTTTCCAGTCCGTGAAAAAAATATGACCTGTCCTATTTTTTTCACGGACAACGGTTCACGGACCCATTCAAGTCAATGGGTCCGTGAAAAATCACGGATGCACACAACATAGTCATCCGTGTCCGTGATCCGTGTCCGTGATCCGTGTCCGTTTTTCCTATCATTTTCAATGCAAACTTGACTTAGTTTTTTTTTTCACTTTTCATGTTCGTGGATCCTCCAAAAATCAAGGAAGACCCACGGATGAAAAAACGGACACGGATCACGGAAAAACGGAACCCGTTTTTGCGGACCGCAAAAAAATACGGTCGTGTGCATGAGGCCTAAGATTAATAGAGCTTCTTTATGACTTCAGTTTTACTACAAACTTATTTAAACATTGATATTTAAACTTTGGGCAAACTGTTATAGATTTTATAGGATTGTGCATTGTTTTCATCTTTCATCTTGACAAACCAATGATATAATACTTGCAGGAGGCTGTTTTCCCAAGTCACTTATAAATGTATGTGTACTGCACATAAACAAATTACATTTTTTGAGAAGAACTTTAATGATGTTATAGCAAAGTCTTGAAAAACTTACATAAGGATATATGTGCTCTACAGGTTATTAGAAAGTTTGCTTGTTTATTTCTGGTGTGTAGCAGGAGGTTTAAAGGGGTTGTCCGAAATAATAAAAAATGGTCTAAAATTAAAAAGGATGCCATATTTTTATCTGTTTCTCCACCACCGTTCTCTGGTTCACTGATCCGGTTGGAGAAATAGGTAAGTATACAGGTGAAACTCGAAACATTTGAATATTGTGCAAAGTTCATTTATTTCAGTAATGCAACTTAAAAGGTGAAACTAATATATGAGATAGACTCATTACATGCAAAGTGAGATATTTCAAGCCTTTATTTGTTATAATTTGGATGATTATGGCTTACAGTTTATGAAAACCCCAAAGTCACAATCTCAGGTACCCTTTGCTCAGGGGGTATGGATTAATTAGCTGACTAGAGTGTGACACTTTGAGCCTAGAATATTGAACCTTTTCACAATATTCTAATTTTAAGTTGCATTAAAGGGAACCTGTCACCAGTTTTATGGTGTCCTAACTAAGGGCAATATAAATAAGTGACTGATTCTCTTAGCAAAATGCTGGGTCACTTTCTTTAATTGACCCAGTCAATCTCCCAAAATCTTGTATTGAAAAGCTCCAGCTCATAATGATGAGTCCTGAATATTCATGAGCTCCTGATTCTCCCCGCCTACCTGCTGCTAATTGACAGTTTTTTTCCATATGAATTAGCAGCAGGTGGGCAGGGGAGTGGCTATAGCCGTTAATTAAATAAACGCTGGACTCAATGACGTCACGCTGGACTCCAATTAACTCATTAGCATACGGCATGTGGCAAGTTTGTATATATATTATGAAGTAACCATCTGTCAAACCAGTAAGTCAATAGATCTAAAGTACTTTTTAGTAGTTAATGATTGTATATAATTAGTTAGATAATAATCAAATATCCACATGACAGGTTCCCTTTAATGCAACTCCTTTTAGGTTGCATTACTGAAATAAGTGAACTTTTGCACGATATTCTAATTTTTCGAGTTTCACCTGTAACATTCTTTTTTTATCTTAGACCATTCAAGAAATTTTTATTATCTCAGACAATCCCTTTAAGTGTGTTTTGGAGCAAACCTTTTTCATTATACCACTATAGATACTGCCTTTTAGCAATTATATCATTATTGCTAGGCATTATTATATTGTGTATGTCCATACTTGGGTTTATTGCAATCTACAGGGGAAACTCGAAAAATTTGACTATTGTGCAAAAGTTCATTTATTTCAGTAATGAAACTTAAAAGGAATTGCATTAATGCAACTTAAAATTAGAATATTGTGAAAAGGTTCAATATTCTAGTCTCAAAGTGTCACACTCTAGTCAGCTAATTAATCCATACCCCCTGAGCAAAGGGTACCTGAGATTGGGACTTTGGGGTTTTCATAAGCTGTAAGCAATAATCATCCAAATTATAAAAAAATAAAGGCTTGAAATATCTCACTTTGCATGTAATGAGTCTATCTCATATATTAGTTTCACCTTTTAAGTTGCATTACTGAAATAAATTAACTTTGCACAATATTCTAATGTTTCGAGTTTCACCTGTATATAGCAACGTTTTTCAGAAATCATTAGGTACGTGAAGTAATTCAGTTGTGTCAGTACTACTGTGGCATTTAAAGGGTTTCTCCAGGACTACAAAATATGGCTGATTTCTTCCAAACACATCACCACACCTGTCCACATGTTGTCTGTGGTATTACAGCTGAGCCTGAGCCCCATTCACTTCAATGGAGATGAGCTCCAATACCAGACACAAGCCATATACAGGTGTCATGCTGTTTTTGGAATAAACAGTCTTGTTTTTCTAATCTTGGACAACCATTTCAATCACCTATGCACAGGATAAGTGATAAATATCAGATTTCAGGGAATTTTCCCACTGACACTTTGACAGCGATCCCCAAATCGGCAGTTAATTAGTTCCTTCTCTGAGCAGTAGTGAGCATGTTGGTCCACCACACCCTTCACTTCTATAGGGCTAATGTAGATAGTGCCCCTTAAGCGTCATAAAAATGAATGGAGGTTCAACATGTTCTCTATCACTCCATTCAAAGAGGTTCTCAGGTCCTCTTTTCCCAGCAGTTGGACCCCTGCAATTTTATCTTCATCACCTATCTGGTGGATAGGTGATAAATATTTTCTGCCAAATAAATCCTTTAAACAGTATCTGCCATTGTTTTTTTTTTTCATGTACAATACACTATGCCCTCCTAGCAGCATTCAAATAAATTACATGTTCTGTCTTTAGGGCTGCAAAAAAATGTTCCTAAAATTTTATTTAGAAATGAATGAGTCTTAGATTTGGGCTCCATGTTGCCAACAAATCACTGCAAAACCTTGAAACTGCCACAAGGGAGCATGGGAGATTGAGATAGGCCATATGTTTCCCCTGCTGAGGCCACTGCAGGAGAAATGTAGTATTACGTGCAGACCATTCAGATATATAACCAATCATGTAATCCATTGATGGCTTGGATCCACCAGAGGGCTATAGGGATGTTTCCACTGCATGGAAAATAGATCTATAAAGTTCAAAGGTGGATTTTGTCTTCCTTTGGATCAACTGGGGTTGTGTAAAAGCTTAAACATGATGACCTTAGTCTTTTTCAATCCACTTATTATGTAATCATGCAAATAATATTCATGAGCAGCCATTTTGATAAGGATACACATGTTAAATATTGAGTAGTTATGGTACATACAGCAGATGTAGCTTGTCATTCTTGCACAACCTATACACGTTTAGAGTACAGTTGGATATGATACTGTCACAACGGTGACAGGTTTTAGAAGGTCTGAAAGATTATCTGCATATTAGTGATCTGACAGCCTCTTCTGGTTTTGGTTTCACTTTGTCTGTGTGTTGCTTGTATGTCTGCAATGAGCAGGACACTGGGTCATTGGGGCTGCTATGCAGTGGGTCAGATTTAGGTGTGAATAAGTTTGTGACGCCAGTTGCAGCTTGCGCAGGTACTATAGCAGGGCCCTTTAAGATTGTATGAGCACACGTACTAGGTGAGGAATGCCAGAGGGGGATATTGTCTCTGTATGGTAGATATTGTAGTGTCAACGGTGTCTCCTACCTTGGTACGGCTGGACTCCTGTATCACATGCAACAAAATGAGTGCTGTAAATAGGAGTAATGGAGGAATGATGGAATTCCACACAGAAAAGAGGGTCCAACTTGTCTTTACTTGATGTTATAAGTGGCAGCTTTAGAACCATACAATTATACAGCAATAGTCTTGGGATCCCAGCAGGTGTTGGCAATATGTGGCAGGAATTATAGCTATATATTCTGCATCTGAACATACGCCTTTAAGAATCTGGCAGGTATCTGTCTTCTGCTCTGTCTATCTTCTGCTTGGTTTGGGCCTGACTAGCTATGGAGGTACTTATCTTCTCCTTGTATTTGGAATCTGTTACTTACAGGACTGCTCGCAGGGAATGGTGGTTTCGTCCTGGAGATCTAGAAGTTCTGCAGTTGCTGCTTTCTTTGTTCATCCAGCTGAGGTAAGGAACTCAGGCTGGGAATCTTGCTTTAGGCCTCAGGTTAGGCCTGAATCCTTTGTTGGGATCCCTGTTTCTGGGAGCTCCTATTCACGCAGCCTGCCCCAACAGGGGGTGGCTGGTACACTGCCTAGAACCTTCTGTCCTCCCTCTAAGAGTGGGAACATTCCACTCCTCCTCAGATGGGGGAAGCTAGGCTGGAATGGTCTATTCCAGTCTAGGTATACTAACTTTCCTACAGACTATCTGCTACATACTGCTGCCACCTGCTGGTGTACATGGAAATTACAGCAAATATATAAAATACAGACATAAACATGGCAATGCACATTGAGATTACACCAGATATTAACACATTCACATCTTAACATAATGAAGCTGGGTGACAGAGTTTAGTGACATACTCTGGGATGTTACATGTCCACACCTCCTGTTCAGGTGTGGATCATGTGACCTTTACCTCCTCCTATTTATTCTGACACTACTCATCACTCCTTGCTCTGGATAGCTTCATTTGGTTTTTGGAAGAGCTGGAGTGTGGTTCTAGTTGAAGTCCTGTTCATCCATCATCCTCAGAAGTTAAGTGTTCCGTTTGTTGTATTTTGTATTCCCCCCCACCTTTGCTGTTTACTAAGCCTCAGTAACATTAGGGCATCCGAGGGCCACCAGGGTTTTCTAGGTTCCTGTGTATGGGCATCTCTACCTCCTTGTTGTCTTTTGGTGTTCTCCCTTACTACATCCGTGACATTATCCAGAGCCCATACCGCCATTTTTTTGTTCTGATCTGTGCAGCTATGAATGCTATGACTGCACTGGTTGAACAGCTGCAGAATCTGACTTTGGAGGTAGCAGACCTCCATGCGATGGTTTTGCAGATTCAGAGTCCACAGGCTGCTGGTTCCGGTGGTAGGCTCCAGGCCTGTGGGGTTTGAGGCAGGGAGAATGTTCTGCGGAGACCTATTGCTCTGAATTTAGGAGATGGGCTACGGATACAGAGTGGAACGATTCTGCTCTCTGTAGCCAATTCTGCCAGGGTCTCTCTGAGAGACTGCAGGAAGCATAGGCTTTTCATGAAAATCCTGAGTCATTGGAAGCAGCTATGTCCCTTGCTGTCTTGATGATAGATGCCTGAGGGAGAGATCTAGGGGTCAGATGACGTACTGTCCAATAAGGGTACTGCTTCCTTTGACACTTATGGTGGAGAGACACGGGTGGTTGTGCCTTGTGATGAGCCTATGCAGTTAGGAGGAGCTACTCCTGGAACTACTGGCAAAAGCTTGGGTCATGTGAAAGGAGTCTGCTTTTGTTGTGGCAAGAAGGGACATTTTGTGAATATTTGTCCGTACTTGCAGCATCAAGGTGTAAACAAAGAGAAAAAAAAATGTAATCCCCAAATTACTATTTGTAGTGTGGGTGGGGAACAAGAAAACCTACTTTTGTCTTTTACTGGTAGTACCCATTATCTCCTGTCTGCCGAGGTGGCGCTAGAGTCCAAAACTGTAAAAATCAAAGCATTTATCGACAGTGGGGCAGGAGTTAACTTGATTGATGGACATTTTGTACGCATTCACGGGTTGACTACTAATGCATTAGAGAATAGTATTTCTGTCTTTGCAATTGACTCAGCACCTCTTGCCCAAAAATGCCTGTCGCAGGTAGTGAATGACATTCATTTAAGAGTGGGTGATTTGCATCAGGAATCTATCTCCTGTTATGTGTTGGAGGGTCTGCCTGCTCCGTTGGTGTTAAGCAAACATAACCCTAACATCGATTGGGAAACGAGACAGATTCTCGATTGGAGTGATTTTTGCATGGACAACTGTCTTAATGCATCGTTCTCTATGGTTACCACTAAAACTGTACCCTCGTTCATTTCTGAATTTTCTGATGTGTTTTCTGAGAGTGGTAATCAGGAGTTGCCTCCGCACCGGGAGTATGACTGTGCCGTCAATCTTATTCCTGGAGCTAAATTTCCCAAATCTCGGTTGTAAAATCTTTCGGAACCCGAAAGAAAGGCTATGCAAGAGTATATCACTGAGAGTTTGGCAAAGGGACATATTATGAGGAGGTAAGTTCTAGACTTGACAGCGGCGAATCAATGGATGTCGTATATCTGGACTTCTCCAAAGCATTTGACACTGTACCACATAAAAGGTTAGTATATAAAATGAGAATGCTCGGACTGGGAGAAAACGTCTGTATGTGTGTAAGTAACTGGCTCAATGATAGAAAACAGAGGATGGTTATTAACGGTACACACTCAGATTGGGTCACTGTCACTAGTGGGGTACCTCAGGGGTCAGTATTGGGCGCTATTCTCATCAATATATTTATTAATAATCTTGTAGAAGGCTTGCATAGTAAAGTATCAATTTTCGCAGATGACACTAAACTGTGTAAAGTAATTTACACTGAAGAGGACAGTATACTACTACAGAGGGATCTGGATAGATTGGAGGCTTGGGCAGATAAGTGGCAGATGAGGTTTAACACTGACAAATGTAAAGTTATGCACATGGGAAGGAATAATGCAAGTCACCAGTTCATACTAAATGATAAAACACTTGGTAACACTGACATGGGAAAGGATCTAGGAATTTTAATAAACAGCAAACTAAGCTGCAAAAACCAATGTCAGACAGCTGCTGCCAAGGCCAATAAGATAATGGGTTGCATCAGAAGGGGCATAGATGCCTGTGATAAGAACATAGTCCTACCACTTTACAAATCGCTAGTCAGACCACACATGGAGTACTGTGTACAGTTCTGGGCTCCTGTAAAAAAGGCAGACAGAGCAGAGCTGGAGAAGGTCCAGAGGAGGGCAACTAAAGTAATAACTGGAATGGGGCAACTACAGTACCCTGAAAGATGATCAAAATTAGGGTTATTCACTTTAGAAAAAAGACTGAGGGGAGATCTAATTAATATGTATAAATATATCAGGGGTCAGTACAGAGATCTATCCCATCATCTATTTATCCCCAGGACACTGACTGTGACGAGGGGACATCCTCTGCGTCTGGAGGAAGGTTTGTACACAAA
Source organism: Bufo bufo (assembly GCF_905171765.1). Lineage (NCBI taxonomy): Eukaryota > Metazoa > Chordata > Amphibia > Anura > Bufonidae > Bufo > Bufo bufo. The sequence goes on from NC_053393.1 coordinate 212,142,252, forward strand.
CATAGAAAAGGATTCTTTACAGTAAGAGCAGTGAGACTATGGAACTCTCTGCCTGAGGAGGTGGTGATGGTGAGTACAATAAAGGAATTCAAGAGGGGCCTGGATGTATTTCTAGAGAGTAATAATATTACAGGTTATAGCTACTAGAGAGGGGTTGTTGATCCAGGGAGTTATTCTGATTGCCTGATTGGACTCGGGAAGGAATTGGATCTCTGGATCAACTGGCAGGATAACAGGCCGAACTGGATGGACAGATGTCTTTTTTCGGCCTTATGTACTATGTTACTATTAGACCATCCAAGTCCCCAGTGGCTGCTGGATTTTTTTTTTTTGTAAAGAAAAAAGATGGTACCCTGAGACTTTGTCTGGACTTCCGTGAGCTCAATCGTATTACCGTCCGTGATCCTTACCCCCTTCCTTTGATTCCGGATTTGTTTAGTCAGATTGTCGGTGCCAAGGTGTTCTCTAAATTGGATCTGAGGGGGGCATATAATCTGGTAAGGATCAAGGAGGTGGATGAGTGGAAGACCGCATTTAATACCCCTCAGGGTCATTTTGAAAATCTAGTCATGCCCTTTGGGTTAACCAATGCTACTGCGTTTTTTTTTCAACACTTTGTCAATGACATCTTTCATCATCTGGTGGGGAGGTTTGTCGTTGTATACCTTGATGACATACTAATTTATTCGCCTGATATAGAGACTCATCAGGATCATGTGAGACAGGTGTTACAGATCCTAAGAGAGAATAAGTTATATGCTAAGATGGAAAAGTGTGTATTTGCTGTACAGGAAGTGCAATTTCTGGGTTACTGTCACGGCTGAGGATGGGGAAAACCCTCAGCCGTGCGGTATCAGAAGATGGATGGTCAGAGCATGGCCAGGACAGGAATAAGGGAGAAGGTCACCTCCTACACATCCCTAATTCTGACCCTGTCTCCTAGCCATATGAGCCGACCCTGATGGTGGGAGGGCTCATACACTGGAACCTGATATTCCTGCTTGCCCTCAGGGTGGCCCTGGACTAGGAGCTGGGTAGACAGCCCGTTCCTCCTGGACACGGAGGAACAGGAGTCTAAAGTGGCCAAGCTACATAGAAAGGAGAACATGAACAGACATATGGCAGTGACAGGTAAGTGAGACTAGTACCACACTTACCTGCCACAGACACACCACCTGGAACCCAAGTGCAAGTGCTGCTGTCCACAAACAACACAAAGGACACCGCACACACAGACATCACACGGGATCCCAGGAAACCACATTCTGCAATAAACAAAGACCAAACAAACATCTACTAAACACCATACATAAAATTATGACCACAAGGGTGGCCCCCACTGGCAGATGGAATACACAGGAGGCCGCTCCAGCTAACCATGGCTGAAGTACCCCTCAGACTAGAGATAATCACTGAGGCTTTATAGGGCCAAGTAGCCACACCCACAGTCAGACACACCCAGTGCGCACACACACTAGGAAGGAAGTTAACCCTTCCAACACCAGGGAAGGGAAGACTTCAACTTAAAGGGGAAGTGCACACAACACATATAACACCCCGTGCACACCGATAAAAGGCACACCTAAAGAGAGGTTGCCAGGTGCAACCGCATGCACAACATAGCTAGCTGCCACGATACAGCTCAGGCTGCTATGCTGCCACATAAATAATGTTGCCAGCGGCAACCACAGGTGAGGCAAATACTACAGCCCTCACCTGTGATTGACAACCAGACCAAACCGCTGACAACCGCATGCGACCACAAGAGTCACGACCATAAGCATGGTCGTGACAGTTACCTGCTCTCATCCTCAGGTTTTCATATGGATCCTGAGAAGGTCCGTGCCGTGTTGGACTGGGATCGACCCGAAAATCTGAAAGCGCTTATGTGGTTTTTGGGGTTTATCAACTACCGTAAATTTATCTTGAACTATTCATCGGTGGTTAAACCTTTAACAGACATGACTAGGAAGGGTGCTGATATTTCTATCTGGTCTGATGCGGCATTACAGGCCTTTTCTGCTGTGAAAGAATGTTTTGCTTCGGCCCCTATTCTGGTGCAACCGGACGTGTCTCAGCCATTTATTGTTGAGGTTGACGCGTCTGAGGTAGGGGTAGGAGCAATATTGTCGGAGGGTCCTTCACCCAGTAAATGGCGCCCATGTGCATTTTTCTCTAAAAAACTCTCGATTGCTGAAAATAATTATGATGTGGGGAATAGGGAATTGCTGGCCATTAAGTTGGCGTTTGAGGAATGGCGGCATTGGTTGGAAGGAGCAATTCATCCTATTACGGTAATTACGGATAACAAGAATCTGTCCTACTTGGAGTCGGCTAAGCGACTGAACCCAAGGCAGGCCAGATGATCATTGTTTTTCACCAGATTTAACTTCATCATTACTTACCGCCCTGGGGTTAAGAACATCAAAGCGGATGCTTTGTCACGTAGCTTTCCTGGGAGGGGGGTGTGAGTCTAATGACCCTAGTCCCATTTTATCTGAAGGGGTAGTTATATCCGCTCTTTATACTGATCTCGAGGCCAGGGTGTTGGAGGCACAGGAGGATGCTCCGGACTCTTGTCCTCAGGGGAAGTTGTTTGTTCCCTCAGAATTACGTCAAAAGGTGTTCGAGGAACATCACTGTACGGTGCTTGCTGGGCACCCTGGGAGTAGATCGACTGTCGATCTCATCTCTCGCAGATTCTGGTGGCCGGGGTTGCGTAAGTGTATTGAGGACTGTGTCAGCCTGTGGTACCTGTGCACGTGCTAAGGTGACACATACTCGGCCCTCCGGATCTCTGCTTCCATTGCCCATCCCGTCCAGTCCTTGGACCCATTTATCCATGGATTTTATTACGGATTTACTGAATTCTTCGGGAAAGACCGTGATTCTGGTGGTTGTCGATCGTTTTAGTAAAATGGCACACTTTATTGCATTACCTAGTCTACCCAATGCTAAAACTCTTGCGCAGGTGTTTGTCGTCAACATCGTGAAACTACATGGCATTCCCTCTGATGTGGTGTCCGATAAAGGGACTCAGTTTGTTTCCAGATTCTGGAGAGCGTTCTGTACTCGTCTGGGTGTACAATTGTCCTTCTCTTCGGCTTTTCATCCTCAGTCCAACGGACAGACGGAGCGCACTAATCAGAATATGGAGACTTATTTGAGGTGTTTTGTTTCAGAGAATCAGGAAGAGTGGTCTTCATTTTTGTCGTTAGCTGAGTTTGCTATAAATAACCGTAGACAGGAATCCACTGGTAAGTCAACAGTTTGGTACATTTTCTGGTGCTCATAATTCTGGCATTCCTGAGGAGGAATGATTTTCCTCTTCTTTGTCTTCTATTTGGCAGAAAATCCAAAATAACCTGGAAAAGATGGGCAACAGGTATAAGCGTGCGGCTGACAGGAAACGTATGAGTGGTCCGGACCTGAGAGTGGGTGATTCTGTGTGGCTGTCTACAAGAAACATTAAACTTAAGGTACCTCCTTGGAAGTTGGGACCAAGATTTATTGGTCAATATAAGATCACTGCCATTGTTAACCCTGTAGCCTTCCGTCTTGAACTTCCTCAGGCATTGAAAATCCATAATGTTTTTCATAAATCGTTGTTAAAGAAATGTGTTGAACCTGTTGAGCCGTCCTCCTTGCCTCCCGCTTCTGTCATGGTGGACGGCAATTTAGAATTTCAGATCAGCAGGATTGTGGACTCCCGAGTTCTCCGGAGATCCCTCCAGTATCTCGTTCATTGGAGAGGGTACGGACCAGAGGAGAGGATGTTGGTTCCAGCGACCGATGTTAATGATAGTCACCTGGTGAGAGCATTCCACAGAGCTCATCCTGATAAGGTCGGTCCTGGGTGCCCGGAGGTCACCCGTAGAAGGGGGGGTACTGTCACACCGGTGACAGGTTTTAGAAGGTCTGAAAGATTATCTGCATATTAGTGATCTGACAGTCTCTTCTGGTTTTGGTTTCACTTTGTCTGTGTGTTGCTTGTATGTCCACACCTCCTGTTCAGGTGTGGATCATGTGACCTTTACCTCCCCCTATTTATTCTGACTCTACCCATCACTCCTTGCTCTGGATAGCTTAATTTGGTTTTTGGAAGAGCTGGAGTGTGGTTCTAGTTGAAGACCTGTTCATCCATCATCCATAGAAGTTAAGTGTTCCGTTTGTTGTATTTTGTATTCCCCCCCACCTTTGTTGTTTACTAGGCCTCAGTGAGACGCTGGTTCCTTCACCAGGGAAGGAGCAGGTAGTCTCTGCCCTGTCATTAACATTAAGGCATCCGTGGGCCACCAGGGTTTTCTAGGTTCCTGTGTATGGGCATCTCTACCATCGAGTGCCCATTCAGATTGGAGTTAGGGCCAGGAGCAGGGTTTTATAGGTGGTGACCCTTTTCCTTCCCTAGCGGTGAGGCCTAGTGTCTTTTCCCTTCCTTCTTGTTGTCTTTTGGTGTTCTCCCCTACTACATCCGTGACAGATACCTACTGGACTTCCCATTTTAAGGCCAGGAAAAGCAGTCATCACTACTATGCTTAATGCGCCCTTATCGTGTTCACCTTCTTCCATAATTTAATAATGTATACAAAGATACAACTTTTGCTAGTCCATTATAAACAGGCACAGAATTGAGAGCTGGGGGACAGGATGAAATGATCCCGAGTGTGAGAGTACATGAAAGCAGGAAGCAGATCTCACTTATATACTTGGCCAAGAGGGATCACATGGTTAGCATTCCAAAATGTATCATTGGCTAAGTGGGCCTTTCCTGGGGTTGCCAGCTCTAGGAAGTGAAGAGCAGTAGGGATTGTGACAGAATGCTAGCAGCATAGGATTGGTGAGGGTAAGTATGTTATGAGTTGTTTTTTTTTTTACACTTTGTGAACTTTAAAAAAAAATTATTTAAGGAAAATCTCTTTACGTCAACAGCTCTGGTGGTTTTATTAAAGTGAGATTGCCTTTCTTAGTTTAGCTGTTCTTGAGTGAATGGATTTTCCACGTTTTTATACTGATGACGTATCTTCATCCTATACTGATGCGCCACGGCCATATGCCCGATGAACATGACATCAGTGGCCTAGGAAGACAATTCAGTATTGACGTAATCTTGGGAAGAACTGAGCTACATTGAGTTGCATGCACTCTTGCAGACCGCTGCTGTCACTCGATTAATAAAAATCAATCAGTAGCGCTACAAAAATCTGTGTAGCCTTAGCATTGTACTGTATATTTATTGAAACACTCACATACCACTTTAATTCTCCGTGACTGTCAGACACTGAAGAGCAGATCCGGAAATGTTTTGTTGTAAACTGAAAAAGATTGGACAACCACAGAAAATCAGAACCTATAAAGTACCATTTTACCTTCTTCAAAATTACATGTGGTCATTGTTCAATGTGTCTGAGCATCAAATTATGCCTTCAGCAGCACATTGACTTGCCTTTTATGTTGGCCTTGACAGCTGTTGAAAACTGAGAAAAGAACAGTTTAGAACAGATCTTGATATATAGGGCCTGCCTTACATGTGTACAGTTGTCAATTATGTTCAATGTCTATAATACAAGATGCAATTCTACAATAAAGCATTGAAAACCCAATTATTTTCTATGACAGATACGTCAGTAAGAAGATGTATAAAAGATGCCTGAAATGCAAAGTAATGAAACCTTCTTTCTGTATTAATGAAAGGCAGACTTACTGCTATGAAGCCTGTACTGCAAATATCACATCAATGCGTGATAATGTAAGACTGTGCTCATTTATACTTTCTTTTACAAAGAAGCTTGAATCTAACTGAATATTCGGTATTAGAAGATATTGTTAATTTAGGCTACTTTATGTTAGCATTGATATTTACCTCTACATACTATGTATGAATCGGCCATTAACCCTATATGAACTAGTATGCCAATGTTAATCTTCAACTTTGATTTACAGTGGGTTTACAATATTTTTGTCACTGGTTGTTCGTCTATATGGCCACAAATATAACATCAAATATATATAAAGTGTGCACTAAAACAGCCATTTGTACCAAGTAGATTATTATTTCCCATGTCATATATTTACAGGTATATCTTTCACAAATTCTGTAAATAATCTCCAGTCAAAAACTGAAATTGGAAACATTTTAAAGAGGCTCTCCTCTGTTACCAAGATTACATACTGCCTGGTAGGGCTCGTCATGCTGATTAAAACAATACCTTTCCTTTGTCTGCACAATAAATAGCTGCAGAGAAATCTTTGTTTTCATATGCAAATACGCAATTGGAGCGCAAGGAGGCGGGGCTGAGTTATTTGAGCACTGCTTTGTAACACACTCCCCCCTCCCCTTGATTAACAGGACTAGACATTACCATACTGAGGGCAGAGCTGTGTCCTAGTATCTACATATCATATACAGTTGTGGCCAAAAGTTTTGAGAGACAAATATTAGTTTTCACAAAGTTTGCTGCTAAACTGCTTTTAGATCTTTGTTTCAGTTGTTTCTGTGATGTAGTGAAATATAATTACACGCACTTCATACGTTTCAAAGGCTTTTATCGACAATTACATGACATTTATGCAAAGAATCAGTATTTGCAGTGTTGGCCCTTCTTTTTCAGGACCTTTGCAATTCGACTGGGTATGCTCTCAATCAACTTCTGGGCCAATTCCTGACTGATAGCAACCCATTCTTTCATAATCACTTCTTGGAGTTTGTCAGAATTAGTGGGTTTTTGTTTGTCCACCCGCCTCTTGAGGATTGACCACAAGTTCTCAATGGGATTAAGATCTGGGGAGTTTCCAGGCCATGGACCCAAAATGTCAACGTTTTGGTCCCCGAGCCACTTAGTTATCACTTTTGCCTTATGGCACGGTGCTCCATCGTGCTGGAAAATGCATTGTTCTTCACCAAACTGTTGTTGTATGTTGGAAGAAGTTGCTGTTGGAGGGTGTTTTGGTACCATTCTTTATTCATGGCTGTGTTTTTGGGCAAAATTGTGAGTGAGCCCACTCCCTTGGATGAGAAGCAACCCCACACATGAATGGTCTCAGGATGCTTTACTGTTGGCATGACACAGGACTGATGGTAGCGCTCACCTTTTCTTCTCCGGAAAAGCCTTTTTCCAGATGCCCCAAACAATCGGAAAAAGGCTTCATCGGAGAATATGACTTTGCCCCAGTCCTCAGCAGTCCATTCACCATACTTTCTGCAGAAGATCAATCTGTCCCTGATGTTTTTTTTGGAGAGAAGTGGCTTCTTTGCTGCCTTTCTTGACACCAGGCCATCTTCCAAAAGTCTTTGCCTCACTGTGCGTGCAGATGTGCTCACACCTGCCTGCTGCCATTCCTGAGCAAGCTCTGCACTGGTGGCACTCTGATCCCGCAGCTGAATCCTCTTTAGGAGACGATCCTGGCGCTTGCTGGACTTTCTTGGACACCCTGAAGCCTTCTTAACAAGAATTGAACCTCTTTCCTTGAAGTTCTTGATGATCCTATAAATTGTTGATTGAGGTGCAATCTTAGTAGCCACAATATCCTTGCCTGTGAAGCCATTTTTATACAACACAATGATGGCTGCATGCGTTTCTTTGCAGGTCACCATGGTTAACAATGGAAGAACAATGATTTCAAGCATCACCCTCCTTTTAACATGTCAAGTCTGCCATTTTAACCCAATCAGCCTGACATAATTATCTCCAGCCTTGTGCTCGTCAACATTCCCACCTGAGTTAACAAGACGATTACTGAAATGATCTCAGCAGGTCCTTTTAATGACAGCAATGAAATGCAGTGGAAAGGTTTTTTTGGGATTAAGTTAATTTTCATGGCAAAGAAGGACTATGCAATTCATCTGATCACTCTTCATAACATTCTGGAGTATATGCAAATTGCTATTATAAAAACTTAAGCAGGAACTTTTCCAATTTCCAATATTTATGTAATTCTCAAAACTTTTGGCCACGACTGTACACTATGTACCATAGCTTCACCACACTGAGATCTGCCTAGGCACAATGTATGATTATAAAAACACCAGTAATATGTGATAGCTTGTAAGAACGCAAAAAACATATGTATCCATGTGGTAATGCTATAGCTTAGTGGTATAGTGATCTACCATGCATACAAAGATCTTAGGTTCAAGTCCCAGGAGAGTTTTAAGTTTTCTTTCTGCAGCGTCCCACTCAGGACACCTGGGAACTGCAAAATAGCTTAAAACTGCATTATCCTACTGCATGCCATTTTGTAATGCAACACCTGTTGTATCCCTGTTCATAGGCTGGTCTGGTGTAATTTATACATCCCACCACTAGATGGGGATAGCACTTAGGTCATATAAATACCTAGGTCAGGCCTAGTGAGACAGATTAGTGGGATGGTTCTAGAGTCTGGAAGATTAGGTTAGAGAGTAGCAGAGTCAATGGTTACTCTGAGGCTACACACCACACATTAGTGGGTGAAGCCAAATGCAGAAATTAGGGTAAAGCCAAGGTATGAGGCGCAGGAGAGCGCTTTCCTTCTGTGACCTTCTTAGATCCCAGAACCTACAACCAGAGGATAGCGTTTTCGTCCCTGAAGAAAGTTAACCAAGCTAAAGAGAGACATCGGTGATAACAGCCATTACTAAAGGCTTAATGGGCACCTTTGCGCATGGTGGAGGACAATCTAGCTACAGGCAGCCTCACCATACTTTGAAGACTACAGATTAGCTACCTGTTCAAGGCCTTGGAAGTCACAGCAATGAGAAGGAGTAAGCATACCAAATAAGTATTACAGGCAACCTCACCAAATAACTCTGGTTCACTAGGGACCTGAAGCAAAGTCACCTACCAAAAGTATTGATACAGAACCTTCAAGCTAAGCTAAACCCAGCCAAACCTATTAACAGTGGATCAACAGGATTCCTTTAAACTGCAAAAGACTGTATTCTGTCTGATGTATATGCTGCAACTGGAACCAACATCAGTAAAAGTTGTGAGTTGTATCCTACCACTGCCTACTTCATTCTTACCATTGGTTGTACCACCATTGACGGTACTGACATCACGACAAATACCATCGAGGGACTCAGCCGCAACAAGCACCCTAAGCACCCCTGACACCAAAGGCACCTCAACCTCCATTTTGGCTGATGCTTCCCTACCACAGAGCGTGCCCCGGAGGATTTCGTGCTGTCTTCCTCAACACTGTGCTGCCAGCCCAGGGAGGCTTTCTGCTAACCATGAGTAAACTGATGAACTGTGTTGTTATTTGGCCCCTCATCGGCCCACCGTGCACCTCACGTGTTGCCCCTGCAGTTCTGGCTGTCTGCATATCTTTTCTTGGCGTCACGAACAGGATATAAACCCTTGCGCCATATTTGAGAGACTGTCGCATGTGAATAAGCCCCTTTACTTGATTGAGAGACTTTTACTTATTGCGCACTGTATTGGGAAACAGAACTGTTTAAACTGATCGAAAATTGCAAGGAAGTGCTATACTAGTCGACAGCATAAAAATCACAGTGCTAAAAGTGAGAAAAGCAGACATTTGTGTGTTACTAAAATAACTTGCTGTCATTGAATAGACTGTTTCTATGTATTTAAGATGGCCGCCGGAGTTCTTGTTTAAAAAAAAATAATACTGCACCATCACTGTGGACAAGTTAGTGACACCCCCTGAAGAGTGGGAAAATCTTGTACACGAAACTGCAGCTCTGGAGTCATATGCGTAGGGGTCCATGTTGGAGCGGCGACAGGGTCCCGTCCGGATTCAATCTCTGGTGCAGAGCTCTCTTGTTTTTCTGCCATGCTGCTTCAGCAATACACTCCTCTTTTGTGCCACCCATTTATGCAAAATTGTCTGGTTAAGCCCATCCTACTGTCACGGAACCATGAACCAGACGTACAACAAGAGATAAGTGAAAATAAGAAGGCTTTATTGAAAATAAAGCTGTAAAGCAAAAGTCCAAACGAATGGTGAAACCGAAGCAGAGTCTTTGAGAGGCCAGAGATCAGGAACCAGAAGGGTAGTCAGACGAAGCCAGGATCAGGAACCAGCAGGGTAGTCAGACGAAGCCAGGATCAGGAACCAGCAGGGTAGTCAGACGAAGCCAGGATCAGGAACCAGAAGCAGCAGCAGTCTTAGAAGCATGTGAACACAGGAGGACCAAGCAAGGAACTGAAGCCACAGACCTCCTATATATATGAGCTAGGCATCCAGCTCCTCCCAGTGGGAAGGAGGAGCCGCAGGGTGGAAGGCTACAAGAAACCCAGAAACCAAGATGGCCGCCAGCACATGTCAAACGAAGGAGAACAGCAAGAAGGTAAGACCATGACAGTACCTCCCCCTCAAGGGCCCCTCCTCCGCGGAGCAAAAAACGGTTTCTGAGGGAAGCGTGCGTGGAAGGCTCGGAGCAAGGCAGGAGCATGGACATCTGCGGAGGAAACCCAGGAACGCTCCTCTGGACCATAACCACGCCAATGGACCAAAAACTGCACCCGACCGCGGACCAGGCGTGAGTCCAGGATATTGCTCACCTCATACTCCTCATGATTGCCCACTCGGACCGGACGAGGCCGAGGAACCGAGGAAGTGAAACGATTACACACCAGTGGCTTCAACAGGGAGACATGAAACACGTTAGAGATCCGCATGCCAGGAGGAAGCGCAAGGGCATAGGCTACCGGGTTTACCCTGCGAAGCACTCGGAAGGGACCAACAAAGCGAGGCGCCAGCTTGGGAGTGGGCACTCGAAGGTTGAGGTTGCGGGTGGACAACCATACACGGTCTCCGACCTGGTAGGAAGGAGCAGGCGCTCGTCTGCGATCAGCCTGGAGTCTCTGGCGCTGCGCAGAGGCCTCAAGGGACTTCTGGATCTGTACCCAAGAAGCACGTAGGACGGAAAGGTGATCCTCCACAGCCGGAATATCCTGGGGAGAGAATACCTCCGGTAACACGGCAGGTTGGAACCCATAATTGGCCATGAAGGGAGACGTCCCAGAGGAAGAGTTCACCGCCGTGTTCCTGGCAAACTCAGCCCAAGGCAGAAGGTCAACCCAATTGTCTTGGTGATCGGAGACATAGCAACGAAGGAATTGCTCCAAGGCCTGATTGGATCGTTCTGCGGCCCCATTGGACTGAGGGTGGTAGGCCGAGGAGAAGGAGAGATGAATCCCCAACTGGGAGCAAAAGGCGCGCCAGAACCTGGACACAAACTGACTCCCCCGATCCGACACAATCTCCTTGGGCAAACCGTGCAACCGGAAGACCTCCCTGGCAAAAATCGTGGCCAACTCTTGTGCAGAGGGTAACTTCTTGAGAGGAACACAGTGGCACATTTTGGAAAACCGATCCACAATCATGAGAATGACCGTATGGCCTCGGGATGCAGGGAGGTCCACAATGAAATCCATACCCAGGTGTGACCATGGGCACTCCCCGGTGGCTATGGGTTGCAGAAGGCCCAACGGAAGGTGCCGAGGGGACTTACTCTGGGCACAAACGGAGCATGCCGCTACATATGCGGCGATGTCGGAACGTAGGGAAGGCCACCAGAACAGACGTGAAACAGCCCAGGACAGCTGATTCTTTCCAGGATGCCCCGCGGTCTTGGAGTTATGGTAGGTTCGCAACAACCGAGTGCGCAACTCCTCAGGCACAAAACATCTGCCGTTGGGTCTCCCAGAGGGAGCACCAGATTGAGCCGCCAAAATCTGCTCACCCAGGGGAGAGGTCAGGCTGGTGCGAATGGCGGCCAGGATCTGATTCGGAGGTATGACCGAAGTCGGAATCGACTCCTCCCTGGACAGCTCGGCGTACTGCCGTGATAGGGCATCCGCCCTGATGTTCTTGGAACCGGGTAGGTAGGAGACCACGTAATTAAAACGTGACAAGAACAGAGCCCATCTGGCCTGACATGGTGTCAATCTCTTGGCCTCAGAAAGGTAGGTCAGATTCTTATGGTCCGTCAGGATGAGAACCGGAACCACCGAACCCTCGAGCAAGTGCCTCCATTCTTTAAGGGCCTGCACGATGGCCAATAACTCCCTGTCACCAATCTGATAGTTGCACTCCGCGGAAGACAGTTTTCCGGGAGTAAAACCCACAAGGAAGCAGAGGACCCTCTGGTGTTCTACGCTGAGACAGAAGGGCGCCTACTCCCGTCTCAGACACGTCCACCTCGAGGACAAAGGGCAACCCAGGGTTGGGATGCGACAGAATCGGAGCCGACACAAAAGCGGACTTTAGGGCCTCAAAAGCTCGGATGGCCTCGAGCGGCCAGACCTGGGAATTACTGCCCTTCCTGGTCAGATCCGTGAGAGGCTTGGCCAGCATGGAAAAGTCCCTGATGAACTTCCGATAATAATTGGCGAAGCCCAAAAAGCGCTGCAGGGAACGAAGACCACTGGGCTGGGGCCACTGTAAGACAGCCGAAACCTTCTCAGGATCCATGGAGAACCCCTCAGCGGAAATGATGTAACCTAAGAAGGTTACCTGGGATCGGTGAAATTCGCATTTCTCAAGCTTACCGAACAGCTTGTTCTCTCGTAACCGTTGCAACACTCGTCTGACATCCAGAATGTGGGCCTCCATGGATTCAGAATATACCAAGATGTCATCCAAATAGACCACCACACACTGCTGCAACAGGTCACGGAAAACATCGTTGATGAATTCCTGAAAGACTGCGGGCGCATTGCACAACCCAAAGGGCATAGCCAAGGATTCATAATGACCGGTCCTGGTGTTAAACGCGGTCTTCCACTCATCGCCCGCCTTGATCCTTACCAGGTTATATGCCGCCCTCAGGTCGAGTTTGGTAAAGACCGTGGCCCCTTTAAGGCGATCGAACAGCTCGGAAATCAAGGGTATCGTGTAAGCGTTCTTGATCGTGATGCGATTGAGACCCCTGTAATCGATGCAAGGCCTCAACTCACCGCCCTTCTTTTTCACAAAGAAAAATCCAGCCCCTGCCGGGGACGAGGATTTGCGAATGTGTCCGCGTGAAAGCGCCTCCCTCACGTACTCCTCCATGGCCTCATTCTCCGCTACCGACAGTGGATAGACTTTGCCATGAGGAGGAACGGCACCAGGTTGTAACTCTATGGCACAATCGTATGGGCGGTGCGGAGGTAGGGCAACCGCGCGCACCTTATCGAATACATCCCGGTACTCCTCGTATTCAGGAGGCAACAGAGAGTCCGAGGAAGTACACAGCAACTTGACAGACCCATGGATGCAACTAGCCCCACACTGCGGTGACCACGAGAGGATCTCGGCCGATCTCCAATCGAAAGTCGGATTATGCTTCTGGAGCCAGGGGTACCCCAAGACCACCGAGTAGTGTGGAGACGAAATAACCTGGAGGCAGACCGACTCTCTGTGAACGGCACCAATGGCTATCCCCACTGGAAGGGTCTCATGAGTCACGTGTGACGACAGAAGGGGTCTGCCGTCTATCGCCTCAAGAGCCAGTGGGGAACCTCGAGCCTGCAGAGGAATGGAATTGGCGGCAGCAAACACGCTATCAATGAACAAACCACCAGCACCAGAGTCCACCAACGCCTGGGTCGTCACCGAGCCCCCGACCCAGGAGAGGACAACAGTGATCAGTGGTTTGTCAACACGGGAAACCGGGAACGAGGAGACTCCACCCAAGATCTGCCCCCGACAGGATCTCAGGTACGAGCGTTTCCCGGACGGTTCGGACATGCCAACCGAAAATGCCCACCGAGACCACAGTACATGCATCGACCCTCGCGTCTCCGGAGTACCCTCTCCCCCTCGGACAGGCGAGCAAACCCCAGCTGCATGGGTTCACCCCCAGACAAGTCATCCCCAGGAGGCGTGGGAGGAGAGGGAGGCAAGGGTGGGACAGCAAACGTAGGCGCCAATCTGTTAGAAGACCTCCGCAGGCTCTCCTTAAAGGAAGGTCTCTCCCTGAGTCTGGTGTCAATCAAAATCAGGAAAGAAATAAGAGACTCGAGCTCCACTGGTAGGTCCTTAGCTGCAACCTCATCCTTCAAGGCATCCGAGAGACCATGAGAGAAAGCAGCGACCAGACCCTCATTATTCCAGCCCACCTCTGCTGCCAGGGTACGAAACTCAATGGCGTATTCAGCTACGGATCGTGAACCCTGTCTGATGGACATAAGGAGCTTCGCGGCAGAGGCAGCACGAGCCGGCACATCGAATACCTTCCGAAGAGAAGCAACAAAACCGGAAAACTCGGCAACCACCGGATTGTTGTTCTCCCATAAAGGGCTGGCCCAGGCCAAGGCCTTGTCCGAGAGCAGCGAGATCAAGAAGCCCACCTTTGATCTCTCAGTAGGAAAGGCATGTGGCAGCAACTCGAAATAAATGCCCACCTGGTTAAGGAAACCTCGGCACTGAGTTGGCTCTCCCCCAAAGCGCTGTGGAAGAGGGGCAGAATCGGTCATACCCCGAAACACCGCAGGCGCAACAACAGGTGTCGGGGTAGACTCTGGCGCAACAACCGGAGCGGCAGTAGGAGCGACAACCGACCCATCGGCAACGGGAGCGAAATGAGCCGTGCGTTCAAGCAGGGTTTGCAACGCCACAGCGAACCGACCCAACAGGTGATCCTGCTGATCAAGTCTGGCAACCAGCATGGGTAGCGAGGATGGCCCTGTACCGTCAGAACTCATGGCTTGGTCCTAATGTCACGGAACCATGAACCAGACGTACAACAAGAGATAAGTGAAAATAAGAAGGCTTTATTGAAAATAAAGCTGTAAAGCAAAAGTCCAAACGAATGGTCAAACCGAAGCAGAGTCTTTGAGAGGCCAGAGATCAGGAACCAGAAGGGTAGTCAGACGAAGCCAGGATCAGGAACCAGCAGGGTAGTCAGACGAAGCCAGGATCAGGAACCAGCAGGGTAGTCAGACGAAGCCAGGATCAGGAACCAGAAGCAGCAGCAGTCTTAGAAGCATGTGAACACAGGAGGACCAAGCAAGGAACTGAAGCCACAGACCTCCTATATATATGAGCTAGGCATCCAGCTCCTCCCAGTGGGAAGGAGGAGCCGCAGGGTGGAAGGCTACAAGAAACCCAGAAACCAAGATGGCCGCCAGCACATGTCAAACGAAGGAGAACAGCAAGCAGGTAAGACCATGACACCTACCTTTATTGTGTTGACTCTGAGAGGCCGAACCCTGTATGCAAACGCAGCGCCGCCTCCTCTGCCCTATGAAAAGTTCTGCCGCAGAACAGAATGGGTGGAACCATGTGTGGAATATCGATGTGCCCACCTATTAGATGTTGTGACAAAGACTTAGCCACCTATGAATATCTTAATGCACAAAAGACTGCTCCATTATTGTGTGTCACCACACCACCAAACCCTAGTGGGATACTGACCATTGTTGCTCCGGACGCCCGATTCCCTGAGACCGCCCCTTGTACGGTGGCTAGTGGTTGTGTCGCCCCTGTCACTCACAGACCTGGGAGGCGGGCCTAGCACTCAGGAAGAGCGTGACGTGCGTGCGCACGGTAAAAAAAGAGAGACGCTGATTGTTGTATGGAGAGAGGAGTGTATTGCCGAAGCAGCATGGCAGAAAAACAAGAGAGCTCTGCACCAGAGATTGAATCCGGACGGGACCATGTCGCCGCTCCAACATGGACCCCTACGCATATGACTCCAGAGCTGCAGTTTCGTGTACAAGGCTTGTGGGACCGCCACTAGAGGGAACATAGTGTGGATCGCAACACTGAGTGACTCAGCCGCAACAAGCACCCTAAGCACCCCTGACACCAAGGGCACCTCAACCTCCATCTTGGCTGATGCTTCCCTACCACAGAGCGTGCCCCGGAGGATTTCGTGCTGTCTTCCTCAACACTGTGCTGCCGGCCCAGGGAGGCTTTCTGCTAACCGTGAGTTAACTGATGAACTGTGTTGTTATTTGGCCCCTCATCGGCCCACCGTGCACCTCACGTGTTGCCCCTGCGGTTCTGGCTGGCTGCATTTCTGTTATATTTTTTTCTCTCTCTTATTTAAAACCATAATAAATATCTGAAGAAGATAATGTTGAAGTCTCTACCAAGATTAAAACCTGGGAACTTTATATGCAAAACCAATCACTTAAAGAGGACCTTTCATGGGTTTATGTGTTAGAAAATATTATGCTTACCAGATAGGGCAGACCCTACAGATGCAAGCTTTTTTATTTATAAAATACTCCTCTATTCCGGTGCTGTGTCCCCCTCAGCCCGGGAGAAGGTGAGCTGTTTTTAATCCCTTGATGTGATGCTCTCCACTGAGATTAACATATCAGGCGCCAAAAAAAGTGGGGGACATAGAGGGGTATTTTAGAAAAAAAAAAGGTCTCGCATCTGTATTGGATACCCTATCTGGTAAGCATACCAGTTTCTAACACATAAACCCATAAAAGGTCCTCTTTAACCACCAAACTATAACATTACCACACAGAGATATCTGTTTTTCCCATGCTTATAAGCTAACACACATTAATGGTGTCTTTATAATCCTACATTGTGGCCTATAAATAAAGCAGTAATATGTATATTAGCTTTCTGTGCAGATCTTAGGCTACTTTCACACTAGCGTTTTAGTTTTCCGGTATTTAGATCCGTCATAGGGGCTTAATACCGGAAAAAAACACTTGAGTTTTGTCCCCATTCATTGTCAATGGGGACAATACTTAACTGAACAGAACGTAATGCTCCAAAATGCATTCTGTTCCGTTTAGTTGTGTTCCCATACTGGAGAGCAAACTGTAACATGTTGTTACAATGCAAGTCAATGGGGACGAATCCGTTTTCTCTGAAGCAATCTGCCACAATAGAAAACTAATCTGTCCTCTATTGACTTTCAATGGAGTTCATGACGGATCCGTCTTGGCAATGTTAAAGATAATACAACCGGATTCGTTCATAACGAATCCGGATGGTTGTATTATCAGTAACAGAAGCGTTTTTGCTGAACTCTGCCGGATCCAGCAAAAACGCTGGTGTGAAAGTAGCCTTAGTGTGGTGAAGCTATAGTACATAGGGTATATGATATTTACATGCCAGCACACAGCTCTTGGACACAGCTCTGCCCTCAGCCTGATATCTAGGTGGCTTAGGCAATGTGTAAGAGGAGCATGGGACTTCACTGTCTTGTGTGCCATGGGGAGGTGGGGGGGTTTCACTGCTGCGGGACCCAACATAGAACCGGGAATGGGAGTGGAAAAACTTGACCATCCACCGTTATTTTGTAAATGCCACGTATTTTGACATGGAATGTCCGCGGATTGGCGGACAAGTTTAAACGGAGGGTGGTCTACGATATTATCTCTAGACATCTACCTGCCATCGTGGGGCTGCTCGAGACCCATCTCACTGCCGAAAAATTGCATTATATGCGAAAACCTTGGACGCAGTACGAGTATCACTCCCACCATTCAGCCTATTCGCGAGGAGTAAGCGTCTATATACATAGGAATGTGGATTACGACCCATATGATCAATGGATCGATAAGGAGGGACGATTTGTCTTTTTATATGGCCGATGGATGGAACTGATATGCGTACTTGCATTTGTATATATTCCATCTCCCTTCTCCTCAGAAGTGTTGAGGAAATTAGCAGAGTATGTCTGTAAGAGGGATCAGTGTCCCATATTGGTGCTGGGGGATTTTAATTCCGTCATGGATAATAAGGATAGGGTATCTCTGTTAAGTGGAGGGGGGACTATAAATGATCAGTCCACGACCCTTAGCAGGATCTGCCAAGAGATGGGCCTTATAGACGTGTGGCAGTTTCAGCAGAAAATTGCCTTCTCCTGTTTCAGCAGATCTTGCAGGGTTATGTCTAGGATAGATTTAGCTCTGGCGAGTCCAGACTTTCTAGAACGGATACAAAATATGAAGTATGAACCACATGGAATATCCGACCATACCCCAATGTTGCTCTCGACGGCCGATTCACTGTCTATAGAGGGGAGAAAATCCTTCAGATTAAATCCACACTGGATCCATGTGGTCGGTGACCAAGAAAGAATCGGGAAGGATATCTCAGAATTTTGGGCATTAAATTATGGATCCACACATATTCATTATGTGTGGGATTCCCTGAAGGCTGTGATCAGAGGGGTATATAGTATGAGGATTAGGAAGAAAAGGGCGGAATATGCTAGTATTGAAATGGAATTGGCAGAAAGGGTAAGGGCCCTGGAGGTAGAATTGGCCGGACAGAAGGGGGAAAATACAAGAGGAAATATCAGTCCTTTCTCTATGAAAAAGCGCAGCATAGGTCCTTTTTTGCTGGACAGCAAGACTTTTTTGAATAAGGCAAGACAGGCAAAATGCTGGCTTCTGTAATTGCTAACCAACGGACCCAAACTCCCATAAGGCAAATTAAGCTGTCCACCGATGTTCTAACTAACGATTGTTTTAAAATTAAAGCTGCCTTTATAGAACACTTTACTAAGGTATATCAGTCGGACCTCGGGGTGGATGACGGAGCTCGGGCCCTTTTCTTTGATAGCGTGGAACTCTCTTGCCTTTCTGATCAGGATTGCTCCAAATTAAACTTACCAATTACCCTTGAGGAGGTGGAGACGGCCGTCGATAGCATAAAAAGTAATACGGCTCCAGGCAGGGATGGCCTGCCCTTTGAATTTTATAGAGTGTATCGCAAAACGGTGTTGCCCCTCCTTCAAATGTTCAATGAGTCATGGAGGAGTGGTTCACTCCCCCCTTCCTTGAGGGAGGCCTCCATCTCCTTGATCTTGAAGAAGGACAAAGATAAGACTGAAGTTGGGGCATATCGCCCAATTTCATTACTCAATACCGATTACAAGAAACTAGCTAAATTGCTCGCAAATAGGTTGCCTGATTCAGACTGGATTTATCCCCAAACGCGATATACAATCTAATATCCGTAGAGCCTTTCTAAATATATATGTCGGGGAAGGGGAGGACCGCTCCATCCTGTCTTTGGATGCCGAGAAGGCTTTCGACAGGGTGGAGTGGCCCTTCCTGTGGGGAACCTTGGACAGAATTAATCTGGGGGAACACTTTATTAAATGGATACAACTACTTTATTGTGACTCCAACGCCAGGGTTAAGATAAATGGGACTGACTCTGAACAGATCCCTTTGCAGCGAGGCACCCTCTCACCTTTGATATTTGCCTTGGCTTTGGAACCCCTTGCATGTAAAATCCGACAATCCAATGAGATCATTGGCTTTGGAGGGAGTAGAGAGGCGGACAAGATTAGTCTATACGCGGATGATATTTTAGTATTTCTGAAGCAAGGGTGGAAAGCAGTTACACCGGTCATAAATATCTTGAAAGATTATGGTTTATTATCAGGGTATAAAGTAAACTGGGATAAGTCCGAACTTCTTCTCCTTGTCCGAGCACCCCCGGATGGCCCCTTAGGTATCAGGACACTTGGATTAACCGACTCTATTCGATATCTGGGTATTAGAATTAGTGCGGATCTGTCTAGATACAATCTTCTAAATATTATCCCTATGATTAATAAGGTCAGAGAGAATATCCGGACTTGGCAGAAGCTGCCCCTGTCACAGGTGGAAAGAATTGCACTGATAAGGATGGTGGTCCTCCCTATTGCGCTCTTCCCCCTGACAGCGTGTCCGATATGGATCGATGATTCATTTTTTGGGCTGCTGGATAAACTGCTGAATGAGTTGATCTGGGGGAGGGGTAGGGTTAGGATCAAGCAAAAATATCTTTGTCTCTCTGAGCGAGATGGTGGTCTGTCCCTTCCTATCCTTCAAGGATACTATATTGCAGCCCAGATAAAGTGGTGTGTGGGTGGGGGGGCGGACCATCAGTCCGCTTTACTATTAGGTATCCTGGCAAGAGACTTTCAGGGGCCATGTGGGGATATTTTTTCTATTTTGGAGACTGGTCATCCGGGCAAAGGAAAAAAACAATGTTTAATCAGTGATACACTAAATAGGGTTTGGAATAAGATTAAGAATATACTGGGTGTAAAAACCCCACTCACTTTACTCCACTTTGGCACAATTATAATTTAGCAGAATTTATGTTAATTGTAGATCACAAATTTTGGTATTAACCGCTTAACTCATATAACATCACATGGTAATATTATCCCCTTGGACGTATTGGTAAAGGGTACACCAGTAACCTTTCTGGATAGATATAGATACGCACAAATTAGTCACGCATATAGGAACACTGAGGATAAAAGCCTTTTAACCGTTAGGGCAAACTTCTTTTTGGATTATTGTTTTAGATTTAAGGATACACAACTCACACTCTCTCAAATATATCATAGACTCCGGGACTGTTTAGGGGAAATAACAACATTCAAAAGCGAGGGCGGCTGGGAAGCTGAACTGGGCGATGGGAGCATCTTGGAATGGGATATAATATATCAAAATATAAAAAAAGTATTGATTTGTCAGAAATATAGACTTACTCAGTTCAAGATTGTACATCGCCTATACTACTCCCCCGCCTTCCTCGCCAAAATATATAAGGAAAAAAGGGACCTGTGCTGGAAATGCTCAGCAGAAAATGCTGACCTAGGTCACTTATTCTGGAACTGTTCAGAAGTGAGATGTTTTTGGACCAATATCTATGAGGAACTATTTAGAAGATTAAATTGAACTGATGTTTTATGCAGGCAATATTGTGCAACTTCTCTCCCTCTGATTTGACGCCCTACCAGATACGAGTATGTCTGGAGGTCTTCGTGGTAGCGAAGGCCCTGATTGTTAAATATTGGGGTACAAAAAATAGCCCTAGCTTTATTGAATGGAGGGCTCGGATTGACAATATTGTTGCCTATAGAAGGATGGCAGGGAAATTAGAGCGACGCTAGAGAGGGTAGGTTTCTCGCTCCAAAAAGCCCGGCCATAGGTGACTCCGGAAACGGAAACCGCAGGAGAAATTAAGATATGGGTGGATCTCGCAGCAGTGGAATAAGGAGGGGGGGAGTAAATAGGATCAATTATGTTAAGTTGTCTATCACTACCTTTGTATAGTTGAATGCCACGTTATTAAATGTTATATATTTGGTTCAGAAAATAATAAAGGAATTTATAAAAATAAAATAAAAAAATGCCTACAAGATATCCCACCTACAGTATGTGTTGATTTGCTGGGTAGCTCCAGCAACTTGTACAGGATGCCCTGGTGCCTCCCAGGGTATCTGCAGCAGCTAAGCCATTACCCATTTCCAGAATACACCAGACCAAGCACATGTGTGTTGCTTTTTATATTGTACCCTTATTCTTTCCCTTCTGAAGACAATACAAAAAGTAAATATACGCAATACACCTGTATATTTCAGTCTTTTGTGTCTGCATTTCATTGGAAGTTCAATACTGTATGTCAATTTAGCCACAATTATTATTTGTACTGTAAAAAAACATTTCCCAAACTCTGGTTCGATTGCAAGGTACCACTTGGAACTGAACCCGAGTTCGGGAAATTATTTTTTACTGTACAAATTAACTTATGAAATTATTGCGCAGCAATAACTTCAGCTCATAGGAGCCAATACATTCTAATACTGTATAGAGCTCCTGCGCCGTACAGTATTAGAACAAAGTTTTATGCAAATAGACTTCAGATTTTTTATCTGAAGTCGATTCGCTCATTCCTATTCCCTTTTAATAGAAATTTACATTGTATCATAAAAGGGAGAGCAGGGCATCCAAAATGGATTTTAAAATGTTTTAACAGATCCTGTAGCTCATGATAACCCAGAGCAAACCATTAAAAGGCATGCATTACTGCAGCCAGGCTCTCCTCTGTATGTATACAAGAGATGGGAAGTTGATAACCCTGCTGGGAGTGAAAGCAATCAGCATTTTACATGCATGCCTATTAATCATGGACCAATTTCTTTGCACGGCAAGCTGAAAGAATTCTTAGGAGATAGGACATATTGTATTTTGTCACTGTTATGTCACTGCACCTAAATCTTGAGAAGTGTAAATAGTTGTAAACTTGTAAACCAAATGGTTTGACGTATGACTTGTCAGGAAGAGTCAAACATTTTATAAAGTGCTAAAATGGTGTACTGTAGTTTGGATTGTAAATTCAAGTCGAGAAAGAACACATTTTCAGTTAACTATTACATTGGAAGTTACTTATTTGCTCCTCTTATAATCCACAAAAAATTAGTAATATTCAATTCCTTTTAAAATAATTAAAATTCTATTGAATATTATTAGAATACAATTCAATTCATTATAACTATAGGGAATCTATAAAGTAGTGCCATAATACAATCACTATTCATAACTACATAGTGCCGATAAGGATGCCGAAGACCTATAATTATTTACATTTATTTCATGTAGAAACAGTAATGTAGTACATCCACTCAATATGCTGGGTAGGTTATACATATGTTGGACCATTACAAGCCACCTCCAGACCATACCCAGAATTATTGCAAACTTCACCTCATTAAAACATGATTCCTATAAATGTGGTAAACTATAATATCCTATGACAAAACTCTTTCTGTCAGTAACATACCAAGGTGCAGGTGTAAAATGGCAAACTTCCCCTCAACACTCGTTTTGCGGTATTGCTTCTTCAGGAGGAGAGGCTTTAGAGGCGGCCGGGATACTGTTTTAAAGCAACTCAAGCCAATCCAGTGCTAGATACCACTACACATGTTCTTTTCGTCATCAAAGCCATATTAACTGCGCATGGCCAATCCCTGCCTGCCACGTATAAACTACTTCCGTCCTTTCCCCGAGTCCGACTCGAGAGACTGCAACATCACGTCAAGGAATGGCGCAGGTTGACGTTGCTCGCGTCTTATCTCCTTGGGATTGATGAAAGTGTCGTGGCATGTGCACCTGGCTTTTTATTGATATACAGTCAGGTCAATAAATATTGGGACATCAACACAATTCTAACATTTTTGGCTCTCTACACTACCACAATGGATTTGAAATAAAACAAACAAGATGTGCTTTAACTTCAGACTGTCAGCTTTAATTTGAGGGTATTTACAGCCAAATCAGGTGAACGGTGTAGGAATTGCAACAGTTTGCATATGTGCCTCCCACTTGTTAAGGAACCAAAAGTAATGGGACAGAATAATAATTATAAATCAAACTTTTACTTTTTAATACTTGGTTGCAAATCCTTTGCAGTCAATTACAGCCTGAAGTCTGGAACGCATAGACATCACCAGACGCTGGGTTTCGTCCCTGGTGATGCTCTGCCAGGCCTCTACTTCAACCGTCGTCTTCAGTTCCTGCTTGTTCTTGGGGCATTTTCTCTTCAGTTTTGTCTTCAGCAAGTGAAATGCATGCTCAATCGGATTCAGGTCAGGTGATTGACTTGGCCATTGCATAACATTCCACTTCTTTCCCTTAAAAAAACTCTTTGGTTGCTTTTGCAGTATGCTTTGGGTCATTGTCCATCTGCACTGTGAAGCACCGTCCAATGAGTTCTGAAGAATTTGGCTGAATATGAGCAGATAATATTGCCCGAAACACTTCAGAATTCATCCTGATGCTTTTGTCAGCAGTCACATCATCAATAAATACAAGAGAACCAGTTCCATTGGCAGCCATACATTCCCACGCCATGACACTACCACCACATGCTTCACTGATGAGGTGGTATGCTTAGGATCATGAGCAGTTCCTTTCCTTCTCCATACTCTTCTCTTCCCATCACTCTGGTACAAGTTGATCTTGGTCTCATCTATCCATAGGATGTTGTTCCAGAACTGTGAAGGCTTTTTTAGATGTCGTTTGGCAAACTCTAATCTGGCCATCCTGTTTTTGAGGCTCACCAATGATTTACATCTTGTGGTGAACCCTCTGTATTCACTCTGGTGAAGTCTTCTCTTCATTGTTGACTTTGACACACATACACCTACCTCCTGGAGAGTGTTCTTGATCTGGCAAACTGTTGAGAAGTGTGTTTTCTTCACCAGGGAAAGAATTCTTCAGTAATCCACCTCAGTTGTTTTCCGTGGTCTTCTGGGTCTTTGGTGTTGCTGAGCTCACCGGTGCGTTCCTTCTTTTTAAGAATGTTCCAAACAGTTGTTTTGGACGCGCCTAATGTTTTTGCTATGTCTCTGATGGGTTTGTTGTGTTTTTTCAGCCTAATGAAGGCTTGCCTCACTGATAGTGACAGCTCTTTGGATTTCATCTTGACAGTTGACAGCAACAGATTCCAAATGCAAATAGCACACTCGAAATGAACTCTGGACCTTTTATCTACTCATTGTAATTAGGATAATGAGGGCATAACACACACCTGGCCATGGAACAGCTGAGAAGCCAATTGTCCCATTACTTTTGGTCCCTTAAAAAGTGGAAGGCACATATGCAAACTGTTGTAATTCCTACACAGTTCACCTGATTTGGATGTAAATACCCTCAAATTAAAGTTGACAGTCTGCAGTTAAAGCACATCTTGTTCATTTTATTTCAAATCCATTGTGGTGGTGTATAGAGCCAAAAATTTTAGAATTGTGTCGATGTCCCAATATTTATGGACCTGACTGTATAAGAAGGGGTAAACTAACTATCAAAAGGAAAGGTGCAATTATGTATTTTACTTATAAGGTACATTAGATATAAAGAAAAACTATAAATAAGGATAAATCTATTTATCTATCAGACAAATTCATTAACCATACTGTGCAATGGTATTAAAATTTGAACTTAATTTAAGTGAATATATTTTTCTAAAAGTAGTTATAAATCACATAATATAGTGCAATAAATATTTCATTGTTATTAATACATACAATGTTGACATGTGCAATATAGCAATTCAATTATTGGTGACAAACACAATACATTTCAAATAAACTCACAATCGTGATATAAAGTGAACCACTTTGTGAGGAAATAAAAAAAAAACCTCTTGTATGGTTTTCTTTAGTTGTTATTCCTTCTATAAAAGCTCTTTTCTTCCTTAAGATTTTCAGATCCTTCTTGTTAATTTTTTTTTATTCGATCTCCACAGTATATCTCTTAGGGCTTGTTCAAATTAACGTGTGCTGCCCGTTGCCGTATTGCGGACCGCATTTGCGGATCCGCAATACACGGGCACCGTTCAGTGTGCATTCCGCATCTGTAATGCGGACCCATTCACTTCAATGGGTCCATAAATCCGGAGATGCGAAACGGTGCACTACAGAAGCATTATTGCATGCTTCCTGGGGTTCCGTTCCGTGCCTCCACACCGCAAAAAGATAGAACATGCTCTATCTTTTTGCGGAACAGAGGGATCGCAGACCCGTTCAAGTGAATGGGTCCACGATCCCCACGCGGTTGGGCCACAGTCGGTGCCCGTGCATTGCGGACTGCAATTTGGGGTCCACAGCACGGGTTTCACACGGTCATGTGAACGAGCCCTTACTTGACCTCACTACTCCATATTTTATGTTCTCTATAGAAAATCACAAAATAATCAATTAAAATCAATTAAAAACATATAAAACTATTTATTAAGACAATTACTATCTAATACAGAAAGTCCCCTTATAACGATTCCAACCTTAAAGAAAGGCACTAAATCCCAATTTTTCATTTAACCCTCTAGGTGCAATGGTTCCTAACTAGTGTTGGGTGAGCATGCTCGGCCGAACACTAGTTCGTCTTAAGCATCGCGATGCTCGGCAAAATCGCGGTGTTCGGCCGAATACCGTGTGTGCTTGAGCGCGATGCTCAAGTCTCCTCCCCGCACATTTGTTGCCTGCTACACAGCCAATAAACGTGCAGGTAAGTACTGCCATTCACTGTAATGCCGTAGCCATGTTGGCTGCTGGCATTACAGTGATTGGCTGGCCGGAATGCGTCATCGGGTGCTATATAGAACCCGATTACACGTGTTCGGCTCAGTATTAGTCAGAGAGAGCTGGAGAGCAGAAAGGAGAGATAGTGTAGGGATTGAAATAGCAATATTTTAGTTTTTATACTTGTTATAGACCTAAAAGTCCTTTTAAGGACTATTGTGTGTGGCAGCAATATATATTTTTAGCGCAACCTGCGCTAAATTATTGCTAAAACTTGTTAGAGACCCAAAAGTCCTTTTAAGGACTATAATTGTATCTGGCAGAAATATATATTTTTAGCGCAACCTGTGCTAAATTGCTTGCAATTGTTTGATCGCTGCAGACAGCGACATTATCTGCGACACATCTCCTGTCTAACGTGTGCGCAGCCTAAAAATATTGGTGACATCCAGTGTACTTTTTCTGTAGACGGTGTCCGCTGTGGACAGTTACATTACCTGCGCTACATCTCCTGTATAAAGTTTGCCCATCCGAAATATCAGTGACATTTATTCAGTGTAATTTTTTATTAGGCTGTGGTGACAGCGACATTATTTGATGTTTAACGTGTGCGCATTCTAAAAATCTGCGACATTATGTGTACTTTATTTGCGCATACACTTGCAAAACCTGCGCTACTGTGCTTGTGACATACTTGCAAGCATATATACCATTTAATATGCACAAGGCGAGTAGTAAGGGATGGGGAAGTGGCCATGCTGCTGATGGTGCACACAGGGGCCGTGGCCCTGGGCGTGGTGAAACTGTGCCTGCTGCCAAAGCACAAGAAACACACTCATCCACGATCCCTAGCTTCATGTCCCAGGTTGCAGGGCAGCACAGGACACCACTCTCGAAGTCAGACCAGTGCAACCAGGTGGTTGGTTGGATTGCAGCAGATAATGCTTCCAGTTGGTTAAGCATCACCCTGCCTTCCACAAAGTCTAGTCTCAGTAGCCAAGAGTCTGGTCAACAAAATCCTCACCCTGATACTCCTTCCACCCACCATG
Organism: Bufo bufo; assembly: GCF_905171765.1. Taxonomy (NCBI): domain Eukaryota; kingdom Metazoa; phylum Chordata; class Amphibia; order Anura; family Bufonidae; genus Bufo; species Bufo bufo. The sequence continues at coordinate 212,169,027 of NC_053393.1, forward strand.
GAGAGTCTTGGCAAACAAGTGATCCCACACTCGGATATTCCGAGGAGCTGTTTTCAGCGCCATTCCTTGATTTGGGCCTCTCGACAAGCCTGCTTGAAGAGGGACATCAGGAGATCTTGTGTCCTGATTCTGAAACTCTGGAACTGTCACGGATGAAGTTAGCAGATAACTGGAACTTATAAATAAACGAGCGACTGGCTTGATCCCAAACTAAGGAGCTTATAGGTGAGCCCTATAAAACCCTAAGAGCTCTCGCTGACTGCTACGCACATGCAAGGATCTGTACGGTAGACGATTGCATGCCCACGTACCTAAGTCTGTGTGACACCTGAAAACCCTATAATAGTGAGGGGACACGACCACCGACTCCCTGCACTTAATACGAACAGAGTCAGGGTCACCTAGAATCAAGCCAGCAAGGAAACACAAAGTAAAGGACTTATCTGAGCAAACAGCAGACACAGCTTCCAGCAGTGAACTCGTCATCCAGGAAGTAGTATAAACCGCAAAGTGAGGCAGTATGGGAGGGAATATAAAGGAAGACATACTTGGCCAGGGATGCTACATTTCCCTGATGACATACTGGGTGAACATTGAGGAGGCCGGGAGCAAGTTGTACCGTGGGATGGCACAGGTGCTACCGACGCCAAGGATTGCGGACCCTACTTCCATCAGAGTTTCTGCCACCACCTACATTAGAGGCTGCAACCTTCCCTTCTCTTCCTCCGCCTCCTCCTCCACTTCCAACTTTGAATTATCAGCTTGCAGCACTAGTCAGTCAGACATCAGTCAGTAGCTGGAAACAGCGTAGCACTGCAGTTGGGAAGCAGCAACAGGCTGATCTGCTTAGGTGACAAACAGCACACCGCTGCAGAGCTGTGGCAGGGGATAATGGACCAGACTGATGTCACGAGGGTATCAAGAGCCACGTCTGACTCCGTTATACCCGGGGTCAGGAGGTCGCAGCGGGTGGCTGCGCGCTCTATATCTAAAGATCACGTTGTTTCTTAGTGATTGTTTTCTGTGTTTGCCTTGCTATCCTTTTTGTCTCAATCAGGGATCCGTAGCTTCTCCTCCTCAGCTGTTTCTTGTCTGCCACTCCCAACCTCCTTATATTCTCCCCGCACTCTTCTCTAGTTGCCAGTTATAGAGCTTCCTGCCTGGACATCTATACTGACCCACTGGAGTTGTGAATCCTGGTTGTCGTTCCAGAGTGCAACCCTCCGGATCCCTGTTGGGCTTCTTGTTGTCTCCTGTTGTCGCCCACCTGGGATTATATGTTGAATTTGTATTGTCTGTCCTTCCCTTGGTGTTTTCCTTTAGAGCTAGTTGTGCGGACTAGTGTTCCCACCGCCCTGTTCACTATCTAGGGCTCAGCTTAGGGAAAGCCAGGGCTTTAGGCACATGATCGGCGTACGGGTGAGGAACCCGTCTAGGGACGTCAGGGCAGCCAGGTGCCAGCCGCTAGGTGAGTCAGGGGTCACCACCTTCCCTCTCACTTGGGCAGGGCCTTCCTTGTTCCCTCCCTCTGCGTCACGTATGTGATAGTCACGCCGACCGTGATAACTGGGCTGTGGCTCCTGCTACTCAACCTACAACCAGGCATGGTTGTGTCTGATAATGGCCGTAACTTGGTGGCGGCTTTAGGGCTCGGCAAGCTCACACACATACCATGCCTAGCCCAAGTGTTTAACCTAGTGGTTCAGCGGTTTCTCAAAACCTACCCTAATTTGCCTAATCTACTGGTGAAGGTGCACCGCTTGTGTGCCCATTTCTGCATGTCATCGACAGCTTCCGCCGGTCTGGCAACACTTTAGCAGCGCTTGCAATTGCCAGCTTACCGACTGTTGTGCGACGTGAGCACGTGCTGTAACTCCACATTCCACATGTTGGCCAGGCTTTGTGAGCAGCAGAGGGCAGTAGTGGAATACCAGCTGCAACATGGTCATCGCCTTTCCAGCCAGATTCTGCTCTTTACAAGTGACGAGTGGGCATTGATGTCTGACCTCTGTGAGGTTTTGCATAACTTTGAGGAATCAACACAGATGGTGAGCAGTGATAACACTGTTATCAGCGTAACCATCCCACTTCTGTGTCTACTCAAACGCTCGCTGCTCACAATTAAGGCGGACTCTTTGCATGTGGAAGAGGTGGAAATGGGGGAAGAAAGTACACAGGGTGATAGCCAGATCACCCTCAGTTCGTCTTCTCAGCGCGAATTGGATGATGAGGAGGAAGAGGAGCAGGAGACAGTTGCCTCCGCTACAGAGGCACTACACCCATGGAACTTTTATTCCATCTGTTCAGCGTGGATGGGTAGAAGAGGAGGAAGAGGATGAGGAGATTCAGAGTCATCCTTCTGATGAGGACAGCAAAATCTTGTCTGTTGGGAATCTGGCACACATGATTACTGGTTGTTCACCCTTCTCGACCCCCGTTACAAAGAGAACTTCTCATTTCTCATTCCTGTGGTGGAGCGGACGAGCAAAATGATGCAATACCAGAATGTCCTTGTGGAAAAATTGCTCCAAAAATTTCCAGTTGACAATGCTGGCTGCAGAGTACGTAGTTCCTTAGCCAACTGTGGAGGGGAGACGGGGGGAACACACAGCAGTTCCAACACTCTCCAAGGCCTGGGACAGTTTTATGACACCCCGCCAGCACCCTCAACCTGATGCATGGCCTAGTGTCACAAGGAGGGAAATTTTTTGGAAGATGGTGAAGGAGTAAGTAGCAGACCGTGTCAGTGTCCTCCGTAATCTCTGTGTGCCTTACAACTATTGGGTGTCCAAGCTGGACACGTGGCATGAACTGGTGCTCTGCGCCTTGGAGTTTTTTTTCCCAACTTTAATGTTCAAATTTAGGTAATCCACTTCCCATGCCGCCTGGAAAGTAAGTTTAATGTTCAGATTATTTGTGTTTAAAACTTTCATGAACTCATTCAGCTCTTCTACAAACCCCTCCCACAGAAATAAAACATAATCGATATAACGCATCCAGTTATGTACCGTCTCAACTTCTTGGATGTAAACACCACGAAAAATTTCCCTTTCTCAGGCTCCTAAGAAAATATTTGCATATGAGGGGGCACATGTGGCCCCCATGGCCACTCCTTTGGATTGGTAAATAGTATTTATCTTTAAAAATGAAGAAATTATGTCTCAAAACAAAATCCAATAATTCCAAAATTAAATCATTAAATCTTTGCTCCTGATTATTACCTCTTAAAAATCCTGCCACTACTTTAAGGCCATCTTCATGTGATGCTGGTATAAAGTGACTCAACATCTGCTATAACTATCAACATTCCCTCATCTATCTGGATATTTTCCAATCTATTCAATGCGGCCGTGGTGTCCTGTATAAAAGAAGGAAAATCAACCACCAGCATTATTTGCTCCTCTTGTAATCTTTTTACTGATAATTACATTAGTTTTCATAGTTTTTTTAATTCAGATTTTTTGTGGTAGAAATTAGACTATTTATTTACTAACGTATGTATTAGATGATAGCTGCCATCTACAGATTTCAAAGACCAATAGCTCTATTTGTGATGTGGTCACATACAGTTCTGAAGCCATACATATAAATAATTTATGTTACCATGTAATGCATTATATAAAAAGATCTATTATGAGTACAGTACTTTCCCAGGGAGCGTTTTGCTGGATCTCAACAAGGATAATCATTAGTAAGTGTGTCTTCTAGCATATTACTCTTAACTTATGTAATAGAAAGTTTATTTTGAAAATAATGTGCAAAACCCACTTCATCACACAGTATAAATCTCTTCATTTTTCACTCTTAACTATGTCACAGATGTATAGCTTTTTCCAAGCAGATCCTCAAATTGTAGCAGTTGGAGCAATCATCTATTGGTAGAAGATCTGTGGATGGACAAACTGAAACTAGCTTGGAGAAGAATAAGGGGGTGCTCAAGAATGTTTGAGCGCTCCTTGTAGTGAGGCCAGGGACCATGAGACAATTACTAAGTCCGCATTTGTGGTTTATGATTAATGGCTTTTGCACTTCTTACAATGGCATTGTAGGTCTCTGAGATGCTGCTCTTTTCCACAGCCTACCCTACCTCTACCCCATGTGTGAGGTTGCAACAACCACGTAGCTTGGGTGCTGCAGTGCACCTCTGGTATGTAACTTGTGGCCACTACTATTACCCTTTATCACAGCTAATCTTCCAAGAACCCACTGGTCTTTTAACTGTCCCGGTTGAGTACACCAGGCGAGTCATTTTGCTGAACTTGAATAAAAAGTCCTTTCTCAAGAGCTCAGCTGGTCCAGTATCTAACTTTCCGATGATGTCCCTTCCTCCACATCTCTGAGCTGGTGTTTCTATAGTCAACACTGACCCAGCAATAGCTCCTAAAAGTATTTTTCTCATTGCTTTCTGGCTTCTTTCCCAGGGAAAACTCTCAGGCCTACTAGTGCATTACCACACAGAGCTCTGGATCTTCTGGTCGCTCAGTTTGGCTGATTGACAGTATCATGGTCGAACTGGATCATTCTGCAATGCTCCACTTAGGTTCTCTGTCACTCTGCCACTGTTTCAACCCCAGCATGTTGGCTGTGCTCAGGCCTACATTGTTCACACACTGAGCAGGCTCCTCTGCAACCTCACCTGATCACGGCCTCTCTGCTACTAGTAGCCAAACTCTCATATTTAGGAGTTCTCTGAACCTTTCCCTAACAGGAGGTACACAACACAAGATGGCACATATATTAAGAATGACATTCAAAGTGGAGCTCACACAATTTTAATGTGAGTGGGAAATATGAGGGCTACAAGCAAGCAGAAATCAAGATATGAGCAAGCTATTATAGCCGTCTGCAGAATATGCACCCCTACTAATCAGCAGTTTTCTGCAGCTGCCGGTGTCAGAAACAACACAGTGTATGAAGACGGAGCATTTGATGGGGAGCTGAACTGTAGTACGCTGGTATGGTGACTACATGGTGAATGGAGCCTTCTGCTTTTGGCTCCATCAACAGGTGTTAACATGTCGCTTTTTGGCATTGTTGCGGCTTTAAACTGCAACCATTCAAAACAATGGCGATGGAATGTGGCTACTGGAATTTCTGCATACAATTACAGCAGCAAAATACACCAAATGAACAGGCCCTAATGTTGACCAAATGTCATGGCCTTTTCATGACGTGCCATGCCCCTCAGAGTGTAAACGGATTAATGATACAGCATCTGAGTGCAACACACAGTTAGAGCTCATGGAGTGCTGCTTTTTTAGAGACGCATGCCTGCTGAAGCCAATCACAGTCTGCAGCAGTGACCTGCTCCCCTTGCTTCACAACAACTGGTCACCACTGAGGCCTGTGATTAGCTGCAGTGGTCAAGTGACAGATGTTTTTTTCAGCGCTGCAGGAAGAAGAAAAGCAGGCCAGGGGGCGTCAGAAACTGAATCCAGCGGTGGAGACCTGGTAAGTATGATCACCCCTGTATTTATATTGGACAGCCCCTTTAAGTAGCTCATTAGTTATTTTTGTGGTATGGTAGTGTGAAGCAGGTTTTAGGTGTCCAGATATCAGACAGCTTCAAAATAAGTGCACAGTGTGGACAAGCAGCAGAGAAAGTAGCATGCTAGACTGCATAGCTAAAGGTATAAAATGGAACGGGTGCAGAGATGGGCTACAAAAATGGTGGAGGGTCTTAAGCATAAAACATACCAGCATAGATTTGGAAAACTTAATCTGTATAGCCTTGAGAATGAAGGAAAAGGGGGGACATGATCGAAACCTTTAAATGCGTTAAATAAGGTTCTTAATAAGTAGCTAAGCACAAGAACAAGGGGACAATCTGAATTTAGCGGAGGGTAAGATAAAAAGCAATGTCCGGAAATATTATTTTACTTAAAGAATAGTTGAAGCTTGGAACAAACTTCCAGTAGCTGTGATTGGGAAATGTACAGTAAGTGAATTTAACTACGTCTGGGATAAATACATCAATCCTGAGATAAAAAGAAATAACATAAAGGCAGACTAAATGGACCAGGTCATCTTTTTCTGTCTTCAGTAACATAGTAACATAGTACATAAGGCCGAAAAAAGACATTTGTCCATCCAGTTCGGCCTGTTATCCTGCAAGTTGATCCAGAGGAAGGCCAAAAACCCTGTGAGGTAGAAGCCAATTTTCTCCACTTTAGGGGAATAAAAAATTCCTTCCCGACTCCAATCAGGCAATCAGAATAACTCCCTGGATCAACGACCCCTCTCTAGTAGCTATAGCCTGTAATATTATTAAGCTCCAGAAATACGTCCAGGCCCCTCTTGAATTCCTTTATTGTACTCATAGTCAGGGGCGTAACGATCGCGGTCGCAGAGAGTGCGACTGCGACCGGGCCCGGCGGGAGGGGGGCCCGCTGCAGAGTGCTTGCGGCGGCAGGCGGGCCCTGCGAAACTGATCTGTGCTTGATTCACCTGCGCTGCCTGTGTGCACCGTTCTCCCTCACTCAGCTGCTGCCGCTCCTCCGCCGGGCCCTCCCTCAAGCTTAGGGTGGCCAGACGTCCGGTTTTAGGCCGGACCGTCCGGTTTTTAGACTCCTGGTCCTCCGTCCGGCCGCAGGCCAGGACGGACGGCCAGAAGTCCTCCTTTTCTGAGGTTATTGGCAGAGTGGCAGACGGCAGGTACTGGCACTTTAAGTAACCCTACAAAAAAAAAATCGGCCTGCACTCACATTTCAATTTGTCACATCCCACACTGACGTCACACGCTGCCTGCTTCGCGCCACTAAGTCACTCTCACGCAGCAGCAGCAGCACACAACAGGTTAGAGCAGCTTGTCGGAACTCCAGTCTCTGTCCACCTCCTCTCATGCTGTCTAGACTAGTCTTGTGTTGAGCCGCCTGCCTCCCGGAGGTGAATTTTTATTATAGACCTGTGAGTAACTCCTTCCTGTCCTTCTCCTGCAGTCAAACAGCTCCTCAGGTTGGAGCTTCTTCACTTGTGTACTGCGGTTGGGTCATTCATATAAATGCAGGAGGAGCTGCTGGTGGTGACTCTCAAACTCTCAATCAGCACCTGGTTGGTTGCTCACCTGGTTGCTATGCAATAATGCATCGTTTGATTTGTTTAGACCCTCAGCATCTTCCTCAGACAAGTAGCTGCTGCGTTAACACCTGGTTGCTATGCAATAATGCATCATTTAGACCCTCAGCATCTTCCTCAGACAAGTAGCTGCGTTTAACACAGGTAATTGTCTCAGGAAGATGCTGAGGGTCTAAATGATGCATTATTGCATAGCAACCAGGTGTTAACGCAGCAGCTACTTGTCTGAGGAAGATGCTGAGGGTCTAAACAAATCAAATGATGCATTATTGCATAGCAACCAGGCGAGCAACCAACCAGGTGCTGATTGAGAGTCTATCTAAGGCTGGATGCACGTGACAGTGACTAATGGCCGTGTGTAACGCCCGTCACACGGCCATTTTTAGCACCAATGAAAGTGTATGGGGCTATTCACATGGCCACTCTTTAACGGCCAGTGAATAGCGTCCGTCCAAAAATAGGACATGTCCTATTTTTGTCTGTTTCCATGGCCATGCGGACCCCATTGAAATCAATGGGACCGTTTTTTTACGATAGACAGGAGTGCACCCGTCTAACAGCCGTTAAAAACGGGTACACTTTAATTAGGAGTTAAAAAAATTGTTCCCCATTGTTTAAATAATGCCCCAATAGTGTCCCGCAGCAAAAAAATAAATAAAACTCACCTCATCCACTTGCTTGCGGTGCAGCAGTCTCTTTCTTCATTGAGCAGGACCTGCGATGTGCATGGTGACGTAACCACATGGGAGCGCGCAGTGACATCATTGCGCACATTTGCAGATCCTGTTCAGTGAAGATAGAAGAGACTGCTGCAGCGCGAGCAAGTGGATGATGTGATTTTTTTTTTTGTAAAATCAACAAAACAAAAACAGCGGTGGGCCATTATGGGGGCATTATTTAAGATGGGGCATTAAAAAATAATTACTACACTATGCGGGACATAATTAAAGATGGGGACCTACATTGGGGGCATTATTAAAGAAGATGTATTACTTATACCAGCTGTACATATATAATTATATTCAGGAGATACCCAGGTTATACCAGCATGGTCCATATCACTGTATACAAAAAGATGTATAACTTATACCAGCTGTATAATGTAGTATCTTGCATGGTGTAATATTGAACTATTGTGTGCCACTGTCCCCGGTACGATGTCCTCCTTTTCAGGGTTTGATGTCCTCCTTTTTGGGGTTCTGCAAGTGGCCACCCTACTCAAGCTACACACGCCCACAATACACCCACATGACCACGGCCGCGTGACCCGTCCCTCCGCTCACGCGAGATGAGAGTCTCTGACGTCAGGACTCAGGAGAGTAGACTCTAGGCGCACAGGCGCAGCAAAAGCCCGCCAGAGCAGATTTAAAAGAGGCAGAGCCCCGCCCCCCAGCAGTGTGTGCCTGTGCCAGCACAGATTAGAGGGCTCAGGGCGCGATTCTCCGAGGAAGAAAGAAGAGGACCGACCGACCGACCAACCGACAGACAGACACCAAGGGCGAGCGCTGGGCATTGCAGCAGAAGTACTGCACTCCAGGACCATCTTCTCCTGCCTCACTGCCTGCTGGACTGGTCTATAGACTGGTAGGTAGTGTATTAGTAATGCAATGATTCATCCATGTTGTCCCCTGATCATCCATCCATCCGCCACACCCCCTGAATTCAGACATTATTATCGTCTGAAATCAGGGCTGGAGTGGGGCCGATGGATGGATCATCAGTGGACGGTAATAATTATCCGTACCCACTGTATATCATGAAAAATACCCATTTAAAAGAAATGGGTATTTTGACACTTGAGGCCACAAGGAGACACGTTATACTGTATGAATGCTGCCACTGACTCGGGGACTGCTCTGGAGTGGCACCTGGCAACTACCTGCAGCCAAGCCTATCCTCACCATCAGAGGCTCTAGTGAAGACCAGGTAGTTGCTTAGTCACGCCCCTCCAGAGTATAGCCAGTCAGTGGCGCAGTAGGTCCACACCCGCTGATCTGTAACAGTAACTGAGGCACTCCTGTTATTGTCTTGTACGTCTGTTACCTTGTATTAAAATTCCCTGGCCCTTGATCCATTTCGCCTGTTTTCTTTATGCCTGATGTCACAAAGGTGCGCTTAGGTCTCCGGCATGTGACGGGTCTGTGGGCTCAGTTCGGCTCAGGTTTGTAACAAATCTGTCCTTTTCGTTCTTCTGTACCAATAATGGAGTAGTGTCTCCCCAACAATTGGGGTGTGCCTCACTAGTGAGTTCTGTATTTCAGTTGGAAAAGAACTGTTTTATGCCATTGTTGCCGTTTTTTCAATCTCAAAGTCTTTAAAACTCAGGCAATTTTCATATTTAATTTGCAGATTAAATAAATTTGTGTCGCAGCAACTAACCTAATCCACCATAATGTCGTCTTACCATCATATGAGTGGCTCACAAAAACGCAAAAGAAAAAGGGAAGATGAGAAAAAAACTCAGAAACTCCCAAAAATAAGCAGCTATTTTTCACAGGCTGCTGGTGCTTCTGGTGGTTCTGCAACTACTGAGACCATAACTGGTCAGTGTGAGGACATAAGTGAGACTGAGAGACCTTCTACTAGTACAGTTATTGAAAGCTCTCAATCGTTGATGGAGGAGGATAGTATCCACAGTGAAACATGTAGCTTCAGTCCTAGCATTGAAGAAGTGGAGCCGCATACAAGTGCCAGTATATCTGAAGTACAAGAAAGTTTAGAAAGTGAAGATGCTGGCACTGTCTGTATAGAACGTACTTTACTTGGAGAAAAGTATGTTACAGATAGGGGACATTTTCCCATTACAATAAAAGACCCCAACATAAAAAAATTTATTCTTTCTAATGGCCCCTGCAGACCTAACGGGCCATTTCCCAGAGATAACGATAACAGGTGTTTCTCTGAGAAGTACTATGACAGAATTACAAAAGCAGGCCATAAGATTCCTGTCATGTGGTTATGCTACTCTCCAAAGCTAAACGTTGCTTATTGCGAGCCATGCTGGTTATTTGGTGATCGTAAAAGATTAGGCTTTGAACCTGCATGGGCTAAAGGAATAAAAAAATGGCAAAGGCTCTCAGCAAAAATACAGATTCATGAAGCTTCCCAAGCTCACATGGACGCTTGTATTGTGTATGATCAATGGAGGAGAAAAAAAAACATAGATGCAGAGACTGAAAGACAAATTTTAAAAGAGAAAAACTTTTGGCGACAAGTCCTTCATCGAATAACCAATGTGACCTTAACCATGGCAATGTCTAATCTAGCTTTCCGTGGTCATGTCGAAAAAATAGGCGAGAGTAATAATGGCAACTTTCTCTCTATTGTAGAGCTGCTCGCAGAATATGACCATGTTTTGAAGGAGCTACTCCAGTTACCGCAGGGGACAGCTAAATACCTAAGCCCCAAAATACAAAATGAAATAATAGATATCCTTTCAAAAAAAGTAGAAGAAGGCATTGTGAGTGAAATTAAAGCCTCCAATTTTTATTCAATAATTATGGACACAACACAAGATGTTTCTAAAGTTGACCAATTAAGTCAAATATTCCGATATGTGACTGTAAGCAGAGACAAAACCCAAAGGGCAACTGCTATAGCTATACAAGAAGCATTTTTAGGTTTTCATGTCGTAGAAGACCCTAGTGCTGCAGGACTTGAAAATGACATTATAAAATGTATAGAAAGTAGAGGTTTACAGCTATCAAAATGTCGGGGGCAGGGTTATGATGGTGCTGCCACCATGAGTGGAGTATACTCGGGTGTTCAAACTCGCATTCAAAAGAAAGAAAGAAATGCCTTGTACATTCACTGTGCAGCCCACAACCTTAATTTAGTTCTACAAGATGCCGTGAGCCACGTACCTGAGGTGTCAAGATTTTTTGAGGTGATACAGAGTTTGTATGTTTTTTTTGGAGAAAGTATCACCCGATGGTCTGTTCTTCAGTCACTAACCACTGAATCCTCTGTGACCCTAAAAAGACTGTGCCCAACACGATGGTCATCCCGTTATGACTCGCTGCTTGCCCTACGCTTTCGGTTTGTTGATGTCCTTAAAGCACTGTCTAAATTAATATTGACTTCGACCAAAAGTAAAGAGAGGGAAGAGGCCAGGGTCCTTAGGAATAAAATTGAATCTTTTGAGTTTGTCTTCCTACTTGTTCTACAGAGTAAAGTTCTGGAGCATATAAATGCAATATCAAAGGTTCTGCAGTCAGAACATATGGATCTGTGCAATGCAGCCCATTTAATTCATAATGCCATTGAAGCTCTTAGCAGCTACAGGAAGCAATTTGAAGATGCTAAAACAACAGCTATCAAACTTGCTGAGAAGTGGGGAATTCCAGCAATGTTTGTAATTAAAAGAGTGCCCAAAGTAAAGCGCCATAGTGGGGAGCTATGTTTGGACGAAAGACTGCAAGACCCAGAGAAGAGATTTAAAACTACTATTTTTTATGCTACTTTAGATGTAATAACATCCCAGTTATCAAGCAGATTTGGTAGCATGAACACTGTAGTTGAAAGATTTCGGATCATTCAGCCACGTGTGCTGGCGACTGAATCAGAGGATAACTTGTTTCAAGCTGCACTGCAATTTCAGCATTATTACCAAGATGACATATCTTCCGATTTCGCAGGGCAATTGGTTAGTTTTCGGAGCGCACTGCAAAATTAGATCTCTGAGCTCCACACAGTTAAAGATTTGGCACACCTGCTTATAATTGACAATGCTGCTTTGTCATCTACCCTACCGGATGTATGTACAGCTTTAATACTTTTCCTCACATTACCAGTGACGGTGGCATCTGCAGAAAGATCATTTTCCAAATTATCTCTGATTAAAAATTACTTGAGAAACAGCATGTCACAACAACGGCTTTCTGGCCTTGCCCTTCTAAGCATTGAGAATGAAAGAGCAAGAAAACTGGACATTCCAGCTATTGTTGACAAATTTGCTGAGTCTAAAGCGAGACGGCGCAACTTCTAGTAATATGTATTTTGCGTAAGTGAGCAGTTTGTTGGGTACAGGGAGTTATATTATCAAAGTTCATACTAACCCAGTTCAATTTATTCAACTTTGGTTGTACTAAACAGTTAACTAGTTTGGTTCTATTTTAGCTGCCTTCTTTTTGGTAACAATGATGCAGATTAATAAACAATTCTGATGTTGTTAGACTCTAAAACACAACGACCGCCTTTGAACTATTTGAATACAGCACTGGTTTCTGCACAACAAAAGCTTAATATCAAAAAGAAGGCAGATGTTACCAACATCAAAAATACTTAACATAATTACTAAATGCTACCATCTCCTTTCCTACAGTGAGAACAAATTGGTTCCTTTCTACTTGATGCCTCCTCGTTGGACCTGGCTGGTTAATTTTGATGTTTCATTTGGATTTCTGTTCTGGTTGAGAAGCACAACTCGTGCTTATTCACAATCAAATTTTGGTAAGTAAAAAATTTATATAATTTTATATTTAACATATCTAATTATGCAACTTAATAAATGCTACCATCTCCTTTCCTACAGTGAGAACAAATTGGTTCCTTTCTACTTGATGCCTCCTCGTTGGACCTGGCTGGTTAATTTTGATGTTTCATTTGGATTTCTGTTCTGGTTAAGAAGCACAACTCGTGCTTATTCACAATCAAATTTTGGTAAGTAAAAAATTTATATAATTTTATATTTAACATATCTAATTATGCAACTTAATAAATGCTACCATCTCCTTTCCTACAGTGAGAACAAATTGGTTCCTTTCTACTTGATGCCTCCTCGTTGGACCTGGCTGGTTAATTTTGATGTTTCATTTGGATTTCTGTTCTGGTTAAGAAGCATGACTCGTTCCTTTTCACATTCAAATTTTGGTAAGTAAAAAAATGTATATAATTTTATATTTAACATATCTAATTATGTCACTTAATAAATGCTACCATCTCCTTTCTTACAGTGAGAACAAATTGGTTCCTTTCTACTTGATGCCTCCTCGTTGGACCTGGCTGGTTAATTTTGATGTTTTATTTGGATTTCTGTTCTTGTTAAGAAGCACAACTCGTACTTATTCACAATCAAATTTCAGTAAGTAAAAAAATTTATTATATTTGAAATTCTTATCTAATTAGGCACCAAACTGACAGCCAATATTCTGTGATTATTATATTTTTTAATTGTAGGTGATTTACCAAGATATGGGTCAAGAAGCTTTATGCCTTATGTGGAGAATCTTTGTTCTGGAACGCTTTTAACATTTTTTTCTATATTTTATATGGTAACATTAAAAAAAAAAAATTAAAACCCCTATCTCCTTCTATTTAATATTCAACTACAACACTTTCAAACCGGGAGGGGGTGGAGTCTTGGCGGGGGTGGAGTCTTGGCGGGGGTGGAGTCTTGGCGGGGGTGGAGTCTTGGCGGGGGTGCCCCAATTTAAAGTTTGCCCTGGGGCCCATAGAACTCTAGTTACGCCACTGCTCATAGTCTTCTATGTTTCTATCAATTTTGCAGCTTTTGACTGAAACTGAGCAGAAAATATAGCTTGATTGTAGACTTTTATAAGTAAACTTCCTCAAGAGTGTTGTTGAACAAATCTAAAGTGTTTATTCTTTATCAAGGAAATAATTCTGTAATCATCCATTTTTTTTTTTAGTTATTGCTCTTCGTGTTCTTTTGCTGTATCTACACTCTGCAGTGCATTTCTTCTTTTGTTAAAGGGTTGTCAGGAACATTTAAAAACAGGTGTGATAGTCTTTGTTCCTGTGCTGCAGTGATGTCTTTGCGACTACCTGCACATTACCACTGCAGGCAATCAATGTCCCACTGATAGGCTGCAGTGGTCATGTGTGTGTGGTCACAATGTCATCATTGCAGGACAATGGCAGGAGCACTAAGTGGTGGTGCTGGAGTACAGGGGGGAATTTTCCAGGTGAGTAATACTTATTTAGGGTACTTTCACGCTAGTGTTTTTGGATTTCGGCAGGCAGTTCCGGCAACGGAACTGCCTGCCGGATCCGGCAATCCGTATACAAACAGACCTTTTTTCCGGATCCGTTAAACTGATCCGGAGAAATACCATATCCGTCTCATCCATTTTTTTAAAGACTTTTAAATGTCCCAGACAGCCCCTTTAAAATGTACCAAACTGACAATTTGACAACTCCTAAAGTACAGTCAGGTCCATAAATATTGGGACATCGACACAATTCTAACATTTTTGGCTCTATACACCACCACAATGGATTTGAAATGAAACTAACAAAATGTGCTTTAACTGCAGACTGTCAACTTAAATTTAAGGGTATTTACATCCAAATCAGGTGAATGGTGTAGGAATTACAACAGTTTGCATATGTATCTCCCACTTGTTAAGGGACCAAAAGTAATGGGACATAATAATAATCAGAAATCAAACTTTCACTTTTTAATACTTGGTTGCAAATCCTTTGCAGTCAATTACAGCCTGAAGTCTGGAACGCATAGACATCACCAGACGCTGGGTTTCATCCCTGGTGATGCTCTGCCAGGTCTCTACTGCAACTGTCTTCAGTTCCTGCTTGTTCTTGGGGCATTTTCCCTTCAGTTGTGTCTTCAGCAAGTGAAATGCATGCTCAATCGGATTTAGGTCAGGTGATTGACTTGGCCATTGCATAACATTCCACTTCTTTCCCTTAAAAAACTCTTTGGTTGCTTTTGCAGTATGCTTTGGGTCATTGTCCATCTGCACTGTGAAGCAGCCGTCCAATGATTTCTGAAGCATTTGGCTAAATATGAGCAGATAATACTGCACGAAAAACACTTCAGAATTCATCCTGCTGCTTTTGTCAGCAGTCACATCATAAATACAAGAGAACCAGTTCCATTGGCAGCCATACATGCCCACGCCATGACACTACCACCACCATACTTCACTGATGAGGTGGTATGCTTAGGATCATGAGCAGTTCCTTTCCTTCTCCATATTCTCTTCCCATCATTCTGGTACAAGTTGACCTTGGTCTCATCTGTCCATAGGATGTTGTTGAATTCTTCTCTTGATTGTTGACTTTGACACACATACACCTACCTCCTGGAGAGTGTTCTTGATCTGGCCAACTGTTGTGAAGGGTGTTTTCTTCACCAGGGAAAGAATTATTCGATCATCCACCACAGTTGTTTTCCGTGGTCTTCCGGGTCTTTTGGTGTTGCTGAGCTCACCAGTGCGTTGCTTCTTTTAAAGAATGTTCCAAACAGTTGTTTTGGCCACGCCTAATGTTTTCGCTATCTCTCTGATGTTTTTTTTTTTTTTTTTTTTCCAGCCTAATGATGGCTTGCTTCATTGATAGTGACAGCTCTTTGGATCTCATCTTGAGATTTGACAGCAACAGATTCCAAATGCAAATAGCACACTTGAAATGAACTCTGGACCTTTTATCTGCTCATTGTAATTGGGATAATGAGGGAATAACACACACCTGGCCATGGAACAGCTGAAAAGCCAATTGTCCCATTACTTTTGGTCCCTTAACAAGTGGGAGGCACATATGCAAACTATTGTAATTCCTACATCATTTACCTGATTTGGATGTAAATACCCTTAAATTAAAGCTGACAGTCTGCAGGTAAAGCACATCTTGTTTGTTTCATTTCAAATCCATTGTGGTGGTGTATAGAGCCAAAAAATTTAGAATTGTGTCGATGTCCCAAAATTTATGGACCTGACTATCTACTATTGCTCTGATAGATTTAGGCCTCTTGCCCACGAATTTAAGGGCTCTGTGCCCGTGTTGTGGAGTGCAAATTGCGGTCCGCAATGCACAGGCACCGTCCGTGGGGAAGCCGTATGCAGATCGCAGATCCATTTACTTGAATGGGGTCAGCGATCCGTCCGTTCCGCAAAAAGATAGAACAAGTTCTATCTTTTTGCAGAATGGTAGCACGGAACGGAACACCACAGAAGCACTCCGTAGTGCTTCCGTGGGGTTCCGTTCCGCACTGCATCTCTGGATTTGCAGACCCATTCAAGTGAATGGGTCCACATCCGTGATGCGGAATGCACACGGCTGGTGACCCGTGTATTGCGGAACCGACGTATGCTGCCCGCAACATGGGCACGGAGCCCTTACGTTTGTGTAAAAGAGGCCTTATTTTGTTTTCTTCAGCTTAAAGGGCTTCTGTCACCCCACTAAACTCTTTATTTTTTTTTGGGGGGTACTTATAATCCCTATACTGTGATATATCTATACATTATGTTATTAATCATTTTCGTTCTCTAGATAAGGCAAAAAACGTACTTTTATAATATGCTAATTACCTATCTACCAGCAAGTAGGGCGTCTACTTGCTGGTAGCAGCCGCAAAAAACCGCCCCCTCCTCCTGTTGATTGACAGGGCCAGCAGCGATCTCCTTCTCCGGTGGCCCTGTCTGCATTTCAAAAATCGCGCGCCTGTCTTGATTCGGTGCAGGCGCTCTGAGAGAAGGAGGCTCGCCTCCTCAGCACTCCCTCAGTGCGTCTGCCCGATGACGTCACCGAAAGAGAAGACGTCATCGGTGCAGATGCACTGAGGGAGTGCTGAGGAGGCGAGCCTCCTTCTCTCAGAGCACCTGCGCGGAATCAAGACAGGCGCGCGATTTTTGAAATGCAGACAGGGCCAGCCGGAGGAGGAGATCGCGGCTGGCCCTGTCAATCAACAGGAGGAGGGGCGGTTTTTTGCGGCTGCTACAAGCAAGTAGACGCCCTACTTGCTGGTAGACAGGTAATTAGCATATTATAAAAGTCCGTTTTTTCTTATCTACAGAACGAAAATGATTAATAACATAATGTATAGATATATCGCAGTATAGGGATTATAAGTACCCCAAAAAAAAAAAATGAGTTTAGTGGGGTGACAGAAGCCCTTTAAAGGCCCATTTAGGCGAGCAGGTGAATGGGCTAATTGTCAGAAACAAATGGTCATATGAACACTGCAAGTGTGATAGCGATCAGCAACAGTATCCGATTGTTTACGCGGCACACCAAAAAATAAAATAAAAAAACACTTTGTTGGCAGCACACTGTTCTAAAAAGCAACAATGAAACTCAATGAGGATGAATGTCCATCTCTATATACTGCAATTTTTCCCTGCATGAGTGAACATGTTTTATTCTCTGGTGAAACACATAGGATAAGGGGCTTCATTAAAGGCTGCGTAAACCTTCGGGGGAATTTTTTTTTTATTGCATTTTACTCAGTTTGGTCTAAAAATTATTTTTTCAATTGGTCTTTATTAAAAATATTGAGCCGTTCTATCACAAAGAGTTAACTCTTCTTCTTGCTGTGTGAGTCCTACTTTCACTTTGTGTTGGTCATCTAATAAAACCTAATCTTTAAATCACTAAAAGGTCATAAACACTTATTTAGACTGAACCTGTCATCAACTTTATGCTGACCTCACTCTGGGCAGCATAAAATAGTGACAGAAATGCTGATTTCAGCGGTGTGTTATTTATGAGCTAAAAGTAAGTGGTTGCTGAGAACCAGCATCATAATCACTGCAGCCCAGGCCTGGAAAAGAGTCAAATCTACTTGAGAAGAGTCATGGTTATTCATAATCTCCTGCACTCTCACCCATCTGCTGATGATTGTCAGTTCTCTCCTAGAGAGAAAGGGAGAAAACTAGGTAGAAGCCTGTCAGTCATCAGCAGGTGGGCAGGAGAGCAGGAATTCATGAATAACCAGGACTCTTCTCAGGAGGCCGTGACTCTTTTCCAGGCCCAGTCTGCAATGATTGTGATGTTGGTTCTCGGCAACCACTTACTTTTAACTTATAAATGACAAACTGCTGAAATCAACTCATCTGTCACTACTTTATTCTGCCGTTAGTATGGGCAGCATATGTAACATCCCAGAGTATGTCACTAAAACTCTTTCACCCTGCTTCATGATGTTAGGTGTACATGTGTATTTCCATCTGATGTAATATAACCGTGCATTATCAATGTATGTATTTCTATGCCTGTATTCTATATATTTGCTGTAATTCTCAATGTACACCACCAGGTGGCAGCAATATGTAGGCAGACCATAGCTAGTTAATAGACCTAGACTGGAATAGACCATTCCAGGCTAGCTCCCCCCTATCTGAGGAGGAGTAGAATGTTCCCACATCCTACTTCAGGGGGAGGAAAGAAAGTTATAGGCAGTGTAACCAGCCCCCTGCTGGGGTAGGCTGTGTTAGTAGGAGCTCCCAGAAACAGGGACCCCAACCAAGGATCCAAGCCTCGGCTGAGGCCCCAGATCAACCTTCCCAGCCTGAGTCCCTTACCTCAGCTGGTAGACCAAGGAAGCAGCCATCTACAGAACTATCAGATCTCCAGGAAGCCACCATCATACCCTGCGAGCAGTCCTGTAAGTAAAGATCCCAAAACAAGGAGAAGATAAGTACCTCCTCAGCTAGTCAGGCCCATTATAAGCAGAAGACAGACAGAGCAGAAGATAGATACCTGCCAGATTCTAATAGGCGTATGATCAGATGCAGAATACTTATAAATTCCTGCCCCATATTGCCAATACTTGCTGGGACTCTAGAGTAAAGCTGTAACTTGTATGGATCAAAGCTGCATATCATATCATCAAGTAAAGACAAGTTGGACCCTATTAATTGTGTGGATTTCCATCATTCCTCAGATCCCCGGGCGCCGCTCTATATGTCAGCATACTTAGTTCACATTGTTTTTACAAGTGAAAGGTCCTCTTTAAGGCTGAACATTTTAAATAAAGAACAATTGAAAAAATGATTTTTAGCTCAAAATAAGTACAATGAAATAATAAAATTCTCCAAGAAGTGTACATAGCCTTCAAGAACAGGTTAATATAGAGAGGGAAGGCAATATGTTGGGGTCGCCCTACTAAGGGGGAGTGCCAAAGGGCATAGTTTTCAGCAGACACCACAGCAGACAGTAATAGGGCTGAATAGTGATCCCACCACCTCCATTAGTTAGAACCCACATACATAACCAGGCCTCAATCTCTTAATGCAGCAACAATTGGTTGAGTATTTGCATACAAATACTGTGTTTTAGTGTTACTCGAATAAAGGTTATGTTTTAAATCTGACACAACTTCTCACATAGGATCCATCTCTATACAGACCCGATACTTGACGCTTGTAAATGCAGCTAACAAGCAGGCATATAAGTTATCAGTCTGTGTAAATTGGCCCTAATGATGGTTTACTTAAAGGGGTTCTCCAGGAATTTAGAAAAATTTAAATACTTAAATATTACTTTATAATAAATATATTCCCAAATACATTTCATTAGTTTTAATGGCTCATTTAATGGCTCATGTTGCCCCAAACCTTTAGTTAAAAGCAACAGTTTTTTTTAAAATGCTTTTCTTTAATAGCACACAAGTACCACTAAAATACATGCATGTTTCATTTTTTTTGTTACAGTCATTGTTATACATGGGAAGTACAATTCTGGAAGTAGGCCTATAGCTGTACTATTTGTTTCTTATTTATATAATTAGATATAAAATTATATAATATTTATATAAGATGAAAAAGTTGAATAAATGTCCATCAAATGCAGCCTATAATCATACTATGTTGATCCAGAGAAAGACAAAACCTTGAAGAGGCCAATTGCCCCATATTAGGGAATTTAAATGAGAAATAAGAAGATAAGAATCAATACTTGGATCAATGTATCATCTCCAGTACCAATAACCTGCAATATTTTTACATTCAAGAAAGAATTCCAGGCTAGAGTTGAGCGGACACCTGGATGTTCAGGTTCGACGGGTTCGGCCGAACTTCAGAAAAAAGTTCGAGTTTGGGACCCGAACTTGACCCCGAACCTGAACCCCATTGAAGTCAATGGGGACCCGAACTTTTGAGCACTAAAATGGCTGTAAAAATCTCATGGAAAGGGCTAGAGGGCTGCAAATGTCGTCAAAATGTGGTTAAGAGCATGGCAAGTGCTCTGCAAACAAATGTGGATAGGGAAATGACTTAAAATAACATAAAATACGTAAAAATAAAAAATAATAATCTTGCTCTAGGAGGACCAGGCTCATATGGAGTAGGAGGTTGAGGAGGCGGTGGATGTGGCGGTGTAGGTGGAAGTGGCGGTGGAGGAGGAGGAGGTAGCCTACACTTCTTTTTGGTTTTAAATGTATTTGTATTTTTTTTTATTAGGGTACACCCCAAAACATTGGGAAATATAACCTGTGATAACCCCCTCCAGTCATGCTAAACACACGTTCAGACAATACACTGGCTGCAGGGCAGGCCAGCACCTCCAAGGGCTAAAGGGCAAGCTCAGGCTATGTGCCCAATTTGGAGACCCAGAAGTTGCAGGGGCTGACCCCTGTCAGTCATTTCGTGTAGGCGTGTGCACACTTACTGCCCCACCATGTCGCACATCCCCGTGATGTTCACGATCCAAATTGATATCTGCTCTATCAACTTTCGATCTTCTTTTATGCACCTACCATGGTGATCACGGGTGGCATCAGGGAATCAGGGTTCCAGGCCAGAGAGGGAGCGTGAGAAAAAGAGACCACATCCAAGGAAGGATTCATTTTTTCAAATTTAAAATTATAGAGTTGAAATATGGGACAAATTACCATATTTTTCGCCCTATAAGACGCACTTTTTTTGGGGGAAATAGCAGTGCGTTTTATGGGGCGAATGCTGCTGATTTTGCAGAATTTTCAATGATACACGCGCGGCGGGTGTATCAGCTGTGAGGGAGGAGGGGCTGGGGGCCGGCATCTGCTTTTATAATGACAGTGGGGCCCGTGCAGTGACTGTATTCTACTACACGGGCTCCGCTCACTGTATAATCGTATCTGTAATAGTTAATTGTTATGTATATAATTGCATAATCAGCTGTTATGGGGATCTGTGGATGACACATATATAGCATCTTATGCTATGTGTCATCCACAGATCCCCTCCATAATAGTCTCCCTGTAGTGAATGACCCTCAATACAGGGGGTGGGGGTCGCATCTGCTTTTATAATGACAACGGGGCCCGTGCAGTGACTGTATTCTACTACACGGGCCCCGCTCACTGTATAATCGTATCTGTAATAGTTAATTGTTATGTATATAATCGCATAATCAGCGCCTGTATACTTACAACTACAAGCGCTCGGTGGGTAGCAGAGAGGAGGGAGGAGGCAGGCCGGGAGGATGGGTGCTGGCAGCGTGAGTCACTACGTCACGCGCCTGCGCCGCCCACTTTAAGAATGAAGCAGGCGGCGTGGGCGCATGACGTAGTGACTCGCGCTGCCAGCGCCCGTCCTCCCGGCCTGCCTCCTCCCTCCTACCGAGCGCTTGTAGTTGTAAATATACAGGCGCTGATTATGCGATTATATACATAACAATTAACTATTACAGATACGATTATAGAGTGAGCGGGGCCCGTGTAGTAGAATACAGTCACTGCACGGGCCCCGTTGTCATTATAAAAGCAGATGCGACCCCCACCCCCTGTATTGAGGGTCATTCACTACAGGGAGACTATTATGGAGGGGATCTGTGGATGACACATAGCATAAGATGCTATATATGTGTCATCCACAGATCCCCATAACAGTGCCATCCAGAGACCCCAATAAGTGTCACCCACAGATCCCCCATAAGTGTCACCCACAGATCCCCTATGTGCGTCACCCACAGATCCCCCATAAGAGTGTGCCATCCACAGACCACAATTAGTTCAAAACCCACCAAAAGCTCACCTTTTGGTTAAAAAATTTTTTTTTCTTATTTTCCTCCTCAAAAACTTAGGTGTCTCTTATAGGGCGAAAAATACGGTATTAAAGCGTAAAAGTGTGAAAGCTTTTCAAAGTTTAAGCATTGAATGAAAGGATGTGACGCGCATTAATTACTGAATAATATATTAAATTTTATTCCCTGTCACCTATGCATAGCAGGTGTTTATTCACGTCAAAAATTGTCAACCCAAGAATGTAACAGAAAAATTATTGAAATTTATTAAGCTGTCAACTAGGTAGAGGGGTATATTACACCCAAAAATTGGTGAATTTCACCATAAAATGTAACTGACAAATATTTTTTTATTAAAACCTGTCTACTAGGTATAGCAGTGGTACATCACACCCAAAAATTGGTGAATTTCACCGGAAAATGTAACTGACAAATTTATTTTTAATTTTTTTCGGTCTACTAGGTATAGGAGTGGTACATCACACCCAAAATATGTTGAATTTCACCAGAACATATAACTGACAATTTTTTGTTTGTTTAACCTGTCTACTAGGTATAGCAGTGGTACTATACACCCAAAAATTGGTGAATTTCACGCGAAAATGTTAATGACAATTATTATTACATTTTTATAACCGGCCTACTAGGTATAGCAGTGGTACTATACACCCAAAAATTGGTGAATTTCATCCGAAAATGTTAATGACAATTTTTGTTTTTTAACCAGCCTACTAGGTATAGCAGTGGTACTATACACCCAAAAATTGGTGAATTTCATCCGAAAATGTAAATTACAAAGTAGTGAAATGATATAAAATAAAACACGTACAAATAAAAAAAAAAAATGTGGAGTTTCATATGGAGTAGGAGTTTGAGGAGGCGGTGGACGTAGCGGGGTAGGTGGAAGAGGATGAGGTAGCCAACACAGGTTTTTGTTTTTAATTTTATTTTTTTAACCACTTCCCGCAACTGTAACGCCGAAAGGCGTCATTGCGGCGGCTCCCCCAGGCTACGCTAACGCCAATAGGCGTCATCTCGCGTGAGCCGAGATTTCCTGTGAACGCGCGCACACAGGCGCGCGCGCTCACAGGAACGGAAGGTAAGAGAGTTGATCTCCAGCCTGCCAGCGGCGATCGTTCGCTGGCAGGCTGGAGATGTGTTTTTTTTAACCCCTAACAGGTATATTAGACGCTGTTTTGATAACAGCGTCTAATATACCTGCTACCTGGTCCTCTGGTGGTCCCCTTTGTTTGGATCGACCACCAGAGGACACAGGTAGCTCAGTAAAGTAGCACCAAGCACCACTACACTACACTACACCCCCCCCCGTCACTTATTAACCCCTTATTAGCCCCTGATCACCCCTGATCACCCCATATAGACTCCCTGATCACCCCCCTGTCATTGATCACCCCCCTGTCATTGATCACCCCCCTGTCATTGATCACCCCCCTGTAAAGCTCCATTCAGACGTCCGCATGATTTTTACGGATCCACTGATAGATGGATCGGATCCGCAAAACGCATCCGGACGTCTGAATGAAGCCTTACAGGGGCGTGATCAATGACTGTGGTGATCACCCCATATAGACTCCCTGATCACCCCCCTGTCATTGATTACACCCCTGTCATTGATCACCCCCCTGTAAAGCTCCATTCAGATGTCCGCATGATTTTTACGGATCCACTGATAGATGGATCGGATCCGCAAAACGCATCCGGACGTCTGAATGAAGCCTTACAGGGGCGTGATCAATGACTGTGGTGATCACCCCATATAGACTCCCTGATCACCCCCCTGTCATTGATTACCCCCCTGTAAAGCTCCATTCAGACGTCCGCATGATTTTTACGGATCCACTGATAGATGGATCGGATCCGCAAAACGCATCCGGATGTCTGAATGAAGCCTTACAGGGGCATGATCAATGACTGGTGATCACCCCATATAGACTCCCTGATCACTCCCCTGTCATTGATTACCCCCCTGTAAAGCTCCATTCAGATGTCCGCATGATTTTTACGGATGCACTGATAGATGGATCGGATCCGCAAAACGCATACGGACGTCTGAATGAAGCCTTACACGGGCGTGATCAATGACTGTGGTTATCACCCCATATAGACTCCCTGATCACCCCCCTGTCATTGATCACCCCCCCTGTCATTGATCACCCCCCCTGTCATTGATCACCCCTCTGTAAGGCTCCATTCAGACATTTTTTTGGCCCAAGTTAGCGGAATTATTATTTATTTTTTTTCTTACAAAGTCTCATATTCCACTAACTTGTGTCAAAAAATAAAATCTCACATGAACTCACCATACCCCTCACGGAAACCAAATGCGTAAAATTTTTTAGACATTTATATTCCAGACTTCTTCTCACGCTTTAGGGCCCCTAGAATGCCAGGGCAGTATAAATACCCCACATGTGACCCCATTTCGGAAAGAAGACACCCCCAGGTATTCCGTGAGGGGAAGATTGAGTCCATGAAAGATTGAAATTTTTGTCCCAAGTTAGCGGAACGGGAGACTTTGTGAGAAAAAAATTTAAAATATCAATTTCCGATAACTTGTGCCAAAAAAAAAAAATTTCTATGAACTCGCCATGCCCCTCATTGAATACCTTGGTGTGTCTTCTTTCCAAAATGGGGTCACATGTGGGGTATTTATACTGCCCTGGCATTCTAGGGGCCCCAAAGCGTGAGAAGAAGTCTGGTATCCAAATGTCTAAAAATGCCCTCCTAAAAGGAATTTGGGCACCTTTGCGCATCTAGGCTGCAATAAAGTGTCACACATCTGGTATCGCCGTACTCAGGAGAAGTTGGGGAATGTGTTTTGGGGTGTCATTTTACATATACCCATGCTGGGTGAGAGAAATATCCTGGTCAAATGCCAACTTTGTATAAAAAAATGGGAAAAGTTGTCTTTTGCCAAGATATTTCTCTCACCCAGCAAGGGTATATGTAAAATGACACCCCAAAACACATTCCCCAACTTCTCCTGAATACGGCGATACCACATGTGTGACACTTTTTTGCAGCCTAGGTGGGCAAAGGGGCCCATATTCCAAAGAGCACCTTTAGGATTTCACAGGTCATTTACCTACTTACCACACATTAGGGCCCCTGGAAAATGCCAGGGCAGTATAACTACCCCACAAGTGACCCTATTTTGGAAAGAAGACACCCCAAGGTATTCCGTGAGGGGCATGGCAAGTTCCTAGAATTTTTTATTTTTTGTCACAAGTTAGTGGAAAATGCTGATTTTTTTTTTTTTTTTTTTTCATACAAAGTCTCATATTCCACTAACTTGTGACAAAAAATAAAAACTTCCATGAACTCACTATGCCCATCAGCGAATACCTTGGGGTCTCTTCTTTCCAAAATGGGGTCACTTGTGGGGTAGTTATACTGCCCTGGCATTCTAGGGGCCCAAATGTGTGGTAAGGAGTTTGAAATCAAATTCTGTAAAAAATGACCTGTGAAATCCGAAAGGTGCTCTTTGGAATATGGGCCCCTTTGCCCACCTAGGCTGCAAAAAAGTGTCACACATCTGGTATCCCCGTACTCAGGAGAAGGTGGGGAATGTGTTTTGGGGTGTCATTTTACATATACCCCTGCTGGGTGAGAGAAATATCTTGGCAAAAGACAACTTTTCCCATTTTTTTATACAAAGTTGGCATTTGACCAAGATATTTATCTCACCCAGCATGGGTATATGTAAAATGACACCCCAAAACACATTCCTCAACTTCTCCTGAGTACGTAGATACCAGATGTGTGACACTTTTTTGCAGCCTAGGTGGGCAAAGGGGCCCACATTCCAAAGAGCACCTTTCGGATTTCACTGGTCATTTTTTACAGAATTTGATTTCAAACTCCTTACCACACATTTGGGCCCCTAGAATGCCAGGGCAGTATAACTACCCCACAAGTGACCCCATTTTGGAAAGAAGAGACCCCAAAGTATTTCGTGATGGGCATAGTGAGTTCATAGAAGTTTTTATTTTTTGTCACAAGTTAGTGGAATATGAGACTTTGTAGGAAAAAAAAAAAAAAAAATCATCATTTTCCGCTAACTTGTGACAAAAAATAAAAAGTTCTATGAACTCACTATGCCCATCAGCGAATACCTTAGGGTGTGTACTTTCCGAAATGGGGTCATTTGTGGGGTGTTTGTACTGTCTGGCCATTGTAGAACCTCAGGAAACATGACAGGTGCTCAGAAAGTCAGAGCTGCTTCAAAAAGCGGAAATTCACATTTTTGTACCATAGTTTGTAAACGCTATAACTTTTACCCAAACCATTTTTTTTTTTTACCCAAACATTTTTTTTTTTATCAAAGACATGTAGAACTATAAATTTAGAGCAAAATTTCTATATGGATCTCGTTTTTTTTGCAAAATTTTACAACTGAAAGTGAAAAATGTCATTTTTTTGCAAAAAAATCGTTAAATTTCGATTAATAACAAAAAAAGTAAAAATGTCAGCAGCAATGAAATACCACCAAATGAAAGCTCTATTAGTGAGAAGAAAAGGAGGTAAAATTCATTTGGGTGGTAAGTTGCATGACCGAGCAATAAACGGTGAAAGTAGTGTAGTGCCGATTTGTAAAAAAGGGCCTGGTCTTTAGGGGGGTATAAACCTGTGGTCCTTAAGTGGTTAAATTCGGGTACACTCCAAAAGAGTGTAAAATATCCAAAATACAAACATGAGCAATTGCACTGCAGTATAACAATGGCTGGTTAGTGCCGGTATACATGTCTATTCTGGACAAGGTACGGACAAGTCCTTAGGGATCCATGCCTGGTTCATTTTAATGAACGTGAGCTTGTCCACATTGGCTGTGGACAGGCGGCTGCGCTTGTCTGTGATGACGCCCCCTGCCATGCTAAACACACGTTCAGATAATACACTGGCTGCAGGGCAGGGCAGCACCTCCAAGGCATAAAGGGCAAGCTCAGGCCATGTGCCCAATTTGGAGACCCAGAAGTTGAAAGGGGCAGACCCGTCATTCAGTACGTGTAGGCGTGTGCACACATACTGCTCCACCATGTTGGTGAAATGCTGCCTCCTGCTAAGACGTTCCATATCAGCTGGTAGTGCTGGTTGTTGTGGCATGCTGACAAAGCTTTTCCACATTTCGGCCATGCTAACCCTGCCTTCTAAGGTGCTGGCGGTGCCCCAGCTGCGTTGGCGACCTCTTCCTCGTCCTCTGCCTTCGCCTTGTGCTTCCACTATGCCTCCGCTGTCAGGTGGGAATGCCACCAGCAGCGCGTCTTCCAGGGTGTGCTTGTACTCGTGCATCTTACGATCATGGTCCAGTGACGAAATTAAGGATGGTATGTTGTCCTTGTAACGTGGATGCAGCAGCGTGGCCACCCAGTAATCAGCACAAGTTAGAATGTGGGCAACTCGGCGGTTGTTGCGGAGACACTGCAGCATGTAATCGCTCATGTGTGCCAGGCTGCCCAGAGGCAACAAAAAGCTGTCCTCTGTGGGAGGTGTATCTTCTGTGTCCTCTGTATCCCCCCATCCACGCACCAGTGATGGCCATGAGCTGGTCTGGGTGCCATCCTGCTGTGAACATGGTTCCTCCTCCTCCATCTCCTCCTCCTCATCATCCTCCACCTCCTCATCCTCCAGAACTGTGCCCTGGCCGGACAATTGTGTACCTTTGGTTTGTGGGTGCAGGAACCCACCCTCGGAGCCACTTGGGAATGACTGGCTGGAAACCCTACGAAATGATCCCTCTTCCTCCTCCTCCTCCTCCTCCTGTGCCACATCCTCTTCCATCATCGCCGGGAGCGTTTTTTCAAGGAGGCATAGAAGTGGGATAGTAACGCTGAGAATGGCATTATCGGCACTGGCCATGTTGGTGGAGTACTCAAAACAGCGCAACAAGGAACACAGGTCTCGCATGGAGGCCCAGTCATTGGTGGTGAAGTGGTGCTGTATCGCAGAGCGACTCACCCGTGAGTGCTGCAGCTAAAACTCCACTATCGCCTGCTGCTGCTCGCACAGTCTGGCCACCATGTGCAAGTTGGAGTTCCACCTTGTGGGCACGTCGCATATGAGGCGGTGAGCGGGAACGCCGAAGTTACGCTGCAGCACTGACAGGCGAGCAGCAGCAGGGTGAGAACGGTGAAAGCGCACACATACGGCCCGCACTTTATGCAGCAGTTCTGACATATCGGGGTAATTTTTAAGGAATATCTGCACCACCAAATTCAGCACATGCGCCAGGCAAGGGATGTGCGTCAAACCGGCTAGTCCCAGAGCTGCTACGAGATTTCGCCCATTATCGCACACCACCAGGCCGGGCTTGAGGCTGACTGGCACAAACCACTCATCGGTCTGTTCAAGGCCTGTCCACAGCTCCTGCGCGGTGTGGGTTTTGTCCCCCAAACAGATACGTTTTCAAACTGCCTGCTGTCGTTTACCCCTGGCTGTGCTGAAGTTGGTGGTGAAGTTGTTACGTTGACCGGATGAGGAACTGGTAGTGGATGAGGAAGCAGAGTAGGAGGAGGAAGCAACAGGAGGCAAACTGAAGCGCCCTGTAATCCTCGGTGGTGGAAGGACATGCGCCAAACTGCTATCCGCCTCAGGCCCAGCCGCCACTGCATTTACCCAGTGTGCTGTTATGGAGATATACTTTCCTGACCGTGCTTACTGGTCCACGTATCCGTAGTCAGGTGCACCTTGCCCCAGATGGCGTTGCGCAGTGCACACCTGATTTTGTCCCCTACTTGGTTGTGCAGGGAAGGGATGGCTCGCCTTGAAAAGTAGTGGCGGCTGGGTACAACGTACTGTGGTACAGCCACCGCCATAAGGCCTTTAAAACTATCCATCAGACGGAATGACAGCATTTCAAAGGCCAGTAATTTTGAAATGCTGGCATCAGGGCTAGGGATCGCGGGTGGGTAGGGGGGGTACTTTCTCTTCCTCTACAGCGTTTGGGAGATGGAGAGCTGAACGCTTCTGTGGGACATTGTGGAGATGCTTGGTGACCCAGGTGTTGGTGTTGCTGGCAGATCCTCTGTTTGCGGGTTGGCAGGTGGCACTGTCACTCCAGAGGTGGATGAAGAGGCCGAGACTGCAGCAGAAGAGGAAGCAGGAGGAGCCAGAGACCTTTCTTGGTTTTTGAGGTGTCTACTCCACTGCAGCTCGTGCTTTGCACTTAAATGCCTGGTCATGCAGGTTGTGCTCAGGTTGAAAACGTTTATGCCTCGCTTCAGGCTCTGATTGCACAGCGTGCAAACCACTCGTGTCTTGTCGTCAGCAAATTTTATGAAGAACTGCCACGCCAGGGAACTTCTTGGAGCTGGCTTTGCTGTGCTCGGTCCCTTGCTGCGGTGGGCAGTGCCAGGCGTACTGTCTAGAGGACAGCCGCTCCGCTTTTGCACCCTGCTCCCTCTTCTGCTGTGCTGGTGGCTCTGTGCAACCACCACCTCTTCATCCGAACTACATAGGTCACTCGCATGACCTTGATTCCATGTGGGGTCGAGGACCTCATCGTCCTCCACATCATCTTCCACCCAGTCTTCACCCCTGCCTTCCTTGTCGGTCTCCACACTTTCGAAAGCCCCAGCAGTTGGCACCTGTGTTTCGTCATCATCCGAGACGTGCTGCGATGGTCCTCCCATGTACTCATCTTGAAAGATAAGTGGTTGGGCATCGGTGCACTCAATCTCTTCCACATTTGGGGCAGGGCTAGGTGGATGGCCCTGGGAAACCCTGCTAACAGAGTCATCAAAAAGAGACTGCTGCATGACTTGGGGCTCAGACTGCTTGGCTGATTTGCAAGGGGGTGAGGTGAAAGACTTATGGACATCGGATGCTGGTGCCAACTGTGGTATTTCAGCAGGAGACTGGGTTGCTGACAGTGGATCCAGTTCCTTCACATTGTCTCCCACCCAATCTACTATCGCCTGTACTTGTTGGTCTGAACCAGTGTAGGCCTAAATTAAATATTTGTTTGCCCAAAATGGCTGTATTTCAAATGCCTGAATCAAACCCATGTATGTAGAGGGTGTATCTCACACGGTCTGAACCTGTGTAGGCCTGAATTTAATATTCCTTTGCCCAAAATGGCTGTATTTCAAATGCCTGAATCAAACCCCTATATGTAGAGGGTGTATCTCACACGGTCTGAACAAGTGTAGGCCTGAATTAAATATTTCTTTGCCAAAATGGCTGTATTTCAAATGCCTGAATCAAACCCCTATATGTAGAGGGTGTATCTCACAGGGCCTAAACCAGTGTAGGCCTGAATTAAATATTTCTTTGCCCAAAATGGCTGTATTTCAAATGCCTGAATCAAACCCCTGTATGTAGAGGGTGTATCTCACTTCGTCTGAACCAGTGTAGGCCTGAATTAAATATTTCTTTGCCCAAAATGGCTGTATTTCAAATGCCTGACTCAAACCCCTGTATGTAGAGGGTGTATCTCACAGGGCCTGAACCAGTGTAGGCCTAAATTAAATATTTCTTTGCCCAAAATGGCTGTATTTCAAATGGCTGTATTTCAAATGACTGTATTTCAAATGCCTGAATCAAACCCCAGTATGTAGAGGGTGTATCTCACACTGTCTGAACCAGTGTAGGCCTGAATTAAATATTTCTTTGCCCAAAATGGCTGTAATTCAAATGACTGTATTTCAAATGCCTGAATCAAACCCCTGTATGTAGAGGGTGTATGTCACAGGGCCTGAACCAGTGTAGGCCTAAATTAAATATTTCTTTGCCCAAAATGGCTGCATTTCAAATGGCTGTATTTCAAATGCCTGAATCAAACTTCTGTATGTAGAGGGTGTATCTCACACGGCCTGAACCAGTGTAGGCCTGAATTCAGTATTGGTGCACCAAATGGCGGTATTTCAAATCTCTGAATCTAACCCAAATGTATTAAGGGTGTCAATCTCACAATGACATCTGCATCAAAGGCTGCCAACTATTTTTTTTTGGGCCCAAACGAGTGTTTGTTTAACAACTGAATTTGACAGCAGTATATAAGCCTATAATTGTGCTGATGCTGCAAGACCTGAAAATAATGGTTTTTGTTAGTGTGTTTTTAAAACCCCAGAAAATGATGGGTGTATTTCTAGCTTAAATTGCACACTGACTAATCCAGATGTTGTAGATTGCCAAAAAAGTGTTTTTTTGGTAATAGAATATGAAAGCTGTATATATTAAACTTGAATTTAACACTTGCAGATCAGGAAAATACATTTTTTTTGTCAAAAAAGTGTGTTTTTAAAACCCCAGAAAATGATGGATGTATTTCTACCTTAAATTG
Organism: Bufo bufo; assembly: GCF_905171765.1. Lineage (NCBI taxonomy): Eukaryota > Metazoa > Chordata > Amphibia > Anura > Bufonidae > Bufo > Bufo bufo. The sequence goes on from NC_053393.1 coordinate 212,200,105, forward strand.
CACACTGACTAATCCAGATGTTGTAGATTGCCAAAAAATGGTGATTTGCAATGTCCCAAAAGCTCAGGTGCAGTGCTGGTGCACTGAGCTTGCATAAAATGGACGCTGCCGCCGCCGCCCACCTAGCTAACAGAATTCTAAAAGTTAGTATTTTTTGGTCAATGGGCTCAGGGCAGGGTAAAACGATAGTGCCCTGCACCCACACAACTATTTCTATGTAGATCGCTGAGTTAGATTCTCTCCTATTCTCTCCCTGAAATCACAAGTCCAGCAGCATCCTCTCCTTACACTTGTAACAGCAGAGTGACATGCAGCGCTATGTGACTTAAGCTTATATAGAGCCTGGGTCACATGCTCTGGCCAATCACAGCCATGCCATTAGTAGGAATGGCTGTGATGGCATCAGAGGTCAGACAGTTAACCGCTTGTTGATTGGCTGCTCTGCAGCCTTTCAAAAAGCGCCAAGAAAGCGCCGAACCCCGAACCTGAAATGTTCGGGTCCAAAAATCCTAAAGTTCGGTACGAACCCTATCCCAGGCCCCTCTTTAAAGGGGTTGAACGGGTTCAGAGCTGAACCCGGACGTATCCCCATTTTCACCCAGGCAGCCCCCCTGATATGATCATCAGAGCATATTATGCTCCAATGCTCTTCTTTGCCCTGCACTGAATCTCGCAGGGCAAAGGCTTTTATTTTAGATCTGGTGAAGTAACGGGCTGTCCATGGGTAAAGCTAGACAGAGGCTTCCGCCTAGCAGTAAGCCTGATGATGACACCGACACTAATGTAAAGCGGCTATGGCAGCGCTAAAGCCCGCTCATCAGCGCTGGTAATGTCACCAGCATCACTGCTATGTATACAGTAATCAGGAGGAATTAAATAAACCATTTCTACCACTCCTGTGGGGAGTCCAACTGCCATGATAATTGATTTATCTCTCATGCAGTCTCTGCAAAAAGGAATTTTTTGTGGTCCGCAAGTTTTTAAAATCATTGTAGGACTGACATAGAGTACGAGATGATCCTCTGCTGGGCCCAGGCTCTAATGTATTAAAGGTCCCGTAGAAGAGCTGACTTTGAAGCCAGTCACTTGCCATTAGGGGTTATTTATTGGGATGATTCAGAAATACTGCACATGCGCATAATGTGCGCACCAGACTAATTTGCTCTGGTGGGCACAATCTATCCTAGGGTGGCACTGGTACTGAGGGAGCTGCAGTTAGTGTGTACAGTGCAATTGGCAATTCACTTCACCCAGTAACAGAACTGAGTGACTCCATTATCAGTACCTGTACGCCCTGTGTCCCAAACAGGTTAAAAGGTGAAACTAACATATGAGATAGACTCATTACATGCAAAGCGAGGTATTTCAAGCCTTTATTTGTTATAATTTGGATGATTATGGCTTATAGCTTATGAAACCCAAAGTCACAATTTTGAGGTACCCTTTGCTCACGGGGTATGGATTAATTAGCTGACTAGAGTGTGACACTTTGAGCCTAGAATATTGAACCTTTTCACAAAATTCTAATTTTAAACTGCATTAATGCAATTCCTTTTAATTTGCATTACTGAAATAAATATTCAAATGTTTCAGAGTTTCACCTGTACCTACAGGAAGGAAGGGTTTGGGTTCAAGGAGAACTGGGCCAACTTCTCGGTCAGTTACAGGCTCTACAGTAGGGACGGGCTGCACCTTAATGGGGAGGATGCAACTGCCCTGGGGGAAAAAATGGTTAGATGGCTGGAGGAGCTTTTACACTAGTATCCGGGGGGATGGTGGGGGGTCATACTAATAAGGGAGTAGATAGATTGTGTAGATAGAGAATGGGATATAGGAGGGGGCAGTGGGGATTTAGTGGGGGCTGGGGTTAGTGAGGAAAGTAGGGAGAAGACTGGGCAGAACTATATACCGATAAAAAATAGAACAGCTGGTAACAAGAACCTGTTACATAGAAACATCAACCAAGGTACCCAAAAATCCCAGATATTTACTTTACAGGTAATAGTAATTTAAAATTTATTTTCACAAATGCCAGAAGTCTAGCAAGCAAAATGGGGGAGCTGGAGGCTATGGTACTAGAAGAACACATAGATGCAGTTGGTGTGGCTGAGACATGGTTGGACTCTTCGCATGAATGGGCTGTAAATATTGAGGGTTTTACACTATTTAGGAAAGACGGGGTTAATAGAAAAGGCAGTGGTGTGTGCCTACATGTGAGGAGTGATCTGAAGACAAGTGTAAAAGAGGCAATTGTGGGTGATGATAGTGAGGATGTGGAAACCATATGGGTGGAATTTCAAAGGGATAATCTATAGACCCCCTAACATCAAAGAGGAGATAGAAACACTATTTTATAGCCAAATAGAGTGGGCTGGACAGGCTGGCACAGTGGTCATAATGGGAGATTTTAACTTCCCAGACATTGACTGGGGTCATGGTTCTGCCTCAACCGCAAAGGGGAGAAGATTCCTCAACTTGCTACAGGACCACTTTATGGGCCAGTATGTAGAAGCTCCCACTAAGCGCAATGCTCTGTTGGATCTGGTAATTTCTAATGATGCAGAGCTTGTTGGAAATGTTACTGTTCGAGAAACACTAGGTAATAGTAACCACAATATAATTATATTCCCCCTAAACTATAAGAAGCAAACTCTGTCAGTCAGAGCAAAGACACTGATGTTTTAAAAAGGCTAATTTCCCTGGGTTGAGGGCAGCATTTCAGGGCATAGACTGGGAGCAGCTACTGTCACATAATACTGAGGATAAATGGGAGAGCTTTAAATCCACATTGAGTAATTGCACTAAAAGATTTATTCCTTTAGGTAGCAAGTATAAACGACTAAAATGAAACCCCCATTGGCTTACAGCTACTGTAAAAAGGGCATTTAAAAATACAAATCTGAGGAGTCAGCTATAGCGTTTGAAGTTTACAAAGGGCTTACTAAAATCTGTAAAAAGGAGATAAAATTAGCAAAAATACAAAATTAGCAGCAGGTGGCAAAAGAGAGCAAAACAAATCCCCAAACATTCTTTCAATATATAAATGCTAAAAAAACAAGGTCTGAGCAGGTAGGGGTCCTAATTTATGGTAATGGGGGGTTAGTCACTGAAAATAAGAAAAGGCAGAGTTACTAAATGGGGTTTTTAGCTCTGTATATACAAAAGAAGAGAAAGGAGCTGATATCTCTGGTGCTGGGGCTATTAGTGCATCCAGTAATATACTCAATTGCCTAACTGTAGATATGGACGAAGATAAGTTAAATAATGTAAATGTGTACAAGGCTCTGGGTACAGATGGATTACACACAAGAGTGCTTAAAGAGCTCAGTTCAGTCATTGCTGTCCCCCTGTTTATAATTTTTAAAGATTCTCTAGATACTGGTACAGTGCCAAGTGATTGTTGCAAGGCAAATGTGGTGCCCATATTCAAAAAAGGATCTAGGTCCTCCCCAGGTAATTACAGAACAGTTAGTTTAACTTATGTTGTGGGAAAAATGTTTGAAGGACTCTTAAGGGACTATATACAGGAGTATGTGACTGTAAATAATATAAATGATAACCAACATGGGTTTACCAAGGACAGAAGTTGTCAGACTAAGCCAGTGGTCGGCAAAGTGCGGCTCGCAAGCCACAAGCGGCTCTTTAGATCCTTCAATGCGGCTCTTTGGTGCGGGCTGGCGGGTGGGCCGCTCAAGCTGCTTGCAAAATGTCTGTCATGCGCCTCCTGCCCCGTCTGTCTGCTCCTTCCACTTTATGAATGAAGCAGGCAGGCGGGGCAGGAGGTGCATGATGGAGGGTGAGATGCGCACAGCAGCAGAAGGGCGGGCAGCGGCGCTCTAGTTCGGCTGCCCACTACCGGCCATGTGAGGAGTGGTGAAGAGGCCGCTGCTCAGGAGACTTGGAGCGAAATGTCCTTTAGCAGAAAGGTAGGAACTGCCCCCGGTGTGTGCACAGCGCCGGGCACTGCACCGGTCCCGCCGCAAGTGTCCCTGCCTCCTCCCTTCCCCCCACTAATACATTACTTTACTTACTAGAAGGCACTTATGGGGGATATCTGTGGAGGGTACTTATGGGGGATATCTGTGGAGGGCACTTATGGGGGATATCTGTGGAGGCACTTATGGGGGATATCTGTGGAGGGCACTTATGGGGGATATCTGTGGATGACACATATATAGCATCTTATAACAAAATCACACAAAAAAAAAAAAAATTTCAACCCATGGAGGTCTGGATTTGGAGTACCACTCAAAATTAAAGTGGAAAAACACACTACAGGCTGATCCAACTTTGATGTAATGTCCTTAAAACAAGTCAAAATGAGGCTCAGTAGTGTGTGTGGCCTCCACTTGCCTGTATGACCTCCCTACAACGCCTGTGCATGCTCCTGATGAGGTGGCGGACGGTCTCCTGAGGGATCTCCTCCCAGACCTGGACTAAAGCATCTGCCAACTCCTGGACAGTCTGTGGTGCAACGTGACATTGGTGGATAGAGCGAGACATGATGTCCCAGATGTGCTCAATTGGATTCAGGTCTGGGGAACGGGCGGGTCAGTCCATAGCATCAATGCCTTCGTCTTGCAGGAACTGCTGACACACTCCAGCCACATGAGGTCTAGCATTGTCTTGCATTAGGAGGAACCCAGGGCCAACCGCACCAGCATATGGTCTCACAAGGGGTCTGAGGATCTCATCTCGGTACCGAATGGCAGTCAGGCTACCTCTGGCGAGCACATGGAGGGCTGTGCGGCCCTCCAAAGAAATGCCACCCCACACCATTACTGACCCAATGCCAAACCGGTCATGCTGGAGGATGTTGCAGGCAGCAGAACGTTCTTCACGGCGTCTCCAGACTCTGTCACATCTGTCACATGTGCTCAGTGTGAACCTGCTTTCATCTGTGAAGAGCACAGGGCGCCAGTGGCGAATTTGCCAATCTTGGTGTTCTCTGGCAAATGCCAAACGTCCTGCACGGTGTTGGGCTGTAAGCACAACCCCCACCTGTGGACGTCGGGCCCTCATATCACCCTCATGGAGTCTGTTTCTGACTGTTTGAGCAGACACATGCACATTTGTGGCCTGCTGGAGGTCATTTTGCAGGGCTCTGGCAGTGCTCCTCCTGTTCCTCCTTGCACAAAAGCGGACGTAGCGGTCCTGCTGCTGGGTTGTTGCCCTCCTACGGCCTCCTCCACGTCTCCCGATGTACTGGCCTGTCTCCTGGTAGCGCCTCCATGCTCTGGACACTATGCTGACAGACACAGCAAACCTTCTTGCCACAGCTCGCATTGATGTGCCATCCTGGATAAGCTGCACTACCTGAGCCACTTGTGTGGGTTGTAGACTCCGTCTCATGCTACCACTAGAGTGAAAGCACCGCCAGCATTTAAAAGTGACCAAAACATCAGCCAGGAAGCATAGGAACTGAGAAGTGGTCTGTGGTTGCCACCTGCAGAACCACTCCTTTATTGGGGGTGTCTTGCTAATTGCCTATAATTTCCACCTGTTGTCTATCCCATTTGCACAACAGCATGGGAAATTGATTGTCACTCAGTTTTGCTTCCTAAGTGGACAGTTTGATTTCACAGAAGTGTGATTGACTTGGAGTTACATTGTGTTGTTTAAAGAGGACCTTTCACTAGAATAAAACATCTAAACTAACTATACAGACATGTAGAGCGGCGCCCAGGGATCCCCCTGCACTTATTGTTATACCTGGGCGCCGCTCCGTTCTCCCGGTATAGGCTCCGGTATCTTCATAGTTAAGCTCCACCCAGGGGAACCTGCCGGCATTCTTCCATGCTGTAGCGCTCGCCAATCGCAGCGCTCAGCTCATAGCCTGAGAGAAAAAAAAGCCTCTCAGGCTATGAGCTGAGCGCTGCGATTGGCCAGCGCTACAGCATGGGAGAATGAGACGCCGGCAGGCTCAACTGGGTGGAGCCTAACTATGAAGATACCGGAGGCTATACCGGGAGAACGGAGCGGCGCCCAGGTATAACAGTAAGTGCAGGGGGATCCCTGGGCGCCGCTCTCCATGTCTGTATAGTCAGTTTAGATGTTTTATTCTAGTGAAAGGTCCTCTTTAAGTGTTCCCTTTATTTTTTTGAGCAGTGTATATATTTTTTATATATATATATATATATATATATATATATATATATATATATATATATATTATTTTTTTTAAAATATATTTTACCTATGAAATTGCGAAAATCTGGATCTATCTGTTTACTAAATCATTTATTTATATATATACGCACTAAACTAATGAGATTCTTCATCCACTATGGTCCTCCGTTTTGGCCTTCCAGTGCCCCCTTCCAACATTATACAGTAGATATGCATTTGCTAATTGATCAGCCATTTATTCCACTACCGTTGACCAGTTTTTGACATTCAAGTCAACAATATATGGCAACACTATTATCACTATTGGTGATAATATCAATTTTATGATGATTATTAATAGGTGTATATATTATCATACTTGTGGTATTGTTCGTATTATGATGACCATAGTATGTAATACCGTATTTATCGGCGTAAAACACGCACAGGCGTATAACACGCACCTTCATTTTAAGAGGGAAATTTCAGGAAAAAAAATAAAATGCTGTATGGGGGCGGGGGCCACAGGGAGACGTTATACTGTATGGGGGCAGGGGCCACAGGGTGACATTATACTGTGCGGGGGCAGCCGCTTGGTGACGTTATACTGTATGGGGCACTAGGGCAGCCCCAAGGTGACGTTATACTGTATGGGGGCAAGAGGGAGACGTTAGTATGGGGAAGTCCCCGTCCACCCCCTATTCATGGAGGGTGAGTGGCTGGAAGTTGGAACCTGGCAGCACTCCTATTGACACTTCAATGCCAGGGAGAAGAAGCAGAGCGGCAGCCTGACAGCAGAGCATAGCTGACCCAGAGCAGTCACCACACACACTACCTGCTGGGCTATCTATCACGGCACAGGCTGCCACCATGTCAGGAGCTCCTACTACAGCCGCTGACTAACTTGTGCCTCCGCTGGGAGCTGACTTCCGGCCCGCGGCGCCCGACTTCCGGCCTGCACAGGAGCGCTGATAACACTGCGGTAAGCAGCCCGGACTTGCTGCACCAGGCTGTGTATTAGAGGAAAACCCGGCGCAACCCTAGCCCTGCTACCTGCCCGCAGGGCTAAGCTGCCTGCTCAAACTACCTGCCCGGCGCCCGGAACTGCATGTCCCGGGCGTCGGGCGATAGGAATTCCACACCCCTGTAACATTATATCGGCGTATAACACGCATACATCATTTGCCCCCTATTTTCAGGGGGAAAAAGTGCGTGTTATACGCCGATAAATACGGTTTATATATCACTATAACTATGGCATTCTAGCTTATTTTATATTACCAACAGGGGTTCTAATTCTATATGTGATTTTACATGCGGCTACTTATACGTTTGCATACGGTTTACGTATACATTTATTTCCAATTCATTTTATCTTTATTTTAATTTTATTTTCAATATAATGACTGTGTATACACTCTATTTTACTTCTGTACCCCAAAAAAACCCTCCAAATTTGTGATTTTTTAGACTTGAAAAAGGAGTGTACCAACTCCGAAACGCGTTGTCACCTACCAATAAAGACCCTTTATTTATCAACTGAGGTCGTGTCTTTGCGCCAGAAGGTATCAATTGGTGTACTGTATTAGTGCAGTAAATTTTTTTTCCTATTGCAACACATATCATTCCTCTGGAGACTTGGCGACTCCACCTACGAGGACTGAGAAGATACCGGCTGCAAAGACCCCTTGTCCTCACGAGTGTTGTGCCCACGTATGCACAGCACTGTAAGGTGAGCACAACCATTGATGTCTTAATTCCATATATTCAATATTGAACTTATCACCCTATGAGCGCCTTCCTATCTTTTTTCACCACAATCGCAGCATTAACAGTGGACAGTTTTAAAAAGGGTTTAGATTAATTCTTAAAAGTAAACATCATTAAAGAGGTTGTCCGGTCCCAAAATAAAAATTCTTTTTATATGCTCTTTAAACCACTTACCATACCATGCATACATAAGCCCCCAATACCTGTTTTTCATGTCTGAGCTTTCCTTCCCCCCTGCAAGACATCATATTATCCTGGCAGATCTGTTTATTTGCTCCCCTTCTTGATTTATTAACACCTTAAGGACCTTGCCATTTTTCAACTTAAGGACAAGGCCGTTTTTTGGAAACTTGAAATGTGTAATTTTATGTGGTGATAACTTCGGAATGCTTTTACTTATCTAAGCCATTCTGAGATAGTTTTCTCGCGACACATTGTACTTCATTATAGTGAAAAATTTTAGTCTATATAATTCACCTTTATTTATTAAATAATCAAAAATTTACAGAAAATTTGGAAGAATTATCAATTTAAAAAATTTGAATTTCTCAGCTTTTTAAGGTAGATAGTGATACATCATAAGAGAGTTATTACCTTAAATTTCCCATATGTCCACTTTCATTTTTGCATCATTTTGTAAATGTAATTTTATTTTTTAGGATCTTATAAGGCTTAGAATTTTAGAAGCAATTTTTTTAATGTTTGAGAAAATTTCCAAAACCCAATTTTTTAAGGACCACTTCAACTCTAAAGTCACTTTGTGGTGCTTAAATAGTGGAAAACACCCATGAATGACACCCCTCAAGTTATTCAAAACTGATTTTACAAACTTTTTAAACCCTTTTAGGTGTTCCACAAGAATTAAAGGAAAAGGAGATGATATTTTAAATTTCACTTTTTTGGCAGATTCTCCATTTTAATTAATTTTTTATTACTCTGATTCTGCAGTTTACAGAAACACAACTTAAATCAAAGAAGGGCAGTAGTGTTAATAAAACATAACTTATAATATAAATCCATTAAAAGTGGGAGAACCCATAATTAATTCCCCTCTTGATACAGGCCCCAGAGTAAATAGACGCCTATGAGTCTCAAACCCTGCAACAAACACGTGTAGTGCTAAATGAAAATAGCGTGGCATCAGCAAATACACATAATCCTTACCAGAAGGGGTATACGTGACTCCTAGTATAATGAAGCAGTCAATCGGGCCTTACTACGATCTTGCTCCCGGTAGGTTTTCTCTCACCCCCCCCAGTATGAAGAGATAGGGCTCTGGAGTAGCTCACTGGTCGGAGTGATGCAGGTTGCCGATATCTTGGAGTCAGTGTGTGTTATGTGGCAGAGGTACAGAGCAAGAAAACCAAGGGCACAAAAGTACAACCACTAAATATAGTAAAGGGTGCTTAGAAACCTATAAAGATATGCTCAAATGAACAGATATGTGTTCCAACACATTTCATCTATTTATATTTAGACCCAGATTCATCAGGGGACACGGGGCTAGTGTTTCTTTTATCAGGGAAATGGCTAATCCGGAATACACTGAGCTGGAGTGTATGGCCGCACCTCCAAGTAGAATGGCACCCTAAGATGAGGGTATTCATCTACAGGTAGGAACACCTGTAAATATCCGGTGTTTCTCCATATGGCGTCTATAAGCGGCATACAGGGGGTTAATCCGCCGCTGTCAGTATCTGCCGGGCCCCTGCTGCCGATCGCGGCAGCCCGTGTGGGGCAGCCGGATAACCCTAGAACGAGAATGCTCTTCCTAAGGCGTTAAGTACCGGCTAGTTAGGACAAGCATTCTCGTCCTAGGTCAGAAACATGTTAAATACATAACTTTATTGATACACAAGCCTGGCTGCACTGCACAGAAATGAGTCACAGGCTGGACACGACTTCCCCCCCCCCCCACTGCTCTGTATCTAATCCTATCTTGTGTGCTACAGACTGCTGAGCTGTGTATCTAATCTCATTACTGACCATCCACAGGCTCTTCCCTCACTATCTCCAGAGTGTAGCTGGAAGCAGCAAGCGTAACCAAACACATCTATATCTAATCCTAACATGTATGTGTGCCTGATACACAGCCTGTTGTGTGTGATACTGCCTGCTGAAGTATGTATCTAATCCCATTTTATATGATACAGCCTGCTGAGCTGTGTATCTAATTCTATTTTGTATGATCCTGCCTGCTGAGCTGTGTATCTCAACCCTTATGCACACGACCGTATCCATTTTGCGGTCTGCGAGATGCAGATCCGCTAAATAAGGATACTGTCCATGTGTGACCCGTATTTCTTTTTTGCAGTCCCATTGATTTCTATAGATTTCCGGTCTGCATTATGAGGACCAGAATAGGACATGTTCTATTTTTTGCAGAACTGACATACGGATGTGGAAAACACATGGACTTCATCAGTGTGCTTTCCACATCCGTATATCTGTACAGCAAAATATAGAACATGTATTATTCTGGTCCTCATAATACAGATCTAAAACCCATAGAACTCAATGGCTCTGGAAAAAATGCACAACTCACAGGCAGTATCCTTATTTAGCAGATCTGCTACTTGGAGATAGTGTTGATCGCGAATATTCTAATCAGAATATCAGAGCTGGGAATTGAGGAACAGGACCTTGCCGATGTCCAGCTTCTGGCAAATCTGTACACTGAGGGTCAGCAAAATATGGGTGATGGCCCATTTACGAAATTACGAACACCCTCAAAAAAGTACGCCCCCATAAATGATAATACGCCAATTGATACCTTTGTGACAGTTGTCACGGAGCAACTACGTAGCGAACAAAGGAGGAGGGGAAGGACGTGGGAATCTGAGTAGTGAAGAACACTTAGCCCTGAAACAATTAGAGAAGGATGCAAAAATTGTGATCAAGCTGTCCGATAAAGGGGGCGATATTGTTATCCTGGGATATGAACAATACGAGGAGATGTGTAGTAGGATTCTGACTGACCATCAGACATATAACAAACTTACACATGACCCCATTTTAAGGTTCAAGAAAGAATCGAATGACATTTTGCTTAAAGAGCAAGCGCAGAACCTCATAAGTAAGAACAAATTCTAATTTTTGAACCCAGAACATCCAGTGTTGGCAACATTTTACAGTCTGCCAAAACTGCATAAGGGGCTGACACCGCTATTGTGCCTCGGATAGGGAGCCTAACATCAAATATTAGCATCAAATATGATTTTACAACCATTTGTGGAAGGGCTCCTATCCTATGTGAGACACAACGGACGTTTTGAAACAACTAGATGGAATTCAGTGTGAGGAGGGAACTTGGCTGGCTAGCCTTGATGTAGAGGCTTTATACAGTTCCATCCCACACAATAAAGGATGCCAAGCCATACAGTTTTTTTCTTCAGCAGAGGTGAACATTGCAGACTTCAATACCTTTATTATGGAATTAATTAGCTTCATTTTGACACACAATGTCTTCTCATTTGCAAGCCAGATCTTCCACCAGCTCAGGGGTGTGGCAATGTGGAATCCCTGTGCCCGACCTATGCCAACCTTTTCCTGGGCTGTTGGGAGAGCGAGGTGTTTTTTTTGGATTGCATGGAATGATTCACGGCATCAATAGTATTTTGATTACGATTTATTGATGACGTGCTGATCTTATGGAGAGGGCAAGAGTCTGAATTTCAGCAGTTTGTGTTAGAACTGAAAAGGAACTAATTGGGGTTGTTTTTTACATCCAAAATAAAGGCCAAACAAATATCGTTCCTGAATCTCTCCATTGCACTTGACACATCAGGAAGGATAGTAACAAATCTGTTTAGGAAATCGACTGCAACCAACAACCTCCTCAAATGGGACAGTGGCCATCCAATAGCCCTTAAGAAAGGTATTCCAAAAGGGCAGTACCTGAGAGCCCAGAGAAACTGCTCCGAGCTGGCAGATTTCAAGGTCGCAGCCCGGGATCTTCAATCCGGTTTAGGAACCGAGGCTACCCACAGGAAACTGTGAAAAATGAGTATCAGCATGCTTTGAGTAGCAATCGGCAAGAACTCTTATGCCCTAAAGTGAGAAATGAGGAAGATGTGACGTGTAGAATTATTGGCACCTATGATAAATCCCATCGGGAGATTAGGGAAATCATTTCGTCCTATTGGGGGATTTTAAAAACTGACCCTGATATTGGGCAATGGTTGACGGAACGTCCCTCAATCACCTACCGGCGTAATCGAAACTTAAGAGACCATCTAGTGCACAGTTTATAGCAGGCCCCGAAACCACCAAAATCATAGCTAAGAAATGATGCCAAGGGTACATTCCCGGGAGTGTGGTTTGTGGGTTCTAACGGTGTTGCTCCCACTGGGCTCGGTGATGGGAGGCCAGGTGCCTTCTTATGGTGGTCGTCTCTAGGTGAGTGTTGGGCTTCCGTGACGTATGCATTGACAGCACAGGCTGCAGATGGCAACACTATTGTCAGCAGCGGACACGTTAAAAAAAGCCCACACTGTGGAGTCATGTGCCGGTGTCCTGGGAGCGCCAGATGTGACCGTGCATGGCTCGTTCCAGAAACATTAGCAGTCTGCTTTTTGCGTCCTGTGCACTGTAAGTTCTGCCTGCTTCTCCTCCCTATCTGCTGCTCCGTCTCTCCCTCTGAACTCCCCTCCTCTTCCTCTCTTGTGGGCACCCACGTGACGTCAATCGACAAGCCATCATCATCACCTTCACCACCACTGACATTAGAGATCTCAGAGTAGGCAGCAACAGCGGGGACCACCCTCCTCGGGCTGATCTGAGTACTGTCGTCAGACTGCTGGGTGGCGACCGTTGATACCTCCTCTTCCTGATCCGATGTCAAGAATGGCTGCACATCGGTAAGGTCTTGGAATGGATGGGGAAATAATTCCTCTGACTCGAGCGGAGGGGATATGGTGGTGGTGGTGGTGTCTTTGGGGGTGCACACAGCAGAGAGTAAAGAGGGTGCAGATAGAGAGGATGAGGAGGGTACAGAAGCGGAAGGCTAAGTGAGCCACTCAGCCAACTCTGGTGCGTCCTTTGACATAATCGCACGAACCTTCTGCAACTTCCCACTTAGGCTCCGCACCTGCCCGACCCCTACAACCCCTGCGGAATGGCCTGCTTCTTCCTCTGCATGTCATTTTCAAAATGACCCTCTGGCAAAGTCCCTATAGAAGAGCAGTATTTGTGGAAGAAGGTATATCACTCCCCTGCCTCCATCAGATTTTTTTGGGGGGGCAACTGGTATATCACACCAGTTGAAATTATTTGTTCCAATAGCGTTTGTCACTCTGTGTAGCTGCGGTAACACAGCAGAACCGCAAACAAATGCTGCACTACCCAAATGCACTATATAGAAAGTATATTATTGGTATATCACACCCCTGCGTCAATCAGTTGTTTTTTTTTGTTTTTTTTTTGGGGGGGGGGGGGGGGGCAACTGGTATATCAGACCAGTTGAAATTATTTGTTCCAATAGCGTTTGTCACTCTGTAGCTGCGGTAACGCAGCAGAACCGCACACAAATGCTGCAATACCCAAATGCACTATATAGAAAGTATATTATTGGTATATCACACCCCTGCCTTAATCAGTTTTTTTGGGGGGCAACTGGTATATCACACCAGTTGAAATCATTTGTTCCAATAGCGTTTATCACTCTGTGGTAGCTACGGTAACCAGCAGAACCGCAAACAAATTCTGTACTACCCAAATGCACTATATAGAAAGTATATTATTGGCATATCACACTCCTGCCTCAATCAGTTTTTTGGGGGGGCAACTGGTTTATCACACCAGTTGAAATTATTTGTTCCAATAGCGTTTGGCACTCTGTGTAGCTGCGGTATCGCAGCAGAAACGCACACAACTGCTGCACAATACAAATGCACTATAATATACTTTCTATGTTAGAAATTATATTATAAGTATATCACACCCTCAGTAAGTCACACCTATCGATAGCACACCTATACCCATCCTTAAAAGGACTTTTGTGGCCCTATTAGCTAGCGTTTGATGTCTCTAACGGTCTGTTCCTGCTCCACACAGCAACCTCTCCATACACTGGCAAAAGACTGAATGTAAAATGGCGGCCAGATCAGGTTTATTTATAAGGTAGGGGGTGTGTCCATGTGCTGAAACGTCTCAATTGGCTGTCCTGTGCCACCTGATGGATGTGTCATGGGTCAAAGTTCTCCACAATGTAGAAGAATATGGCGCTAGCGGACATTGCCATATGTTCGCCTGTTCTGCGAACCACGAACGAGCAAAGTTCGCCGCAAAACGACCGCCGGGCAAACCGCAAGACCATCTCTAGCTGTACACTTACTAAACAATCCTGCACCTGCTCCTGATGAAATGCGGGCTCCCCACCGCATGGAAACGCATTGAGCAGGAGAAATAAGACTGAGGGCTAGCTTGCAGGGGTGGGAAATCCTGTATAGGCACTGCAATTGCCATGCTTGTATAGGGAGACAAGATACATATCCCAGACAATACCTGCAGCTAGATATATTAGGCAGTTTCTGGCAACATAGTAATTGCTCCATACACTAGTGGGCAACTGCTTGTTTGCTATAGTGGCAGTGCTGCTCATTAATGCGCTCAGGGACAACATAGCAATTGCTGTATGCATCAGTGAGCAATTGCCTCTGTATTGCAGCAACACTGTCACTTTATTAATGCTCAACAAAGTGTGAGATAGCATCAGTGGGTGCTGAGAGGTACGCCTCTCTGTCTCAACATATCTATTTTTGAGATAGGAGGATTACAATATAGAGTACACCTCCCCCACAAATGGGGTTACACCCTAGCCTGATTCACTTCTATAAAAGTGTGAGTTTGTTATTCCTAGTTTTAGATAAATTTAACAATAAAGATTTATTATTTTGTTCTTAACGTTCTATTCAGGCAAGGTTTGAGTTTCAAATTGTAGGAACGTATACATACATATATACTTATTTTTTAGATTCATGTCCTATTATTGCCTGCAAATCACGGTCCGAGGCTCCATTCAAGTCAATGGGTCAGCAAAAAATACGGAACGCACACGGAACACATCTGTATGTCATCTGTATTTTGCGGATCCATACTGTAGAAATGCTATGCCCAGCCCATATTGCTCATGTGTTTGGTGATTGATAAGTTACTTTTTCCGTTTCCGATCCACAAAAAACGGATCGCATACGGAAACCATACAGATATGTTTTGTGGAATAACGGAACGGAAGAGGACTTAAATCAGAGAAAAAAAGCCCTTTTAGATACGGAACAACGGATCCGTGAAAAACGGACTACAAAACAACAACGGTCGTGTGCATGAGCCCTAACAGTGACATTCACATTCCACAAGTTTTATTTAGTTACTGCCCCTCCTCTAATTTATTATTTCTCAGCGGATCTCCGCGGGTAGAGTGTTCCATAGCCGGGGTCCTAGGACTGCGAACCTTCGTTCGCCTTTTGATTTGTAGCGTGTCTTGGGGATATGGAGGAGATTCTGGTTAGCTGACCGGAGGAGGCGACCTGGGGTGTAGTGCTTTATTTTGTCACAGAGGTATTGAGGCTTTCCCTTGTGTACATTTGTGTGTGAGGCAGAGGGTCTTGAATGTGATCCGATCCGTCACGGGTAGCCAATGGAGGGTCCTCAGGGACGGGGTGATAGATTCCCAGGGTTTTTTCCAGTTATCAGTCTGGTGGCTGTGTTCTAGACAACTTGTAAACATGAAATTTGGTATTTGGGAAGTCCTAGATAGAGGGAGTTTGCGTAGTCAAGTCGGGAATTGATGGTGGTTCCAACTACTGCTGCTGCGTCTCTTTCAGGGATGAAGGGGATGAGTCTGCGCAGCAGGCGAAGGAGATGGTGGGATTCGCTGACTACTGATCCTATTTGTGCATCCATTGTCATGTCTGAGTCAAAGATGACTCCGAGGCTTTTGGGTTTGGTGCTGGAGAGATGGTTTGTCCAAGGATGGTGAGTGACGTGCATGTCGTGCTAGGGTTTTTGTTTCGGTTTGCATGGAGGAAAAGGAGTTCTGTTTTGGAACCATTGAGTTTAAGAGAGCTCTCAGTCATCCAGTCGTCGATCAATGAGAGGCAGATTTCCAGGGCATGGTATTGGTCTTTTTTGTTGGTAATGCGTAGGTAAAGTTGGGTGTCATCAGCGTAAGAATGATAGAGCAGGTCTTGGTTGCTGATGATTTTGAGGAGTGGTCGGAGGTAGATGTTGAAGAGCACGGGCGACAGGGGTGATCCTTGAGGGACTCAGCATGTGATTTTACGTGCTTCTGAGGTGAAGGCTCCTAGTTTCATTTTATGGGTTCGGTTCTCCAGAAAGGATGCAAACCAGGGTAGGTCCGAGTCTGCGACTCTGGCTATTTCTGTGAGACGAGTGAGCAGGGTTTGATGGTCCACGGTGTCAAAAGCTGCACTGAGGTCTAGCAGCACCAGGAGACATGATTCTCCTTCATCTGCTGCTTTGAGGGCATCATCCCAGATTTTGAGGAGCGCCGTTTCTGTCCCGTGGCCAGGGTGTAAACCAGATTGAAGTAGGTCCAAGAGTTTATGGGTATCCAGATGGGGTTGTAGCTGTTGTACTTTCTCGATAATCTTGGAGATGGTGTTAAGGCTTGTGACCGGTCTGCGGTAATTTGGGTCTTTGGGGTCGTGATTGGGGTTTGATTATGCCTTGCTTGAGGGAGATCGGGACCATTCTTTCTTTGAATGACTGGTTTATCAGGTGTGTTATAGTGGGTGCCAGAATGTCAGTGCATTCTTTCAAAAGTTTTGTGGGAATAATGTCATTTGGGGATGTGCTGTCTCGGAGGATTCTGATAATGGTTTTGGTGTTGTCAATGGTGATTGGGACCAGAGTAAATCTCGGTGATTGTAGAGCATTTATGAGGTTTTTGCCTTCTTGCTTTGGCCGGTTAAGGTTGCTTGCTATGTTCTGTTGGATTATTTCTCGAATGTTTCTGATTTTGTCAATAAAAGTCAGATAGCTCATTGCAGAATTCTTGTGTTTCGTTTGCTGGAGGGTCTAGACACTTAGGGTTCATAGTCTGAGCGACTAGTTTGAAGAGTTCGTGGGGACGGTTTATGGCTTTTGAAATGGTGTTGGAGAAGTGTTCTTTTTTTGCTGTAAAGATGGCTTTGTGGTATTTTTTGGTAAGTGATTTGTAGTTTGTGTGGTATTCCATTGTTGGGTTCCTTCTCCAGGCTCCTTCAGCTCTTCTGCGTTCTTGTTTCAATGAAGTAAGGGAGTCGATGAACCAACCTGAATTGTTTTTGCGGGTGGGTGCTCTGCATATTGGTGCGACTGTGTCTGCTGTCTGTAATAGTGCTGTGTTAAGAGTGTTGAGTGTGTCTTCAGTTGTGCAATTTTGTGTTAGCGCAGCTATTTTGTTAGATAGTGTGGTTTTGAAAAGTTGTGAGTATAATTTATTTTGTGATCTTGTCCAGTGTGTAGTTTTTAAGTGTATTGGTTTTTGCCCAATGGTGTGAGTGATTATTTTGAATTTGATGGCGTGGTGATCCGTCCATGGCAGTGGCATGTTGTCCAGTGTGTTGATGTCGATGTTTTGTTTAAAGATAAGGTCAAGAGTGTGGCCCGAAACGTGTGTAGGGGCCCTTATCAGTTATTGCAGACCTAGTGTTTTCAGTTGGCTAATGCAGGCGGTGGCGATGGGGTCCTGGGAGGAGTTGGCCCAGAGGTTCAAGTCCCCGAGTAGCAGGAGGTTTTTAGTTTTCAAAGTGAGTGAAGAGATGAATTCTGTGAGGGGTGTGAGGAGGTGTATCTTTGGTCCCGGTGGTCTATAACATAGTAATATGTGAATGGTGTCCTGGGGTGTTGTTTGGAGTTTGAGTGTGAGTGTTTCCATAAATGGCAATGTGCTCTGTAGACTTGGTTTAGTGAGGATAAGATGAGATTTGTAAATCACTGCTAGGCCACCTCCTCTTTGACCGACTCTATGCTCAGTTAGGATGGAATAGTTCTTCGGCACTAGTTTTTCTAAGATGGTGTTACAGTCCGGCGCTAGCCAGCTTTCTGTGATAAAGAGACAGTCCGTGTTGTGTTGAGTGATGAAGTCGTGGATTTCATGTTTGTGCTTCACTGCTGATCTGGTGTTGATTAGGGTGCATGATAGGTGTTGTGCTGAAAGTGGTGTGGTCCTGTTTTGGGTCGGTAGTTGCAATTTAGTTCTTAGAAGTTGTTCCTTCCGTAGTATTGTTTGGGAGATAATTGGAAGTGGTGTGGTGGTATTTCTTAGGCTGAGGAGGGTGCTAGATGAATATTTGACGGTGCACATGATGGGTGAGCGCTCCGGAGCGTGTGCTACCAGCCGGAGAACACCCACGAAGCCGCCGACACACAGACCGCACACCAACAGGCGCCCCCCGCAGGCCACCACAAGCACCCGGCAAGAAGCGCACAGCGCCACAAAGACCATCCACCCACCACAGACATATAGCAATATAAGAGCAATACGGTTATAAAAACCAATTAATTATAAAATCAAATAGCAGTGTGACTATAATAGTCACGGTCCTTCCTTAAAATTAAAATTAAGCTGCGGAGCTCTCACAGCTTACAGTGTGATATTTAGACTGCAGCCCTTTGCAATTTACGTTGCGATTCTCTGGTTGATATACTTCAGCTAAAAGATGGATAGTTCTATAGGGCTTAAATAGGTGTCCAATGTGTTAGTACACCAGCGTATGTGTGTTAGATATTTGTTAGTAGAAGGATCCAATTACATGTCCAGTTGCTAAGACGCATATGATGTGGTAGACGGTTCTCCCCGCAGCGCCGCACGCCCTCCACCAAGAGCCGCGGCGATCCGCGAAGCGTCACCTGCCGGGACGCAGCCCACACACCGGCAGCTCCACACACGCTCCCCGTCCAGCAGCGGTGCTGCACGCCTGCGCAGTACAGGTTTCCGGACGCTCAGCTGCGCTTAACGCAGCAGCACAACCTCCCTCCTGTCCGACTGTTCCGAAAAGGTCCGGTCCGCAAAAAATACAGATGACATCTGTGTGCATTCCGTATTTTGCGGAACGGAACAGCTGGCCCTTCATAAAACAGTACTATACTTGTCCGTAATGCAGACAATAATAGGACATGTTCTATTTTTTTTGGCGAAAACTTAAATACGGAAACAGAATGCACAAGGAGTAACTTCCATTTTCTTTTGTGGACCCATTGAAGTGAATGGTTCCACATATGGTCTGCAAAAAAAAATTTAATGGACACGGAAAGAAAATACGTTTGTGTGCATGAGCCCTAACAGTGACATCTAGAGAGCACCCATAACAGTAATATCCACAGTGCCCTTAATGACATCCACAGTGCCCCTTGTGCCATCCACAGTGTCCCTTATGACATCCAGTGCCCCATGTGCCATCCACAGTACCCCTAATGACATCCACAGTGCCCCCAAAGTGCCCATGTGCCATCCACAGTGCACCTAAAGAGATGCACAGTGCTCCCAAAGTGCCCATGTGCCATCCATAGTGCCCCTAATGACATCCACAGTGCCCCATGTGCCTTCCACAGTGCCCCTAATGACATGCACAGTGCTCCCAAAGTGCCCATGTGCCATCCATAGTGCCCATAATGACTTCCACTGTGCCCCCATGTGCCATCCACAGGGCCTGCCCGGCCTCCTGACTGCCAAGAAGTTAGTTGTCAGTAGTACAGCTCTAGATTTAAGATGATTGGAATACTTTAAACAATAGCCACAAGTTAGATATGATTACCGTATACTACAGAGAGCGGGGCCCGGTGTAATAGAATACAGTGACTGCACCGGGCCCCGCTGCCAGTAAAGAAACAGATGCCGGCCCCCAGCCCCTCCTCCCTCTCAGCCTATTCACCGGACGGTCGCAGCATTCGTCCCATAAGACGCACTGCTATTTTCCCCCCACTTTTGGGAGGGGGGGTGTGGGTCTTATAGGGCGAAAAATACAGTAAGTATTGGTGCAATAACCTTCCCTCCACAGGTTATGAAGATGGCCAATTTTCAAGTAGGGGCCGGAGAACCCCTTTATTGCTTATGAAAATGTGTAGAAATCGGAGTCTCATATCCTTCTGGGATTCGCGTCCCCACCTATCCCTTGGTTGAACTTGATGGGCTTATGTCTTTTTTTCAACCGTATCAACTATGTAACATTATTATTATTTAGAACAGCAATTTTCAGTTGCAGGTAAGAATACAGTAGCCTTCAATAGCAAATGCATGCATCAAGCCTTTATCTGCACATTGCTATCTCTTCCCCTTTGTGACCAGTCTATCAATCTATTCTTGCTACCCTAAAAAAATAAAGTCATTTACAAAGGAATATGCTTCAAAAGAACATTTCGCACCCCGGCTATTAAATTATGGAACATATTTACATTGACATCCTGTTTTATTAGCAGTTGTATATAAATAACGGCACTGTTTAGCCATGGCCTTGTGTCAGCATGGTACGACTCTGAAGAATTTCCCTTCTTCCACCTCTTCTATCTACTCTGCCTGATATAGTTTCTAAATGTAATTGTGTGTGTGAGCCAGGGTTGAAACATTTGCCAGTAATATATAGAGGCAGCTTATACTCTGCATTTAGAGAACCCATTTGTGAATAATACAGCATGTTATTGAAGTTTTTCACTATAACTGACAAGCTTTTTCACTCTGAGGTGAATTATGTTATTCGTACATAAATTCATGGGTGTCATTTACTTTTCATGCCGTTCCAATAAGATATACCCTATTCCTTCTGACTCATAATAGCTATAAATATTTCATCATTCTGTATTTATCACAAAGGCAACGTGTACTCTCTTTGTGTGCTTTCTAGATGACCATGTTTAAAAAAATACTTTCCTACTCAATATATACTAGGTCTTTTTCTTATTTCTTCCCATTATTAACCCATAAAATGGAATATACTGTAATGCAGCTAATGTGGACTCACTGTGCCCCTAAACAGATTTAAATCGAAGCCACTCCTGTCGTCCGATCGTCCCCTGATAGTCACCTGTTCTACCCGGTATCAGGATCTGGTTTTTACTAAAGGGGCCACCAGTCTGCTACTTCTAAGAGTAGTCTCTGTTTAGAGGTTGCTGACTTAAGTGGGTTAAGAGACTCCAGTGTGTGACAGCAAGGGGACAGGCAGAAGTATGGTCAGAGGGCAAGCCAAAATCAAGACAGGAAGAGTTTGTACAATATGGTGAACAGGGTCAGTATGGTAAACAGGCAGAGTCCTGGACACGCAGCACAGGATCATAGTTTTCAGTCAGTGGTCAGGCACAGGAGGTCAGAACACACAATGACGGAATATCCTCACAGGAACTAGAAAAGCTAGGAACCTTTTTTGCTTGGGCACACTCCCACACCCCTGGGAATGCTGTCATAGGCTGGGGACAGATTTGCCTATATGTGCGCGTGCTCTTTAAGAGCCGGGATTGTGTTTGCATGTACCCAATGGAAGAACTCAGAAACAGGAGATAATCACCCAGTAATGAATAGGTTAACATTTTATTGTAATTCATTATTTATTATATTTTTTGCACTGCAGAAAATACATTGGCCTACATTTACTAGATTCTGTGCAGCTGGGAGGGTGAGTACTCTGGTGGCAGTGCCCACTGGGACTGGAGAGATGTGGGCAGGCACAGACTGAGTTGTTTCACTTCAGCAAATGGCATTTATCGTGTACACAGAGTTAATACTTATAAGGTTCTAACTAATGTATTTTGATTGTTCATATTGCTTTCTTTGGCTTGATTCATTTTAAGCAATAAAAAAAATATTATTTGCACCTCTGTGTCCAAGAATACTCATATTATTTAAATATAAACTTATTTATCCCATACGGTAAACGGCCTCCTAAAAAAAATGTAATAAAATGTGATTGAAAAGACATACACATTGCAAAATGGTATCGATAAAACTGCAGATCACCCCACCAAAAAAATGAGCCATCATGTCCTTAGATGTAACTATAAGAAAATCTTGTTTTTTAAAGAATTAAAACCATATAAATGTGGTATCACTGTATAATTGTACTGACTCTGCGAATGAGAGTAACAGGCCAGCTTCCCATTACAGCGTATACAATATTACATGGTGCAGTTGGAAAGTACAATGTATTTCACACAAAAAAAGCCCTCATGCAACTATATCAATGGAAAAATTAAAAAGTTATGGCTCCAGGAAGGCAGGGAGTGAAAAAAAAATGAAAATGCAAAAAAAATAAATAATAATAATCACCCGATAATGAATAGGTTAACATTTTATTGTAATAATTCATTAATTATTTTATTTTTTTCACTGTAGGGACACTGCAGAGAAAACATTGGCCCACATTTACTAGATTTTGGCATAAAAGCTAGCCACTAGTTCGTATAAAGTTAGACAAAAGTGCCTAGTCACCAAATTCATCATCCAGCTGGAGGCACTGTGATAAATTTTGAGCATATTTAGACACCATCTACAGGATTAGTAAATCTGTCCCATTATCTACATGTAACTGTATAGGACAGACATGTAGAGAAGATGCATATCACATCTTCTCTTCATTTCTCCAAGGCCTCTCTGCCCAGGCAATCCCTGGGACTTCTTCATTGATATCACAGAACTCCCCTTCAACGTCCCCAATACAGAGGCACCATTTTTAGAAGTCCCTAAGCAGTGAATGGAGAGGGCACAGTGCTTTAGCGGCCTCCAATATTTACTGTGGGACATCCGAAAATAGCCACATCAGTGCTGGTTATATTCACAAGTCCCATAGCATTGAATGGAGGAAACCACACATGCACAGGTGTAACAGTATCAACTGTTGGCGACGTCCTTCTCCCCTAGTCAGAGGGGTGCTGTAGAGTTGCTCCAGCGACTTCCAAGGCCGAGTTGTGATTCCCAGTTGCTGTGCAGCTCTTACAACAGCTAGCAGTGATATAGCTGTTCCCTACTGGTACAAATAGAGAAATGAGGCGGCACTGCCGGCGTCTCCGGCCAAATCAGAGGTGGGAACTGCGCAAATCAGTCAAAGAAGCGCCCTTCAGTGGTGCTCTGCTATCAGCAAGAAAGTTCACAGTGATAATATAAAAATGGAGAAGAAATGATAGCGGCACTCACCCGGGTGTAGCAAAAAGATATCTTTAATCCAGGAAAGACAGGTACAAAGTAACAGCAGGCTGGGGCGGATACAGGCGTGTATGCTGAATGATCAGCTGGCGACGGCCGTTTCGCGCACCTTGCGCTTCCTCTGATCACATCACGCTACCTGTATGCTCCCTTTTATAGCAGGTCTCCAGCTATCTAGAAAAGCTCTGAAGCTGGAGCAAATCAGTAATCAGTAATCAAGCTAAGAAATAGTAGCTGAAACAATAAATACAAGTACCGGACATAGTATCATCCCTTAACAAACATAAGCAGTCACTGCATAGGCTAATCTAAATATGTGTTTACTACAGATATACACTTAACTCATTGCGGTCATTTAACCCTAGTGGTCCCGTCGCATCAGTGCGGATGATCCAATCAGCCTCCCTTTGCATTAGGAGGCGATCCCTGTCCCCACCAGCAGGTGGAGCAGGTACATGTTCAAGAGCTACAAACTGCAGGCATTCCACATTACCATCATGCACGTTCACCACATGCTTGATCAGTCTGGGACATCCTTTTCCTGATTTAACAGAATTAATGTGTTCCCTAAATCTGTCATACTAAGGGCGAATCGTCTTCCCTATATAGAAAGAACCACAGGAGCACAATACCAGATATACTACATATTTAGTTCTGCATGTGGTGAACTGCAGAACATGAGATTCACTATGAATTTTGGAAGTGAATCACTAGAATTCCTTGATGTCATGGTCACTATTGAGAATAGCACATTAGTCACCAAGGGCTATCGTAAGCACACTGCCACTAATTCTCTGCTGCACCATGACAGCTACCATCCACGTAGCGTAAAACGTGCAGTGCCGTATGGCCAATTTATTAGGCTCAGACGCATAAATAGTACAGAGGTGGGCTATAGACAGCAGGCCCTAGAACCCAAGAATAGATTATTACAGAGGGGGTACCCTGAAAATATTCTAGATGTGGCATTAACAAAGGCAGGCCGCTTTACTCAGAAGGAGTTGCTCGAAGGCAAAAAGAAAAAGAAAAAGAAAAGTAAAAATGATAATGAATCAAAAAGTAATATGGAGCGATTTTCCTTTGCCTTCAGGTATAGTCCTTTAGCGGATACTATTAGACAGGCCATATTTAAAAACTGGGAGATCCTCAAAAACGAAGAAGGATTACAGGACTTAGCAGAAAATAAACCACTTGTCACCTTTAAAAGATGCCATACCATCAGGGATAAATTAGTGAGGAGTAGGTTGAGGGATATGAGAACAAAAAATTGGCTCACTGAGAACATCCCAACAGGCAGCCACAGATGCGGCAATTGTTTTTTTTGCAAACATATAATAAAAGACAGGTTTGTCTTTTTTGCTGGCATGTAGCATAGACTCGTGCAGTTCACCACATGCAGAACTAAATATGTAGTATATCTGGTATTGTGCTCCTGTGGTTCTTTCTATATAGGGAAGACGATTCGCCCTATGTATGAGAGATTTAGGGAACACATTAATTCTGTTAAATCAGGAAAAGGATGTCCCAG
Organism: Bufo bufo; assembly: GCF_905171765.1. Classification (NCBI taxonomy): domain Eukaryota; kingdom Metazoa; phylum Chordata; class Amphibia; order Anura; family Bufonidae; genus Bufo; species Bufo bufo. The sequence goes on from NC_053393.1 coordinate 212,224,641, forward strand.
ACTGATCAAGCATGTGGTGAACGTGCATGATGGTAATGTGGAATGCCTGCAGTTTGTAGCTCTTGAACATGTACCTGCTCCACCTGCTGGTGGGGACAGGGATCGCCTCCTAATGCAAAGGAAGGCTGATTGGATCATCCGCACTGATGCGACGGGACCACTAGGGTTAAATGACCGCAATGAGTTAAGTGTATATCTGTAGTAAACACGTATTTAGATTAGCCTATGCATTGACTGCTTATGTTTGTTAAGGGATGATACTATGTCCGGTACTTGTATTTATTTCTTAGCTTGATTACTGATTTGCTCCAGCTTCAGAGCTTTTCTAGATAGCTGGAGACCTGCTATAAAAGGGAGCATACAGGTAGCGTGATGTGATTAGAGGCCAAAGGAAGCGCAAGGTGCGCGAAACGGCCGTCGCCAGCTGATCACTCAGCATACACGCCTGTATCCGCCCCAGCCTGCTGTTACTTTGTACCTGTCTTTCCTGGATTAAAGATATCTTTTTGCTACACCCGGGTGAGTGCCGCTATCATTTCTTCTCCATTTTTAAGAAGATATGCCTTTATTGGTGCCACAATTGGCCTTATATACAAGTCCCCATCCAAGGGGACCTTCTCTCTGGACCTGATAGAGAACTGGGTGACAACCACACAGACCAATGGAAATAAGCACACAATCCGGGACACTACCACACAATGCCTCCCCTCTGCCTGGGAGATAATTTGGTCAGATACTGCATGTAACCCAATCATCTCCAGACAGTAAAACCTCATGGTTTATAAAAACTCCCATACAGGACACACAATGCCTCCCCTCTGCCTGGGAGGTAATTAGGTCAGAAACTGTATGTAACTCAATCATCTAAACAGACAAACAGAGGGCTTCTGTTACAACAGGATCCTCTCCATTTATGGAAGGGCCCTGTTCTTGAGATTGGACATTTGTCATATCCTATTGTTCAGAATGGACAACTCCTTTAACCCCTTAGTGACCACTCATACGTGTTTTTACGGCGGTCACTAATGGGCCTTAGGCCCAGTCTAAGCGCTGCACGGCTCCCCCGTGCAGCGGGGAGCGCGGACCTGGCTCTCACATGAGAGCCGGGGCCCTGCTCTAACAGCCCGGACCGGCAGGAGTGCCGATCCGGGCTGTTTAACCCTTTACATGCCGGGCGCAATGGTGCCCGCTGCATGTAAAGTGGTGACAGAGGGAGCGGACTCCCTCTGTCTCCCATCAGCACCCCGAAAATGCGATTGCGGGGTGCTGATGTGTTGGGAAGCTTACCTTGCTTCCGATCAGGGCCCTGAGCCTGTCTTCAGTTATCTCCAGCAGGCTGTGCCTCTCTGGCACAGCCTGCTGGTCAATGTTTGAATAGCATTGCTATTGAAATGCAATGCATTATAGAGATAATGCATTACATTTTAAAAGCAATCAAAATACTGTATATTATAGTCCCCTTGTGGGACTATTAAGTAGTAAAAAAAATAGAAAAAAAATACACATTTATTAAATAAAAAAAATTCCATAAAATAAAAAAATATGCATTTTTTCCATAGAAAATACGCTTTTCAATGAAAAAAATTGCAAAAAGAAAATATCCTCCATATGTTTGGTATTGCCGCATCCGTAACGACCGGGACTACATAAATATTACATAAATTATCCCCTATGATGAATGGCGTAAAAAAAAAAAAAAAGACTAAATTTACTCCAAAATCATACCAAACGAGCCCTCATAAAGCTATATAGACGAAAAAATAAAGTTATAGCTCTTGGAACGAGACCATTAAAAAAGGAAGAAAAACGCTTGGTCATAAAGGCCCAATCAGGCTTGGTCACTAAGGGGTTAATGGGCTGCAGGCACAAGGAACAGTACATCAGCCCATTAATTTATATTGTCTAGTCATGAAGTGGTTGAAGGCTATTGCCACCTTTGGGGCATTTTTTATTATTGCATTGTAAGCATTTGCACTAAAACCATTTTGCCAGTCTTTATTACAAATGTTTAACTGTTTGTCTTCCACAGACTTAAGGTTTTTCTGACTTTACAAACAGTTTTTTCTTCTCTCTGACATCCGTCTGAATTCTGATAAGACTTCAACTTACCTGACCTGACGATAGTCATCAATATCTGATCAGCGGGGGTTGACACCCAGCACTCCTGCCGATCAGCTGTTTGAAGAGGAGGCATCGTTACATGTGAGCCATACTTGATCTTCATTGAACTGCTCGTCGTCTCGGAAGTTTAGGCAGTGCAGCGTAATGACAAGTACTCACTCCATTCACTTTAATTACACGACACCATAGTTCCATAGGAAACGTTGCACAGTGTAATGGACAGGAAGCACTGCTCACAGACTGCCACCTCCTCCCCAAATAGCTGATCGGCATGGGTTCCGGGTGTCACACCCCCGCCGATCAGATATTGATGACCTATCCTGATATCCTTTACTATGTCGGTGGTTTATTAATTTGGTTTGTAATTACTTATTAGACTAATGTATTTGGTTTGTAGTCACTCACTGGATAATGTATAACTGGATTATTTAATCACTATATTTTTGTATATTCTTATCACGTTCATTATTTATTATTTATCACAGTGTATTTTGTGTATGAATTCATCATGTGTGTTTTGTGTTTTAATCTAGATCATGCACATGGAAAATTTTATTATTGCACTAACAATGAATTATTAATGGTTATTTAAATTAGTTTATTATAGCACGTTTTAGCACTTTAACACTATTAATGCACGTAAGGGTCCTTTCACACTTGCATTAGAGGATTCTAGCAGGCAGTTCCATTGCCGGAACTGCCTGCCAGATCCGGAAATCCGTATGCAAACTGATTGCATTAGGATAAAAACTGAAGCGTTTTTTCTGGCCACTGCCTGCCAGATCCGGAAATCCGTATGCAAACTGATTGTATTAGGATAAAAACAGTTTTTTTCTGGTATTGAGGCCCTGTGATTGAACTCAATACCGGAAAACTTTACCGCTAGTGTGAAAGTACCCTTAGATGGTATAAACCCCCTTTACAGAGATATATATTTATTGGTTTTCCTTTTAATAATGGACTAGAGGATGATATATAAGTTATTTCCAAATATGTTATTAAATAAGACTTTGTGCACATGGTGAGACTCATAGCCACATCACTTCGGCCAGTCTCCAAGGAGATGAGATGCCAACAACGTCAACCTACGTCACCTCTGTGCGGGAGGTTGCCCTTTCCAGGTGTCGTACTCAGGGGAAGGGTGGAAGTAGCATACACGTGGCGGACAGTGATTGGTCATGCGCCGATAAGACGGCCGTAATGATAGATGATCACATGTAGCTTATGATAGGCCATAACCACTTTAAAACCATACCCTGGCTTCCCCTAAAGCCTCTCTTCATGAAGACGCAATAACGCGAAACGCGCTTTGAGGGGACGTCGTCATTCTCATTTTCTAAGTTCAGGTATGTCACTTATAAGAAGGTCCAAGTACAACCGTATTTGTTTATATCATCTCTACATCATGTATTAGATTGCATGGACGGATAGGATAGGTGTGAGGGTGATATTTTACCGCCTTAATATGCATTATGATATATCCCTTAACCATAGACACCAAACAAACAGGTATATAAGAGAAAGTTTATTATACTTCACAAGATTTAAATCGATGTAGGATATTTATTATGTTTTCTGGTACCAATGGACTATTTCATAAATATGAATTAAGTACAGAAGATAAGATACGACGCTATATATTTGCATCCTTACTGTAATTATGATATAATCTTTTTAAATTGTGTTTAATAAAAAGTTAATTTTTTAAGAAACTTGATAGTACTCATTTGTTTTTGGGTTTATAGTATTTAATTTAGTATTCCGGTCAGGTGTAGATGTAGTCACATTGTGGATCTAATATAGTGTGAACATAGTCTGCACAACCCCTTTAAATATGTAATTGTTAGCTGTTAGGGAGAAGGGATAAGGGGTCAAAGAAGCTCACTGACAAATTTCAGTGAAATGGAGAAAGAACAGTCTACAAGGACAGCAAAACCTGAAGGCAGTAGAAGACAAATGGCTGACAATTTTTAATAAAGACCCATTGGAAACATATTTTCAGCTCAAAATATTTACAATGCAATAGCTAGAAATTTACCACATATATGTAATAGCCTTTAAGCCCAGGTTTAGAACTGGGAATGAGAAAAACAACATTTTAAAACGTATTGTATCTCGATTTTCACACTAGTGCTGTTAAGATGATCTTTAAATGTGGTAGATTAACTCATTGTACATTCTTTTATCCCAGTTATCTAAATTAATACACATTTCAAAAATAATGAAGTGTTGTCCTTATGATCCCCTTATGTCCAGGGACTTCTAATGAAAAGGTTGATTTGAATGTCTAAAGTATAGGCTAAGTGATTAAAGATCGATGTAGATAATTTTACTATTTGCATATTGTTAAGATACTCCTGAGTTCAATCACTTTCACACAGGAGGGAAAATAAGGAGGGAAATTAGTGTTTTTTTTTCAAAATCAATACTTAAGAAAACAAGTAGAAAGAAAATAGAACAAAAATGTTGGATATTTTGTGCTGTGGTTTCAAATAAGTTTTAATCCGTTCTGATACTTCCCACATATGTAATTTTTACTAAAAACTAATTGCAAGTCTCTTTTAACTAAAACTACAAGCAATAATAAAAAAAAGTGTCTAAAAGGTGTCCACTAGGGATGAGCGAATCGACTTCGGATGAAAAACTCCGTATAGCATTAGAATGTATTGCCTCCGATGAGCCGAAGTTATTGCTTCGCGAAGTCTCATGAGGCTTCAGGTAATAACTTCATTAATAAACCGAACTCTGGTTCGGTTCCTAGTGTCCACAGTAGAGAATGTCTTCAAACTCATTTTGGGTCCCATTATAATAAATCAATTTGATTTGGGTAGGAATACATTTAACCTGAATCAAAAGTGCTCAATTTGCCATGAAAACTTGTGGGGTCTAATGCACTCTGGGGTCTCCTATGACTGTCTTCCACCCCTTCCAAGCGCAAAGACAGGATTAGTAATGTCAAAGCGACTGTGACATATACATAGCAAGGAGCTTAATAGCAAATTCACAACAGGTGTTTGATCTATGAATCGTCCAATACATTTCCTGGTTCAATTAAAATTGATATTTAAACAGTCCTCCTCCTCATGCTGTTCACATTTTGACATCATAGGACCAAGACGACACCTAACAATGGATCAACAGTACATCGCCATTGCGAGGCTGCCAGCACAATGTTCTCAGACGGAGGTGGTGACTGAGCTTAGAGTGTAACAGAGTACCATAAGCAGGTTGCAATAGAGATAGAGAGAGACTGGAAAGATCACAGAAAGGCATTGAATGGGAGATCCTTTTGCCACATCCCACATAGATGACCGCTACATTGTGAACAATGCCCTGCGGAACCAGATGATGAATACCACACAACTCCATGCACATTTTAGAGATGTGAAAGGCAACCAAGTGTTATGTCAGAAGATTCAAAATTGTTTACATCAGCGTGGTCTGCGACCTGCAAGCATACCTGACCTCAGGTGTCATCATCTTGCATGAGTCAGGGAGCATCTATGCTGGAAAAGGAACGATTGGGTCCCACTGCTTTTCATTGATGAACATCGATTAACGCTGAGCAGAAATTATGGCCGGCAACAATGTTGGAGATATTAAGGAGAGCGCTATGCATCAGCCACTGTTGTCACTAGACAAGCCTTTGGTGGTGGTGGTGTTACAGTGTGGGCAGGTGTGTCTAGTCAATACAGAACTGCCCTACACTTTGTGAATGGTACAGTGACAAGCCTATGCTACTTGAATAACATCATTAATCCAGTCATTGTGCCTCTGCATTAACAACACAGGCCTAATTTCAACTTCATGGACCACAAAGTGCCAGCTCATCGGGATAATCTGAGTTACCGTGTAGAGGCTCGTAACTCTGTACCCCAGAACCTCAATGACCCGAGGGCCGGCCTTTGAGAAGAATGGGATGCCATGCCTCAGCAAATACAGTCTCACCTGAAGCATGTCACCATGCGAACACGTGTCTCTCATTCTCCCAGGTGGTCTCCGGCGGAGCTAGTAAAGGTTCAACCTTTATGCGTGCGCGTCAATCTGTGAGATCCGGCTTTTGGTACTACTGGGAGACAGGACACCGCCATTCCCAGCGTTGATGCTGGTGAGGGGTCCTGGGACGCCGGAACCCCTAGCGTCAGTTGTTGCCAGGAAACTTCTGTTGTCATGTCTCCTGACTTAGATATGTGGTGGGAGGTTCCCTCCTCTGCACACTTTCAGCCCTCACATGTCCTTCCCTGGTCTAAGGGTGGAGACTGGGTGTTACCTCAGCAGTGTCAGGTGATCTGTGGAGGGATATTTAAACCTTGTCTTTTCCCTCACTCACTGCTGATTATTCAGTTCCTTCCCTGGTTCTGGATCTGAAGCTATCCGGTGAGTGGTTTCTCTGGTTATCGACTCTGGCTTTAGTTGTCCTCTGGTTCTTGTGTCCTGGCTTACGTTTACTGACCATTCTCGTGTTTCCCTATTTACCAATGCATAGTGTCACAGTATTTACTTTGGGGTTTTTCCCAACTACGGCCAGTATGCCCAGCCACCAGCCACTGCTACTGACACCTGGGAAGTCCCCCTTCCTGCTGGAGGTGGGTGAAGCGTACCCCGGCCCTCAAGAGTGTTCAGAGTGTGGCGGCTTGTGCAAAGTGTGCCTGGTACACCGCGTTTGCTGGACATTAATTTGGTTTTATCATTACATTAGCATTACAATCAACTTGTGAACAGCATGAGGCGTCGTTGTCAACCTGTAATTTATGCTCAAGGCCACATGACAAGTTATTGAGACACATTTTGTGGGGGTATATCCACCACTGTTGTTGGCTTTTGTTTTAATAAATAGTTTGAGATTAGGAAATCACCATTGCATGTTTCTATTTAAATGCCCTACTTTCATAATATAATATCACTGTAGCGTGAACCTTTTACATTTTTCATACATTTCACCCAAAAGCCAAATATGCCTAGCTTTTGGTGAGTAGTGTATATGGCTATGGGTAAATACATGGTTGACCGTGATAACAAATAGCCTGTTTGAAAACACACTGAACTGTCAGGATTTTTTAAGCTTTTTAAAATAAAAAGTAAGTATACCAATGGCAAACTGGGCCAGTTCCAGCCACTTTTTAATGTGCCTGTCTAGAAGTTCAGTGTATATGATAAAGCGTCAAGGCATCATGGTGCAGTACCCAAAACAGGGTCACTGCGAAAAGGTTGATTGTTCTAATGTTGAATTTTTAAATGAAATGTTGAGATTTATTGTATTTGTGGACTCAAAATTATTGTATGGATAAGTCAGGGTTACCCACTTTGACCTAACCCCTTGGGGTTGCTAGGAGATGGACCTGGGTCCACCACCTAATTAGTGGTGAGTCTGGGCTGAAAAAGAGAGGACCTACATATGCTTATTCTTCAGAGAAAAATCATCTCTGAGACATCTAGGGCTAAAGCTACTTTGTACAAAAGGGCTTCAGAAAGAGAAAGTAAAATTAGAAGGTCCAGAATCAGGAAAGTCATGTGTTAAAGGAAATTTGAATCATTAATATTGAAACTGACTATTAAGAATTAATATTAATGAATAGAAGACTACTACTTCTGACTCCACCTCTTTACTAGGAGGTGTAGTCAGAAGTTGTATCCTTCTATAAATGAATATTAATTCTTAATAGTCTAGTTTCTTTACTATCCTGAAGTGTGTGCATGCTCTGGACCATAGCTATTACTGAAAACTCTATGCTCATGATAAAAATAATGGTTTTATTACACACTACAAAGTTTACAGTCTTTTTACTATGTAAATTATATATATATATATATATATATATATATATATATATATATATATATATATATATGATAGATTATATATATATATATATATAGTAGGATTTCGCTCTGGTAGGCAGGGTAAGCCGACACAGTACAGGGGCAAAAACCAGTTTGTAAAGCAAAACTTCAGTGTTTATTCACACATAAGGTATAGCACAAAACACAAGTCACTTTGCAGTCTTGATGTTTGTTCACACACACAAAAAGTTCATAAAGCAAGAAAGTCACCTTATCTCCTGGGTGTTAGTTCACACCCTGTTGGCAATTCTGCCTCGTCAAGTCCATAAGCAGGCTTTAGGAGGCCTGTTTCCCCTACAGCCGGGTCTCAGCCCTCCAACTCGGCACAAGCCTCAGATCCTAAAACAGAGTGTTGCCAAAACCAAGGATCAGCACCTGAGATCCAGTCCGGTGCTTGATTCCACCTGGCCGCCAGTCAGTCCAGCAGCACACACTGGGAGGAAAATACCTGTTTTTCCAGAAATTACCCTTCACTGTGTCACTAACCCCCCCCCCCTTTGTTCAACCCTGAGTGGGTAAACACATGCCAAACAGTGCACCCAGGACAGGGCATCCGCATTTCCCTGCAACCGACCTGCCCTGTGTTCTACTGTGGCTTGTTGCCAAGCCTTGGGTACCCGGTATGGTTTTAGCTGGACTTTCGTCTGAGGCTCAGTGACAATGTCATGCCAAATTGTGGAAGTGCATCCAGGGAGGTCCGAGAACACATCCGTATTCCGACTAACGAACTCTATGGCCTCCTGAGCCTGTTTAGAGGAGCGGCTGTCAGCAATTTTTACTGTGGCAACCGCTTCCCTTGCATCAGACAGAGGGAACAGAGCCTCCTCCCCTAGAAAACTCAGCCGTGGTCTGTCTTCTGTACAGGTTTCCTTATCTTTCCAAGTTTGAGTAAATAAACATAGTAAACCTGCTCCGGCTTTCGCCGCCCTGGCTGGTGTGCCTTGTAGTTTACATCTCCAATTTTCTCGAGAACCTCATAGTGCCACTTCCACCTAGCACGGAACTTACTGTCCACAGGCGGCCCACAAACCAAAACTGGATCTCCCCGGCTAAAGTTACGGACCCCAGATGCTCGATTATCGATCCGACACTAGGCTTGCTGAGCTATTTTCCTATGCTCCCTACCTATCCTATTCCGTGGGGTTGTCTCCCCCTCATCCACCGGACCTACCGTGGGCCCCTACGCCTTGGGTTTCCTGTGTTCTAACACCTCAACTGGGCCAGGCCTCACTACTGGAGCTTTCCCTATCTCTCGGGGATCAGTATGTACAACGGCCGGCCACAGGGCTGGGAACAACGGAAAGTCTCTTCTAATGTCAAGTCATAGTGCATGCTCGTGGTTACGGCCACCTCATGGATCCGCCTGCCGGCACAAGTGCTTAGGGACACCAGATCAGTGGGGTATTCTTTTAAATCTTCATGTACGCTGAGCACCCCGACTTTCCAGCCCGTAAACTTGGTGGGTTGTACTAGGGAAGCCCTCACAAGGGTCACTCGACTCCCTGAGTCCAGCAGAGCCACCACGGAAGTGACGGTAGGGATATGACATCATCTGCGTGTAACGGAATTTATGTCTCAGAATGTAACAGCTAATTGACAATAGACCCTCTGAGGCTTGAACAAAAGGTCTCAGGATCTGTACAACCAAAGGTACAAAAGAATTCCTGTCCAAAGTGTAAATGAGAGCATCCCCCCCAAGTACATAATGGCACACACACGTCATAAACAGAACTTCCCTTTACAGGGGACACTAATAACCCCTTCCTGACCAGCACCATAATAGCATGGTGCTACAGCGCGCTGATCAGGCGGGTGCAAGAGCTGCGTCTGCCCGATCAGCTGCAGGGGTCTGGCTGCTCCCGTCAGTCGAACCCCTGCTGTATGCGCCGTCATCGGTGATAACACTGATGCCGGCGAATTAACCCTCACTATGCTGTGGTCAGCACTGACAGCGGCATATGCAGGGTGTGTGGAGGGAGCTCTCTCCCCGTCCCCATCGGGTCCCCCTGCCCCTCTTAGGCATCATGACTGCCTTCCCTGTTAGCCTGTGAGATCCAGCCCCCTGGATCTCACAGGCAGGAAGGCTTCAAGTGTTTTACACTGTGTAATACACTTACAGCCAATGCATTACAATACAGATGTATTGTCATGCCAAAAGTTGGAGGGGGGAAATGAAGTTAAAATAAAGTTTTGCATAATAAAAAAATAAAGTTTCAAGTAAAAAAAAAAAGTGCTCTTTTCCAATAATTAAGTAATACATTTTTTTTTTAAAATAGGAAAAAAAAGACAAGCAGACATATTAGGTAACGCTGCATCCGTATCGACCGGCTCAATAAAAATATCACATGATCCACCCCATCAGATGAACGCTGTAAAAAAAAAAAAAAACTGCCATTTTCTGGTCACCTTCCCTCACAAAAAGTGTAATACCAAGCAATCAAAAAGTCGTATGTACTCTAAAATGGTATCAATCAAACCGCCTTCTCATCCCGCAAAAAATGAGACCCTACATAAGACAATCACTCAAAAAATTTAAAAAGTTGGTTTTCAAAAAATGGCAACGCAAAAACATGATAGTTCTTTTGAAAAATGCTTTTACTGAGTAAAACTTAACAAAAATAAAAATAACAAACACATTAGGAATCGCCACGTCCATAACAACTTGCTCTATGAAAATATCACATGAGATGCCCCCTCAGGTGAATGATGTAAAAAATACAAATATAAACTATGATAAAACAGCCATTTTTTTTTGTCACATTGCCTCACAAAAAGTGTAATACCACATTATCAAAAAGTCATATGTCTCCCAAAATGGTACCAATCAAACCGTCATCTCATCCTGCAAAAAATAAGACCCTACCTAAAACCATTGCTCAAAAAAGTATAAAAAATATGGCTCTCAGAAAAAGGCAAATGAAAAAAAAATTTCTTGTCAAAAATTCTTTTACTGTGTAAAACTTAACGAAAATAAAAATAATAAATTAGGTATCACTGCGACCAAAACAACCTGCCCTATAGGAATATCACATAACCTTCCCGGTCATGTTAACACTGTAAAAATAAATAAATAAAAACTGTGCCAGAACATTCATTTTTTTGTCACCTCGCCTTACAAAATGTGTAATATCTAGTGTTGGGCGAGCATGCTCGGCCAAACACCATTTTGACTCGACTTCAGCCGAACACCGCGTGTGCTCGAGCGCGATGCAGCCAATAAACGTGCGGAAAAGTACTGGCACTCACTGTAATGCCGTAGCCATGTTGGTTACTGGCATTACAGTAATTGGCTGGCCAGAACGCGTCATCGGGTGCTATATAGCACCCGATGACACATGGTTCGGATCAGTCTTAGTCAGGGAGAGCTGCAGCAGAAGGGAAAGATAGTGTAGGGACAGGAATTGTTTTTTGTTTTTTTTAGGCAGGGTTTACTGTTGAATAGTAAGGACTATTGTTTTATATGGCTGCAATATATATTATTAGCGCAACCTGCGCTAAATTGCAAGCAATTGTTTGGCCGCTGCTGACAGTGACACAACCTCTGCTACATGTGTTACATTTGCGCATCCTAAATATCTGTGACATTCAGCGCAATTGTTTGGCCGTTGCTGACAGAGATTACCTGCGCTACATCTCCTGTATAACGTTGTTTGTGCATCCTAAATATCTGTGACATTCAGTGTAATTTTTTCTTAGCCGCTGCTAACAGCAGCATTACCTGCACTACATCTCCTGTATAACGTTTGCGCATCCTAAATATTTGTGATATTTAGTGTAACTTTTTCTTAGCCGCTGGTGACAGCAACATTACCTGCGCTGCATCTTCTGTATAACGTTTGCGCATCCTAAATATCAGTGACATTCAGTGTAATTTATTTGTGCATGTACTTACAAAACCTGCGCTACTGTACGTGTGACATGCTTGGAAGCATATATACCATTTAATATGCTCAAGGTGAACAGTAAGGGACGGGGAAGTGGCCGTGCTGCTGACACTCTCAAAGTCACACCAGTGCGACCAGGTGGTCGGTTGAATTGCAGCAGAAAATGCTTCCAGACGGTTAAGCACCACCACCAGCATGATCCGCCACCTGGCAGCAAAGCACCCTAATAGGTGTTCTGAACACCTGGGTCCACAATCAGTGTCTGCGAGTCACACCACTGCCTCCTCTTCCCTTGTGTTACATGCTTGCCAATCCCCTGTCCAAGATGCAGGCCCGGATGCCTCCTGCCCTGCACCTGGACCTTTGCAAGCACCATCAGCTAGCACATCCACTTCTGTGTCCCAGCTCAGTGTACAGATGTCCATACCCCAGGCATTTGAACTAAAGCGCAAATACCCATCCACGCACCCACAGGCCATAGCACTAAATATGCACCTTTCGAAATTGCTGGCCCTGGAAATGTTGCCATTTAAGCTTGTGGACACTGAGGTTTCGGCCTGATGGCAGCGGCCGTCACTCGTTACTCAGTCCCCAGCACTGTTTTTCCCGGTTTGTCGCTCCCGCCTTACACCAGCATGTGTCCCGTAACATCACCCGTGTCCTGACCAACGCAGTTATTGGGAAGATCCACTTAACGACTGACACATGAACAAGTACTTTTGGCCAGGAATGCTACATTTCCCTGATGTCACACTGGGTGAACGTTGTGGAGGCCGAAGCGAGTCATACCCTGTGATGGCACAGGTGCTACCGACACCAAGGATTGCGGGCCCTACTTCCATCAGGATTTCCGCCACCACCTTCATTAATGGCTGCAAACCCCCTTCTCCTCCTTACATCTCTGAATTCTCATCTTGCAGCACCAGTCAGCCATCAGTCAGTAGCTGGAAGCAGTGTAGCACTGCAGTGGGGAAGCGGCAACAGGTCATGCTGAAACTAATTTGCTTAGGTGACAAACAGCACAATGCCGTAGAGCTGTGGCAGGGTATAAGGGACCAGACTGAGCTGTGGCTCTCTTCACTCAACCTACAACTAGGCATGGTTGTGTGTGATAATGGCCAAACTAGGTGGTGGCTATGGAGCTCGGCAAGCTCACACACATATCATGACTAGCCCACATGTTCAACTTAGTGGTTCAGCGGTTTCTCAAAACCTACCCCAATTTGCCTGAGCTACTGGTGAAGGTGCACCGCGTGTGTGCCCAATTCTGAAAGTCATCTAAAGCTGCCGCCGGTCTGGCAACACTGCAGCAGCGCTTGCTATTTCCAGCTCACTGACTGGTGTGCGACGTAAGCATGCGCTGGAACTCCACGTTCCACATGTTGGCCAAGCTTTGTGAGCAGCAGAAGGCAGTACTGGAATACCAGCTGCAACATGGTCGTCTCCTTTCCAGTCAGCTTCCGCTCTGCACAAGCGACAAGTGGGCATGGATGTCTGACCTCTGTGAGGTTTTACACAACTTTGAGGAATCAACACAGATGGTGAGCGGCGATGCCGCTATTATCAGCGTACTCATCCCACTTCTGTGTCTACTGAAACGCTCGCTGCTCACAATGAAGGTATAAATGGGGGAAGACAGTACACAGGGTGATAGCCAGACCACCCTTAGTTCGTCTTCTCAGCGCGAATTGGATGATGAGGAGGAGCAGGAGACGGTTGTCTCCGCTACAATGGGTAGTACCTATAGCAGGTTTATTCCATATGTTCAGCGTAGATGGGCAGAAGAGGAGGAAGAGGATGAGGTGATTGAGAGTCATCCTCCTGATGAGGACAGCAAATTCTTGTCTGTTGGGACTCTGACACACATAACTTTATGTTATGCTGCCTTTCCCGTAACCCGAGCGTTATACGCATTTTGGCCAACACCGATTACTGGTTGTTCACCCTTCTTGACCCCTGCTACAAAGAGAACTTTTTATCTCTCATTCCTGTGGTGGAGAGGACTAGCAAAATGGTGCAATGCCAGAAGGTCCTTGTTGAAAAATTGCACAAAAAATTTCCATCTGACAACGCTGGCGGCAGAGTACGTAGTTCCTCCGGCAACAGAAAAGGGGAGATAAGGGGAACACACAGCAGTTCCAACAGAGGCAGGGCAACACTCTCTAAGGCCTAGGACAGTTTCATGACACCCTGCCAGCAACCTCGCCCTGATGCACGGCCTAGTGTCACAAGGTGGGAAAAGTTTTGGAAGATGGTGAATGAGTACGTAGCAGACCGTGTCAGCGTCCTCAGTGATCCCTCTGTGCCTGACAACTATTGGGTGTCCAAGCTGGACACGTGGCACAAACTGGCGCTCTACGCCTTGGAGATGCTGGCCTGCCCTGCCGCCAGCGTTTTGTCAGAGCGGGTATTTAGTGCTGCTGAGGGCATAATAACTGACAAGCGCATCCGCCTGTCAACTGAAAATGCTGACAGGTTGACTCTTATCAAAATGAACAAGGCCTGGATTTCCCCTGACTTCTCTACTCCACCAGAGGAAAGCGGCTGAACATAAAGGCACTTTAAATGTGTCTTTTATGGTGTATTGAGTACACTGTATTCCCATGCACCCCTTCCACCACAAAAAAGGGTATATGGTTCAATCTTCCTTTTCTCGTCCTCCTCCTCCTCCTCCATCATATCAACATGCTTATTAGGCTGCCCTCGCTCCTGTTTTAGAGGGTCAGTTCAGCAGCAGACCCTCACTCCTCATGTTTTAGATGGTCAGATCAGCAGCAGGCCCTCACCTCTAATGTTTTATAGGGTTACCAGCAGGCCCTTGCTCCTAATGTTTTTGAGGGTCTACAGCAGGCCATCAGTCAAAATTTTTCAAGGGTGTGTATGATGTCCTCCTTTATGTGTAATAAACGGTGTATTGTCTTTAGGAAGACAGAGAAAAGGAGCGTCACAATCCCATCATTGCTGCTATTATTCATTCATACATTACTATTGGGAAAGAATTGCACTGTGAATTGCTGTTGGAATTGTGCATTGATACTATTGGATGTACTACTACTCCTATTCTGCATTTTAATAGAGACCTATTTATTTGCACCTATTGGCCTGGTCACCATATCACCATTCGCTGGCCATCGCACCTGCATCCTTTGCTTCGCAATCTGCGACTTTTCCATGCACACTCCAGACCTAAAAAGGGGAAGTGCCAGCAGGCCCATCTCATTTACCATTTTCTACTTCTGTTTTAGGCATAGAAAAAAGTCTACATTTAAGACAGATAGAAAGCTGTCTAACATTTAGAAGTGGCGGAGGATCAGCCAAAGTTATGTAATGGCTGGTGCCTCTACATAACTTCGGCGATCCACCGCAAGGTATAGGGCTTATTAAGACCAGCGTCTAAAACGCCAGTCTTAATAAATGTGCCCCATTGTTGGTGATTAAATTCAAAACATTATTATTAACATAAAAAAATTACCATTGCTCACATCCCCAGATATTGCAGTATTGTTAGTATAGCACCATCTTCCATTGAGCAGTCCACCTTAGTAATTTCAGTAATGCTGTCTCATTCTCTAATCACCTGCTCAGCATTTCTTCTGACATGCAGAGAAGATGCTGCAGCATCAGATCCAGCAGCTCCCCACAACGGGGATCCCTCTGTATACTAGAAGACCGAGCATGTCCACCTTGGCACATTTACTGAGGTGGACACAGAAAGGCTGTTTATTAGAAACAGCAGGTGGCACTATGATAATGATTCCTGGGATATCTGAGACTATCAGTAGAGATGAGTGAATTTCAGGTTATGAAATTCGTTCACGCTTCGTTTACTGGTAAAAGGTGAATTGCGTTATGGATTCCGTTACCACAGACCATAACGCAATCCTATGACGGAATGCTTAACAGAATGCCTTTAGAGGCATTCTTTTATTTATTCCGTCATAATAGAAGTCTATGGGCTGCATAATGGATCCGTCCTGTTTCTGTTATGCAGGAGAGGACTCCGTGGTAACGGAATCCATAACGCAATTCACCTTTTACAAGTAAACAAAGCGTGAACGAATTTCAAAATATGAAATTCACTCATCTCTAAATATCTGCATCTTTTGCGGCCCCATTGAAGTTAATGGGTCCGCACCCGAGCCACAAAAAATGTGAATGAGTCCTTAATCTGCTCTAAATAAATTTGGTCGAAATCCTGGTCCCGTAATTACCCTGAAAAGTAATGTATGACACTCTGAGGTTTTCTAGGATTCTATCTGACCTCTGTTAAGTTCTTTAAGAACGTGACCGCATTTTCAAATTGACAGTGGTTATGGGTAAACAGATGGTAGCAAACAACCTGTTCAAAAACTCGCTATACTTTTGGATTTTTTTATTTAAAAAAATAGTCAAAGAATAATCTATTTTTGGTGGCAGATGCCTTCTCCTCTGTCTTTTGGTCTGTAAACTGGTCGCCACAATTATGAGCAATTTGTGTTGTGTGAGTCATAAGTTTGGGATTTGCCCAAAAATAATAATTTTGGGGGAAATTTGCTACAAATTTGATTTGTGTAGAACTGACTCGCTCCGCTCTAATTGACTGGATTTATTGATGAACTATAAGTTTTGTGGGACAATCTTTTTAATGGAACCAAATGTTTTCATGTGCATATTCAAGGCTTCTGACTTTGCAGCACTCAGAATGATGGTTTGTTTAGTTAAAGCTACAGAAAAACTAAGCATGCATTTAAATATACTACCTATATAATTTGTCAGTAGACTATAAAAGGCTGCAAAAGATTCAGGGTGTACCCAAACTTGTGCTGTGTAGCTATATTTGAGAATCCAATTCATTGTGTAAGCAAGACAGGGAATTAAAAAAGAAAGTGCTTGCTCCTGCAGAAAGAACAAGCTGATTAGAAGAATCCAGCTGTTACCGTGAAGTACTCTTCCAAAAATATTCATGTGATGTTGTCTACATTTAGCTCAAGGCTGTATTTGTAACTGCTGAAGGTGTCTGTAGATACGTTTGATGCAATTGCTATAGTTTTATAGACACAGTGTGGATTTATGGAAAAACAAGGCTGCTTGTGAAAGAGAAGATATTACTGGTGTGGGACAATTAGTGAAGAAACACAATACATGCAATGCAGAGGAAATATGCAGGTGGGCTAGAGAAGCTGGAAGAATATGCAACAGGCAATAAGCAAAAAAGAAGTTGCCATTTTGGTTTCAAATAGAGATGAGTGAAGTTATCAATGATTTGATTCTCAGAATTTCACAAAGAAATTCAATTCATTACGAATTACTTCATCACAAAGCGCATTACATTGTATGTAGTGGGCGCAATTATGAGAAATGGCGATCATGTCGCCCCCGTCATTTAACCCCTCAGATGCCGCGCTCATTGCTGATTGCGGCATCTGACATTAACATTGAGGCTTTCAGGGGTTAATTGTTGGTAAAAAAATATATACATACCTCATCCATTTGCTCACGGAGAGGCCATCACGGCCATCTTGATCTTAAGAAATCTCGTGCGGTGACGTCATCACGCTGGCAAGTTATGGTGACGTCATCACTAATGATGTCATCGTGCCCGGCCAGCACGCTGATGTCACACTTCATGGCACAACAGATTTTGCTCGGTTTCTTCAATCAAATGGATCAAGTGAGTATATACTGTAATATATATATATATATATATATATATATATATATATGTATGTATATGTATATATTTTTTTTTATTATTTTTTTTTTTTCCCCCACAATTTCAGAAAAAATCATACCTGAATAGAAAGTTAAATCTAAATAATGATGCTTTATTAGTAAATATTATAAGCTAAAATACCGATGTAGTAGAGTTAACACTCATGCTTTCTGAGATTTCTGAGATGTGTTATCTAAACTAAGCAAACACCTTCAATTGCTTTTTCAATGGCTTTTGTTTCAAGATAACACAATGATTTAAGAAATTTGAGTTAAGAGTTTGAGTGCTAACCCTGCTACAAGAGAAGGTCAACTGCCCAAAGAATCACTGAATCAGGCTGAGAGGATGTATAGCAGTGTTACTAGGACATGTAATAATAAGTATGTCCCATCTTGTATTCACTGCTGGTGTGCCTAAGAGATTCTCGGCGCATACGTGTGGTTACTACAATTGGTGGGGGAACTTGATCAGGTAATATCTTCCACTGTAGTATGGTACCTCTGCTACCCTCACATAATAACTAGGCACTCTGTCTATAACTGGATGCATGCCCCATCCACTCTTGACAGACGTGCCTCATGTTAAAGACATACAGGAAATACAGCCCCACAATGGAAGGAATGCAGCAAGGGTTAACTGTGTGTCGAAAAATCCACCAAAGCGCAGCAGGAGAGACCTACCTGCAGAGCTGACTCCCAGGTATAAATTATCTCCCACAAGGATGTCAGTATACCCTCATGCAGGAAGATCTTTCGGCCCTGAGGGGTGAAAGTATACAGGAAAGCTGACAGAACAATGCAGGAGAAACCTCTCTGCAGCATTGTAAACCAGGTTAGATATTAATAATAATTTTCCTAGCAGGTCTACTTAAGACATCTACTTTTTTAATCAAAAATTCATTTGTTACCATGAAGCGTGAGGAAATTAGGGCTTATGGAGACTCCAATTTTTCCTGAAATTCGGTTCGAAGTCAATTTCAATTTCTTAGTTTCAAACATCTCATTTTATTAAACAGTATAAAGACACAGTTGATGACTTCTATACTTGAAGGAAGAACATTTGTAATATGCATACTAGAGATGAGCAAACTTCTTGAAATTTGTTTCAAGTCTGATTAGTCAAATTAATAATTTCTACACAAATCAATATGCTCCAAATGGCCTGAAAACTGGTATATGACTTTCTGAGGTCTCATAGGAATTCTATATATTTTTTTAAATCTTTTCGTTATCTATTAAAAAAAATATATATATATATTTTTGCTCATCCTCTCAACCTTTTAAGCTCTTTAATGTAAGGACAGCAATAACAAATACAGACACTGACATAAAGCTACTGGTAAAAGCATGGTTGACGGCATTAACACTGAGCAGATGGTGTTTAAACACATGGGGAAAAAACTGTGGCTTGTTGGGACCAAGCGTTCAAAAATGATACTTTAAAGGGGGCAGACCTTTGCCCCTGTTTATACACACAAATGTCAAGGTCAGAAGAAACAGTGGCTTGTTCTGCATAATATCCAAAAATTATTCATTAAGGCCTCATGCACAGTGTTTTTTCACTGTCAGTGATTTGGCTTCAGTGGTCCGTGTCCGATTTTGCTTCAGCTGTGTTTACTTGTGTCTTCCTTTTTTTTTTTTGTCTGACAGGGGGAAAAAAAGGAAGGTTAAAGGATAACTGTCACATTTAGACCCTAATTTCAATTTTCATATATGTAGTTGCTAATAACATGATAATCCAGAATCAGTTACTATTAGACTGACTTACCCCATATTTAATAAGATTCAGCCCTTAGCAACCAGTCTGCATAAAAATGTAATTTCCCTATTCAGTTAAGATGGCCACCACTGCCCTCACCCTGAGGCTAATCCCGCCTGCCCTCACTAGCCAGTAACAATAGCCCCCCAAAAGTGTCAGTAACCAGAGCCCTCCCCCTAAAGGGTTAATCTCCTGCAGCACAGAGGGGTCCTCTTACCACATGTTGCTTTCATTTATACACTGAGCAGACGGCAGATCTCCCTTCCCTGCTCTGCGCTGCTTTGACTCTGCATCCTCCAGCTCTGCTGAGTGAGGGAGCGTCTGCCAAGTGCAGGGACAGGGAGAAGTGCACACAGCCCAGGCACTGTTATCAGCTGCTGGAGAGGACCTGGCTTTTATCATTTACCTACAGTCCCTGGCTGTCAGTAATCTGACCTTGCAGGCTGCGTCCTCCGTCCTGCAACACAGAGGACGGACCATGCTAGCAACCTGATTTTAAGCAGAGGTAAAAGTAGGCAGTAGAGGGAACTAAACTGTGGAATTAAGGGGTAATTGAATACACAGTGAAAAGTTGAAATAGGGCCACCAAGGAGATATTAATCACCACAATCCAATACTCCAAAAAAAAAAAAAAGACAGTTATCCTTTGATGAAAAGTGTAATTTTTTAGCACCAAGGTCTTGTAGAAAAAAAAACGGACACGGACGCAGATGACATACCAGTTGTGCATCCGTTTTTTTTGACTGACCCATTGACTTGAATGGGTCCGTCCTCCATTTTCCACTGACAAGAATAGGACAGGTTATATTTTTTTGACAGACTGGAATAACGGATCACGGACGCGGAGAAAAAACTGAGGACTATAATTTTTTTTTCACAGCTCCATAGAAATGAATGGGACCTCCGCTAAACTGTGAAAAATGACGGAACGGACGCGGATGCACACAACGGTCGTGTGCATGAGGCGTAATAGGAAGCAAATTGTCTGCCTGTATTCATACGCACACAAGTGTTAATTGTCAGAAGAAACATTAGCTTATTCTGAAGTTGAACAAGTCTGAAAAAATAATTCCTTTTATTTGGGAGAAACAACAGTAAAGTGTGGATGGTAAGGGTATGGCTACATGGCACAGTCATGATCAGTTGGAGTCACAGTCAGCTGTGGTCAAGGCAGCAGCTGCCTGATATTTAACTAATTAAGACCGCGCTATAGTTGGTCTGAACTCTTAATGGCTGTGCGGTATTTAAAGTGCAGTCTTCATTAGTTAAACATCAGGAAGTTGCATCCTAATTGGCTGATTCTTGACCGCAGCCGGACGCAACCGAAATCGATCACAACAGCGCCATATCAATGTGCCCTAATAGTGGCAACAATAGTAGTAGCAGCACAGCATGGAACAGACAAGGCAGTAGTAAGTAGATGTGTACACGACTGTATTGGGGTAGTAGTCATAGTAGTGTTTGTTGTGTAGGGGTAATGGAATTGGAAGTAGGGGGATTAGCAGCAGGGAGTAGCAGTTGCGCTGATGGAGGCAGCAGCAGACACATGGTATGGAACATGATGGTAGGCAGGCAGACAGTGGCAGTGTTGTTATATGGACAGCGATCAATAGCCATGATCAGCAATTGCAGATCTATTCATCAGCCTTAGGCCTCATGCACACGACAGTATTTTTTCACGGTCCGCAAAACGGGGTTCCATTGGTTCGTGATCCGTGACCGTTTTTTCGTCCGTGGGTCTTCCTTGATTTTTGGAGGATCCACGGACATGAAAAAAAAGTCGTTTTGGTGTCCGCCTGGCCGTGCGGAGCCAAACGGATCCGTCCTGATTTACAATGCAAGTCAATGTGGACGGATCCGTTTGACGTTGACACAATATGGTGCAATTACAAACGGATCCGTCCCCCATTGACTTTCAATGTAAAGTCAGGAGTTAATATACCATAGGATCAGAGTTTTCTCCAATCCGATGGTATATTTTAACTTGAAGCGTCCCCATCACCATGGGAACGCCTTTATGTTAGAATATACCATCGGATTTGAGTTACATCGTGAAAACTCATATCCGACAGTATATTCTAACACAGAGGTGTTCCCATGGTGATGGGGACGCTTCAAGTTAGAATATACTACGAACTGTGTACATGACTGCCCCCTGCCCCCTGCAGCACCCGATCTCTTACAGGGGGCTGTGATACGCACAATTAACCCCTCAGGTGCCGCACTTGAAGGGGTTAATTGTGCGTATCATAGCTCCCTGTAAGAGATCATGGGGCTGCCAGGCAGCAGGGGGCAGACCCCCCTCCCTCCCCAGTTTGAATATCATTGGTGGCCAGTGTGCGGCCCCCCCCGCTCCCTTTATTGTATTATCATTGGTAGCCAGTGTGCGCCCCCCCCTGCCCCCCTCTATTGTATTAATATCATTGGTGGCCAGTGTGCTGCCTCCCCTCTCCCCCCCCCTCCGATCATTGGTGGCAGCAGAGAGTTCCGATCGGAGTCCCAGTTTAATCGCTGGGGCTCCGATCGGTAACCATGGCAACCAGGACGCTACTGCAGTCCTGGTTGCCATGGTTACTTAGCAATATTAGAAGCATCATACTTACCTGCTGCGCTGTCTGTGACCGTCCGGGAGCTCCTCCTACTGGTAAGTGACAGGTCTGTGCGGCGCATTGCCTAATGACTGGTCACTTACCAGTAGGAGGAGCTCCCGGCCGGTCACAGACAGTGCAGCAGGTAAGTATGATGCTTCTAATATTGCTAAGTATTGGGGGGGGGGGAGAGGGGAGGCCGCACACTGGCCACCAATGATATTAATACAATAGAGGGGGGGCCTGGGGGGTTGCACACTGGCCACCAATGATAATACAATAAAGGGAGGGAGTGGGCCGGGGGGGCCGCACACTGTGCCACCAATGATATTAATACAATAGAGGGAGGGGGGGCCGGGGGGGGCCGCACACTGTGCCACCAATGATATTAATACAATAGAGGGAATGGGGGCCGGGGGGGGGGGCGCACACTGTGCCACCAATGATATTAATACAATAGAGGGAGCGGGGGGCACTGGCCACCAATGAAATTAAAACTGGGGAGGAAAGGGGGTCTGCCCCCTGCTGCCTGGCAACCCCTGATCTCATACAAGGGGCTATGATACGCACAATTAACCCCTTCAGGTGCAGCAGGCAGGAGATCGGGTGCTGCCAGGCAGCAGGGGGCAGTCATGTACATAGTTCTTAGTATATTCTAACTAGAAGCGTCCCCATCACTATGGGAACGCCTCTGTGTTAGAATATACTGTCGGATTTGAGTTTTCACAAAGTGAAAACTCAGCTCTGAAAAAGCTTTTATGCAGACGGATCTTCGGATCAGTCTGTATGAAAGTAGCCTACAGACACGGATCATGGACACGGATGCCAATCTTGTGTGCATCCGTGTTTTTTCACTGACCCATTAACTTGAATGGGTCCGTGAACCGTTGTCCGTCAAAAAAATAGGATCACGGAGGCGGATACACGGATCACGGAGGCGGATGACAAACGGTGCATTTTCCGAGTTTTCAACGAACCCAGTGAAAGTCAATGTGTCCGCAGAAAATCACGGAAAACGGAGCAACGGCCACGGGTGCACACAACGGTCGTGTGCATGAGGCCTTAGCCAGAGGTGTATGAAAATCCTTACAGATACATGCCACCCTGAAAACCCTCTCTGAGATGACACTAGAGGCTGGACAAGACAGTACAGCCAGAGCAAACTGGGCTTGTTCCAGACACTGTTCCTATCTGGCTTCCCAGAAGTCCATAGGGTCAGGGAAGATGGTATCAGTCGGAGAAAGGCCAGAGTCCAGGTAGGATTGAAACAGTGTTTTTCAGTTGATATGTCTCCACTTGCTGATTTGCATCAGCTTGGCATAGCGCATAAATAAACTGCTCCATTATGTTGATGATACTGAACTGGTTGATGCAGCTTCTGCTGCTTGCAGTAGCAGAGATAGTGAAAGGTGGGTGACTTGGCGGGGGGCAGAGAGCCTCCTCCTGGTCAAACATACAGGTGGCAGGCATCTGCTCAACAAAAGCTGCAGAAAGCTGTATACATAGTGTATCCTGGTAATAAAGTAATGTGGCCTTCTACCAGCAACAGGAGACCTTTTCCCCACTCTGCTTGCCCAGAAGTCCATGAGGTCAGGGAACACAGTATGTGCTGGAAAAAAGTCAGTCATGTGGCATAGCAGCAACTGCATAGCCAACAACTTGGTCAGATGGGAGTTCAGTTTGCTCACAACTGGATTGCTAAGTGTGCAGAATTGTTTTCTGGCCACACTTTCCATTATCGATGTGACAAAAAAGCGAGGAAAGAGGAGGAGTCTGAGCGGGATAACAAGTGACTGGTGATCACAATGACAAGGACACTGTACTGATTGTGGATGCAGCCTGGCTGCTACAAGAAAGGCCAGGAGAAGGGAGACAGACTTGTTCTGATTGGTGGTCAGTTCTATTTTCCCACTGGATCAGGTGATGCTGCCTAATGTGTGAGGAACTGCATAACATTTTAAAAGCAAGACAATTTTTACAGACAGTTGGCCAGAAGTTGTAATACTACGGAACAGAATTAAATTTGGGTGAAGGTGTGGAACTGTGCCACATTTCCCACAGCTAAGTAGTACTGCAGCAACTAAAATTAGCAGCTTGGCCAGGTGAGAGTTCAGCTTGACACAACCTAATTGTTGGCCGTGAATAGTTTTCTCATGTCCACACATTCCCTTTATGAATGTCTCACAAGGAGTCTGAGCAGGAGAAAAAGAAGCTGATGATGCCAAGGTCACTGCACTGTTTGTGGATGGACCTGGCTGTCACAAAGAAGATCGATAGGAAGACAGACTTGTTCCTATTTGGAATGCTGGCCAGTTCTATTTTCTGACAGGATCTGGTGTTTGTGTTTGAATGCCCATGGCTTATTTTAATTCCGCAGATCTTTTTTTATTTGCCAAATAGGAGATACTCGCACAGAGCGACTGGCAGGCGAGCTTGGCCTAGGTCTGGCCCGTTTTTGTGAGATTGTGAAACAGCTCTCATTGTTCACTCTTTGCGTATAATTGTCATTCTGAGTTTTGACCAAGAGGCCGCTGTTTCTCCACACTGCTAACAGACTGCAAGCTTTTGCATATTCATAGGAGGTGGAGCTGAGCTGGAGAAGCAAGAAACAGGAAGCAGGAGAGCAGACATCTTGCAAGAGACTGTGTGTAAACTCAATCTGCTCGCATCCAGGGTGTCAGTGCGTCCTAGAGCTTCAGGAACAGCAGCTGAGTAATCACTGTCCAAGACAGATCCTGTCCGGAGGAAAAGGAATTGTTTTTCAGGAAGGTTGATAAGAGCTGAGGAATGGAGAACTCCCTCACCTGCAGTACCTCATGGTTGCTGAAAGGACTTGTCGTTGTTCAGTTGGAAGGCATCATCGGACACAGATCAAGACCCGGGTCAGTAATAACGTGCACGCACCACCTATTGATGTTTGGCGCTTAAAGGTAGTCAGTCAGGGTCATTGCAGTGTATCAGGCCAAAAGTGTTGCTACCGTTAGTACAAGGACTCTGCAACTTAAAGAGACATAGCATACTGAGAGCAATCTTCCATGACTACAAACCTGTTTAGTGTCTTCATTAAGGAAGTAACATTAGAACATGTGTTATTATACCGGTTATGTAAAGGAGAGGGGGAAAATATTGCATAGAAGTGATGTTTGTAAGCTACTGTGCTGCACCGCAGATGACCCCGAACTAAGAATACACACAATCGTTTGCGTTCTGCAAAGGGCAATAACAGGTACGGAGGACAGTTCTAGTTTTGTCCGCCAATAGGCAAATTACAACAAACTGCCTTGGTATCCACCAGGGGACATCTTGCTGTGCAGCACAGGGGTTCTCAGCTGCGGCCGGGTGCATGTAACCTGATTCTTTGTTAATTTGGGGTTTTTGTTTAATACCTTGCTACAGTAAAAATAAATCTGATTCACAAAAGCTGGTGTCAAAGTTGCTTTCCTCATTTGTGACTTCACTGTATTCTTGGGAGCCCACTCCGCTACACGGCTTACATTTTTAACCTGTGCTCACAGTATCCACAGTATCACCAGTTTCTGAGCTTACTGCAGGCAGATCTGGATCTTTTGGAGGTTTTGGCCATACATTACCCCTGGTCTTTATTTCTGCTTTGGCCACTGCCCTTCTCCTCCTTCTCAGCACCCCGATCTGGCTCCAAGGTCCTGTCAAACACACAATCATTATTATATTCCTCACCTTCACTTTTCTCAGACTATGATATGTCATTGTGGAATCCTTGGCTCCTTTTCCCAATTTCCTCCTCTTTATTTGCCCCAAGTGCCACTATTGCTACCACTTCCCCTACTGCCACCACTATGTCTACAAGTGCCATTATTATCACCACAAACACCAGTTATGCATGGGATATCCTGCCTCCAACTGAACCTCCTCCTCATGCAGTCCAAACACTGGCTTTTCTAACACAAGTCAAAAACAGGGAGACTATCATAATACTATCTAAGTGAAGACAGTGAGGATGCAAGTGAAAGGCTTTCCTGGGGTTTCAAGGACCAAGAAGAATGCTGTGACTCATGAATACACTGCATAGTGTCAGACTCAGAGGTTACATACACATCATCCTGGTGTGACTGAGAGGAGGAGTGAGTCATTCAGTCTACAATATCATCCTCTTTGTCATCAATAATACCCTGGTGCCGATTGCAATCCAGGGGGAACTGTGGCCCACTACTAATATTGGCTGGAGGGCTGGTGCTGATAGTGCTCTTTGCACTACTACCCACCTTCTGACTCTCTTTAACACTCTTTCATTTATCAGACATTTTATTATGAGGCCTACAGGGAGTGCAGAATTATTAGGCAAGTTGTATTTTTGAGGATTAATTTTATTATTGAACAACAACCATGTTCTCAATGAACCCAAAAAACTCATTAATATCAAAGCTGAATATTTTTGGAAGTAGTTTTTAGTTTGTTTTTAGTTTTAGCTATTTTAGGGGGATATCTGTGTGTGCAGGTGACTATTACTGTGCATAATTATTAGGCAACTCAACAAAAAACAAATATATACCCATTTCAATTATTTATTTTCACCAGTGAAACCAATATAACATCTCAACATTCACAAATATACATTTCTGACATTCAAAAACAAAACAAAAACAAATCAGTGACCAATATAGCCACCTTTCTTTGCAAGGACACTCAAAAGCCTGCCATCCATGGATTCTGTCAGTGTTTTGATCTGTTCACCATCAACATTGCGTGCAGCAGCAACCACAGCCTCCCAGACACTGTTCAGAGTGGTGTACTGTTTTCCCTCCTTGTAAATCTCACATTTGATGATGGACCACAGGTTCTCAATGGGGTTCAGATCAGGTGAACAAGGAGGCCATGTTATTAGATTTTCTTCTTTTATACCCTTTCTTGCCAGCCACGCTGTGGAGTACTTGGACGCGTGTGATGGAGCATTGTCCTGCATGAAAATCATGTTTTTCTTGAAGGATGCAGACTTCTTCCTGTATCACTGCTTGAAGAAGGTGTCTTCCAGAAACTGGCAGTAGGACTGGGAGTTGAGCTTGACTCCATCCTCAACCCGAAAAGGCCCCACAAGCTCATCTTTGATGATACCAGCCCAAACCAGTACTCCACCTCCACCTTGCTGGCGTCTGAGTCGGACTGGAGCTCTCTGCCCTTTACCAATCCAGCCACGGGCCCATCCATCTGGCCCATCAAGACTCACTCTCATTTCATCAGTCCATAAAACCTTAGAAAAATCAGTCTTGAGATATTCTTGGCCCAGTCTTGACGTTTCAGCTTGTGTGTCTTGTTCAGTGGTGGTCGTCTTTCAGCCTTTCTTACCTTGGCCATGTCTCTGAGTATTGCACACCTTGTGCTTTTGGGCACTCCAGTGATGTTGCAGCTCTGAAATATGGCCAAACTGGTGGCAAGTGGCATCTTGGCAGCTGCACGCTTGACTTTTCTCAGTTCATGGGCAGTTATTTTGCGCCTTGGTTTTTCCACACGCTTCTTGCGACCCTGTTGACTATTTTGAATGAAAAGCTTGATTGTTCGATGATCACGCTTCAGAAGCTTTGCAATTTTAAGAGTGCTGCATCCCTCTGCAAGATATCTCACTATTTTTGACTTTTCTGAGCCTGTCAAGTCCTTCTTTTGACCCATTTTGCCAAAGGAAAGGAAGTTGCCTAATAATTATGCACACCTGATATAGGGTGTTGATGTCATTAGACCACACCCCTTCTCATTACAGAGATGCACATCACCTAATATGCTTAATTGGTAGTAGGCTTTCGAGCCTATACACCTTGGAGTAAGACAACATGCATAAAGAGGATGATGTGGTCAAAATACTCATTTGCCTAATAATTCTGTTCAGGGTGTATAAATGAAAAATCACTGGTTTGGTACGCAGACTACTAAATGGTGCTAGCAAAATTGTGTGTTCTTTCTGAAATTTAAAAACAGAGGTGAAATTAAATGTCCCTTCCCTTCTACAAACACACTGCACACTAGTACTGACAATTTACATTACAGTTTTTGCAGTAAAATGTGTTTGCTGCAACTAAATGATATCTCGCAGTAATACAGCATGTTCACTAAGGATATAATAATGTTATTATTGTAGTAAGATATGTTTGCTGTAACACTGAATGGTATTTTGCAATGATGTACAAGGCGTTCAATAACACAGGTATAGTAATTGTGTTATTGTCATAAAATTGTGTTATTGTCATAAAATGCTTTTGCTATAACGCAGAACCTATTTTGAAGTAAGGCTACTTTCACACTAGCGTTTTGGCTTTCCGTTTGTGAGATCCGTCATGGGCTCTCAGAAGCCGCCAAAAAAAGGATAATTTTTTTGCCCTAATGCATTCTGAATGGAAAAGGATCCTCTCAGAATGCATCAGTTTGCCTCTGTTCAGTCAAGACTGCAGTAGTTTTCTGTCAACCTGACGAAGCGGAGCCAAACGGATCCGTCCTGCCAGACAATGTAAGTGAATAGGGACGGATACGTTTTCTGACACAATAGAAAACGGATCCGCCCCCATTGACTTGACTTAATGGTGTTCAAGACGGATCCGTCATGGCTATAGAAGACATAATAAAACCGGATCCGATCATGAAGGATGCATGCAGTTGTATTATTGTAAAGGAAGCATTTTTGCACATCCATGACGGATCCGCAAAAAATGTTTGTGTGAAAGTAGCCTAATATGCAGTGCTTTTAAAAACACGGGTATAATAGTGGTGTCATTGTAGTAAAATGTGTTTGCTTTAACACTGAATGGTATCTTGCAGTTATATAACGTGTTTAATAACAAGGGCTTAGTAATTGCGTTATTGCAGTAAAATTCTTTTGCTAAAACACTGGACTATATCTTTTAGTAATATACAACACGTTCAATAATGCTTCTCCAAAGCATTTGCTACTGTGCCACATGAAAGGTTAGTATATAAAATGAGAATGCTTGGACTAGGAGTAAATGTGCGTATGTGGGCATCTGGCTCAGTAATAGAAAACAGAGGGTGGTTATTAATGGTACATACTCAGACTGAATTAATACAAAAAGGCAGCTCTCACCTGTTGCACCTGCTGTGAGCTCGGATACCAGCCTGGACAAGGCTGTATTAAAATTGAAAAAAATCGAAGGAAAATCCAGCTCTAACAACAGAGAAAACTTTATTTGCAGTGTGGTAAAAACTTCCAACTCTCAGATGCAAGGATTAGTCTACGCGTTTCGGACCCTCACATTCCGGTCCTTAAACATGACATGAACAGTGACTCAGACTAGGTCACTGTTCTGTTTTCATACACGTTCACACAATGTGCAGTTTGACATTCAGTATTACCATTCCTGTCTTCCAAATAAGAGGATGTTTTCTGTATTCTAACTTGTTTATTGATCACCAGGATTGTGAATTGGTAAAACTACAAGAATAAAAATGGCTTGTATGAGGCATAACATAAATTTGCAGAAGCATAGAACAGCGCGTATTATAACATTACATTAACACTGGGCATATTAACACTTATACCTAGCTAAACAGCTCTACATAACATAATGTCCCTGAAACAAGGCAGATCTCCCTCACCATATATACTTGCACAAATATGGTGGAGTTTAAGAAGGAGAACTGCATGGAACAGCTCTACTGATGTCCTGTAGTCTGTATGTAGACTGAAGACTGGGCTTTTCCTTCCCAGAATACCTTGCACTACCCACAATGCCAAGCACTTCCCACAAAGCAATAATCTTTATTAACAAGAAAACAAGGTGCAATACATTTTTACCACCACTAGATGGTTCTGTTACCTAACTAATAACTACAGGAATAGAGAAATTGCAGCAGAATGATTTAGAAATGAAATAGACGTGAACTGAAATAAATCTTTCTCTGCTGGAGGCAGAACAGTCACCGTCACTAGTGGGGTACCACAGGGATCAGTATGGCACTAAACTGTGTAAAATAATTAACACAAAAGAGGACAGTTTACTGCTACAGATGGATTTGGATAGATTGGAGGCTTGGGCAGAGGAGTGGCAGGTTAGGTTTAACACTGACAAATGTAAGGTTATGCACATGGGAAGGAATAATGCAAGTCACCAGTACATACTAAATGGTAAAACACTGGGTAACTGGGTAGGACTGTGACTGTTACAAGGCGACATCCTCTACGTCTAGAAGAAAGAAGGTTTCTACACAAACATAGAAGAGGATTATTTACGGTAACAGCAGTTGGATGGAACTTGATGAACTAGATGGACAGATGTCTTTCTTCAGCCTCACAAACTATGTGGGGCATTTATCAAATGGGTGTAAAGTAGAACTAACTTAATTGCCCATAGCAACCAATCAGATTCCACCTTTAATTTTTCATAGCTCCTTTGGAAAATGAAAGGTGGAATCTGTTAGCTATGGGCAAATAAGCCGGTTATACTTTACACTTTTTTGATAAATCCCTGTTACAATGCTAGTCCTATTTCTGAGGACAGGGAGAATCTGTTCCACTGAGACATCATTTAAAAAACAAGCCAATGACTTACGGGAGGGCTTTGTTGCCAGAGAATGCAGTAAGAGGGATATTTGAACAGCATATTTAAGACCGAAACAAACTAAAAGAGATATACTACTAAATCCCCAATGAAAGAGGCCTCAAGAAGATGACAAGGTATGATTTATTGCGACGTATAACTTATGATGGAGGAAAATGAAACAAGCACTAACTAGACACTGGGAGATCTCATGTTTAGATTTGGTTCTTTCTAGATTTTCACCATCAATACCCTCTATTACTTACAGAGATCAGAGAACCTCAAAGAATTACTGGTATGAAATTATTATCCAGGGACACAACCCTGTGGCCTGTTGAACTTCCACCAGCACTGCTGTGATGACGCGGCTTGTCAGATGCCATGCGCATCATAAGATGGCTCATCACGTGCCATTCACGTTAGGACACGCACGACTCTGTCATCATGTGGATGCTATACTATTTTATGGCGCCACCAGCGTTTCACTCAGCAGGGCTACAATTAATCTTCACATGAGTTCATTAAGGTAACAATATAACTGTGTAGATACGATTCTGATTGGATCTTGGGTATATTTAAGTAGATGTATGGACTCTCATGATGTTGTTAACGAGGAACTAACACGAAACACGTGTTGAGGAATATATAAAGGGAAAGAACACGTGTTGAGGAATATGTGTGCCCTACCTTTCGTCTGTATTTGATATCTTTATATTGTGGAGCAGACAGTTACTTGTTTGCGTTTTCAGCTTACCTACTTACAGTCTGCTCTCCCTTTTATGATTATTAATAATAATTACATGATTATGGCACTCAGTTTATGATGTATTAATTTGTATGTATTTTAATAATTTTCTTTTGATGTATTTGTATGATTTTCTAATTAAATCAAGGCAATGTGTGATTGTATTTGGGATTAATATGTTACTACAGTATGTTAATAAAATGGATATAATTTATTGCAGTATTACTTTTGCTGTAACACTGAATATACATTACGTTAAATAAAACAGGTATAACAATGGCGTCATTGCAGTAAAATGCTTTTGCTATAATACTGAATTGTATTTTGCATTAAAATGCAAAGTGTTCAATAACATAATGCACTGAAATTGCCAATTACAAATAGTAAATAGAAACTTTGAACTATAGAAACTTTTTTTTTTTGTAGGTGTAGTTTGTGGTTTACACGTGCACTTCCCCTTTAAGGTGTGCCTCCCTGCTGTTTGGTGAGCAAGGGGTTAATCTTCTGGCTAGTGGGGATTTAGGTGTTTCCTGGGTGTGGCCGCAAGCTTGATATAAACCTGTGGCTTGCAGGCTGGGGGCAGTTGTACTACAGCCTTGCTTGGTGTTGAAGCTTTGCTCCTTGCATGGGTGTTTCTGCCCAGTCCTTGAGGGCCACCTTATGGAACATAAATTGTCCTCCCTTTTATACCTTCACTTGTTGTATGTGTGCTGTGGGTTTATTTTCTGGGTATGTTTAGCGTTTTGTTGGTTGTTACATGTCTGGGCTTTTGTTGGTGTTGGTCCCTGCATGTATGCTATACGTCACCGGGTATGTTGTTACCTCCGTGAGGGGGCTGGTTTCCTGGAGGGGTTAACCATTAGTCTGTATGCAGTGCTGCCTGGGGCTGCCGTGCTCCTTGCGGCATGGGGCAGTATCAGGAGTGCTGGATACCTGTGTGTGTGTGTGTGTGTTGTCTGTACGGTGTCCTGTTTGGTGTGTGGGCACCTGTACTTATGCTCGGGTTCCAGTCGTGGTAGCAGCAGCAGGTAAGTGAGTTTTCTGGTGTTCTTACATGCCGTTGCAGATGCTGCATATGGTCATTTCCCTTCCACCTGTTACTAGTCAGCTGGAGACTCTGGTTCGTCTGAGTCCCTGAGGAACCGGTTGTCTCCTATTCCTGACCCCTATGCCAGGGATCGTCAGGGTCAGCAGGATCCAGGTTCCAGTGCATGAGCCCTCCCACCTTCAGGATTTTCTCATACGGTCAGGAGATCAGGGTCAGGATTAGGGCGGTTGTAGGTTGTGGCCTGCTCCCTTCATTGTTGTCTGGCCTCAGGGCCGTCTTTAATATTGATTGGACCCTGGGCAAGAATTTACTTGGGCCCCCTGGATCCCGCCTTCCCACACCTTAAAAAAAAGCGAAAATCTTATACTCACCTGTTTCCTTTCACTGGCGCTCACTAGCTGCTGGTACGGCGAGGGATGGTGCAACGCAGACGCGCACACCTCACCACGTCCTGGCACAGGCGGGCGTGATGACATCATCACGCCTGCCTGCGCTGGGATTTCACTACCAAATAGACCTCAGGCCTGTAGTCTATGACAAGTCTTGTCGCCATCTGCAAATTTTAAGGCACATTGGCGACCATTTTGCTCGCCATCTGGAGCGCTGTATTGCATCAGTGACATGAACACTCTCCACATATAATGTTATATTACATCAGTGACATCACCGCTCTCCACATATAATGTTATATTTTACATCAGTGACATCACTGCTCTCCACATATATGTGATGAGCGGTGATGTCACTGATGTAATATATTACTTACCGGTATATGTGGACAGCAGTGATGTCACTGATGTAATATATTACTTATGTGTGAAGAGTGGTGATGTCACTGATGTAATATATCACTTATAAGTAATATATTACATCAGTGACATCACCGCTGTCCATATATAGGTGATATATTACATCTGTGACATCACCGCTCTCCACATATAAGAGGCATATAACATCAGTGACGTCATCCCTTGGCGCTGGGGTGCACAGCCAGGGCCGGCCTTAGGTGTTCAGGCGCCCTGTGCGAGCTAACCTTGTGGTAGTGTTACCTGCAGTCCTATGTAAAACCACAGATAACACTAGTGCTAAATAATGTAGTAGTGTTACCTGCAGTCCTATGTAAAACCACAGATAACACTAGTGCAGATCATGTGGAAGTGTTACCTTCGTCCTTAGTGTGCCTCCCTGTGTCTATCGCACGGACTCCATGCTGGCGCTGCCTCCTCTTCCATCTTCTTCCTCTTGTCCCGCACAGAACGTTCTGAAGCAGCTGCGTCAAGACATAGGAACACTGTGGGCATGGTGATACACACAGAGAGAGACACACACACACACAGGGACGGACACACACACACACACACAAAGGGACAGACACACACACACACACACACACACACAGGGACGGACACACACACACAGGGACGGACACACACACACACACACACACACACACACATGGCCGGACACACACACACAGAGACGGACACACACACACAGGGACGGACACACACACACACACACACACACACACACAGGGACGGACACACACACTGGCACACTCAACATCAGCAGCAAGGAGTTAAAGTCCAACCCTTAATGCCCCCAAGATCCCAGGGGGGGGGGGGGGGGGGGTTGATGTAGTAGCAGGAAAGCACACACTGTCCCCCTGTCCTATATGAGCCCCCCCCTGTCCTATATGAGCCCCCCCCCTGTCCTATATGAGCCCCCCCCCTGTCCTATATGAGCCCCCCCCCCTGTCCTATATGAGCCCCCCCCCCTGTCCTATATGAGCCCCCCCCTGTCCTATATGAGGCCCCCCCCTGTCCTATATGAGCCCCCCCCCCCCCGCCATGGCTACCACATACCTGTAAGTTCTGTTAGTTGCTTGGCTGGCTCAGGCTGTGTCTGTTGTGGCTGCCGGCTGGGGCTCCGCCTCCTTCTTCTCTCTGCCTGTGCGGCAGCTGCGTCATGCTCCAGCAGCCACTGGTCTGCTCTGTTAAAGAGACAGGCAGGCCAGGCAGCAGAGCGGAGCGCAGAGCGGAGCGCAGAGCGGCCCCGGGCCCCGCCCCCTCCTCACTCTCTCTTTCTATAGTCCGGACCATGACTTTGTTATGTTACAGGGCCGGCGGGCGGCAACAAAATATAGGGGGCCCAAGTGAAATCCAAGTAAAATGCTGCTTGGGCCCCCCAGGAGCAACTGGGCCCGGGGCAGCTGCCCCTTTTGCCCTGCGGTAAAGACGGCCCTGTCTGGCCTAGTAACAGTTTCCATTATATGGTGGGGGGGTTTCCCCCACTCCCCACCGTGGCAGCCTGCCACAATACGTCCTTTCACAAGCCTAGCTGGAAACGGAATGGCATTTCTTCCTTCTGAGCAAAAGCACCTGCCTGCATACTGGTCCTTTATTGGGTGATCATGATGTCTGTCAGTCTCTCAGCCACCCAATTCCTCCCAGTCATGTGATCCTTCTTCCTCCCTCCTCTTTTCAACACCAATTTTTATAGCAAAATGGAGGTGGGAGGCGTTTTTCTACGAATTATCCAAAACAAATTTTAAAAAAACTTCAGATTTTTTAGCAGACAATTTTTTGCTGAAATGTGTTACTTTAGAATCAATCTCTAATACATTTCTGTGAAGTGAAATTCTGCTGATGTTTTTTAGCTGTTTATAAAAAGATAACGCTTTTCTTGTTATAATATGTAATGTTTGGGGTGGGTTCACACTAGCATTATGGAGTTCATTATGGCTTTGCGTTATAACAGGGTTATAACAGAACATAATGGAATCCATAAGACGGAAGGACGGATCCGTTTGGCTGCCCATAGACTTGCATTATGAGGGAATGCAAAACGGACGCCTTTAAAAGGCATTCCTTTTTGCTCCGTCCTGATAGAAGTCTATGGGAATCAAAACGGATCCGTCTGGTTACCGTTATGCAAGACGGAAAACAAAGTGATGTCGACAGCAAAACAGAATGTCTCTTAAAGGCGTCCGTTTTGCATTCCGTCATAATGCAAGTCTATGGGCAGCAAAACGGATCCGTCCTTTCGTCTTATGGATTCCGTTCTGTTCCGTTATAAACCTGTTATAACGGAAAGCCATAACGGACTCCATAACGCTAGTGTGAACCCACTCTAAAAGAATCTACCCTTTTTTGCTTTGTACTTTTTCATGGTGACATGTGGCGTAAGGACACTGGCTCAGAGATTGTTAGTGACTATGGGGAATGGAGTGGCCATGTACAAAAAAACTAAAGAGGGTTTGTGACGGAAATATACCGCATGCTTTCTTTTCTTTCCTCTTGCTGTAGCATGCCTCCACGCAGAAGAGCCCTTTATATCTTTTAGAACACAAACATATGCAATAGATTTGCATAAGCTTTTGATTTATTTCCGCTTAGAAAGTGTGCTATTCCACCTTTAAGACCCTCTTCGGCAATGTATTTGCATGTAAAGTGTAACATGCTTGCTACCAGGCAATGTTTCCTACAAATACCTCCTTGAAATACCCTAGACCCTATTTATAACACAGGACAATAATGGTAAGATATTTCTCCCTTAAATTAGACTGAAAAGTGTTCACTGCATATTTTCCATCTCCCGTGTTTTATTTCATAGAAGCCTCTTATAAATGCATGTAATTTAGACACAGCAGTGCCCCCCAACAACACTTATGAACACAGTTATTCTTAACCCCTTAAAGATCTGGTTCATTTTCTTTTTTCGTCTCCACATTCCAATAGCCATAATTTTTTTTTACATTTTCCATTTTCCATTCATTTAGCCATTCAAGGGCTTATATTTTTGCTAAGTTTAATTTTTATTGCACTATTTTATTTACCATGTCTTGTATTGGAAAATGGGAAAACAATTCTTCGTGGGGTTTTGATATTAGTCATTACAGCTGCGTGCCTGTTCCGGGCGCCGGGCAGGTAGTTTGTTCAGTAGCTTAGCCCTGCTGCGGGCAAGTAGCAGGGCTGAGATGGCTTTGTTTACCGGAGCAGTGGACGCAGTGGATCGGCGATGAGCTGGGGGCGTGGAGCGGCGGTGACCGAGCAGTGAGCGTAGAGCAGTGACGCGGTGGCAGAGCTCGGGGGGGGGGGGGGGGGGGGGGTGGTTTAGTGACAGCGTGGGGAAGAAGAAATGACAGAGCTGGAGGGGTGGAGCAATGAAAGGTTCTGTCACATCTCCGGCTCGGGGGGAGGAACAGTGACAGAGCCGTTACAGAGCCAGGGGCATTGATAGAACTCTCAACTCTGCCAGCATGCCTCAGAGGACCCCTTTCTGCAGGTGTTGTCAAACTGGGAAGGTGAGGGGGGTCCTTTCCATGCCACATCAGCAGCTAATTTGCCTAAACCACCTAGAGGTACGGGTAGTAATGTGCTAAGAGCAAGAGTGTGCACTAAACTAATTGCTGTGATCACATTAAGGCCTCGTTCACACCAGGCAGTGCGTTCCGGCCTGATTCTGTCCAGAATGCACTGCACCGCATTGCGGCCGGCTAACTATATTGTGGGGCAGGAGGGGTCGTAGTGGTCTGTTGAAGTGATTGGCACCATAACCATGCCCAACGGCTGCAATGCGATCGGCTGCACAGGATCGCAAAGCACATTTTGCCTGCGGTCCAGTCCAAACAAAATGCTGTAAGCAGCATTTTGACCGGACCTCAGGCATAATTGTGCCTTGCGATCCCGTGCATTAGATCACCTGCAGCTGTGGCTACGGTGCTATTCACTTCAATGGATCGTCACGCCCCCTCCTGCCCACAACATAGTGAGCCGGCCGCAATGTAGTGCAAATTAATTTCATTTACATTTTGTCATAATTAAAGGGGTTGTCTTACTTCAGCAAATGGCATTTATCAAGGCACTTACTAATGTACTGTGATTTGTCCATATTGCTTCTTTTGCTGGCTTGATTCATTTTTCTTTATTATTTCTTTACATTATACACTGCTTGTTTCCATGGTTACAACCATCCCTCAATCCAGCATCGGTGGCCATGCTTGCACACTATAGGAAAAAGCGCCGGCCTATGCGTACTCCCATGGTCCCAGCCACCAGAGAGTCCAGTGCTTTTTTCTACAGTGTGAAAGCACCGTCATCAATGCTGGATTGCAGGGTGGTCATAACTATGGAAACGAGCTGTATATAATGTGATGAAAAAATTAGTCTAGCCAGCAAAGGAGGCAATATGGATAATAACAATACAATAGTAAGTGCCTTGTATTAACTTTATCTACATGATAAATGACACTGGGTTAAAGGGATTGTCTCACTTCAGCCATTCTCAAATTAATAGAACTCATTTTTAGATGCAGAAAGTTCTTGCAACAAAATCAGCTGACTTGTGAAGACCTTCGTGAGATAGTTTGCAAATTCAGCTTAATGCCTCATTCACATGTTGGTGTTTTGGTCAGTGGGTACCATCAGTGATTTTGATCCAAAACCAGGATTGGAGCCTCTACAGCCATAAGCTATAAGGGAAAGATCTGCATCTGTTCTGTGTTTGGAGCCACACCTGGTTTTGGCTCACAGTTTCAGGACACTGTATCGTATATTTCTAACTATAAGATGGAATGCCTCTCCTCCTTTCCCTACAGCCTGTCAGCAGGTGCCCCACCCTTTCCTCCTCCATGTTGGCTGATATCAGAGCAAGCTGAAGGAGGCTACTTCAACCTGTATACCTGCAGATCTCACTCCTGACCTGGATTCTAAAGGTTTTATTTCCATTTGTATCATGGCTAGCACTGGTTTCCCTTAGATTATCTGCTTTAAAACAAGACCTCGCTCACATCCTAGTTGTTATGCACCCTGAAATACAGCTATTGTTAGCCATTGGGCCCTCTTGGCTTCAGACTAAGATGCAGGGACTTTTTAGAAAGATTTTTCCTTGCTAAAAAGCTATTTTATAGTCCAAAAATATGGTATTTGGAATACCTACTTTTTCAGAGCTGAACCTGGACATACCCAGAATTTTTTCCAGGCAGCACCCCTGATGTTAGCATCAGAGCATTTCATGCTCCCATGCTCTCCCTTGTTCTGCGCGGGGTCATGCAGGGCAAGGGCTTTTTTATTTACAATAACACAATGCTGGGCGGAGGCTTCCGCCCAGCAGTGTGTTTGGTGAGGTTACCAGCTCAGATGGGTCGGCTTTAGCGCTGCCCTAGCTGTTTTACAGGTTAGGGCATCGCTAAAGCCCGCCCATCAATGCCGGTGACGTCACCAGGCTCACTGCTGGGCGGAAGCCTCCGCCTGGCAGCCCTATGGAGAGCCCGGTTCGTCACCGGATCTCCTGAAAGTGCCTTTGCCCTGTGCGATTCAGCGCAGGGCAAAGGAGAGCTTTGGAGCATGAAATGGGGCTGCTTGAGTGAACATATGGGTATGTCCAGGTTCAGCTCTGAACCTGGACAACCCCTTTAATACAAGTCACTTACTAATATATTGTGATTGTCCATATTGCCTCCTTTGCTGGCTTGATTCAATTTTTCATTGCATTATATACTGCTCATATCTAGGGTTTACGGCCACCCTCCAATCCAGCAGTGGTGGCCAGGCTTGCAGACTATAGGAAAAACTTTCTCACTGGTGGCCAGGCAGGACTGTGGGAGTGTGCATAGGCTGGTGCTTTTTCCTATAGAGTGCAAGCACAGCCACCGCTGATGGATTGCATGGTGGTTGTAACCCCTGGAAACAACCAGTGTATAATAATGGAACAATGAATTAAGCCAGAAAAGGAGGCAAAATGGACAATCACAATACAGTAGTAAACAAAATTGTTATTTCTAAGGATAACACAAATTTATCAAACAACATGTGACATTTGAAGCAGAGCAGGAAGTGATGTCAGAGAAGGGACTGTCATTTTTGCAACAGTCCAAATTTTTCGCTGTTCGTCCTAGTAACATGCAGACACTTTCTGAACTGTTAAAGATCTATAGCGTATAGAGGTTCTTGCAAACTTGGAAAAATAGCGTAAATCAGTGGGGCTACTCAATATCTGGCAACATGTGGACAGCTATAGCTAAAAACAATTTATTAAAAGATAAAAATGAATAAATAAATTGGATAAAAAACAACACTGCATACAAGGCTATGGGTTAAAAGAACTGGATTCACAGGTGATCAGTGAATATACATGCAACTCGTCCAAATATACACGCAATCGTGATGGATAAATTGCATTTTCTTATATATTAGAAACACAAAATCCCATGTGAGACAGTGGCCGGTCCCTTCTGGATCAATAAAAATATATATATATTGATATTCGGTATATGAACCCCGTTATTTGCTTTGTATGGTTGGATTTAGTGGAATTTATATCAATCCCTCTGAAAGATTTATACACTAATCCTGGAGATGTAAATGAGTACAGGGTGCCTGATGTATACAGTCTGTCCACCGGGGAGTGTGATAGTTTTTTCAGTCCCTGAAGTTCAAATGGACCAAATACCATACATTAATACATTGGGGTAATGTACTTTACTGCTCCATACACTGTGTCTTCATGGGATTCTATAATTGAAGGCTGGCGGTAAGGTGCTGGAACGGATCTTTTGCCCTGCAACGACCTGCGCGGCGTCCCACGTGGTCCACTGGGCTCCCTGTGATGTGTCACATGACTTCGGAGATGGGGAAGGACTGGGCCTGTGTTCCCAAGAAAGCAATTCAACAGCAATTCTTGTTTAGTATCAAGGGGCTGGTTTCATCCAAATCGCCAAAGGATTATTAATATTAATGTCACATCATTTGTTGTTCAATCCCTCACTGTTCAATACCAGACACGTTTCGGGGTTAAGGAAACCCCTTCTTCAGTGGCTGAACAGTGGGAGTCAAATGGCTTTCTTTTATATGGTATCCAAAGGTAGCGTGACGTATGCTGGGACAGTGAGGGATTTTCAAAATGTGGATGTAAATATTGATTCCATATAGGGATTGGATTTCAAAAGTTTCTGTTAGTCAGTGCATCCATACAATTGGTATTTGGGTGTTCATATATTTCCAGGGACTGAAGAGTCCTACTGGCTATAAAGTTCCAATCTTTTAAGATATAAAGGTCCAAACAGATCTTGTTAAAAAGAAATTGACCCCAATAAAAATGGAAATGATCAAGAAGAAACTGTGTCTGATTACTAGAAGCCCATAAGATATACATAAAATGTAAAAAACGGTAAAAAAAAAAAATGCATGAATGCATAAATTCTGGCAGTCTGGAGAAATCATATAGGACATGCTAGACTAAAAAGTCGTCTATAAGATGTGAAAACATTTTCACATAAATCCATATGTATGATAATTGTTATTGTGGATCTTGATGCTGAAATATGTGATGGAGTTGAAAGGGGTGGAAGGGGGAGGTGGTCTACCCGGGAGGGGAGATCTGGATGCTGGAAAAACAGCCGGACGCAGATGTCCCCTGTAGGCCCTCACCCCTACAAGAAAGCGAACAGTTCCATTTCAAGGTTTAGACTGTCACGAACCGGCAGGACAGGTAGTGAATCCTCTGGACCAGAGAGGCGATGGCGCGGGTTGTACTAGAGGACCGGTTCTAAGCAGTTACTGGTCTTCACCAGAGCCCGCCGCAAGGCGGGATGGATTTGCCGCGGCGGTCACTACCAGGTCGTGTCCCTTAGTAACAACTCGACCTCTCTGGCAGCTGATAAGGCGTGGTACACAGGGAGAAGGTAAGAGCATAGTCGGACGTAGCAGCGGTCAGGGCAGGCGGCAAAGGTTCCAAGGCGAGTGGACGGTAGCAACGGGTACGGCAACAGGTAAGGCAAACTAACATCGTAGGGAACGCTTTCTCTGAGGCACAAGGCACAAAGATCCGGCAGAAAGCTGTGGGAGGAGAAGGTATAAATGGGCAGTGCACAGGTGCAGCCTAATTAAGTCAGCACTGCCTCTCACAACCTTAACCCTTAATAACCCCTTTGGACCAGGCACCAATCACTGGTGCACTGGTCCTTTGAATCTAAGAGTCCCGGCGCGCGCGCGCCCTAGAGAGCGAGGACGCACACGCTGCGACGCTGGAGTGCTGCCTGGGGGCATACGCTGTGAGCGCTCCGAGGCCAGCAGGGGACCCGGAGCGCTCAGCGTAACATAGACCTCTTGGGATTAAAGTGTCAAAGTCAAATATCCTTTTGGACTCTATTCTAGACATCTGTGCGATATGGTTCCCTCCCCTCCATGGTCTTTTAACTCTTTCCATTGCTGTGTACACAAGGGTGGACGGATCACTGCCATGGTGGTCCTTGTAAGGTTTAGATTAATGTTTGTGACATGTTCTGCTATTCTCTTTTATAAAGTTATTTTAGTCCTTCCCACATCGGCACTGTATTAGATATATTATATCGCACGTTAAACCCTCTTTGATGTCTAGATAGAATTAATTTTCTGTGGACTATACCCTTATGGTTTTTGAGAAAGAGGTGATTTTACAATTGGAACATCGTCCGCATCTATGGAACCCATTCAATGTTAACCAATTCTGTTTAATTGAAGTTATCTTGTTTTTAACCGAGGGGGCTATTTTCAAGACAAAATTTGGGACTTTTGTATATGTCATCTGGGGGGTGTTTGTGAGTATGGATCCAATCACTTTGTCATCGAGCAAGTGGTGCCAATGTTTTAATAATCCTTTCTGTTGTCCTATGTTGTGCATGAAATGGTAGAATCATTCTGAGGGTTTCATCTGCTTTCTGTACTTGATTAGGGATAACAAAAATCCTCTCTATTCATTGCTCTAATCCTATTTAAAGATTCCTCCAATAGATGCAAGGGATACTGTTTATCCAGGAACTGTTGCTTAAGATTGCTAACCTCTTCTTCAAATTGTATGTCTCGAGGGCAGTTACGTTTCAATCTTCTGAACTGGCTCCTAGGGATATTTGTCAGCCATCTAGGCAAATGGCAACTGGAATACAAAATGAAGCTGGTTGTATCGGCCTTCAGGAAGAAAATTATCGTTGGAAACACGCTGCTGGCTACTGTCAGGTACTGCTGGCGGCTTGGGATGGTTTTTAGAGGTGACAGGTTACCCTTAATTCTACTTTGTACATAGATTTTGGTTTGTAATATATTTGATTTACCTGTGTGATCTATGTTGCTAGATCCGAACTTAAGTCGCACCTCAGCCACTCCACAAAACAGTCTTTCTGCCTACGATATAGTGAGAAGACCGGCACTCGCAGAGATTTCCAACCAAGGATGTAGTTTATTGGTCACATATTATAGTTGCATAGTGACATGTTTCAGCACTACCGTCGTGGGGGCGACAGAAACAAATTGTTATTGAAGAGAGAGGCCTACTGGATCCATCGTTTACAAACGATGGAGCCCAGGGGCATCAATCGTGAATACAATGTGTCTTGCTTCCTATGAGACATACTGCCCTTATGAATTGTTATAAAAATATTTTTATTTTCTTCCCAGCGGGATTAATTACCAAATATTGGATTACATTCGAAAAAATTTCGATGATAAAGTCTGGGATTGATTATCGAATATTTGAGTGCATTCGATTATAAAATTTTGAAGATAGAGCGATTTTTGTTTAATGAGGGGGAGGAGCTTTTCTGATGTCAGTTCCCCTGTATTTCATTTTGTGTATATAAAGCCTGTAAATGAGATGTTTATTTGCTGTCTGATGAGGTAGTGCCGTCCTGCTATTCATTATAATCTATCAGATGAGTACCTTTGCCTATACA
The DNA here is from genome assembly GCF_905171765.1 of Bufo bufo. Lineage (NCBI taxonomy): Eukaryota > Metazoa > Chordata > Amphibia > Anura > Bufonidae > Bufo > Bufo bufo. The sequence continues at coordinate 212,267,536 of NC_053393.1, forward strand.
GAGGATGAGGCACGAGATATTGTGTCGAAAATTACTGAGCCTTCCGATTTTTTGAAAATCCCTTCAACTGAATTAAAGAGCAGGAGCCTGATTAGGGAGGCGAGACACCTTGTTTCACTCGTATTGCATGCAGCCACACTGGCTGAATATCACTGTACTCAAAAGATACCACGGGGTCTGCGAGTTAATTTAAGACCTACCCTCTTCTGTGATAAAGTGGACTATTGCACCCGTTTTGCAAATATCCTCAATAAGTGTTCATTGGACCTTATTGTTCTTACACTAGAACATTTATCCATCTCGATTAATGAATGTAATGCGAAAATTGCAGTAGCAAAAGAACAACTCAGAGATAACTTGAAGTCTGACAAGTATACCACCTTGCATGAAAGTTTGGAGAAACAATGCACCGAATTAAGAAACAAGATCGAACAGACCAAAAGATCGAAATACTTGCGAGACACAGAGGATTATACGTCACATCGGGTCTACAGATGGCAGGACGCTTCCGGCACTGCAACTCCGACGTCACGTCCGAGATATCGTCAAACCGGTTCCATGACATCGGGTTCTGGCAGCGAGGCTTCGGATGGTTCCAAGGGGCCTTTTTTAGGCAAACGCCGTACAAGAAGACCAAGGCAAACACCCGGCGAGCCGGCCATCATCATCGGCGAGGCAGACGCTCCGAGGAAAACGCGGTCACAGGTACGGGACAAAACTTAGTATTAAATTTATCATCTAAGAGCCTCAGTCCTGCCCAGATGAATTTATTGAAAAAGGGCTTATCTTTTAGCCCGACCGGGAACTTTGATACGTTCACCTTGGACACGAACTTACATCGTTTTTTTTTCGTAATTTACGTTTGAAAGCTCAATTTGGTGGCAATGAAGCTGTGTCTCAGAGTAATGTGGAGCGGTTGGATGATTTTTCAGTATGTTAACGGTTAAGCAGTTTAACCTGAGAATAAGGAGTAACTACACACCACGGTGAACCCATCATCCAATTGAGACTTTTGTTAATCTAGTTAAACGTGATGTTGATACATTGTTGCAACAGTGTAAACAGGGAAAGTTACATATACATCATAATTTACCGGTGGAGAAGAAACATGCCCTCGATCATTTATTAAAGGAGAAATCCTTGGTAGTTAAACCTGCTGATAAGGGGGGGGGGGGGGGGCATTGTTATCTTAGATGAGGAATATTACGTAAATGAAATTTTGCAACAATTACAGGATGGTAGTACTTATAAAATATTGCAGAGTGATCCAGTCTATCGCATTAAAGAGATTTTACAGAGAGTGGTCGATAATGCTAAAGAAGGTGGCGTGGTGGACGCCAAATTGGGGAACTTTCTCATTAATCAACACCCGATTACTCCGGTGTTTTATACTTTGCCTAAAGTGCATAAGTCACTTGTTCATCCCCCAGGTCGACCCATTGTGGCGTCCACTGACTCCATTCTTTCATGTCCTGCTATTCTTCTTGAGAAGGTATTAACTCCTTTAACCTAACAAGCACCATCTTATATTCGTGACACCGGCCACTTTCTGTCTGAAATCAGCTCTCTCCAGGTGGATGCAGACTGCATATTCGTCACTCTTGACGTGTGCAGTCTCTATACATCTATTGTACACGAAAAAGGAATTAATGCTGTTGCAGGTCTCTTAGGCACTAGCATATACAAAGAGGCTGAGAAAGAATTTTTTTCTGGAACTTCTCAAGATAGTACTTGAGCAAAATAATTTTTTGTTTCAAGACACCTTTTATCAGCAATGCCGTGGGACCGCGATGGGATCTAACGTCGCACCGCCATACGCAAATACGTATATGGCGTATTTTGAGAGCCAGTTTGTTTACTCTAATCCATTATACCAACAATATTGTATATTTTGGCGTCGTTTCATCGATGATATTTTTTGCGTATGGCGAGGCGACGTTCGATCCCTCACGGAATTTACTACGTATTTAAATTCCATCTGGGATGAACTGAAATTTACTGTACATCAAGATTCGGATAGGATTTCCTTTCTGGATACTTGGGTGATAAAGGACAAAGAGGGCAAAATACAGACAGATTTATTTGTCAAACCTACTGATAGAAACAGTTTATTTTGCACTTTTCAAGTAGTCATCCAGCATCCATTAAGGAATCAATTCCATATTCGCAATATCAGAGAGTTAGACGGATTGTCAGCGATTAAAGACGTGTCAAAAAAGATTAGACGATATGACTAATAAATTCAGAGAGCGAGGCTACTCCCTTGAATTATTGAAAGCACAGCGAGACAAGACGAGAATACACAGCCAGATGGAACTAAGAAGGAGACAAGGATCCCTTTAGTGATTAAGTATCATCCCTGGTCCCAACGCCTTAGGGCTATTGTCAATCAACATTGGCATATATTATCCAAGTCTTACCCACAGATAGGTGAGTTTCAGAGACCACCCATGATATGTTACAAACGGGCGAACAATATTAGGGATAAAATAGTTCGGACTGATGTGGGAAGTAATAAAATAGAAAGAGGACAGAGCACCTTGTCTGCACCTAGACGGGGTACGTTTCCCTGTCTTAACTGTGTGAACTGTTCTAGTGTCATCAAGGGTTCATGTTTCTCCCATCCCCACTCAGGTGAGAACATTCCAATAAGGGGCACGTTCATCTGTGATAGAAGATTTGTGATTTACATTCTTAAGTGCCGATGTGGACTACTATATGTGGGGGAGACCTCTATGAGAATGAAAGATAGACTAAGTAAGCACAAATCTACTATCCGTAAGGGGAACTTATTGCTTCCATTACCCTTTCATTTTCATGAACGAAAATATAATATTTTGCAGTTACGGTATCAGATTATTGATGGAGTATCGCTACCCCGTCGTGGGGGCTACAGAAACAAATTGTTATTGAAGAGAGAGGCCTACTGGATCCATAGTTTACAAACGATGGAGCCCACGGTCCTCAATCATGAATACAATGTGTCCTGCTTCCTATGAGACATACTGCCCTTATGAATTGTTATAAAAATATTTTTCTTTTCTTCCCAGCGGGATTAATTACCGAATATTGGATTACATTCGAATATAAAAATTTTGATGATAAAGTCTGGGATTGATTATCGAATATTTGAGTGCATTCGAATATAAAATTTTGAAGATAGAGCGATTTTTGTTAATGAGGGGGAGGAGCTTTTCTGATGTCAGTTCCCCTGTATTTCATTTTGTGTATATAAAGCCTGTAAATGAGATGTTTGTTTGCTGTCTGATGAGGTAGTGCCGTCCTGCTATTCATTATAGTCTTTCTGCCTACATCACATCCATAGCTCTGCGTTCAGCACAGGATGGAGCTCATAGCGCAAGCAGACAGTTATCATAGTGGAGTTGCAATCTGGAAGCAGATAGCAGGTCACAGAGCACAGGAGCTAGAACCCTGGAGATGCAGGTGCCAAACATGGTAACCAAGGGATAAGGCATTCAGCAAGACAGGATTTTTTTAAAATTTATATATATATATATATATATATATATATGTGTTGACACTACTGGCGGGGGTCTTTAGGTCTTTATATACGTGGGAGCATTACATTATGTTATGCGGGGAAAGCAAATTATATATGGGAAAATTACAGGACATTATACAAGGATGACAGCATGATATATATGGGCATTATGCTACAGGGTGAAAGCATTATATGTAATAATAATAATCTTTATATAATATCAATATTTATTTATATAGTGCCAAAATATTCTGCAGTGCTTTACAATCAGGAAGTTTATGTACAAACAGAGTCATAAATAGCATAACAACAAACAAATCAAGAATTAAAATAAGAAGAATGAGGGCTTTGCTCTCAAGAGTTTAAAATTTATGAGGAAATAGGGGTGACACAGAAGGTGCTTGATTTGTACAATGGTCCGGTCATCTTAACACAATACAGGAGTAATTATAAGGCTCGATGAGCCATTCACTAGTGGATTTCTGTAGTGCTTCTACGCACGTGGAGTGTGGATATTTGACAATGGATCATGTTCAGAAGAATGATGCTGAATGGGTGGGGAGCGGAAATGGAGAAGAATAAAATTTAGGGGAAGTGTTCGGCCGACCTAAAACAATTTGTTTTTAGGAAGAGCCTAAAAGTGTAGATGTTGTGAATTAACCTAATTTCTTTGGTGGGGCATTCCAGAGAACTGGTGCAGCTCAGGAGAAGTCTTGAAGACGGGAGTGAGAGGTTAGGATTACGGTGGGTGTAAGTCATAAGTAATTGGCTAAATGGAGAGCACGGGTAAAATGGTAGACAGAAATGAGGGATTAGATGTAGAGAGGTGCAGCATTGTGGAGAGCTTTGTGAGTGATCAGTTTAAATTGAATCCTATAGAGCAGGCATGCTCAACCTGTGGCCCTCCAGCTGTTGTAAAACTACAACTCCCACAATGCCCTTCTGTAGGATGATAGCTGTAGGCTGTCAGGGAATGATGGGAGTTGTAGTTTTGCAACAGCTGGAGGGCCGCAGGTTGAGCATGCCTGCTATAGAGTATGAGCAACCAGTGGCGTAACTACCGGGGAAGCAGCTGCTTCAGGCCCTGGGCTGGCAAGGGGCCCGGCGCCCAGCAGCGTGTCAGTCAGATTATTTAAAGACTAGTACCTTTCATGGGTCTGGACTTTGTTAACTAAGTAGCAGGACATGTAGAGCGGCGCCCAGGGATCTCCCTGAACTTACTATTAAGTGCAGCTTCATTCGCCCGGTGTGGCTACTATTAAGTCTCCAGCGCTGTATGATAATTACTACTATCGGAGCAGGGAGGAGGAGACTGCCCTTTTTCTCAATGGGCGTACCTTCTCCCTGGCTGCAGCGTTGTCCAATAGCAGCGCAGAGCATCACAGCCAGGAAGAAAAAAAAATCAACTTCTCCCTGCTCTGACAGTAGTAATTATCATACAGCACAGGAGACGGTAACGGGGCCCACGGCAGGCGAACAGAGCGGTGCCCAGATATAATAGTAAGTGCAGGGAGATCCCTGGGCACCGCTCTACATGTCCTGCTACTTAGTTAACAAAGTCCGGACCCATAAAAAGGTCCTCTTTAATACAGTTTCTCAGGCCAGGCCCCTTCACATACAGTGCAGTGCCGGCAACATTGGGGGCCTGGCCTGTCCATCATCATCCTTCCATCGTCCTTCCATGTCTGTACCCGCTGCCTGTGTGCCGCCTTGGTTGCGCCTCCCTGGCCTCTGTCTGCGCCCCTGGGCCCTTATATGCCCCCCCGGGCCTTTGTCTGCGCCCCCTGTCTGCGCCTCCCTGGCCCTTGTCTCTGCCCCCTTGGCCCCTGTGTGCGCCACCCTGGCCATTTCTGTGCCCCCCCATGGCCCCTGTCTGCACCTCACTGGCCCCTGTCTGAGCCCCTGGGTCCTGGCCCTTATCTGAGCCCCCTCCCTGACCCTTGTATGTGCCCCTGGCCTTTGTCTGCACACCTGGCCCCTGTGTGCACCTCCCTGGCCCTTGTCTGTGCCCTCTTGGCAAATGTGTGCGCCTCCCTGGCCCCTTATCTGTGCCCCATCCCTGGCCCTTATCTGTGCCCCCTCCCTGACCCTTGTCTGCACCACTGGCCCCTGTCTGCGCCCCCTGCTTGCAGTTCTGCCATCTACTACTACTTATTTTGTTACTCTTTTATATATGCAGAGGGTGTGCGCTTATATGTGCCATAATAAGCACTAGTACATGGCGGAACAGCGGGCAGAAAGGGGAGGCTGCCATGTACTGCAAGCTATAGACAGTATCACTTCCCCTTCCCAATGTTTTATGTAAAGATAAATAAACAAAAAAAAGTCTTCACTAGTAAAATATAAAATTACTAAAAACACGGTTTTGGTGACCAACCCCCCCGCCCTCCCCACAACACACACACCAAACAAAAAAAAAATGGAATAAGAGACATGAACGGGCCATATGTTGGCTATATGCCATTGATCGTGTGCACGGGAGCGCACAGCTTCATAGATTACTAAAACGTATGATTATGGGACAGTAGTCTCGCGCGCAGCCCAACGCGCACATAACCTATGAAGCTGTGAGCTCCTGTACACGCGGTCAATGCTGCTCCGGGACATATGGCTCACTCATGGACTGTATGTCTCGGAGGGCATACGGTTGTGTGCATGGGCCCTAACAATGATCAAAAAATTGAACGCACCCCAAAAATAGTACCAATAAAAACTACAGTTCACCCACAAAAAAGCCCTCATACAGAAATATGAAAAAGTTATGGATGTCAGAAAATGGTGATGCAAAGAAAACTTTTTTTCTCAAAGGTTTTATTTTAACCCCTTCTACCCCAGAGGCTTTTTTCCTTTTGCATTTTCGTTTTGTGCTCTCAGCCTTCCCAGAGCCTTAACTTCCAAAGGTGGTGGAATTAAAAAAAAAACTACTTTTAGTTTTACTTTTTTTTTTTTTCACTTGTGATCTTGATTCTCCAGGTCAATATAAATCTGGCAGATACCACGTATGTATAGTTTTTCTTGCGTTTTGATACTGGAAAAAAAATAAAAATGTTTTTTCCATTTTTGGACCACTATAATATTTTTGTAGTTAACTAGCTTTGGAATCTATAATGATTTTATTAGTTTCCTATCAAGCCCGGCTATAGACAGGGGCTCCATAGGAAACACTGTGCAGCAGCCTCCTGTCATTCACTATGACAGGGGCTACCGTACACAAGCTCCGGCTCCTCTGATCGCCACACGGGGGATCCGGGGCATTACCAGAAGCGCATATTGAAAAAAAGGACTATGTAAATTAAAATGTTCCTGATCTTGGAGGCAAAGGAGGAAAATAAAAAAGTAAAAATTAAGTATTAAAGGGGTTGTGTAATCTTAGACATTGGTGGCATGTTGCTATAAAATGCCACCAATGTCAGTTAGGTCCGGTGCCACCTGTAGGGCCCACACTTATCTCTTTAACGAAACACCAAAACTGAAAATAGCCAAGCGCACTGCTCAGGTCATGTCTAGGATTCAATTACTTTCTTTCCCTCATCTTAGATTTTCTACCTCTTGGGCTAATAGTATATTACAAATTTTTCTTTTCTACCTTCTAGATTTCTTTGCTTGGAGCAGTGCGTCGGCAGAACTTGAAGAGGAGAAGAGCCACGTCAGTGAAGACTGCAGTCCAATGAGAAAGATCCCAACAAGGGTGAGTACGGCTGGCTTCAGTGCTGTGGACCCGAGTGTCTCCTCAGCCTCTACATCTTAGTAAAATTAGAGGAGGAGAAGGATGGACTTCCGTGGCATCCGGCACTGGCCGCCAAGCTACACAGAGTGGGACTTGGAATATGCAGGGTGTTGGAGGAGGGCAGCAGAAGACTACTAAGAGAATCTCCTTAAAGGCTTTGTCTGTTTTTTTTTCTATTCATGACATATCTAGATCAGTGGGGGGAGGGGGCAACTCCCAACACCTCCACCGATCAGCTGTTTGAAGAGAAGGCAGCAGTCATACAAGCGTTGCCTTCCCCTCATTGCTAACCTGCTTACCGACTGCAGTGAAGAGCAGTGTAATTGCAACTATGGCATCGGCATTCACTACTATGGGACATTACCCTACTACTCACTTGGACAGGAAGGAGCTGCCCCATTGAAGTGAATGCAGTTGCGAGGGCAAGCAAGCAAATAATGAGGAGAAGGCAGTGCTTGTATGAGCACTGCCTTCTCTTTAAACAGCTGATCGGCGGGGGGCTGGTGTCAGACCCACGCTGACCTGATACTGATGACCTATCTTGAGAATGGGTCATCAATAAAAAAAAAGCTGAAAACCCCTTTAAGGAAATTATCTGCTTTTGTGAAACTGATAACCGATCCGGATAGGGCATCAACATTAGAGCTCATGCACATAGTAGAATTTTCCCCCCATGTCCATTAGTTTTTTTTTAGGCCTGTATCTATAACCATTCACTACATGCCTGTATGTCAGGTTGGTGGTTCCACGGGCAAGGATAGGAAATTTCTGCAGGGGCCAAAAATAAAGGATGGCACGCCCTAGTGTTTTGCGTTTTTTTTTTAACCACCTCAGCCCCTAGTGCTTAAACACCCTGAAAGACCAGGCCACTTTTTACACTTCTGACCTACACTACTTTCACCGTTTATTGCTCGGTCATGCAACTTACCACCCAAATGAATTTTACCTCCTTTTCTTCTCACTAATAGAGCTTTCATTTGGTGGTATTTCATTGCTGCTGACATTTTTACTTTTTTTGTTATTAATCGAAATTTAACGATTTTTTTGCAAAAAAATGACATTTTTCACTTTCAGTTGTAAAATTTTGCAAAAAAAACGACATCCATATAGAAATTTTGCTCTAAATTTATAGTTCTACATGTCTTTGATAAAAAAAAAATGTTTGGGTAAAAAAAAAATGGTTTGGGTAAAAGTTATAGCGTTTACAAACTATGGTACAAAAATGTGAATTTCCGCTTTTTGAAGCAGCTCTGACTTTCTGAGCACCTGTCATGTTTCCTGAGGTTCTATAATGCCCAGACAGTACAAACACCCCACAAATGACCCCATTTCTGAAAGTACACACCCTAAGGTATTCGCTGATGGGCATAGTGAGTTCATAGAACTTTTTATTTTTTGTCACAAGTTAGCGGAAAAAGATGATTTTTTTTTTTTTTTTTTTCTTACAAAGTCTCATATTCCACTAACTTGTGACAAAAAATAAAAAGTTCTATGAACTCACTATGCCCATCACGAAATACCTTGGGGTCTCTTCTTTCCAAAATGGGGTCACTTGTGGGGTAGTTCTACTGCCCTGGCATTCTAGGGGCCCAAATGTGTGGTAAGGAGTTTGAAATCAAATTCTGTAAAAAATGACCTGTGAAATCCGAAAGGTGCTCTTTGGAATATGGGCCCCTTTGCCCACCTAGGCTGCAAAAAAGTGTCACACATCTGGTATCTCCGTACTCAGGAGAAGGTGGGGAATGTGTTTTGGGGTGTCATTTTATATATACCCATGCTGGGTGAGAGAAATATCTTGGCAAAAGACAACTTTTCCCATTTTTTTATACAAAGTTGTCATTTGACCAAGATATTTATCTCACCCAGCATGGGTATATGTAAAAAGACACCCCAAAACACATTCCTCAACTTCTCCTGAGTACGGGGATACCACATGTGTGACACTTTTTTGCAGCCTAGGTGGGCAAAGGGGCCCATATTCCAAAGAGCACCTTTCGGATTTCACTCCTCATTTTTTCCTGAATTTGATTTCAAACTCCTTACCACACATTTGGGCCCCTAGAATACCAGGGCAGTATAACTACCCCACAAGTGACCCCATTTTGGAAAGAAGACACCCCAAGGTATTCCGTGAGGGGCATGGCGAGTTCCTAGAATTTTTTATTTTTTGTCACAAGTTAGTGGAAAATGATGATTTTTTTTTTTTTTTTTTTTTCATACAAAGTCTCATATTCCACAAACTTGTGACAAAAAATAAAAACTTCCATGAACTCACTATGCCCATCAGCGAATACCTTGGGGTCTCTTCTTTCCAAAATGGGGTCACTTGTGGGGTAGTTATACTGCCCTGGCATTCTAGGGGCCCAAATGTGTGGTAAGTAGGTAAATGACCTGTGAAATCCGAAAGGTGCTCTTTGGAATGTGGGCCCCTTTGCCCACCTAGGCTGCAAAAAAGTGTCACACATCTGGTATCTCTGTATTCAGGAGAAGTTGAGGAATGTGTTTTGGGGTGTCTTTTTACATATACCCATGCTGGGTGAGATAAATATCTTGGTCAAATGCCAACTTTGTATAAAAAAATGGGAAAAGTTGTCTTTTGCCAAGATATTTCTCTCACCCAGCATGGGTATATGTAAAATGACACCCCAAAACACATTCCCCAACTTCTCCCGATTACGGAGATACCAGATGTGTGACACTTTTTTGCAGCCGAGGTGGGCAAAGGGGCCCATATTCAAAAGAGCACCTTTCGGATTTCACAGGTCATTTTTTACAGAATTTGATTTCAAACTCCTTACCACACATTTGGGCCCCTAGAATGCCAGGGCAGTATAACTACCCCACAAGTGACCCCATTTTGAAAAGAAGAGACCCCAAGGTATTCGCTGATGGGCATAGTGAGTTCATGGAAGTTTTTATTTTTTGTCACAAGTTAGTGGAATATGAGACTTTGTATGAAAAAAAAAATAAAAAAAAAAATAAGCATTTTCCACTAACTTGTGACAAAAAATAAAAAATTCTAGGAACTCGCCATGCCCCTCACGGAATACCTTGGGGTGTCTTCTTTCCAAAATGGGGTCACTTGTGGGGTAGTTATACTGCCCTGGCATTTTCCAGGGGCCCTAATGTGTGGTAAGTAGGTAAATGACCTGTGAAATCCTAAAGGTGCTCTTTGGAATATGGGCCCCTTTGCCCACCTAGGCTGCAAAAAAGTGTCACACATGTGGTATCGCCGTATTCAGGAGAAGTTGGGGAATGTGTTTTGGGGTGTCATTTTACATATACCCATGCTGGGTGAGAGAAATATCTTGGCAAAAGACAACTTTTCCCATTTTTTTATACAAAGTTGGCATTTGACCAAGATATTTATCTCACCCAGCATGGGTATATGTAAAATGACACTCCAAAACACATTCCCCAACTTCTCCTGAGTACGGCGATACCAGATGTGTGACACTTTTTTGCAGCCTAGATGCGCAAAGGTGCCCAAATTCCTTTTAGGAGGGCATTTTTAGACATTTGGATACCAGACTTCTTCTCACGCTTTGGGGCCCCTAGAATGCCAGGGCAGTATAAATACCCCACATGTGACCCCATTTTGGAAAGAAGACACCCCAAGGTATTCAATGAGGGGCATGGCGAGTTCATAGAAATTTTTTTTTTTTGGCACAAGTTAGCGGAAATTGATATTTTTAATTTTTTTCTCACAAAGTCTCCCGTTCCGCTAACTTGGGACAAAAATTTCAATCTTTCATGGACTCAATATGCCCCTCACGGAATACCTGGGGGTGTCTTCTTTCCGAAATGGGGTCACATGTGGGGTATTTATACTGCCCTGGCATTCTAGGGGCCCTAAAGCGTGAGAAGAAGTCTGGAATATAAATGTCTAAAAAATTTTACGCATTTGGATTCCGTGAGGGGTATGGTGAGTTCATGTGAGATTTTATTTTTTGACACAAGTTAGTGGAATATGAGACTTTGTAAGAAAAAAAAAAAAATTCTGCTAACTTGGGCCAAAAAAATGTCTGAATGGAGCCTTACAGAGGGGTGATCAATGACAGGGGGGTGATCAATGACAGGGGGGTGATCAATGACAGGGGGGTGATCAGGGAGTCTATATGGGGTGATAACCACAGTCATTGATCACGCCCGTGTAAGGCTTCATTCAGACGTCCGGATGCGTTTTGCGGATCCGATCCATCTATCAGTGCATCCGTAAAAATCATGCGGACATCTGAATGGAGCTTTACAGGGGGGTAATCAATGACAGGGGGGTAATCAGGGAGTCTATATGGGGTGATCACCACAGTCATTGATCATGCCCCTGTAAGGCTTCATTCAGACGTCCGGATGCGTTTTGCGGATCCGATCCATCTATCAGTGCATCCGTAAAAATCATGCGGACATCTGAATGGAGCTTTACAGGGGGGTAATCAATGACAGGGGGGTAATCAATGACAGGGGGGTGATCAGGGAGTCTATATGGGGTGATCACCACAGTCATTGATCATGCCCCTGTAAGGCTTCATTCAGACGTCCGGATGCGTTTTGCGGATCCGATCCATCTATCAGTGCATCCGTAAAAATCATGCGGACATCTGAATGGAGTTTTACAGGGGGGTAATCAATGACAGGGGGGTGATCACCACAGTCATTGATCATGCCCCTGTAAGGCTTCATTCAGACGACCGGATGCGTTTTGCGGATCCGATCCATGTATCAGTGCATCCGTAAAAATCATGCGGACATCTGAATGGAGCTTTACAGGGGGGTGATCAGGGAGTCTATATGGGGTGATCACCACAGTCATTGATCATGCCCCTGTAAGGCTTCATTCAGACGTCCGGATGCGTTTTGCGGATCCGATCCATCTATCAGTGCATCCGTAAAAATCATGCGGACATCTGAATGGAGCTTTACAGGGGGGTAATCAATGACAGGGGGGTAATCAATGACAGGGGGGTGATCAGGGAGTCTATATGGGGTGATCACCACAGTCATTGATCATGCCCCTGTAAGGCTTCATTCAGACGTCCGGATGCGTTTTGCGGATCCGATCCATCTATCAGTGCATCCGTAAAAATCATGCGGACATCTGAATGGAGCTTTACAGGGGGGTAATCAATGACAGGGGGGTGATCACCACAGTCATTGATCATGCCCCTGTAAGGCTTCATTCAGACGACCGGATGCGTTTTGCGGATCCGATCCATGTATCAGTGCATCCGTAAAAATCATGCGGACATCTGAATGGAGCTTTACAGGGGGGTGATCAGGGAGTCTATATGGGGTGATCATCACAGTCATTGATCATGCCCCTGTAAGGCTTCATTCAGACGTCCGGATGCGTTTTGCGGATCCGATCCATGTATCAGTGCATCCGTAAAAATCATGCGGACATCTGAATGGAGCTTTACAGGGGGGTGATCAGGGAGTCTATATGGGGTGATCACCACAGTCATTGATCATGCCCCTGTAAGGCTTCATTCAGACGACCGGATGCGTTTTGCGGATCCGATCCATGTATCAGTGCATCCGTAAAAATCATGCGGACATCTGAATGGAGCTTTACAGGGGGGTAATCAATGACAGGGGGGTAATCAATGACAGGGGGGTGATCAGGGAGTCTATATTGGGTGATCACCACAGTCATTGATCACGCCCCTGTAAGGCTTCATTCAGACGTCCGGATGCGTTTTGCGGATCCGATCCATCTATCAGTGGATCCGTAAAAATCATGCGGACGTCTGAATGGAGCTTTACAGGGGGTTGATCAATGACAGGGGGGTAATCAATGACAGGGGGGTGATCAGGGAGTCTATATGGGGTGATCAGGGGTGATTAGGGGTGATCAGGGGCTAATAAGGGGTTAATAAGTGACGGGGGGGGGTGTAGTGTAGTGTAGTGGTGCTTGGTGCTACTTTACTGAGCTACCTGTGTCCTCTGGTGGTCGATCTAAACAAAGGGGACCACCAGAGGACCAGGTAGCAGGTATATTAGACGCTGTTATCAAAACAGCGTCTAATATACCTGTTAGGGGTTAAAAAAAACACATCTCCAGCCTGCCAGCGAACGATCGCCGCTGGCAGGCTGGAGATCAACTCTCTTACCTTCCGTTCCTGTGAGCGCGCGCGCCTGTGTGCGCGCGTTCACAGGAAGTCTCGCGTCTCGCGAGATGACGCGTATATGCGTGACTGTGCGCAGCGCTGCCACCTCCGGAACGCGATCCTGCGTTAGGCGGTCCGGAGGTGGTTAAACTATTTTTAAAATGGGTATCAGAAGTCGGCTTCAGTACTGACTGGTACCTTGGTTCTGAAGCCGACTTCAGATACCTGTTCAGATATCTATCTGTAAAGAATAAATCAAGGCAACTGGACGTACTGTAGATTTCTTGAAAACGTTTCACTCGTTCTTCCAACGAGCTTTCTCAATTCTGAGTGACTGTACAAGAATTCTCTAGGAATAAATATGTAACTGAATCAACATCTGGTAATTAATAACAATAAGGATATATAATGGAGAACCGGCACTCTACATCTATCAAGGTGCTAAAGAAGCAATATACACAGATGATGGTATAAAATATATATTTATTTTTAGAAGGGTAGGTTTGGGGGTGGGGAGTAGGAATAAATATTCTGAAATTATAGAGGTGCTGGGAAAAATAAAGTCCACAAGAAAAAATATTGATTTGCAGTATGCGGCAGTGGGAATGCAGATGCACAGTAAAAAATGTTTGTGGAGGGTATGACAATACTGTGATTGTCCAGTGGTGATTACCCCCTTTCAATTGGTAGCTATGTCCATTAGTTGTATAATCCGTTAAAAAATATACCACGTGGACAAGGTAATGTGAGAAGTATAAAATATATAAAATATGGGTAGAGCAATAAAAAGCAAGGAGTATCCAGTGAAGAATATGCGAAAAAATATAAAAAATATATATATAAAAATATATGCGAAAAAAAAAAAAAAAGAAAAGTAAATGGTGTATCAGTCGGGTGCTGTGCTTCAGTGTGGCGTCCCACACATTTAGTGAAGACTGCGCCCTGACTGTTTTACCTTCTTTGTGGGGTATGGATCTCCTGGCTATTGGAGCAGCCTTACAGCGCTCAGCGGTGTCTGTTTCCCGGTCTTCTCGGCGTGCCGCGTGTGCGTGACGTCACTTCTCAGGCGACTCGCGTCTCTGCCGGGTGCAGTGTTGGGATCTTCGCTGGTAATGTGTTTTCGATCCAGGGGATTTGAATGTGGTCGGTGGTATGGAAGCGCTTCCAAAGTGAGATTCTTGGCAGGTTTCTAGAGGGGAGTCACCAGACGCGTTTCGAAGGACTGAGCTGCCTTCTTCATCAGTGGTAGCCCTCTGACTGCCGTTATCCTGCCTTTTATGCCGCCCGTGGGTCTTTCTAAAGACCTGGACTGGATCTCATTTTCTATGGTACAGACTTTTTGGGTATGAGGGTTCCATCAAAAACCTGGTTGAGTACTATTGTCCTATGTTCTTTTATGTGCAATTGTTTTCTTTTCTTTTCTTTTTCTGCTGCGGTTGACGGTTTGGTGTGTGTGCTGGTTGCGGGTTCTGTAGTGATTTTGCGGTTTTTTCAGTGTTCGTCTTTGCTGCGGTATCGCTGCGTTATCCTCCGATGCTTGTATTACCGCTGTATTTTCCTGGTGGTTAGTTCTTTACTGGTTTCTATTGGGCTCTGAATGCTGTGTATTTTTTCTGCGGTGTTTTATTTATTTGTTGTTGTGTGTTTGATTTTTTATGGATTTGGGTGCACTTCGAGGTGCTGGTGTGTGGTGATCTATTTTGGAGATGTGTGTGTGTGTTCCTCCAGTGCCATTGTGTATCTAAGTGCGTTTTTTGGTGCGGTTTTTTGCTGGTGCGTTTTTGGTGCGGTTTTTTTGCTGGTGCGTTTTTGGTGCGTTTTTAGTGCGTTTATTGGTGTGTCTTTGTATTTGGGGGTATTGGGGATTTGTGGTGTTTTGGGGGTGGAATTAGTGTTAAAGGGGCCTGACGAGATTTTGGTTGCAGTGTTCCGAACACTGCAACCAAAATCTCGTCAGGCCCCTTTAACACTAATTCCACCCCCAAAACACCACAAATCCCCAATACCCCCAAATACAAAGACACACCAATAAACGCACTAAAAACGCACCAAAAACGCACCAGCAAAAAAACCGCACCAAAAACGCACCAGCAAAAAACCGCACCAAAAAACGCACTTAGATACACAATGGCACTGGAGGAACACACACACACATCTCCAAAATAGATCACCACACACCAGCACCTCGAAGTGCACCCAAATCCATAAAAAATCAAACACACAACAACAAATAAATAAAACACCGCAGAAAAAATACACAGCATTCAGAGCCCAATAGAAACCAGTAAAGAACTAACCACCAGGAAAATACAGCGGTAATACAAGCATCGGAGGATAACGCAGCGATACCGCAGCAAAGACGAACACTGAAAAAACCGCAAAATCACTACAGAACCCGCAACCAGCACACACACCAAACCGTCAACCGCAGCAGAAAAAGAAAAGAAAAGAAAACAATTGCACATAAAAGAACATAGGACAATAGTACTCAACCAGGTTTTTGATGGAACCCTCATACCCAAAAAGTCTGTACCATAGAAAATGAGATCCAGTCCAGGTCTTTAGAAAGACCCACGGGCGGCATAAAAGGCAGGATAACGGCAGTCAGAGGGCTACCACTGATGAAGAAGGCAGCTCAGTCCTTCGAAACGCGTCTGGTGACTCCCCTCTAGAAACCTGCCAAGAATCTCACTTTGGAAGCGCTTCCACACCACCGACCACATTCAAATCCCCTGGATCGAAAACACATTACCAGCGAAGATCCCAACACTGCACCCGGCAGAGACGCGAGTCGCCTGAGAAGTGACGTCACACACACGCGGCACGCCGAGAAGACCGGGAAACAGACACCGCTGAGCGCTGTAAGGCTGCTCCAATAGCCAGGAGATCCATACCCCACAAAGAAGGTAAAACAGTCAGGGCGCAGTCTTCACTAAATGTGTGGGACGCCACACTGAAGCACAGCACCCGACTGATACACCATTTACTTTTTTTTTTTTTTTTTTTTCGCATATATTTTTATATATATATTTTTTATATTTTTTCGCATATTCTTCACTGGATACTCCTTGCTTTTTATTGCTCTACCCATATTTTATATATTTTATACTTCTCACATTACCTTGTCCACGTGGTATATTTTTTAACGGATTATACAACTAATGGACATAGCTACCAATTGAAAGGGGGTAATCACCACTGGACAATCACAGTATTGTCATACCCTCCACAAACATTTTTTACTGTGCATCTGCATTCCCACTGCCGCATACTGCAAATCAATATTTTTTCTTGTGGACTTTATTTTTCCCAGCACCTCTATAATTTCAGAATATTTATTCCTACTCCCCACCCCCAAACCTACCCTTCTAAAAATAAATATATATTTTATACCATCATCTGTGTATATTGCTTCTTTAGCACCTTGATAGATGTAGAGTGCCGGTTCTCCATTATATATCCTTATTGTTATTAACTACCCTCCTGATTGGGTGAATCAGTCCAGAACCAGAGCACCTATACATTGCAGTGATCAGGTGAGCAACCAATAACCCATTTCTCCAACATCTGGTAATTATACTCAGCATGGGGTCAGAGGTCATTATACCCAGCATGGGGTCAAAGGTGTTGATTCCATTATCCTAATTGGAGTCAGTAGGTGATAAAGACTTCCCAGAAAAAGGTGTCAAGACCGCATTGTATGTGGCAAACAATAGATGTCTAACCCCCCCGCCTCTATTCAAGCTTGGTTTCTCTATTTTTACGTAGATGGACTCACACCTCGTTTGTACCAATCGGCCTCCTTATCCAAAACACGCACTTGACTGTCTTCAAAGGTGTGACCTGTTTCTTTTAGATGTAAGTAAACGGCTGAATCTTGACCAGAGGTTTTGGCTCTTCTATGCTAAGCCATACACTGATGTAGTTGTTGTTTTGTTTCGCCGATATACATTTCTGAGCATTCCTTATTGCACTGGACTGCGTACACAATGTTGTCCATCTTGTGTTTAGGCATTGGGTCTTTGGGGTGAACCAGTTGTTGCCTCAGTGTGTTGCTGGATTTAAAGCAGACAGGGATGTGATGTTTATTAAAAGTCCTTTTGAGTTTCTCAGACACCCCAGCTACATATGCTGGGTATAATGACCTCTGACCCCATGCTGGGTATAATTACCAGATGTTGATTCAGTTACATATTTATTCCCAGATAATTCTTGTACAGTCACTCAAAATTGAGAAAGCTCGTTGGAAGAACGAGTGAAACGTTTTCAAGAAATCTACAGTACGTCCAGTTGCCTTGATTTATTCTTTACAGATATACCATGACATGCATAAATGAGAACCTTCACAGACATGTTCAGATATCTGTTTTAAATTAAATAATCAAATACAGAAGTTATTGACCGACTTCGGCAATAACGAAGTTTGAAGCAAATTGACTTCGGATCTTGGCTTCGAAGATCAGTACGCTCAACCCTAGTGAGGATGCTTGTTATTGATAATCTAAGCATGTAAGGGGTCTTTCACACGAGCAAATCCTGTGTGTGGAATCCACTGCGTAAAAGAGTGTCAGGCCCCGTTTTGGACAGCAGAGACATGGAGCATTAACATGATTGATAATGCTCTGTGCTTCTCTGTGACCTTTTTACTACAAAATCACAGTGACAACTTTATCTCACTGTGATTTTGTAGTAAAAAGGTCACAGAGGCACAGAGCATTATCAATCATGTTACATGACAGACAGTGTGTGTGTGTGTGTATATATGTATATATGTATATATATAATATGTATTGCGACACAGAGAGGGATTTTGTATAGGAAGGCAGGTATTTTCCTCCCAACATGTGCAGCTGGGCTTGTTTCCAGCCAGGTGAGCTCAAATACCGGACCAGAGTTTATATGCCGTTCTGGATTTTGGCAACACCTGGTTGTTCTTTAATAGGCAGCTGGGCTCAGAGTCAGGGCTGTGTCTGTTTATGAAGCTTGTGGCTGGATGCATGCCTACGACCTGTCTGGGAGGACAAGGGAACGACATCCAGGACTGGGACTCTTTAAGTGGTACCTGTAACACCCTAGAGTTGTGTTACTACATGCCTCTACCACGCTACTATCTGTTAAGAGCCTTTACATTGTCATCTGATGTAATTCACATCATGTCTTCACAACTGTGCATCAAAAACCTATGTTAAATGTACATTTCCTTGTAATTTTCCATGTTCCCCAGCAGGTGGCAGCAATGTGTTGGTAAGGAACTAGTTATAGTTTAGTATATCTAGGCTGGAATGGATCATTTTCAGCTTAGCTCCCCCTCTGTGGAGGTGTGGACTGTTCCGACATCCCACAGCATGGGAGGAGAAGGAAACACCAGGATTTAAACTAAGGTGACTTTGTTTATATTTTGTTAACCTGCCAAGTGTGAATGAACACTGAACTGTTTAAGTTAAAGACTTTGTTGTTGCCTCTATACTGCGCCAGCTAACGTGCCTACCAGAGCGAATCGCCACAATTGGTGGCTTGGAGTGGGCACACACAGTGAGGCTGGCCTAAAGGCCGAAAAGTTTTAGTTTTTCCGGGCACGGGTGTATATCTTATATCAAGTTGCAAGGTTACGACCCGTGTCCCATGACAAAATGGAAGCTGTAGTGAAAGCCCTCGTGGAGGCTAACTTGCAGCAGCGGGAGGCTAACAAGCAACAGCAGGAAGCCAACCAGCTGCTATTACAGCATGTGACAAGCGGCAGGAGCGTCCCAGAACGTCCACGATCCCTGGAAAGCTGTCCGCACGGCGATCCCTAAGATGACGCCCTCGGACAACGTCGAGACCTACCTGGCGGTTTTCGAAAAGGTGGCCGTGAGGAAGAAGTTACCCCGAGACCAATAAGCTGAGGTTGTTGCTCTGTTCCTGGCGTCTGGACCCCAGCAGGTGTTTTTTGACATACCAGATGATCAAGCGGCCGACTACCCAACCGTAAAGGATGAGATTCTGGCAAAACTGGGGGTGAATGTATTGGTCCGGGCCCAGCGGGTGCATCAGTGGGAATTTAACCCGGCTGAACCCGCCAGACTGCAGTATTATGATCTGCTACACCCGTTGCAAAAATGGCTGCAGCCTGACATACTGGCTCCCACTGCTATGCTGGACCGTCTGTTAGCTGATGTGTTCTGGAGGGCTTTGCCATACCCTCTCTAGCACTGGATCGAACAGGTGTCCCCTGATAATGCCCTAGAGATGGTTGACCTGGTAGAGTGCTATGAGGCCACCAGAAATCTACAGGGGGGTTCTTTTGGGAGGGGTTCGGTTAAATCCCGGAAATCTCCAACCTCGACCAGGCGGCCAGTGCCAGCAAAACCCGCTCGGGATATAATCCCTACAGACCCAGCTCCGATGGTCTGTTGGCAGTGTCAAGAGCCTGGTCACATAAGGGCCGACAGTCCCCATCTGGGGGAACCCATGGACACTAACTATGGCTACCGCCCCTCAATGTATGCCAGGAGGTTGTGTTCAACTGGTACCCCCGAGACAATAGTCACCTGTGCCAGGTGCAAGTGGGAGATACCCTGACAGTGGCATTGCTGGACTCAGGGAGCCTGGTGTCCCTGGTAAGAGCTGCGCTGGTGCGGCCCGCCGAGTATACTGGCCGAAAAGTTGGCGTTGTGTGCATCCATGGAGACTTAAAAGACTATCCCACCGCCCTGGTGTCTCTATCCACGGTTGGCTGGCCGGTGGACTCATGAGGTCGCCACAAAGTTACATTATGAACTAATAATTGGGAGAGACTTTCACAGTTTTTCATCACTCTGGCCTGAGGCGAGAGTCACCAATAGTGTTGATCACGAATATTCGAATTGCGAATTTTTATCGCTAATATAGGCACTTCGAGAAATCGCGAATATTTAGAATATAGTGATATATATTCATAATTTCGAATATTCAAGATTTTTTTTTTAATCAGTACACATGATCCCTCCCTGCTTCTAGCTTGTGGGCCAATGAAAAGGCTGCAGTATCTTTGACTTTAGGAGTAGTGTTGATTGCAAATTTTCGTAATGCGAATTTTCAGTTGCCGAGTAAAAACATGATTCCTCCCTGCTTCTTCCTTGTGGGCCAATGAGTCATTGGCCCACAAGCAACTTAAGCAGGGAGGAATCATGATTTTAGATGTGAGAAAATTACGAATATTAAAAAAAATGAATATATAGCACTATATCGAATATATTTGTTTTTCGAATATTCGTAATATTCTAAAACAAGAATATATAGCGAATATAAAAAAAAAAAGAATTTAGAGCAATTTAGCTAATATAGTGCTATAATCTTCTTTGTCTAATAGTTGTAATTTTTTTCTCATCTGAAGTTCAGATTGGAAAAAAATAACTATTAAAAAAAAGAAAATTCGCATTACAAAAATTTGCATTTTTGCATATTACGCAATCATTACCTTGCCGATTTTTCGAGTAAAAAAATTGTAGACTATAACGAATATTCAAATTTGCAAATATTTTCGAATATTCTACAAAATATTCGCGAAATATTGTGAATTCAAATATGAACCCTGCCGCTCATCACTAGTCACCAATACTCCTGAGACAGGGATAACCCTAGCAAAGTGGCCCGGCTCAGGGGGGAGACCAGAACCCTGGGAACCGGAGACCGAAGGGCCAGCGGTAGGGGTGACCGCCACTTCGGTGGAAGAGGGGAGACCACCCCGGTAATTGTGATGGTGAGAGACATGGAGGATTTGCCGCCGGGTCTGGAGTTGGCAGACCTCAACGTCTCTGGGTGAGCATATTGAACAGTTGGTGGTGCCCAAGGCGTATCGCAAGCTCGTGTTGGAGTTAGCCCACCAACATGTTCTTGGGGGACACCTGGGATAGCAGAAAATGCAGGATCGGATTCTACAGTGGTTTTACTGGCCCAGTGTGTTCAGAGAGGTGGAAGAGTATTGCAATTCTTGCCCAACCTGCTAGATAACCAGCCCCCAGCCACATTTCCGTAGTCCCCTGGTCCCTCTCCCGATTATTGAGGTTCCATTCGAGCAGATTGCTATGGATCTCATAGGCCCAGTACCGAAGTCCGCTAGAGGGCACCAACACATCTTGTCCTGGACTATGCCACTCTGTACCCGGAAGTGGTGCCGCTGCAACATACCTCGGCCAAACTCATAGCCAAAGAGTTAGTGGAGATGTTTTCCAAAGTAGGCCTACCGAGAGATTCTGACCAACCAGGGGACCCTTTTTATGTCAAAAGTCATGAGGGAACTCGGTAAACTACTACAGATGAAACAGTTGTGGACGTCCGTCTATCACCCCTAAATGGACGGCCTGGTAGAATCTTATACTGCCCTATTTTATGTTCGCAGTTTGAGAGGTGCCCCATTCCTCTACTGGGTTCTCACCCTTCGAATGGCTGTACGGCTGACATCCGCGTGCTTTGTTGAACATAGCCAAAGAGGCGTGGGAACAACAACCCACACCGCATAAAAGTGTGATTGAGTATGTCACCCGGATGCAAGAACAGATGGAGACAGTGTTACCGCTGGTTAAGGAACATATGGAGGCAGCCCAGCGATCCCAGAGTAGGGTCTATAATCGCCAGGCTCGGGTTCGGAATTTTAACCGGGGAGATTGGGTTTTGGTTCTGGTGCCGACGGTGGACAGTAAGTTCCTGGCTAAGTGGCAGGGTCCCTATGAAGTGCTCAAAAGAGTTGGGGAGGTAACCTACAGGGTACACCAGCCAGGGAGCGGAGAAAGCCAGAGCAGGTGTACCATGTAAACTTACTGAAACCGTGGAATCCTGTACTGAAGACAGCCCGCAGCCAGGCGCTTCCTCACTGTGCCTGCACTGATTACGTCAGAGTGCTCCCGGAAGAGAAGACAGCCGGCATCGCGGAGAAGGAGGAGATTCGAGTGATGTCGCTGGATCCAGGGCCGGATTAAGAGCATCATGGGCCTGGTGCTGAGGATTTTGCTGGGCCTTTTTATGGAACTGCACTCAGTGTCTTAATTACATATATATTTTATCGATACCATTAAAGTATTTTGTTCCTGCAACTACCCCTTCATTTGGCGTCTATCTTGGCAACATGGAGGGGGACCACGGGAGGGGGACCCTGAGGGTGGGGCACCCTCAGGGCACTATAGTGTCAGGAAAACCGCTTTGTTTTCCTGACACTATAGTGATCATTTAACATGACTATGAAGATTACTGTTTTCTAGCTGCTGTGGACTGTGGACAACAGCAGCTAGAAACAGTAATTTTCATAGAGCTGTGTTATGATTTATGGACACAGCACTCAGCATGCTTAGCCAGTCAGATAGAAGGCTGGCTAAGCATGCTGAGAGCTGTGTCTAAATAACATAACACATTAAAGGGATTCTGTCACCAGGTTTGACCCCTGTCAGCTAAAAATATGCTGATGTTCAGGGCATCTGCACGATTCCTAATGTGGGCTTATAAATGTCATCTGTGGGCTTATTTAGCTAAAAAACAGCTTTTACTAACCTGTCAGTCAAACAAATAAGGTGCCCAAGGGGATGTTAATGAATGCAAGGTGCCGGCCGCACCCGCCGCCGTTCGTGCCCAGCGCCGCCTTTCCGGACTTCTGCGCCGCCTCCTAATCCTCTGTGCCGCCTCTCGCTCTCCGTCCCTCCCCCCTTCTCCTGCTGTAAGATCTCGCGCATACAGGGGTTGAGCGAAGTGCCGGCGCATGTGCACTTCGCTGTAAGAAGCCAAATGGAGAAGTCTGCACGGGCGCATCAGGCAGAGCCCTGTGCGCAAGCGCGAGATCTTACAGCAGAAGGAGGGGGGAGGGAGGGAGAGCGAGAGGCGGCACAGAGGATTAGGAGGCGGTGCAGAAGTCCAGAAAGGCGGCGCTGGGCACGAACGGCGGTGGGTGCGGCGGGCATCTTGCACCCATTAACATCCCCTTGGGCACCTTATTTGTTTGACTGACAGGTTAGTAAAAGCTGTTTTTTAGCTAAATAAGCCCACAGATGACATTTATAAGCCCACATTAGGAATTGTGAAGACGCCCTGAACATCAGCATATTTTTAGCTGACAGGGGTAAAACCTGGTGACAGAATCCCTTTAAAGAAATTACTGTTTCTAGCTGCTGTGGACTAGCAGCTAGAAACAGTAATTTCTTTATGTGTTATGTTATTTAGACTGAGCTCTCAGCATGCTTAGCCAGTCAGTAATTTTCATAGTGCTGTTATGATTTATGGACACAGCTCTCAGCATGCTTAGCCAGCCTTCTATCTGGCTGTGCTTCTTGAGAGTCACAGTCCACAGGCTCAGAAACAGCCTGTGGACTGTGACTCTCAAGATGCAAAGCCAGATAGAAGGCTGGCTAAGCATGCTGAGAGCTGTGTCCATAAATCATAACAGCACTATGATTGCCCTCCCTTCCAACTGGATGAGTTTATCTGATACCTGCCCTGCTCCAGAAGCTCCTGCTGTCTCACGGGCTGGTGTGGCTGAGCGCTGTGGGCCATGTGCTGGTCGAAACTGCTGAGTAGGTTGTACACAGCGCAGCGTGCAGGAGGGATAACCGCGGGCGCACTGAGGTCATATCCGGCGGGCCGGCATTACAGGAACCACACCAGCTGCTCTGACGTCCTGCCGCCGGATATCCTGTGACGTATATCCGGCGGCAGGACGTCAGAGCAGCTGGTGCTGTTCCTGTAATGCCGCGGCCCGCCGGATATGACCTCAGTAGTGATAGGAAGTTCGGATCTTTCAGATGAATCGGTTCATTTGAATCAGCTCATTCAAATGAACCGATTTCATGAATCGGATCTTCGGTTCACTTGCTGGATCACTGACTGCTGAGCTGACTCGCAAGTGAACCGAAGACTCTAGGTGCTGGTGCGCATGCGCAGATGTTATCCATTCGATTCACTTGCTGCTGCTGACTCAGTCGGCTCTTCAGCTCTCTAATGAGTGAGTCTGGATCAGGAAGAGTGATTGATTATAGTGATAGTGAAGGGAAGCTGAGTCTGACGCCGGACAGGAGGACTCAGGAGCGGTCACTGTGGTGTGCATTGTTGTCTGTTGTGCATTGTTACCCACAGTGACAACAGTCTGACACTGACAGTAGTACAACGAACCAAGTGAAGTGAAATGTGAATGCACGCACAGGGAAAACTATGTGCTGAACTGATAACAGTATTACAGTAACACAGTCACTGGCTGATAATAAAATAGTCCCCACAGTCCCCACTTAATGGAATCCATAAAGGAGATGTGTCACGGCTGAGGATGGGGGAAACCCTCAGCCGTGTGCCGTCAGGATGATGGTCGCTGCTTGACCAGGACGAACAGGATTAGGGAGCAGGTCACCTCCTAACAGCGTCCCTAACCTGACCCTAACTCCTACCTGCATGGGCCGACCTTGAAGGTAGGAGGACCCATGCGCAGGAACCTCGGATCCCTACTCGCCCTCCGCCGGTCCCTAGGCTAGGAGTCAGAGTAAGACATCCTGTTCCTTCTGGATACGGAGGAACAGGAGTCTAACTGGCCAAGCTGCAAGGAAGGGAGAACAAGTGCAACCTGTGGCAGTGGCAGGTACTTGCCACAAACATCACACTGACCTGCCACAGACAACCAAGCCTGGAACCCATGTGGGTGTACTGCCCACAGACAGCAGGACTCAGCACACAAACATACAACACACGGGAACCCAGGACCACAGGTGCAATAAAAGAATATAAAACAAACACATCATCAGACACCAAAGGACATATATAAGCTTATGACCAGAAGGTTGGCCCCCACTGGCAGTTGGTAAGTAACCAGGAGGATGTCTACAGCCAGCATGGCTGAAACACCCTCTCTGGCTACTGCCTACAACTGAGGCTTTATAGGGCCAAGAGGCCACACCCAACAGTCAGACACACCCCGTGACTCAGACACACAGAAAGGGAGTTAACCCTTCCAATACCACAGAAGGGAAAACATAACTTAAAGGGGAAGTGTCAAAACTACAAACACACTGTGGCTGTTGCCGCAGGCAACGACATGGGTGGCAAGCGTGTCCTGGGAGTCAGCCCGAAGGCCGGGACACTGCCACCACATGTACACATACAACCAAACGTTGCCACGGGCAACCACAGTGAAGGGAAGATGTCAGTGCACACCACACACAAAACAGAGTGCACACAGACATACAAAAGTGCATACAAACGTGCACATAACTCCAAGGGAACCGCACACATAGCTGTTGTCCGCGGCAACCGCACCTGAGGCCAACTACATTATGCCTCAAGCTGCGGTTGACACTACAACCCAAAACCGCGGGCAACAGTATGCGGCTCCCAAGGAGTCACGGCCAAAACCGTGGCCGTGACAAGATGTGAACCCACCCTTAGTTATATAGCTACTGAATGAGATGCCTTTAACATATATATCTCCTGAGAAGCCAATTTGATCCTAAAGGGTTAATTCAACCTGTAATCTAAACTCTGTGTCATCTGTCACTTCTCTTATCTCTCTGCTCCTGTCAAAGGCTTACATAGAAATCACTGGGCCCCATAGCAAGAATCTAAATTGGGCCCCCATTCCCCTTTTATAGCCCCTCCCACTACCCATTCCAGGCCTCTCTCTTTGTTCCATGAACTATGTTCGCTGCTGTTTTATAATTTATGCCATCAGGGCCGGATTGGGATTACAAAACAGGCCTGGCACACAAAAGAGGCATAATAGATACAGTGTGTACAGATGTATAGTGTATACAGCAGTGTACTGATATGTGAGGAACGTGGAATAATATATGCAGTGTGTTCAGGTATATAGTATATACAGCAGTGTACTGATATATGAGGTATAAATTACAGCTCGTACCTCACATATCAATCCAATACTGTATATACAATATACCTGTACACACCATCTATTATACCTCGTACCTAACATATCAGTACACTGCTGTATATACAATATATCTATACACACTGCATATATTATACCTTGTACCTCACATATCAGTACACTGCAATATATATTATATATCTGTACATATTGCATCTATAATACTGTTTAATATATGCAG
Organism: Bufo bufo; assembly: GCF_905171765.1. Classification (NCBI taxonomy): domain Eukaryota; kingdom Metazoa; phylum Chordata; class Amphibia; order Anura; family Bufonidae; genus Bufo; species Bufo bufo. The sequence continues at coordinate 212,293,921 of NC_053393.1, forward strand.
TGTGTGTGTGTGTGTATATATATATATATATATATATAGATGTGAGGCATAGAAGGTATAATACTGTAGATGCAGTGTTTATAGAAATATGTGGTCAGTTATGCATTATAGTCAATGTGTGTGTGAAGTACATGAGGTTGTGGTCACTGTACTTGTCTGAAGTATTATACATGAGTGAGCAATGAGTAAAAACAGGGCATGGAGGGGGGGGGGTAAATGATGAAAAGTGGAGGACCTCCTCTTACCACTCCATTCCAGTCTGTATGGATCAATGCAGAGCTGATTGTGAACTTCTAATACTTGCTGTTAGGGGTTGAAGGACCTGTGATGATGTCATCACAGGTCCTGGCAGATGTACCTTTCAAACCTAGGAACTACAGCATTTTTGGGGCTGTTCCTTTGCTAGATTCTGCAGGACCTGTGATGCTGAAGATGATGTCATCACAGGTCCTGGCAGATGCACTGTTCTAACCTGGGAACTACACTTTACACTGTGCAATTCCCTTACAGGACCTGTGAAGACTTCCTGTACTACTCAGACCTGCCAGTGCTTGCTTTGCCTCAGCTCTGATTGGTTGGTGGGTGGGGAGGGGAGGGGCTGGCAGAAGCAGCTTCCACTCTAGGATCATATTACGCTCCTCCTGAGTCCCTCCCTCAGGCTCCCTGCTGCCAGCGTGAGGTGAGCGTCTCTGCATTGTCTCTGTGCTATGTGACGCTGTGTACAACAGAGGACTTTTAACCCTCCCGACTGCCTTTTGGCTGGCAGATGGGCCTATTTTATGGTAGGGGCCTGGAGCTGCAGCTCCATCAGACCCTACGTTAATCCGGCGCTTTATTCCCAATTATACCACCAATGATCAAGAGGGAAAATAGAAAATGATATTTTAGAAAAAATAAAATAAATTATAATTAATATATTTATAAACACTGATCCATTCCTGAGCCGCCACCATCAGCAGTAAGTGTCAGCTGTATGCTGACACACTGCCTTAATCTCTTAGATGCCGCGGCATCCATGGGGTTAATAGAGGGAGGGGGCAACCTCTCTCAACCATCGGGGCTGCCCGATGGTTGCCATGGCAACCGGATGCTTTGCAAAAGCGTTCGGTGTTGCCACTTACAGAAAATCTGATAGTATTATACTTTGTAATGCAAGAGCATTGAAAAGTATGGTACAGCCATCAGCACCACTGAATCTTCAAGATCCAAGAGGGACTTGATAAAAAAAAAAGTGAAAATAATAAAAGTAAAAAATTTTTTTTTTATAAAAATGTAAATAAAAATACACATATTAGGTATCACCGCGTCCGTAACGACCGTCTATATAAATATATCACATGATAGACCCCGTCCGATAAACACCATAAAAAAATAAAATAAAAACTGTGTAAAAAAAGCCATTTTTGTCACCTTACATCACAAAAAGTGCAACACCAATCAATCAAAAAGGTGCATATCAAACAAAATGGTACCAATAAAACCGCCGCCTCATCCTGCAAAAAATGAGACCCTACATAAGAAAATCGCAAAAAAAAACAAAAAACTATAGTTCTTAGAACGTTAAGACACTAAAACATAATTTTTTTTATTTCAAATATGCTATTATTGTGTTAAAGTGAAATAAATTAAAAAAAGTGTACATATTAGGTATCGCCGCATCCGAAACAACATGCTCGATAAAAACATCACATGAACTAACCCCTCAGATGAACACTGTAAAAAAAATATATATAAAAACAGTGCCAAAAAAGCAATTTTTGTCACCTTACATCACAAAAAGTGCAACACCAAGCGATCAAAAAGGCTTATGGCCCCCAAAATAGTACCAATCAAACCATCACATCATCCCGCAAAAAATTATACCCTATTTAAGACAATCGCCCAAATAAAAAAAGCTATGGCTCTCAGACTATGGATACACTAAAACCACATTTTTGGGGTTTCAGAAATGCTATTGTTTTGTAAAACTTAAATAAATAAAACAGTATACATATTAGGTATTGCCATGTCCGTATTGATCTACTCTATAAAAATGTCACATGACCTAACCCCTCAGATGAACGCTGTAAAAATAAATAAATAAAAACTGTTCCAAAACAGCCAATTTTTTGGTCACCTTGCCCCATAAAGTGTAATAATAAATGATCAAAAAATCGACACACAAAAACATAATTTTTTTTTAAAAATGCTTTATTATGTAAAACTCAAACAAACAAAGAAAGTAGACATATTTGATATCATTGCATCCATAACAACCTTCTCTATACAAATAGCACATTAGCTACCCTATCAGATGAATCTTGTGAAAAAGAAAACTAAAAAACTGTGCCATTTTTTGGTTACCTTTCCTCACAAAAAACGTAATATAGAGCAATTAAAAATCATATGTATCCCAAATGGTACCAATAAAACTGTCACCGTATCCCCTAGTTTCCAAAATAGGGTCACTTTTTGGGAGTTTCTACTGTAGGGGTGCATCAGGGGGGCTTTAAATGGGACATGGCATCTAAAACCAGTCCAGCAAAATCTGCCTTCCAAAAACCATGCGTCAGTCCTTTCTTCCTGGTCCCTCCCGTGCACCCTTACATCAGTTTACGACCACATGTGGGGTGTTTCTGTAAACTGCAGAATCAGGGTAATAAATATTGAGTTTTGTTTGGCTGTTAACCCTCAATGTGTTAAAGAAAAATTTTTAATAAAATGGAAAATCTGCCAAAAAAGTGAAATTTAGAAATTTAATCTCCATTTTCCTTTAATTCTTGTGGAACATCTAAAGGGTTAACAAAGTTTGTAAAATCAGTTTTGAGTAACTTGAGGGGTGTAGTTTCAACACTGGGGTCATTTATGGGGGTATCCACTATGTAGGCCTCACAAAGTCACTTCAGACTTGAACTGGTCCTTAAAAAGGTGGGATTTGGAAATGTTCTTAAAAATTTTAAGAATTGCTTCTAAACGTCTAAGCCTTATATCGTCCTAAAAAAATAAAATGACATTTCCAAAATGATGCCAACATAAAGTATACATATGGGGAATGTTAAGTAATACATATTTTTATTAGGTATGACTTTCTGTTTTAGAAGCAGAGAAATAGAAATTTAGAAAATTGTGAATTTTTCAAGATTTTGGATAAATTTGGGAATTTTTCATAAATAAAAGTGAACTATATTGACTCAAATTTATGATCATGAAGTACAATTTGTCGCGAGAAAACAATCTCAGAATGGCTTGGATAAATAAGTGTTCCAAAGCTATTACCACATAAAGTGACGCATGTCAGATTTGTAAATTTTGACCTGGACACTGGGAAATCAATGACCCTTTGTTATGAAAGGGTTAAGGATAGATTGGAGAGGAGAGTCTGCTGAGAGGGAAAGCAATTAATGATGAGTTACAGTAATGGAGATGGGAATGCACCAGGGCAACAATAAGAGTTTTAGTTTTTTCCACAGTAAGAAAAGGGATTCTAGAGATGTTTTTTCATTGAATATAGGGGGCAATGGAAAGATCAATGTCAAATATGACACCGAGACAGGGGGTGTGCTGCCTAGGTGTGATGTAGTGCCACACACTGAGATTAAGATATCTCATTTAGGTAGGTTAGTAGATGGAGAAAACACAAATAGTTCAGTTTATGAAAGATTCAGTTTCAGATAGAGAGGACATTATGCATGATGTTAGCAGACAGACAGTCACTGGTGTTTTGTAGTACAGCAGGACTGATGTCACAGGTTGAAGTGTATAGTTGGAAGTCATCGGCATAGAGATGGTACTGAAAACCAGATCAGTCTGTTCAATAGCAGCTGTGTAGAGGGAAAATAGGAAAGGATCTAGGACTGATTGCTGAGGAATCCCAACAGCAAGAGGGAAAGGAGGGGAAGTAGAACCTACAAATGACACACTGAAAGAGTAGCCAGAGAGATGGAAGAAAACCAAGAGACAACAGTGTCCTTAAGGCCAATAGATTGGAACATGGTGAGATGTTTTACTGTATATATGGAAGTATAATACTACAGAGGGAGAGCATTATACTACAAGGGAGAGCATTATACAGTTAGGTTCATATATATTTGGACACTGACACAAATTTTAGGCTGTTTCATGGGCAGGTGTGGGCAATTCCTTTAATATTTCATTCTCATTTAAGCACATAAAAGGCCTGGAGTTGATTTGAGATGTGGTGCTTGAATTTTAAAGATTTTGCTGAGAAGTAAACATTTGGTCAAAGGAGCTCTCACTGCAGGTGAAACAAGCCATCCTTCATCTGCAAAAACAGAAAAAACCCATCCGAGAAATTGCTACACTATTAGGAGTGGCAAAATCTACAGTTTGATACATCCTGAGAAAGAAACAAAGCACCGGTGACCTCAACAATGCAAAAAGACCTGGACACCCACGGTAGACAGCAGTGGTGGATGATCACAGAATAATTACCATGGTGAAGAGAAACCCCTTCACAACAGCCAACCAAGTGAACAACACTCTCCAGGATATAGGCGTATCAATATCGAAATCTACCATAAAGAGAGGACTGCATGAAAGTAAATACAGCGCGTTCACTGCTCATAAGCCTCAAGAATAAGAAGGCTAGATTGGACTTTGCTAAAAAAAAAAAAAAATATTAAAAAACCAGCACACTTCTATAAGAACATTCTTTGGACAGATGAAACCAAGATCAACATCTACCAGAATGATGGAAAGAAAAAAGTATGGCCAAGGCATGGTACACCTCATGATCCAAAGCATACCACATCATCTGTAAAACACGGCGGCAGTGGGATGGCTTGGGCATACATGGCTACCAGTGGCACTGGGTCCCTAGTGTTTATTAATGATGTGACACAGGACAGAAGCAGCCGGATGAATTATGGGGTTTTCAGAGACCTACTGTCTGCTCAAATCCAGCCAAATGCAGTCAAACTGATTGGTCGACGTTTCATAATACAGATGGACAATGACCCAAAACATAAAGCCAAAGCAACCTAGGAGTTTATTAAATGGCCAAGTCAGTCACCTGATCTGAACCCAATAGAGCATTTCACTTGTTAAAGACTAAAATTCAGACAGAAAGGCCCACAAACAAACAGCAACTGAAAACCGCTGTAGTAAAGACCAGGCAGAGCATTAAAAAGGAGGAAACACAGCATCTGGTGATGTCCATGAGTTCAAGACTTTAGGCGGTCATTGCCAACAAAGGGTTTTCAACCAAGTATTAGAAATTAACATTTTATTTACAATAATTTAATTTATCCAATTACTTTTGAGCCCCTGAAATAAAGGGATTGAGTTTAAAAATGCTTTAGTTCCTCACAATTTTATGCAATCATTTTGTTCAACCCACTGAATTAAAGCTGAAAGTCTTAACGCCAACTGCATCTGAATTGCTTTGTTCAAAATCCATTGTGGTACGCTTAACATACATGCTTTATGAGACGTGTTATCTAAACTAAATGCGTTACGCAAACACTTTCAATTGCTTTTCAATGGCTTTTGCTTCAAGATAATGCGATGCGGTAAGAAATTTGAGTTAAGAGTTTATGTACTAACCTGCTACATCTGTAATGTACAGAACAAAAATTAGAAATTTTTTGTCTCTGTCCAAATATATATGGACCTAACTTGTATATACACGGGGGCATTATACTACAGGGGAGAACATTATATATACTACAGGGGGACTATGGAGGGTAAAAGCATTGTACATTCTAGCACTACAAGGGGGGTATTACACTACAAGGAGCGCTATGGTGAGCAGACCAGGCCAGAACACTACAGGGGTCATTATACTGTACAGGGGGATTATAATACACAGGAGAGGGCGGCTGATGAAAAAGTGAGGAACCTAAGATATCTGTGTGCCAAACTCTGCAGAGACGAGACGTGGCTGAAAATGTGGTCATGGTGGTCCACTTCCAATGGAGAAGATGAGAAAAGAGAACATCTACATCAGAGGAGACATAAGCTAACCCACTGCTCCAAAACTAAGAAACCCGAAAAGCCTAGAAACAGTGGATTTGCAGAATTGACTCTGTACCATCAAAAGACTGCATATTTGTACTGCTGCAACCTAAGACACCTAAAGTAAAAGTTGTGAGTTGCATCTTACCACTGTCTACCTCCTTATTACCACTTACCAATGGCACCGGAAGATCGTGAGAAGACTGCATTTACTACCCCTATGGGCCTATTTGAGTTCAACTGCATGCCCTTTGGACTTTTCAATGAGCCTGGAACTTTCCAGAGATTAATGGAGCGTTGTCTGGGCCACAAAAAATTTGAAACTGTCCTGTTGTACTTGGATGATGTTGTCATCTACTCCAAATCCTATGAAGATCATTTAAAACATCTGGCCGAAGTTTTTCAAGTTCTTATTAAGCATGGGCTAAAAGTCAAATCATCCAAGTGTCATCTACTGAAGACAGTAGTTAAATACTTAGGGCATATCGTCAGCTCTGAAGGTGTTAAACCGGATCCAGAGAAGATAGCCGCAGTCCGTAATTGGCCTACACCCACTACGGTGAAGGAGGTAAGAAGTTTCCTTAGTTTCGCAGGATATTACAGACGTTTCATTCCTCACTTTGCCCAAATTGCAGAGCCAATTTTGGAACTTTTGAGAGGGCATCCTAAAAGATACCAGAAGACTCCAATACCAGTGAAATGGAACACTGTAAGAGAAATTGCCTTCCAGCTCCTGAAGAAGAAATTAACCGAACCACCAATCTTAGGTTATCCGGATTATCAAAAGCCATTTCATCTTTACACAGATGCAAGTAAGAAAGGTCTGGGAGCTGTTTTGTCACAAGTACAAGAAGGTAAAGAAAGAGTCATTTCCTACGCTAGTAGATCTCTTAGAGGTAGTAAAAAGAACGACCAAAACTACAGTTCCTTCAAATTGGAATTCCTCGCACTCGTGTGGGCTGTCAGAAAAATTTAAAGATTACCTTGCCGCAACACCCTTCATGGCCTTCACAGATAACAACCCACTAGCACATCTTAACACCGCCAAGTTAGGAGCGTTGGAACAAAGATGGGCCTCACGCCTTGCTAATTACAATTTTACTGTAAAGTACAGAACAGGAAAAACGAACAAAAATGCGGATGCATTATCCCGTCTGCCGACCAAAGAAGACCCTACTTCACAAGAAGATGTTTGGGAAGAGGTAGAAAAGCCATCCTTCTACAACAACTTTGCCCACCAAGACATCATCACTGTCAAAGGGAAAAAGGTTTTCAACCTTCAACAACAAGTGGATCCAAAATCCCATGTAGACAAAGAAAGATGGATCAAGTTACAAAATGAAAGCAGAGTATTAGGAGAACTGCAAGATTTCTTCACCAGTGGAAGAACCCCAGAAAGAATCCGCAGAAAGAATGCTGATCTAGAGTTGTCAAAATTATGGAGACATAGAAAACACCTCTTTCTACAAAAGGGCCTACTATTAAGAAGAACTTTAGATCCAGTTACATGGGATCGTCTATCTCAAATCCTAATACCACGCCGTGATGCAAGAATTATTCTGGAGATGTACCATGATCAATCAGGACACTTTGGCGTGCAGAAAACAGAAGCCACCATCCGTAGAAGATTTTATTGGATCGGGATGAGAGGAGACATTGAGAAATGGTGTCGAATGTTCCACCTGTGCTGTTGGAAGAAATGAGAAACATGACCATAGAGCCCCCTTACATTCTATTGTGAGCAGAACACCGCTAGAAATAGTAGCAATTGACCATGTGAAGTTGGAACCAAGTAGCTCAGGTTATACATATGCTATGACCATCATTGACCACTATACAAAATTTGTTGTAGCCGTGCCTGTCAAAGACTTGACCACAAAAACAACTGCAGATGCTTTCTGGAAACATTTCTTGTTGCCATATGGATGCCCAGAGAGAATCCTCACAGATCAGGGATCTGCCTTTGAATCACAACTCTTTAAAGAACTATGTACTTTTCACAACTGTCAGAAAATCAGGACCACAGCATATCATCCCCAAGGGAATGGACTTTGTGAAAAGATGAACCAAACCCTAATTGAAATGTTAAGAGCAGTCCTACCTGCTACCAGAAATGATTGGCCTACTCTATTGCCTCAGCTGATGTATACCTACAGCAACACTATTTATTGTTCTACTGGGTATACACCCTACTACCTTATGTTTGGCCGACAAGGTACATTACTTGCTGACCACACTTTGGGCGTGCAAGTGCCTGATGCAATCAACCCCCTACCAAAAACTGATTGGGTGGCTGAACAACAAAGGCGTTTGATTGATGCACAGGAGATTGTTCAACAACGCATGGGACATGCCCATGAAAAACAACAGAAGGACTACAACCAATCTGCCAAGGCAGAACCACTCAAAAGTGGTGATCGTGTCTGGTTAAAAAATAACCATAGAACCAGCAAACTTGATAGCAAATGGGAGAGAGAACTTTACACCATTACTGCTATTCTAAATCCAGAAACTGACACGTATGAGATTACCCAAGAGGATAAATCCCGTGTAGTACATAGAAATTGCCTAAAATTGTGCCTCAAAGAAGACACTTCAGTAGAAACTTCTCAAGAAGAAGCTGTTCTAGAGGAAATTCAACCCATTGAGCCAGAACTAGAAAAACCAACTGAGCCAGAGGGACCAATACAGTCCTTGGGAAAAACATTGTTAGCTTCGGACCCTTTGTAATGGTTCTTAACCCCATGGCTCAACATTCTAGTGCCTGCTAAAACTAACACCCCAACACTTCAACCTGAAGCTGAAGTTATTACAACTCAGGAAACCTCAAGTTCCCCGGAAGCAAGGTCTGAAGAGTCTCAGCCACTTCGTAGATCTGAAAGGAGTACAAGAGGACAACCACCAGTCCGTTACAGAGATTTCCTGCTCCAGCATTCGAGAAGTTAATTTCCAGCCATGTTAAGTCAACGTTGAGGACACCTTTAATTTGTTTGGAGTTCTACAGATTCAGAAAAAGGACTAATATTCTGCTATCTTGTTCCATTTGCCTTAAAGGACTCTATTTGCCTGTGTGCAACGTTCAAGTCCGCACCCGGAGATAGACTTTCACGTACCTGAGCCTCCGTGCTATTCCACTTTGACATTTATTGTGCCCAGGGAACGGACTCATACCCTGTGAGCCTCCTGAGATGTTTATTTGTGTTTTTCCTCATCATTATGGACTATTTTGGTTTCCGGTACATCAGCAGTCTTCAGAGAGAATAATGTGTTACCCCATTTGATGCATTTCGTTGTTGCCTGAGATATGCTTGCCTAACCCATTTTATTTATAGGTACAAGAAGTACAAGAATGTGAGTTATGGCATTATTTTCCTATGCATGCATGCTTTTCCCTTTTTATATCTTACAGGAAGATACAACATCGAGTCAAGAATGTGTTGAGGTCGACTTACATTTTACCATGGGGGTATGCAGCGTCCCACTACGTGTGTGTGGGCACTGCTTAAAAGTGCTTTTTGATCTTAACAATTGCATTGTACAGTATGGTATAACTTTGTATTTATGTATCTGCAAAATCCCTGTTAACAGGCAGATTAGGTGTAATTTATACATCCCACCAATATATGGGAATAAAGTTCAGGTCATATATATACCTAGGTCAGGCCTAGTGAGGCAGAATAGAGTGGGACCAGAGTTCAGTGTGGAGATCAGTAAGTAGATTGATACTTAGAGAGTGAAAAGGTGCAGATCCAGCACTTCAGCTCTGAGGAAAAGTTTTAGTCCAGAAAGGGACAAGAGAAAAAGGACTTGTATACATCCAAAGGATAAAAGCCGTAAACCAGGCATAAAGGACCTTTGGGATATTCAGGTGAAGGATACCATAGCCTCCGGCAACCTCACCAAAACTGCACTGATACTAAAGCTAACCCACTGCTCCAAAACTAAGAAACCTGAAAAGCCTAGAAACAGTGGATTTGCAGAATTGACTCTGTACCATCAAAAGACTGCATATTTGTACTGCTGCAACCTAAGACACCTAAAGTAAAAGTTGTGAGTTGCATCTTACCACTGTCTACCTCCTTATTACCACTTATGGTTGTACCACCATTAACGGTACTGGCGTCACGACAAAAACCATCAAGGGACTCAGCCGCAACAAGCACCCTAAGCACCCCTAACATCAAGGGCACCTCAACCACCATCTTGGCTGATGCTTCCCTACACAGAGCGTGCCCTGGAGGATTTTGTGCTATCCACCTCAACACTGTGCTGCAGCCCAGGGAGGCTCTCCGTGAGTAAACTGATGAACTGTGTGTTATATTATCTGGCCCCTCATCGGTCCACCGTGCACCTCACGTGTTGCCCCTGCGACTGGCTGGCTGCACACTCACCTCATAAAAACGCTTGCATCAAGCATGCCAAAACAAATTTTGGAAGTGATAAACAATAACGGAGGAGCTACTCATTACTGAGTTCATGTTTGGAAGTTGGATTTCTGTTTTGGGGGGGTTTAGTTTTTTTTTGGAGGTGTGGTCCTAAACTTTTGATCAGCTGAAAAACAGCCTGTTTCAGTTTAATCGTTGTTTTCATTAAATTGAATGCTCAAAAAATGTTTTGTCTCACTCCCATTTCTTCTTGTTGCATTTTGAAGCTCTACTTGGAACCTTGTTAAGATCCAGCCATGCTAAATATGATTTTTTGCCATTTTTCAAGTGGTCTTAAACTTTTGATCAGGACTGTATATTCTGGTTTTAAAAAAACACCCATTTTGTGTAAGACACTACATTTGAGGCCTTTTCTACATTTGTGACAGTACAATACAAGAGTTAAATACCGCTGTTATATTCTGGTTTTAGTAAAACACCCATTTTGTGCAAGACACTACACTTGGGGCCTTTGCTGCATTTGTGACAGTCCAATACAAGCATTAAATACTGGATGCTGAGAGCGATGGCTGCTTAATCCGTGAGCTCCTGACATGGCACCTAAAACCGGCTAATTTCGGCTAATTCAGCGCCTTACCCTATGTCAGAGGCTATGTCCCGATCCTCCCTTACTATGGGGCGCATTAAGAAAAGACCAGCTCCGGCAAAGCTGACGGAATTTTTCCACAAGTCACCGCCGAATAGCGGGAGCCCGGAAATGGCGCCTTCTCCTTCTGGGGCTAGCTCTGCTACTTCCTCTCCAAAAGAAACTCCTGAAACTCTAAGGCAAACTCCGGGAGAGTCACCATTTATAACGGAGGTTTCACTCCGTGGCATGCTAGAATCTCTACGCTCTTCACTGAAAGAAGACCTCCATTACATTCTGAAAGAGGTACAAACAGAAGTGGCGCAGTTGGGTGACCGCACCTCTCATCTGGAGAATAAGATGGCGGAGCTCACCGCTTCCCACAACATGCTAATAGATGCCAACGAAGCGCTTGAAGAGGAAGTAGGCAAACTTGCCTCTAAGCTCCATGATTTTGAAGACGGAAACAAACGAAATAATGTGCGCATACGTGGGATAACTGAGTCGGCTGGTCCTGAAGAGCTGAAACCTCTCCTGCAAAACCTGCTTCGGTAAGCGGTACCGGGCCTTTCAGAAAAGGACCTTACCATAGATCGGATCCATAGGATCCCCAAGCCAGCCGGCATAGACCCTTCCTTACCGCGTGACACGCTTGCTAGAATCCATTTCTTCCAGGTGAAAGAAGCTTTCCTGAAGGCACTAAGGAATAATCAGTCTCCCACTGCTTCCTTCTCCGGCATCGCAATTTTCCCGGATCTATCAGCAGCAACCTTAATTAGGAAAAAGGAATTCAGCCCTTTAACCAGAGTGCTAAGGGAGAAGCAAATCCAAAACAGATGGGGTTTCCCGGTTAAACTCATTATTTCCAAAGATGGCGCATTACACGTGTGCAACACCCCATCGTCAGCGGCGCAGAAGTTGAGTGCTTGGGGGTTACTCACAGAATCCATGATACAACCCCATTCCGACGATCGCAAGTGGCAAAAAGTTCTCCAAGAATGGAACCCGGCCTGAGCTGGACTGTAGGGTAATATGTGGTACTATGTCACAGCGGGTTAACTGTCCCTTACATCTCTTAACCCTTAGAGATTAAATCTCTAAACTGTTTGCTCTCATTTTTGCCGAGAGCTCCTGTTCAACTGTTAGTTCTCAGGTTTGCGAGATGCAACTTAATTTTTTTATTTCTCCTTTCCTTTTTCTGTTTTGTGAGTGCTGTAGCATGCATTACTGGGGCAAGCATAATTGTCATTCTTTTCAGGGATATGTCATTTATGATAGAATCTATGTATCTGTCCTACTACCATGAGTATTAAGATCTTTTCGCTAAACGTGAAGGGGTTAAACTCCCCACGCAAGCGTAGGTTTTGGTGGAAACATGCCGTTAACTCATGCTGTAATGTGGTGATGGCACAAGAAACACATCTATTAGCATCAGATACCCATAGTTAGATGTAATCTTGTCCCTAACCAACCCTGAGAAATCATTGAAAGAAGTGTTGGATGTCCTACAGAGGTTCTCCGGGGTCTCCTACTACAAAGTGAATATATAAAAATCTAACATACTGCCTTTGCATATTGATGAAAGGCGTAAGCAGCAGATTCAGAGCAGATTCCAATTTAACTGGGTATCTGATCATATCACGTATCTAGGTATTCTGTTGACACCTAAGGTTAAACAACTTGTATCTGTAAATATGTCTGCACTGATGAAAACTCTCAAAAAAGATTACAGGTCCTTAGGGAGAGACCATTTGTCCTGGATTGCTAGAATTAATGTTGCGAAAATGTTAATATTGGCAAAAATTTTATATACCTTCCAGTGCCTACCCCTGCAAATTCCTATGGGAATAATCAATCAACTTCAGGCAAGTATGCTAAAGTATATTTGGGGCCCTACTAAAGCAAGAATATGAAAGTCAGCCCTCTTCCCCCCCCCCCCTTGAGAAAAGGAGGCATGGGTGTTCCGAATGGAAAAAATTACTATTGGGCTGTGCTCATCTCGCATGCAAAAGAATGGTGGCAACAGTCAAACCCACAAAAATGTCTACAACTGGAAGAAGCCCTTATTAAGAAATCTTCTCTCAGAAGCCATCTAGCTGTCCAAGTCCTTAAGCAATTTCACTATGACTTACCAATTGATACCATGAAAGCCACATCAATGGCTTGGATGCATTTGTTCTTCTCCTCATGCCACATGCCTCTGCTTGACAAATTACAGTTCCCACTACAATCGCTAGAGTTTCACATCCCTGACCTTGCCATGTCCCCCTGGCTCCTAAGGGGAATTAATAAAATTGGGAAAATGTTCAATGACACAGGGCTACTTCAGCTGAAATGCTATATACTACGTATGGCCTTCCCAACCAATTTTTCTACCAATATCTACAAATTCGTCATTTCCTAAATTCTCTAGAAACACTGACTAACTCTCCCCTCATTCCAAACTTACCATTAGCTAAACTATTCAGCCCTTCTCCTGATTCATAAAAGAGCCTGTCAATTATATACCATTCTCTTGCTACACCAAGCCCTCAAGTTAAAGGGATTCTGTCATCAGAAATGAGCCCTATAAGCTAAACATATGGCGATGTCCCTTGTAAAACACTGAATCCTAAAGTGAATTTATCAAATGCCCCTGTGGCTCTATATTCATAAAAAAGCGGTTTATATCACCTGTCAATCACTTAAAAATGTGTCCAAGGGGACGTCTCATGGTGAAAGGTGCCCAGCGCGGCCTTCTGAGCTGAAATCGCCGCCCTCCCTTTCATTCGATCCGCCTACCTCAGGTGACTAAGCTTCCTTGTGCCCAGCCACGCCCACCTGTGAAGGAGCCCAGCACCGCCTATGTCTCCTCCTTTCATCAACGATAGATATCGTTGATGAAAGGAGGAGACATAGGCGTGGCTGGGCACAAGGAAGCTTAGTCACCTGAGGTAGGCGGATCGAATGAAAGGGAGGGTGGCGATTTCAGCTCAGAAGGCGGCGCTGGGCACCTAAACGACATGGCTGCAGCCGGGCACCTTTCACCATGAGACGTCCCCTTGGACACATTTTGAAGTGATTGACAGGTGATATAAACCGCTTTTTTATGAATATAGAGCCACAGGGGCATTTGATAAACTCACTTTAGGATTCAGTGTTTTACAAGGGACATCGCCATATGTTTAGCTTATAGGGCTCATTTCTGATGACAGAAGCCCTTTAAATCACCCTATATGTGTAGATGGGAAAAAGAGCTTATTGCTACATTTGCGGTGGAGGATTGGCAAAAGGCGTTATATTGGGCAATTAAGCCTTCGAACTGCATTAACCACGCTGAACAAAACAGAAAGCTACAACTGAGGTGGTATCTAACTCCTGATAGAATAGCACATATTAAACTTGATTATTCTCCCTCTTGTTGGCGTGGGTGTGGTCAAAGAGGTACCCCGGCCCACATGTGGTGGTTTTATCAGCTTACTTTACCACTGTGGCAAAATATCGCCTCCCTCATATCTGAGGTTATTGGGTCCTGGTTTAATAGAGCCCCAGAACTAGCATTACTATGCTTAGGGGTTTCTGACGTCACCTCTGACCAAAGATGGGTAGTAGCCCATATTCTCACCGCCACACGCACAATGATTGCCTGTCACTGGAAACAAAATATTACACCACTAATCACAGTGGTTCAACATTTGGTGAATCAACATATGCATTCTGAGATTATTTTCTCACCATCTCTACAATCCAGGACAAAGGCAATTAATCAATGGATGCCTTGGCTTTCCAGCATCTACGCATAACCACTACCAGAGATATTGTTATGATATATCAGGTAGTTCATCCACTACCGCTGTCCCCTTGAAACTATATATGCTTATGGCCCATTAAAGGAGTAGTGTATCCAGATCCATCATTCTGCAGGTGTAATGTCATGCAGGAATTTCTGTACTTTCCTATATGAGATTTATTTTAATTTTATTTTTGCACGTTCCTTTCTGTACCTTGTCTATCTTGGGTACACCCAAGCTTGTGTGTATGTCTTACCTTTGTTAAAAATTCTATAAAAACAATTGAAGAACAAGCATTAAATACCGCTGTTATATTCTGGTTTTAAAAAAAAAAACACCCATTTTGTGCAAGACACTACATTTGGGGCCTTTGCTGCATTTGTGACAGTCCAATACAAGCGTTAAATACTGCTGTTATATTCTGGTTTAAAAAAAAACACCCATTTTGTCCTAGATACTATATTTGGGGCCTTTGCTGCATTTCTGACAGTCCAATACAAGCGTTAAATACCACTGTTATATTCTGGTTTTAAAAAAACACCCATTTTGTCCTAGATACTATATTTGGGGCCTTTGCTGCATTTCTGACAGTCCAATACAAGCGTTAAATACCGCTGTTATATTCTGGTTTTAGAAAAACACCCATTTTGTGCAAGACACTACATTTGGGTCCTTTTCTGCATTTGTGACATCCAATACAAGCAATAAATACCGCTGTTATATTCTGATTAAAAAAATATATATATATTTTGTCCTAGATGCTACATTTGGGGCCTTTTCTGCATTTCTGACAGTCCAATACAAGCATTAAATACCGCTGTTATATTCTGGTTTAAAAAAAAAACACCCATTTTGTCCTAGATACTACATTTGGGGCCTTTGCTGCATTTGTGACAGTCCAATACAAGCATTAAATACCTCTGTTATATTCTGGTTTAAAAAAGAAAAAATTTGGTGCAAGACACTACACTTGCGGCCTTTGCTGCATTTTTGACACTCCAATACAAGCGTTAAATAACGCTGTTATATTCTCGTTTTTAAAAAAACACCCATTTTGTGCAAGACACTACATTTGGGTCCTTTTCTGCATTTGTGACAGTCCAATACAAGCAATAAATACCACTGTTATATTCTGATTTTAACAAACCTCCATTTTGTCCTAAATGCTACATTTGGGGCTTTTGCTGCATTTGTGACAGTCCAATACAAGCGTTAAATACCGCTGTTATATTCTGGTTTTAAAAAAAACACCCATTTTGTCCTAGATACTACATTTGGGGCCTTTGCTGCATATGTGACAGTCCAATACAAGCGTTAAATACCGCTGTTATATTCTGGTTTAAAAAAAAAACACCCATTTTGTCCTAGATACTACATTTGGGGCCTTGGCTGCATTTGTGACAGTCCAATACAAGCGTTAAAGACCGCTGTTATATTCTGGTTTAAAAAAAAACACCCATTTTGTGCAAGACACTACATTTGGGGCCTTTGCTGCATTTGTGCTAGTCCAACATAAGCGTTAAATATTGCAGTTATTTTTTGGTTTAAAAAAAAACCACCCATTTTGTCCTAGATACTACATTTGGGGCCTTTGCTGCCTTTTTTAAAGTCCAATACAAGCAATAAATACCACTGTTATATTCTGATTTTAACAAACCCCCATTTTGTCCTAAATGCTACATTTGGGGCTTTTGCTGCATTTGTGACAGTCCAATACAAGCGTTAAATACCGCTGTTATATTCTGGTTTTAAAAAAAACACCCATTTTGTCCTAGATACTACATTTGGGGCCTTTGCTGCTTTTGTGCTAGTTTAATACAAGCGTTAAATACTGCTGTTATATTCTGGTTTAAAAAAAAAAAAGAGAAGATAGTCAAATAAGGGACATGGCCCTGATCGTGTTGCTGCTGGTGTTGATGGAGCTCCTGTTGCAGGGAGAGGATGTGGTCGATCTGTGCCAGCTACACGCACAAGTGAAACACCTTCCTTTAGGTGAGAGTAGGCGACAGAACCTTCAGCGTTATTTGGTAGGGCCGAATGCGGCTCTACGAATGGTGAGGCCAGAACAAGTACAGGCAATAGTAGATTGGGTGGCTGACAGTGCCTCCAGTGCCTTCACATTGTCTCCCACCCAGTCGCTTGCTTAAAGATCAGTGTTGGCACCTGCAGCCCATGGCCATCAGTCTTTCACCTCACCCCCTTGCAAATTAGCCAAGCAGTTTGAGCCCCAAGTCATGCAGCAGTCTCTACTGCTTTTTGATCACTCTGCTAGCAGGGTTTCCCAGGACCATCCACATAGCCCTACCCCAGAAGTGGAAGAGATTGAGTACACCGATGCCCAACCACTTATCTTTCAAGATGAGTACATGGGAGGACCACTGCAGCACGTCTTAGGTGATGATGAAACACAGGTGCCAACTGCTGTGGCTTTCTACAGTGTGCAGACCGACAAGGAAGGCAGGGGTGAAAACTGGGTGGAAGATGATGTGGAGGACGATGAAGTCCTCGACCCCACATGAAATCAAGGTCATGTGAGTGACTTGTCTAGTTTGGAGGAAGAGGCGGTGGTCGCATAGAGCCACCAGCACAGCAGAAGAGGGAGCAGGGTGCAAAAGCGGAGCGGCCGTCCCCTAGACAGTACGCCTGCTACTGCCCACCGCAGCAAGGGACCGAGCACACCAAAGCCAGCTCCATGGAGTTCCCTGGTGTGGCAGTTCTTCAGACAATGTGCTGACGACAAGACACGAGTGGTTTGCACGCTGTGCAATCAGAGCCTGAAGAGAGACATAAACGTTCTCAACCTGAGCACAACCTGCATGACCAGGCATCTAAGTGCAAAGCACGAGCTGCAGTGGAGTAGACACCTCAAAAACAAAGAAAGGTCTCTGGTTCCTCCTGCTGTCTCTTCTGCTGCAGTCTCTGCCTCTTCATCCCCCTCTGGAGTGACAATGGCACCTGCCATCTCGCAAACAGAGGATGTGCCAGCAACGCCACCACCTGGGTTACCAAGAATCTCCACAATGTCCCGTGGAAGCGTTCAGCTGTCTATTTCCCAAACACTGGAGCGAAAGAAGTACCCCCCTACCCACCCACGATCCTTGGCCCTGAATGCCAGAATTTCAAAATTTCTGGCCTTTGAAATGCTGTCATTCCATCTGGTGGACACGGACAGTTTTAAAAGCCTTATGGCGGTGGCTGTCCCACAGTACGTCGTTTACAGCCGCCAATACTTTTCTAGGCGAGCCATCCCTTCCCTGCACAACCAAGTGGGGGACAAAATCAGGTGTGCACTGCGCTACGCCATCTGTGGAAAGGTCCACCTAACTACGGATACGTGGACCAGTAAGAACGGTTAGGGATGTTATATCTCCCTAACAGCACACTGGGTAAATGCAGTGGCGGCTGGGCCTTAGGCGGATAGCAGTTTGGCGCATGTCCTTCCACCGCCGAGGATTGCAGGGCGTTTCTCTTCGCCTCCTGTTGCTTCCTCCTCCTACTCCGCTTCCTCATCCTCTACCGCCTCCTCATCCGGTCAGCGTAACACCTTCACCTCCAACTTCCGCACAGAGAGGGGTAAATGACAGCAGGCAGTTTTAAAACGTATCTGTTTGTGGGACAAACCCCACACCGCGCAGGAGCTATGGACGGGCATGGAACAACAGACCGATGAGTGGTTGGTGCCAGTGAGCCTAAACTCCGGCCTGGTGGTGTGCGATAATGGGCGAAATCTTGTAGCAGCTCGGGGCCTTGCCGGTTTGACGCACATCCCTTGCCTGGCGCATGTGCTGAATTTGGTGGTGCAGAGGTTCCTGAAAAATTACCCGGATATGTCAGAGCTGCTGCAGAAAGTGTGGGCCGTCTGTGCACGGCTTCGGCCTTCCTGCTCACCGACTCATATATGCGACGTGCCCACAAGGTGGAACTCCACCTTGCACATGCTGGCCAGGCAATAGTGGAGTTTCAGCTGCAGCATGCACGGGTGAGTCACTCTGCGGAACAGCACCACTTCACCACCAATGAGTGGGCCTCCAAGCTAGACCTGTGTGCCTTGTTGTGCTGTTTCGATTACTCCACCAACATGGCCTTTCCTGATGACGCAGCTCTCAGCGTTACTATCCCACTTCTATGCCTCCTTGAAAAAACTCTTCGGGCGATGATGGAAGAGGATGTGGCACAGGAGGAGGAGGAGGAGGAGGAGGAAGAGGGATCATTTACAAGGGTTTCAGGCTAGTCATTCACAAGTGGCTCTGAGGGTGGGTTCCTGCACCAACATATGCCAGGTACACAATTGTCCAGCCAGGGCACAGTTCTGGAGGATGAGGAGGTGGAGGATGAGGAGATGGAGGATGAGGAACTGTGTTCACAGCAGGGTGGCACCTAAACCAGCTCATGGCCATCACTGTTGCCTGGCTTTAGGGATACAGAGGACACAGACGATACACCTCCCACAGAGGACAGCTTGTCGTTGCCTCTGGGCAGCCTGGCACACATGAGCAATTACATGCTGCGGTGTCTCCACAAAGACCGCAGAGTTGCCCACATTCTAACTTGTGCTGATTACTGGGTGGCCACGCTGCTGGATCCCTGTTACAAGGGCAACGTACCATCCTTAATTCTGTCACTGGAGC
Source organism: Bufo bufo (assembly GCF_905171765.1). Lineage (NCBI taxonomy): Eukaryota > Metazoa > Chordata > Amphibia > Anura > Bufonidae > Bufo > Bufo bufo. Next base: position 212,313,284 of record NC_053393.1, read on the forward strand.
GTGATCGTAAGATGCGCGAGTACATGCGCACACTGGTAGACGCGCTGCTGGTGGTATTCCCACCTGACAGTGGGGGCACAGTGGAAGCAAAAGGCAGAGGAGGAGGAAGAGGTTGCCAACTCAGCTGGTGCACCGCCAGCATCTCAGAAGGCAAACACCACCAGCTGATATGGAACGTCTTAGCAGGAGGCAGCATTTCAGCAACATGGTGGAGCAGTATGTGTGCACACGCTTACACGAACTGACTGATGGGTCTGCCCCCTTCAACTTATGGGTCTCCAAATTGGGCACATGGCTTGAGCTTGCCCTTTATGCCTTGGAGGTGCTGGCCTGCCCTGCAGCCAGTGTATTGTCTGAACATGTGTTTAGCACGGCAGGGGGCGTTATCACAGACAAGCGCAGCCGCCTGTTCATAGCCAATGTGGACAAGCTCTCGTTCATTAAAATGAACCAGGCATGGATCCCACAGGACTTGTCTGTACCTTGTGCAGAATAGACATGTATACCAGCCTTACCCAGCCATTGTTATACTCCAGCGCACTTTCTCATTGTTGTATTTTTTATATTTCCCAAAAAATTAAATTAATCTAAATTAAAGCCAAAAAACAGTGTTGGCTATCTCCTCCTCCTCCTCCACCACCGCTGCTTCCACCTACACCGCTACGTCCACCGCCTCCTCAACCTCCTACTCCATATGGACCGCCACCTCCTAGATCAAGATTATTATGTTTTATTTATTTTATGTTATATTAAGTCATTTCACTAATTTGTCTGATACATTGTTGGGCGACATATCCCAAATTTTCAGCTGTGATATACTCCTGCTCTACCTAGTGGACAGGGAAATACGTTTCACTAATTTGTCTGTTACATTGTCGGGTAAAATTCACTAATTTTTGGCTGTGATATACCCCTGCTCTACCTAGTGGACAGGGAAATACATTACACTAATTCGTCTGTTACATTGTTGGGTGACATTCCCAAATTTTTGGCTGTGATATACCCCTGCTCTACCTAGTGGACAGGGAAATACATTACACTAATTCGTCTGTTACATTGTTGGGTGACATTCCCAAATTTCTGCCTGTGATATACCCCTGCTCTACCTAGTGGACAGGGAAATACATTACACTAATTTGTCTGCTACATTGTCGAGTGAGATTCACCAGTTTTTGGCTGTGATATACCCCTGCTCTACATAGTGGACAGGGAAATACATTTCACTAATTCGTCTGTTACATTGTTGGATGACAAATGCTGATCTTTTGCGCTAGAAAGTACATTTGCGGCCTACACTGCATTTAGGACAGTACGAATGGTGAGGCCAGAACAAGTACAGACGATAATAGATTGGGTGGCTGACAGTGCCTCCAGTTCATTCACATTGTCTCCCACCCAGTCCCCTGCTGAAATATCAGAGTTGGCACCTACAGTCCATGTCCATCTGTCTTTTAACTCACCCCCTTGCAAATCAGGCAAGCAGTCTGAGCCCCAAGTCATGCAGCAGTCTCTTATGCTTTTTGATGACTCTGCTGGCAGGGTTTCCGTGGGCCATCCACATAGCCCTGCACCAGAAGTGGAAGAGATTGAGTGCACTGATGCCCAACCACTTATGTTTCAGGATAAGGACATCGGAAGACTACTGCAGCACGTCTCTGATGATGACGAAACACAGGTGCCAACTGCTGGGGCTTTCTGCAGTCTGCAGACCAACAAGCAGGGCAGGGGTAAAGAGTGGGTGGAAGATGATGTGGAGGATGATGAGGTACTAGACCCCACATGGAATCAAGGTCATGCGAGTGACGTGTGCAGTTTTGAGAAAGAGGCGGTGGTCGCACAGAGGCACCAGCACAGCAAAAGAGGGAGCAGGGTGCAAAAGCGTCTGTTACATACTTGGGTGACATTTTACCATTTTTGCCGTGAATAAACCTCTGCTCTGCATAGGTGACAGGGACCTAAATTTAAAAAAATCGTCTGTTACATTCTCAGGTGACATTTTACAATTTTTGCCGTATACAAACCCCTGCTCTGCATAGCTGACAGGGAACTCATTTTTGTAAAATCGTCTGTTCAGTTGGTGGGTGACAAGAACCCAGTTTTGCCGTGAATAAACCCCTGCTCTGCATAGTTGACAGGGACCGAAATTATTAAAAATCGTCTGTTCCATTGGTGGGTGACATTAACTCTTTTTGCCGATGAAAAAACCCTGCTCTGCATAGGTGACAGGGACCTAAATTTCTAAAATTCGTATTTAATTGACGCGCGCCCCCTCGTTTCATTCGATCCTTCTGCTTTAACAATTTGTCCCACATTTCAGCTCAATCACATTTCAGCCATTGACCTCCCTTGGATATGGTATCCCTTTCTCAGGCTTCCTCTCCGGCATGGAACCCTGATTCCCCGTTACCCATGATCACCATGGTAGGCGCATAAAAGAACATCGAAAGTTGATAGAGAAGATATCCAATTGGATCATGGACATCACGGGGACGTGCGATCAGGCAGAAGTTAACTAGAGTCAACAAAGCGGCAGCAGGGCCTCTCCTGTCTAACGTTTCCAAATTCAAAATACCCCAGTGACATTCCCTGTAATTTTTTATTAATCATTACAATAACAGGGCATCTTAAGAGTCCTGTATTGTTATTTATCGTCACTACCTCCCAGAGTCGGCAGTGGGTAATTGCCGCGCGCCCCCTCCTTTACTTGGATGCTTCTGCTTCAATAATTTGTCCCACATTTCCACTCGATCACATTTCATTTCATCCACTGACCTCCCTTGGATGTGGTATCCCTTTCTCATGCTCCTTCTCTGGCATGGAACCCTGATTCCCCATTACCCGTGATCACCATGGTAGGCGCATAAAAGAACATCGAAAGTTGATAGGGAAGATATCCAATTGGATCAAGGCCATCACGGGGACGTGGGACATGGTTGAGCAGTAAGTGTGCACACGCCTACACGTACTGACTGATGGGTTTGCACCCTTCAACTTATGGTCTCAAAATTGGGCACATGGCCTGAGCTTGCCCTTCACGCCTTGGAGGTGCTGGCCTGCCCTGCAGCCAGTGTATTGTCTGAACGTTTGTTTAGCACGGCAGGAGGGGGTTATCAAAGAGAAGCGCAGCTGCCTGTCCACAGCCAATGTGGACAAGCTTACGTTCATTAAAATTAACCAGGCAGGGATCCGACAAGACTTGTCCGTACCTTGTGCAGAATAGACATGTATACCGGCCTCACCCAGCCATTGTTGTACTCCAGCGCACTTTCTCTTTGTTTTATTTTTTATATTTCCCAATGTTTTGGGGTCTACCCAAATTTGAACAAAAAAATTAAAATAATAAAATTAAATACAAAAACCAGTGTTGGCTATCTCCTCTTCCTCCACCGCCGCTTCCACCTACACTGCCACATCCACCGCCTCCTCAACTTAGAACCAGTGAAGAATTTAAACATTGCTTTGCTAATATAGCAGAATGTAGCTAAGTAATCAATACTGAAAATAGCAGTGCTGGATATTTAGCCTCTGATTTAATTATAGGGCTTGCACCACTGCCAGTCGCATTTATTTTATGAGGCACAGGCCTTGTAATAAATTAAAAACCTCCTCCGCAAGTCTGCCGTAGATTTCTGTCATTGTCTATACCAGTATCTGGTATAAATAATGATAAATGTGCAGGGGCCTATGGCTCCGGCCACACCCCACCCTTGTCATGCCCCCTTTTCAGAAACTTGGTGAGGGAGGCATAAATAGCCAGTTGCGACATAAATTCGTAATGGCATTTAAAAAGTTGTAAAACCTCTCGCCTTTTCTGTCTTCCATAGTGGATACCTGGATTGGGTTCGCCTCCAAGGTTAAGTTGGCCACGATCCCTGGTCCACTCACAAACCTATCTGGACACCCATCACTACCTTCCAACCTTATGGCCCTACCATCTTTTCGGCTACAAGCCAAGCCTCAGGTTAGAGTCAGGGACATACACTCCACTAAGGGGCTAATAGACCTCAAAGACCTGTTACATCTCATACCTGATTCACCTGGACGTTGGTTCCATTATCTCCAATTGCGCAACTTCTTTTTTTTTTTTTTTTATAAATCTTTATTACAATTTTCCAATTCTTACCAAAAAAAATAATTCTTTGACAGAACTTCTTATTTTTACATAGTTACATAAATTAATTGCATGTAGATATTTCCCCACCTCCCCATCCATGGTAGGTCGGTTGCCACAGCAAAAAAAAAATTATACATATTACCGTCCTCCCTCAAATGCCCCTCCCCCCACCATCCCTGATTTTTCCTCTTTCTTACTTTCCTCTTTTTCCCCCTACCTCCTCCTCCCTATCCCTCTAGCCACCTCCGCCACAGCCTGGCAAATCTGTTTTTTCTTCACCCCGGTCAAATGAAACTTCTCACTGGCTAGCGACATCCTTGTGCGGTTCTCCCATTCTTTAATTGTGGGGGCCTCAATCCCCCCCAGTGACCAACTATACATTTCCTGGCTTGGAACAATAATTTAGCTGCAATTTCCCTATGTTGAGACCCTTCCACATCGTCCAGCACCACTAAGATACATTCCTCAAAATGTCTAGGCATTGTAAACTTGTGATATTCCTCTATTTTTTCAATTATCCTTACCCAATAGTTTTGAATTTTTATACATGTCCACCCCTACCTCTCCACATTTTTGGCAAGCAAAGACTTTAGTACTATAGTACTTCATTAACTTTTTAGGGGAGTAGTAGAGACGATACAATATATTAAATTGGATTATTCTGTAGGAGAAATTCCTTGACACCCTATTATTTACCTGTATAGCTGAGTCCCAAAAGACTTCCCGCACAGATTCCAGAATGCCCTGCCATTTATGGGTCAGGTTATCGACTGCTCTTCTGTTGTTCTTTTGGTGCGACAGCCATTGGTATATTCTTGAAATCGATTTCTTGCCAGGTCTTAACACAGTAATCTTCTCCAAAAGGCTGTGACAAAGTGGCTATTTGTGTGCCTTTCCCCATCATCTTATACAATGCATGTTTTAATTATAAATAATAGAACCTCGACCCTTTATTTTTCAGATGGTATTCCCTATTTAACTCTTCATAAGATATTATATCCCCCTCCTCCCATACCTGTCCCAATTTGTATATTCCATGTTTCCACCAGAACTTCTGGTCTATTGTATCTAGTTCTGTGAGGCCAATATTGTCCCATAATATGGTATCTACATGTAGCCTGTTGTGCCTTTTCATAGGTAAATACATTCATATCCAATTCATTATTGTCAAGATGGATGTTCATTACCTTTAAGAGTCATGCTCGACTATAGTTGCAATTTTGTATGTCTTGAGTAGGCCAAATTAAGGTCACACAAAGCTTAATGTTATTCTTTTCATGAATGTACCAGTCTGAGAAGAAGCCTCTTTGTTTACTTTGAAATTTATGACGGGAGATAAAGATAAGCTCTATGCAGCTGGTGATAATAACCTATACAATTAGGCATTTATTAATGAAGCAAAATATATCATATTCATGTATTCATTTAATGAGCCTTAGTTAGTCCTTAGCATAAGACAATCAGTAGGACATATATATATATATATATATATATATATATATATATATATATATAAAAATATATATTTGTTTATATTATATTGTTATATGTTACGAAGACAACATGTATCCAGTATATTGTATATATTTCTCATTAGCAGAATATCTGTCTCAAAAAGAGTGTCTGTGAAGATGTGTGTTTTGTAACAATTAATCACATCTTTGGTATGACAGAGGAGGTACTGATATCTCTGTGAGAAAACAAGGCCATTTATGATCCATAAATGAACAGTGTGAGAAACGTTCAGAGAGACGCCTAGAGGTCTGTCTCTAATTGCTACAAGTGTAAGAATTAATCCCTATAGCTTTGAATTAAAGCTTCTAAGGTCAAAATGTATATTCAGACTTACATAAGTTAACCCTTTATACTATGATGCAGATAGCTTATACAGCAGTGCCACCTAGGTATCAGTAGGTGACATTACAACAGTAGCAAAAGTGCATTCTGGGTAAGGTTATGAGGTCACATTTTTTATCAATGGTCACGCCCATCCGACAATGATTGGAAAGTTCCAAACTAGGAAGGTGTGTCTAACTGATAAGTTTGTGATCATAAGCCATACACAGGAGGTAGAGAGAAGGAAGGAGGAAAGGAAAAAAGAAAAAAGGGGAAAGAGAGAAGAAGAGAAGTTGAGCTCTCTAGAGGGGTTTATCAAGATGAAAGCCATGGTGAGATGCGCTATGATGGACCACCCAGCTTTCCTAGGAGCAGAAGTGAGATTCCTACTAGGACTTGGTAAGAGACACAGAAAATGATATTTCATTTTATTAAGACTAATTTGATAGTGTGGGTGAAATTAGACCATCTAGATTGGCGAATAAATAAATGATTAAATTAATTGATCATCTCCATGTTGAGATGTAGTCTTAGGATATTGTGAGGCTTCATTCTACCTGCAGAAGAATCTAGACTCATAATCTAGCAAAGCATTATATAATTGCTTTTATATATATATATATATATATATATATATATATATATATATATATATTGATAGAACATTCTTCGCCAAGCTAAGTGATGGATTCCCACAGGAAAGACTTATTTCAAGCCCTTCCCGTTTAAGATCCTATATCCCTGTTATTTGTCTTAATAGTCTTACCAAAGTTATATGTGTGAAAATAGTCCAGGATGGGGCTGAAGGATACAGTTATCTCTTCTAAGTTATATCCTTGAATGGATTTGCCCAGCCTGAAGTCATGTGATGTGTAGTTGGTTAGGGGGGGGGGGGGGGGGGGCAGAATGTATTTAGCATTCTATATTGATGTCTAGGATTAGACATGCCCATCCTGATATCATGAGGTTTTCTCTGAACAGAAGTGATGTATATAACTTATGTTCCAATTTTGATATCCTAACCTATTAATAGCTTGTGTATAATGTGACAAGTTATTTCCACTCACATGTATTGTTAAGCTTGTAATGCTTTATATTAATGCTATATATATTCATTTGCATGTATCATTGTGTTTATTTACTTATGTATGTTTATAATCTTGTAACAAATAAATCTGCATATTTTTATAATACCTGTGTATTATTGTATAATGTAGGACTACATTTTATCATTAACGTCATCTCACGTCAAAAAACTTATTTATCTGAGGAAATAGTCGGACTCAGATGTGAATTGTATCAATTAGGTTGTCTACAATTCACCAGGTCATGATTTTAAGAATTTGACAAATTCTATAAATTTTATTTTTTTATGGTTAAGTATTTTTATGACCATAATTAATAATTCTTAATTGAATTATTACCCCCCGACAAGCCCACTTTGGGACCATAGTTCTTTTACCATCTCCCAGCTCTTGGCAATCAATCGAATCAAAGGTCTGTGTTTGCCTCCCTGTTGAGCAAGAATACCCATTACCCATTTTTTTAGGGACAATGTACAGCCACAATAAAGCTTCTATTCTAGTGTAAGAGACAGTTTAGGGAAATGCTACAAAAAAGAATATTTGTGTAGAATATGGAACGGCAGGAAAAGCTTGCAACCAGGGAATGAGAAGTGAGGATCCGAGGTTGGGTGTGCATCCTAGCACAGCTGCTGCTGAACCTCAAAATCAGCTACCTGCAAGGACATTTCTCTTTTTCCCATTTTAACAATAATACAGATTTTTCTTTTCTCAAGTGTTAGTATGGAGGGAATAAGCTCAATACAACTGTACAACACATGTTTTACCACCCAGAGCATAGATAGCATTTAAAATCTCAGTGAAAACACCTAAATAATAGTATGAAATCTGGGACACAGCATCTCCAGACAGTTCAATTTTTTGTTTGTTTGAGAAAATAGTAATATACATGTACCATTTGTGTTTTAGAATATAAAGGTAGCATTTTGAATCTGTGAGTGAAATACAATACTGAAATCTGTGCCAGGGTATCTATAGCAATACAAGTGAGCAAAGTGTGTTTTACAATTTTACAATCCAGAGGGTAGAGTTTTAAATCCCTGAGTGAAAATACTGTATTTTTCGCTTTATAAGACGCACCTGATGATAAGACGCACCTAGGTTTTTGAGGAGGTAAATAAGAAAAAAATATTTTGAACCAAAAGGTGTGCTTTTGGTGGGTTTTAAACTAATGGTGGTCTGTGGATGATGCACTGTTGTGGGGGATCTGTGGATGACACTGTTATGGGGGCATCTGTGGATGACGCACTGTTATGGGGGATCTGTAGATGGCATTGTTATGGGGATCTGTGGATGATACTGTTATGGGGATATCTGTGGATGACACTGTTATGGGGAGGATCTGTGGGTGACACATATATAGCATCTTATGCTATATATGTGTCATCCACAAATCCCCTCCATAACAGTTTCTCTGTGCAAATAGTGACCCCTAATACACCGGCCCTGTGCACAGCAGTCTTCATATGTAAAGAAACCCGACTGTACAGGAAAGCGTAGTGACGGAGGCGGAGCTCAGCTGCCTGCATGGAGGAAACAGGCACACCAGCATGAGCAGCCCGCACACTGTGCAGCGTGTGACCCTGGAGTGTAGTCCGCTCTGTCCCTGTCATCAGCCCGCACCCTAGTGAAGAATGAGCCCACATTCATGTAATCCTTAACTTGTGGGTTAGCTTTGTTAAAGTAGCGGAATCCTCTGCAGTAGTACTCACTATCAAACTACCGTAGCAGGCCGTCTGGCAGCGTAACGTCACTCACTCCCTCACGCGCCTGCTCCTCCCACTTTGTTAATGAAGCAGGCGGAGCAAGCGCGTGACGGAGTGAGTGATGTTACACCGCCATCCAGCCTGCTATGGTAGTTTGGTAGTGAGTACAACTGCAGAGGATTGCTAACCCACTGGTTAAGGATTAAATGACTACACTTTACATATGAAGACTGCTGTGCGCGGGACCCGGTGTAATAGAGTAAAGTGACTGCACCAGGCCCCGCCACGATTGCAACATTGGTTGCCAGACTCCAGCCCCTCCTCCCTCCCCGCTGATACATAGCAGGCCGCGCTGTATCAGTGTCAGCAGATTAAAAATGGCAACATTCGCTTTATAAGATGCACTGCCATTTTCCCCCCACTTTTGAAAAAAGTGCATCTCATAAAGCGAAAATTCGGTACATAAAATACTAGACCAAAATATGTCTCAAAGACATCTCTACACAGTTCAAGTTTTTTTTTGTTTCGCGAAATATAGCAATACAGGTGTGCAACTTGTGATTTACAATCCAGAGGGTAGCATTTTAAATCTCTGAGTGAAAAGACATGAAATACTAGTCTGATGCGTTAGCTGTCTGCCCTGTCTCCCCTCCCACTGGATTCTTTAGGAAAGTTTATCCCCTTCTACCATAAGCAACACAGACTCAGGGTTGCAAACTCTGCCTCGGATACTAAGCAGCTGCAGCTACATTGCTTAATCCGTGACCTTCCAACTTGCTGGAACTCAACAGTGCGCATTCTAGAGCACCAGTACAAGCAGAGGCAATCCATGAATGATTTTGTCATGCAACAGACTGTCTCAGCAGGGAACATGTGTTGTTTTGAGGTCAGGCAGTGGCAGCTCATCAGAGACGTCTGTTGGGTGACGAAACCCTTTGAAGAGGTAACAAAGTTGTTGACCCATAATGATTAGCTCCCATAAAGGAGGAGGATGAGGACCATCCATTGGAGGAGGAGGAGATGGAATAGCAGGAGAATAATGATGGCACCAGCCACAACAGCCAATCATCTCAGTGGTTGGGTGGAGCCAAAATAACTAGTTCCTCTGGCACGCTGTCCAGAATGGCGAGCTTATTTTCTCTTGATTACACACTGACTGGTGTATCATTGACATCATGCAATCTGATGATTACTGGATAGCCATGCTTTTAGACCCTTGCTATTAAAGGAAAACAGGGGAATGTTTTGTTCCCCCTGTAAGGGTCAGCCCCCTAGAATGACTAAGTTACATTGAATTGCTAGTGATAATGTTTTACACAGACTGTGATAACTTCTTTCAGCCAGAAGAGGCCGCTGGGTCTTTGAGTAAGAAATAAATAAAGTTGTTTGTTCCAGAGGATGTAGGAGTAGTTTTTAAGTTCCCGGGCTTTGTCTGGTGTGTGTCTTCCTGGCTGGTGGTGAGCTGTGAGTCTGGCTGCAGTTGGACAGAGCCACAGAGACTAAAAAGTGATTCTGAGAAGAGTGATATTGTCCAATTGAGAGACTTGTGACAGGACATGGGGCCTGGCTAACATGCTATAGGTTAGCGGGACCGTGGCAGAGGATGGGGGACTCCTGGCAGAGCTGAACTGATGTGGATTCCTGTATCTGCAATCTAGAGAGAGAAGAAAATACAATGCACTGGGACAAGCAAGCGACTGTATCAGGAGACAGACAACACCTGCCCCCACGTACCAGACCAAGACAAGCAGCTACCTCGTGGGAGAATGTGACATGACTGATCTCTGCCCAGCTACCTACAGAACTGTGAGTGTGCAGCGGTGCTAACCTGCGATAGGGCATAGAGCAGGAATCTTTAGTCAGAGCATTGTAGAAACGTGCCCTGAGTAGCAGTGTCAGACAGGAAAATATCAGAGGAGAGTAGCCTGTATTTTTATGTGTTTGCTGGTTGGAGCGCATTTAGTATATCACAGATCAATTACCCTTCCTGTAAATTTGTTTAAACTTGTTAACATTGTTCCTGTCATTTGTCGATTGCGCCACAAGTACATCGGCACAAAACTGTTAAACCGATTTTCCGGCCGTTATATTTTGTTATTTAATAAAGCCGGTATCTACTTCAGCCTCCTCGTCTGCTGTACTGTATTTGAACCCTGCCCTGCAGTCTCTTCCTCCCCTGACCGCTACGTCCCGAAAGGGAGGTCAAATGACGTAATTACCAGCAAACACTATGTACACAGCTTGCCGCAACTTTCAGCAAGCAGACGTCTGCTGTCAGCATGTCTGAAAGGGAGGCCCTTCTCTGCCCTGCAGAGTAACTCACTTCCAGCTCCAACAAGCAGAAAAAGCCACAGCAGCAGTTGCAGCCACAGCAGCCAGTTTATTCTGGCCACCAATGATGGGGGATTCGGAACGTGATTTTAACTGGGGGGGGGGGAGATGTGAGGCCGCACTGGCCACCAATGATGGGGGATTCGGAACGTGATTTTAACTAGGGGGGGGAGATGTGAGGCCGCACTGGCCACCAATGATGGGGGATTCGGAACGTGATTTTAACTGGGGGGGGGAGAGGGGAGGCCGCACTGGCCACCAATGAATATAATATTGGGGATGGAGGGGGGCTACCCCCTCCTGCGTGGCAGCACCTGATTTATTACAGGGGGCTATGATACGCACAATTAACCCTTTAGGTGCGGCACCTGAGGGGTTAATTGTGCGGATCACAGACCCCTGTAAAAGATCGGGTGCTGCCAGGCAGCAGGGGGCAGTCATGTACACAGTTCGTAGGATATTCTAACTTGAAGCGTCCCCATCACTATGGGAACGCCTCTGTGTTAGAATATACTGTCGGATATGAGTTTCACGATCTAACTCAAATCCGATGTTATATTCTAACATAGAGGCGTTCCCATGGTGATGGGGACGCTTCAAGTTAAAATATACCATCGGATTGGAGAAAACTCTGATCCTATGGTATATTAACTCCTGACTTTACATTGAAAGTCAATGGGGGACGGATCCGTTTGCAATTGCACCATATTGTGTCAACGTCAAACGGATCCGTCCACATTGACTTGCATTGTAATTTAGGATGGATCCGTTTGGCTCCGCTCGGCCAGGCGGACACCAAAACGACTTTTTTTTCATGTCCGTGGATCCTCCAAAAATCAAGGAAGACCCACGGACGAAAAAACGGTCACGGATCACAGACCAACGGAACCCCGCTTTGCGGCGCGTGAAAAAATACTGTCGTGTGCATGAGGCCTAAAAGGGAGAATTTTTCTAGGTGCTTTCAGAACATGCCACTTCTTTTCGTGACAATTAACCAGGCATTCTGGTCCTGTCAAGGCATAATTTTTGGACGTTTGGTCCCCCAACAATCCACAATTTATTTTTTTAAATCCCATATTAACATGTGTGTTTAAAAACCATCTGCCCCCAATAAGGGACCATTTTTGGAAGGTTTCTAACATGAAAAAGCATACCACATGCGACGGCGTGGTGTGTTTTTAAATACACTGTTCATTAACAGTGTCAAACATGCTTATAACCATAGCTATGCATGTCAGTGTCACTCAGACATTATCTACTACATTGCGTTTAAGAGCTTATGGCGGGGGAGAGAAGAGAGAATTTTTTAAAAAAATTATGCGAATCAGAACTGAACCGAATCTCGGCAGGTTCTCTCATCTCTAGTGTAGTCTCTGTACCAGCAGAGAACAGCCTGCCGTAATGTTGCCGTAATGCCCGCCAGCCCTATTGACTATAATGGGGTCCGGCGAAGATCCAGCAACTATCCGGCAAATATGTCTGGATTTATCCAGAAAAAATCAGCAGTCTTTGCTGCAGCGCAGCCAGATCCAGAGAACTCTGGCAGGCTGTTCTCTGCCGAAACAGCCAGTTGGAACTAATAACTCTAGTGTAAAACTAACCTAATTTGGTTTAATTGGCTGTCAGATTTGGTCTGAATAAAATGAAACTGCCCTGATTGCCTTCAAAAGTCACGCATGACACTCTGAGGTCTCTGAGGGCTTTATCCAGCCTTTTTCAAGCTCTTTACGCTAAGACAGCATTAGTAATGTGAACGTGACAGCAACATATATCACTGAGTAAACAGATAGCAGCCAGTGGTAACAACCTGTTTGAAAACACACTTCACTGTCAGATAAAAATAAATAAAAAATTGAGGGTCAGAGGTGGAAACGGAGCAATCCTTTTCTGAGTGTGACACAAATACAGATCAAGGGCCAGGGACAACAAGAAGTAGAGGTACATATACATGTGGTCCCTCAAGGTCTGGCCCATATAGGCATAGAGGCAGAGGTGGGAGAGGAGGACGAGGTTTTTTTTGAGAATATCTCACCAGTCTCAGATTATCTGCTGAGAAACAATAAATAAGTCCTCTATCCGAAACAGACGAATTCCAAAATGTGAATCTATCTCCACGTATGCTCACTAAACCCAAGATGCAAGTCCTAATAAAGGGTCTTTCCTTTGTCCACGTGCCGAAGTTCAATCTGTTTAATTGGGTCAAAGACCTAAACCTTTTTGCAAGGAAATTAAAATGGAAGAAATTCTTCCTCACCCATGACAGGCGGAAAAGCCAGGAGCTGGAAATAGCATATGATGACCTATCAGATGTCCAACTCCTGGCTGACCTACAGTATATATGGAAGGACAAAGAGGTGTGGGTGAGGATCCCTTTACTGGTCTCAGAATGCCTATTGACATCTTTGTCTTAGTGGTTACTGATAAATTGCGCCATTTAGAACACATTAGATCAGGCCCTGACAATCTGAATAGGGAAGAAATGGAAGTGCTTAAATCACTTGAACAAGACACCTCAATTGTCATCAAACCCTCCGATAAAGGGGGGAACATTGTCGTTCTAGACCATATACAATATCGAGACATGTATCTCAGGATCCTGAACGACACAATGACATATAGACGGCTGTCTAATGATCCGACGTCAGTTTTTAAAAAACAACTGTCTCAGATCCTCGACAAGGACTATCAGGCAAATCTTATCAGTAAGAACGAGCTGGAGTACCTTCTGACAGAGTTCCCTATACTGGCAACATTCTATAGCTTGCCCAAACTACACAAAGAAGGGCTACCACTGAAGGGTCATCCAATTGTCTCAGGCATAGGCAGCCTCAAGGCTAATGTCAACACATATATTGATATGTTGCTGAGTCCTTTTGTGACCAGTCTGCTTTCATATGCCAGAGACACTATGGATGTTCTCAATAGATTGGAGGGTGAACACTGCGATAGTGGTACATGTTTGGCTTGCCTCGATTTTGAGGCCTTGTATCACTCGATACTCCATTATACGGGATGTTGAGCTATATCTGCCTTTCTTCAACAGAGAGAGGACCATTGAGACATAATGTGTTCCTTTTGGAAGTGATTGAATTTGTGCTGACACAAAATGTCTTCTTTTTTGATTGGCAGATATTCCACCAGCTCAGGGGAGTGGCAATGGGGAGTCCATGTGCCCCGACTTATGTTAATCTCTACCTGGGCTGGTGGGAAAGGGAAGTTGTCTTTAACGAATACATGGACATTTTACGTCACTGATACCGTCATGAATCAGGTACATAGACGATGTGGTCCTATTATGGAACAGGAGCAAAGAATTGTTAATGGGATTTTGTGACAATACTGAATATCAGGGTAAATCACTGATGTAGAAAGCAGGGTGGATTTGATTTAAATCAAACTGATTTAAATCACTAGTCAGTAAGGCTTGATTTAAATCATAGTTTTCTACATAAAGACTAATTCTTACTGGTATAACTTATAATATGCAAGTAGATGAAGATTTTTAGAATAACAACTTTTCATATTAGTTTGATTAGGTTGATTCTGTATTCATAGCTTTGTAGAAGTTAGGATTAAGGTCTTTTTCTCAACTCTGTTCATGTTATAACATTTTTGCTGTGAAGAAGAGGCATGTGATCTCTGCTGAGTCAAATTCAGTTTTGAGAACTGCAAAAATAAACCAAGCATCTGTGATAATATCTTGTAGGCAGAGAAACTGCCCAATAATCTCACAAAAACCTCTGGAAGAGCATGACATCGTGAATGGATTAATGGAATTTATTTACCAAAAAAATTTAACATATACAGCCTTATTCTACATAATTAAAAAAACTAATCTTCATTTCATGATGGAATAACCTTTGGATGGTAATATATTTTCCTCAAAAAGCATTTTATATCAAAAAAATCTGATTGAAATCAAATCGAATCACTGAATATGAATGGACGGCTTATAAAAATAACAAAACTTTATTAGTGTGTCAAACTAAAAAAGTATCCCCTTATAAACGTAAAAAAAAGGCTACTTGGAGTGAGTAATCTGTGGGGGCAAATCTAACATCGTTACTCCCCACTTGTGCTGCGGACCTATGTTCCAATAGTGTCAGTGATATACAATAAACACCCTGTGGTCCACAGAACAGATGTGATGCAGTTCAAAGGACTGGGATTTTGGTATTGTATAATCCCAGAGCCTTTACCACATCCATATATGGTGCTGCTGCGCGATCCACGTGCAGTAAACGCCAAGACTCTCTGCATATTAGGCGCCTCTGCATCTATGCCTGTATATGCTCCTGATGATAAACTCGCTACAGATAGTTTAGAAACACGTCCAGCAGGGCCAGTTGTGCTGAGCAGGGTCAGTTGTATTATATGCGATCGCAGTCTAGCAGAGGGGGAGTCCTGGGAGATCTAGATACCATCGCTGGATAGGAACCCTGCACTAATCTGGATGTGGTGAAGGCTCTGGGATTATACAGTACCAAAATCCCAGTCCTTTGAACTGCATCACATCTGGGGTAGTACTAGTGTTTATTGTATATCACTGACACTATTGAAACATAGCAGCACAGGTGAGGAGTGACGGTTAGATTCATCCCCACAGATTATTCACCCTAAATTGCCTTTTTTTTACGTTTATAAGGGGATAATTTTTTAGTTTGACACACTAATAAAGTTTTGTTATTTTCATTTTAAGCCATCCATTCATATTCAGTGATACAAAACTAAATATCAACCAACTGTTTTTCATCTCTGACATTAATGCCACATGCATCACATTCCTAGATCTGTCTATTTCTTTGGATAGTGGGAGGCAGATTGTTACAAATATGTTTAGCAAAAAGACGGCTACTAACAATCTGTTGCGATGGGAGAGTAGACATCCATTAGCCCTAAAAAAAGGAATACCAATATTTGAGGGCACAGCGCAATTGCTCCGTGCTGGGAGACTTCAGAAAGGCAGCCCAGGATCTGAGAACTCGGTTTACTAAACGGTGTTATCCGCAAGATATTATCAAACAGGATTACCACCACTCTCTGAGTTCAAATTGTACACAATTATTCCACCCCAAAACTGACAGACAACATGACAATGAGCTGAGAATTATAGGGACATATGACAAGGCCAACCGACAAGTACGTGATATATTACAGGTTGGACCCTGATATACGTGATCTTATATCAGACCATCCCAAGATAACTTTCGGAGTTGGAATTTGCGTGATTGATTGGTGCACAGGCTGTACCTTAGTCCTGCTCAAACAACATGGCTTCATAGCACCATAACCCTTACCTATCCATGTGGGTCATGTGTGGCATGTGCCTCCATTTTGAGGGGATCCTCCTTTGTGAGCTCAACGACTCAGAAGGGGTATTCCATCAAATCCTTCAGTAACTGTAAGACCACAGGTGTTATCTACCTGTTGACCTGCCAATATGTGGGGAAGACCAAATGTGGGTTGAGATGAAGGATTCGTGAGCATCTGTCTGACATCAGAAATGGAAAAGACACCCCAATCGCATGACACGAAAGCGGTCAAGTTCCAGGGCATAGAGAGTATCAAGAGATCTCAACGGGGAGGTGACATATACATAACCCTTTTGCGCAAAGAGGCACAGTGGATATTCAATTTGGATACCATGTGCCCTAAGGGACTGAATTTAGTTTGCTTGTTTTATTTGCTGAGGACAAAGGATCCACAAACCCTTCAGCATAAACCTCTCATCATATAGAGGTGGACACTTCTTTTTCTACTCCTCTTTTTATCTTACAGGTGGAACTCTCCATATATGAGTGAAAATACTATATAATTGAACGTGGATATATATGCGGATATATATGTTTTCTTACAGGTGGATTTAACCTATTCATCCAATTTAAGGGTGTACTCACGGTTTACGGCATATATATATTCTTTAGTTGTGAATTCACTATGATTTTTCTGGTTCTTTTTTAGGCATTCATTATATGAATTGATCACTTGTTTCTATATTCAGAAATTTATATGGTCCTATTGTGGACATTTCTAGATAGTTTTTAATTGGTTGTAATATCACATAGATGAACAGAATTGATCATACCTGTATGTTGTAATCTCCACATGATCCACATATCGATCGAATATAACAACATACTCTCTAGATGACCAGAGAATAGCTGCTACACGGGTATCATTTAAAGTATTAATTTGGCTCACTGACATCTGCCTCTGGGTATTTCACCCAATGGTCCCTATGTGATTGTTGTCTCTGTACAGTTAGAGATATCTAATATATGGAGACCAATTGAGACATATATTAATGTATTTGTCCTTGATCTGCACCTGATTGTTTTAAAAATTTTATAAACTGTCATTATTCGATTAAATATTAATCAACATATTATACATGCGAAAGCTGTATTATTCCAGATGAGGTGTGCACAACTATACTTTATTCTATATTGACTGGGTGTATCTATATCAGTTGTAGCACCCAATCCAAACACAACAGTGCGGTGAGCCACCACAAATCACCAATAATAATTGTTTTATTTAATGGTCATGTTCTGGGTGTGACCTTAGAGGGTCTACGTGAGGCCCTGGTCCATGTGTTTTATATGTCCCTATTTAAACAGTAGGGACTTACTCATCTATATGGAGCTGGATGTCATTGGCCTTATATGTGTCATAATTGACCATTACTGACATAGGGACATCATAATTACTGTGATGTAAGAGCTTGAACAAATGTCACTGGGTATTTCTTTTTCTTTTGTTGTATTCACCCTCTCTGAGCCTACCCTCCATTCGAGTACCAATGTGTAATTGCTGTTAGGAGTTATACATGTTAACATGTATACTGCCACCTGTAGGCTATATAGATATGACAGTTGTTAACCTTTGTCATATTGTTTGTGTCTGAATAAAGTTTGTTGAATTACCTCACATCGCCTCAGGAAACATGGTGTCAGAAGTGGAGAGGGCTTTGGTGTTTTAGAAACCACTAAAGTCCTAATATCAGAACAAAAGATCAACAAGAATTGTTTCTCTGGTAATTTATTAATAAGAGACACACAGTGTTACAGAAAATGGCTGCAAACAACTTCCCTGTGCCGTCTCCCATGGACTGTAAAGGGGACCTGGCAGTTAACTGGACATATTTCAAATGCCAGTGGGAAGATTATGAGGTGGCAACTGAACTTGATAAGAAAGACTCCAAGGTAAGGATAGCGACACTGCGCTCAGTGATGGGGAGAGACGGTCTGCGTATTTATCAGCACCTCTCACTCTCTGATGCCGACAAGCAGGACATAGAGAAAACTCTGGATGCATTACAGAGCCATTTTATGCCTTCACGTAACATCATTTATGAGAGGTACATATTCAATACCACAAACCAAGGCCCATTGGAAACTATAGATCAGTATGTGACTAGACTGAGGCAGCTTGCCGCTACATGTGAGTTTGGAGTATTACATGATGAACTTATCAGAGACAGAATAGTTCTGGGATCAAAAGACATTAATGCTAGAAAGAGAATGCTCAGAGTACCAGACCTGAACCTACAGAGAGCCATTGATATGTGTAGAAGCCATGAACTTACAGAAATGCAAATACAAGCAATGCAAGAAAGCAAAAGTGAAACTGAAGCTGTACATTATACTGCTAAAACATATAAAAAGCCCATGAAAGAAAGCAAAGTAAAAACAATCAGATGTAGATACTGTGGAAACAACCACCCCTGGGGGAGAGACCACTGTCCTGCATATGGAGAAACCTGCAGTAAATGCAAAAAGCAAAACCATTTTTCTAGAGTATGCAGGCAGAAAGCAAATGCCAGAATACATATGGCTGCACAGATCAAGAGCAGCAGCTCAGAAGAATCAGTATTCACTATTATTCATCAAATAGGAGCAGTAAGCAGTCCAGGAGCACAGTGGTTTGTACCACTAGAACTCAGCATTGACAGAGAAGCAGGGGAAAGGTTACACTGTCAGTTAGACTGTGGGGCCACCTGCAACCTTATGTCATACAAAGACTATTGCAAAATTGTTAAAGAAGGAAAGCCAACATTACAGAAGAGTAATGTCAAATTAAAATGGTACAATGATACCTATGGGCCAATGTAATCTAAATTGTACATATAAAGATAAAACATATACACTGCAATTCCAAGTTGTCCAAGGTAAGCACAAACCACTTCTCTCAGCAGAAACATGTCAGAAAATGGGCCTCCTTACACTGAATGTAGAACATAATGTATTATTACATGATGACCAGCAAACAACTACAACTTCACCCTTTTCTTATGAAATGATAACAACTGAATATAGAGACATTTTCAAAGGACTAGGGTGTCTACCTGGAGAGTATCACCTAGAAATAGATGAAGCAATACCTCCTGTTCAACACCAACCACGTAGAGTGCCGGCTCCACTTAAAGCAGACTTAAAGGCGAAAATAGAGAGATTAGAGACACTGGGAGTGATAAAAAAGGTCATAGAACCTACGACATGGATAAGTAGTATGGTTGCTGTTAAGAAACCAGGCAAGCTGCGAATATGCATTGATCCCAAAGACTTAAATAAAGCACTAAAACGCTCACATTATCCAATGCCCACTATAGAGGAAATCCTACCAAGTTTAACAAATGCTAAAGTATTTTCTGTCTTAGATGCTAAGGATGGCTTCTGGCAAGTAAAACTGGACACTAAAAGCAGTTATCTCACTACATTCTGGACTCCCTTTGGGCGTTACCGATGGCTACGCATGCCTTTTGGGATTGCTACTGCACCAGAAGAATATCAACGTAGACAACATGAAGCAGTAGAAGACCTGCCCGAAGTGGAAGTTATTGCAGATGATATATTGGTGTATGGCTGTGGTGACACTACAGAGGAGGCCACAAAGGATCATGACAAGAATTTGATTGGACTCTTAGAGAGAGCACGAAAGCTGAACCTAAAATTCAATAAAAAGAAGCTGAGATTGAGGCTATCTTCGGTACCATACATGGGACATTTACTCACAGCAGAAGGCTTGCGTCCTGATCCAGAAAAAGTCAGAGCAATTTTAGAGGTACCAAAGCCTGACAATGTACAAGCAGTTCAGAGACTGCTAGGGTTTGTAAACTACCTTTCAAAATTCTTACCACATCTTTCGGATGTATGTGAACCACTACGCAGACTGACAGACAAAGACAGCTTGTGGGCCTGGCAATCCAGCCATGATGAAGCCCTCAAGCAAATTAAAGATATTCTTACTAAACATCCAGTTTTGAGATACTACAATGTCAATGAAGAAGTAACAGTCCAATGTGATGCCAGTGAAAAAGGTCTTGGAGCAACACTTTTGCAAGGAGGTCAGCCAGTGACATTTGCATCACGTACACTGTCTTCAACAGAACAAAGATATGCCCAGATTGAAAAGGAATGTCTTGCCATTGTATATGCATGCCAGAAGTTTAATCAGTACTTACATGGAAAAAATATTATTAACATTGAGACTGATCATAAGCCTCTAGAGGGCATTTTTAAAAAACCTCTCCTAGTAGCACCAAAACGTCTACAGCGCATGATGCTACAGTTGCAAAAATACAACCTTAATGTGGTTTACAAAAAAGGATCAGAAATGTATATTGCAGACTTCTTATCAAGAGCAGCATTACCTCACAAAACAATGGACAAGGACACCCCAGATTATGAGATTTTCTTGATGCAATCAGAGGATGCCTTTTCTAAGGAACTGGAAGAGATAAACTTTGCAGAATATCTAAGAGTGTCTGATTTGCGCCTACAACAAATTCAGAAGTTCACAGAACAAGATGAAGTCTTGCAAGCATTAAAAACTACTGTTCTTACAGGATGGCCAGACCAGAAAGAAAAAATACAGATTTGTATCAGGGACTACTGGGGCTTTAGAGATGAGATAAGCATACAAAATGGAATTCTATATAAAGGACACAGAGTCATCATACCAAAAAACATGCGCCCAGAAATGATTGCGAGGACTCATTCTAGCCACTTAGCAATAGAAGCATGCCTTCGCAAGGCCAAGGATGTCATCTTTTGGCCACACATGGGCCCAGAGATTATAGAGGCAATAAAGAACTGTAACACTTGCAATGAGTATATGCGTAAACAAACAAAAGAACCTCTGATGACTCACAAATTGCCCACTCTACCCTGGAGCAAACTAGGCATGGACTTATTTTCCTTAACAGGACAAGATTACTTAATAATTGTTGATTATTATTCAGATTTCTGGGAAATTGATTTGGTTTCTGATACCACCTCTAAAACAATTATAGATTGTTGCAAAGCACATTTTAGCAGACATGGAATCCCTGATTCTGTAATTACAGATAACGGACCACAGTTTGTCAGCTCAGAGTTTGCACGATTTTGTAGAGAGTGGGAATTTGAACATCTTACATCATCCCCATATCACAGTCAGTCCAACGGTAAAGCTGAAGCTACTGTAAAAATAGCAAAAACACTCATAAAGAAAGCTAAACGAGATGACAAGGATATCTGGAAAGCGGTTCTTGACTGGAGAAATACCCCATCAGAAGGCACCAGCAGTAGTCCTGTACAACTGCTAATGTCAAGAAGGACCAGGACTTTACTTCCGACTGCTCAGAAACTGCTGTTTCCAAAGGTTATAAAAGGAGTGGTCGAGAACCTAACTGAAAGACGCAAAAAAGCAAAGGCATATTATGATAAAGGAGCCAAGGAACTTCCTGAACTAAGCATTGGTCAGCCAGTGCGAATACAACCATCACCGTCGTCAACAGATGAAATTTGGCGACAAGGTATTTGTTTGGAGAAAGTTGCTCCACGATCTTATAAAGTGGAAGCAAATGGACAGTTGTACAGAAGGAATAGGAAGTTTCTGAGGACTGCAGATGACAAATCTGACATTGAAATAAGTGAAGTGATTATACCAGGTACATCTCCAGATGAGACAACTCCCGAAGAAACAGGGATGGATGATCATATGCAACAATGTGAAGCTCCTGCCACACTAAGACGTACTAGAACTAGGGTTATTAGAACACCAACAAGATATAAGGATTTTGTATGCTAGATACATTATAAAAAACATTGTCACCTTTGGAATGTATTGTGGTATCTAATCATCTTATGTTATATATTACTTGATTTCACAAGAAAGGGAGGATGTTAGGAGTTATACATGTTAACATGTTTACTGCCACCTGTAGGCTATATAGATATGACCGTTGTTAACCTTTGTCATATTGTTTGTGTCTGAATAAAGTTAGTTGAATTACCTCACATCGCCTCAGGAAACAATTGCAGCCTTTTAATTTTCCTCTGCTTACCTGCGAGCGCTACTCGAGCTCTTCCACTGGCTGTTATCTGATACAGTGACTAGCCGGCCTCTGGGGGCAGAGTGATTAACCCGCCCACACTCCAGATTGGCCTGCTTTCACAAGCTCACACCCAGGGGGCGGGGCATTGGACATTTAAGCCCGCAGTGGAAGCCATTCCAGTGTCAGATACATGCTGTCTGCACACCATCAGCGGCGGATAGCACTTTCTGTCTTTGCAGCCATTATTAATATTTGCTCCTGATGACACAGGGGAATTACCCCCTCCGTAGAAACGTGTTGAGCAGCTATTAGGTTCAGATGCTGAGTGGACATGGTGAACCATCATCTAGTAGATAGTATTCCACAGGCAGGGTGATAGTGTGTAGGGCAGATATCTGCACCTAACTTCAGTAAAACAATTACTAAGTGAGCGCTGCTGTAAAACACAATACAGAGTGCTGACTTACTGCCTAAAACCTCACTGGTATAGACTGGGCTGTTTACTAGCACTGCTGGTCGTGATTGCTGCTCTTTGTAGCAGATGATACTTAGCTGAGGTGTATACCAGTGTGGAAAACTACCTGGCTGACACACTGTTAGTGTATCCTTACACCTTATGGGGAGCAATAGGATTGAGGGCAATATTTATAGACATACCTCTGATTAACTATTGCACCCTAGCCTGCATTTGATGCTTTAGGTGGGCTGTACTGCCCCAGATTTTAGTATTGAATCCGCAATAAAGTTAGTTTTTGTTTTATTTTAACGTTTGTTACCAGGCTGAAAATTAATGACAATTGTGAACGTTTACTTTTCACACTCCTTTATCCTGTTAGATAAAAAAGAAAAACTCCAAAAGTTATCTCCTTCTTCTTTGTCTTCTAATCACTAAAAAGCTGATATTTTGGGTGATTAATGTGTTGAGAATCATGAAAGTTTTGGATTCGCCGAAATTAAAATATTTTAGGAAATTGGAAACAAATTCAATTTCTGTTGAATATTTTCCCTCATCTATTCTTATATTGGATAGATATCTTACAATATTGTAAAATTGTGTTTTTGTTTTTAAATAAAAAGGTGGTGTTATGCCACACATCTTGACAAGAATTGAGTGATCAACAAAGGAAAGAAACATCTGTATTACATTATTAGATCAGAAATGTACTTCAATACTCTTAGAAATGTGGGTTGTCATAATTTACTAATCTAGTGAACTCAGGGGCATAGCTGAAGGCTCATGGAGCAAAATTATAGCTTGGTCTCCCTTCTCCACGCAAAATTCAACTTTGCACCATTATAATCATCACCACATCGTAGTGGCACAATTGATGGCCTTCTTGTCTTAATTTCTCATTGTATTCCTACTACTTTAAAATGCTGTTTACATTTAAACCAACCATCAATGTCAGCTAATAAGGATAAATATTCTTGTAAGTTAAGTGTCATTCATCATTATTAATTTTCATTAAAAGGCAAAAGAGAAGTTTTGACATTTTAGAGCGTGTAAGTCCTCATTTGACATCAAGTGAATGGGTGAGGTCATGACATCTTGGAAGACATTTGACTTCTTCTGGTAGAAAACAATAAATCAGTGAGACAAACTGTAATTAGCTGTCATTTAGTAAACACAAAATATAATTATATTATAATTGGTCATAACTGACTGACACTACACTAATTACTCTCATTAAATAGCTTAAGTAACTATAGAAAAATGACAGATATGATGAAATGACTAATATCTTGCAAAAGCTGCAAAAGAATGTAATCCTGAAGTTTTGAAGGATTAGTGTCAGCACAGTAGGCAGGAAACACGCCCTGACTGGAACCCAACCCGCTTTCCCTTCCTACTTGCAGTGCAAGCCCTAAACGGCAAGTCCGCAAATAATTGACATTGCCTGTCCTGCTAAATGCAAGACAGACAGACAAGCAACTACACAGAGAAGGGTTAACGGGAACAGGTCAAAACCGGGAGGACAATACAGTACCAAATCAGAGGATAAAGGGTAGTCAAAACAGCCAAGCCAAAGTCAGAACCAGTTGGTTATCACGGTACAAAATCACAAGACAGAGGAAGGTTAGAATAAAGCCAAGGTCAATATACTAAATCCGAAACACTCACAGACAGAACCCGGAGCACAGCAAGGGAGTAAACCTATAACTTGCAATAGTGAATTGCCAGCAAGAGATTTAAATAGAGTACCAAGTCCCAGGATCAGAACCAGATAGGTCCATGACTCAGTGATCCATTAGTCAGACACAGCACACAGGAACAGAACAGCTGAATAATCAAGCACTGCTCATTTTCCTCCAGCACATGTCCGCTATTGGAGAGAAATAAAGCATTACATCCTGTTGCTAGAGATGCTGTTGCGTCACCAGGGGGCATGGCTTCACAGCGTATTTCTCTTGGCGCGGTTATGCTGAAGCTGGAGATCTCGCCGCTAGAGACTGGACAGGTTAGTTAGTGACAGTTAGTGCTGGCTCAATGTTTTAACATGAATTAAGCGATTTGAGAATAAATAGCCTCACACAAGCTAAGTGATAAAAAATATTTACTAAGTGGCCTGCAATACAATGGGGGGACTCCTGTCACCATGTCTTAGCACATGGCCAACACCCCATGGTGATACAAGAGAAAGACAGTAACCTACAACATCCTACCTGGATGATGTTCTCAGTGAAGTTCGAGTTATTTGTCCTTGTGCACAAAACTTTATACCTTTCAGACCCTCCTTCTAAGGATGTCCAGTGTTTAGTACCCCTGTCTCTGAGAAATGCAGCCTTCTCAGCATAGTTGGGGTCTAAAATGCCGGTCTTAATAAATGTACCCCTTAGTGTCATTACCAACAGGCAGTCTAATATATAGGAGTGTTTACCTAGTTCATCTGATGCACCATTAAAACTTAATCTGTTATACATAGACTCACTGTGCATCAGATTCATTGCCAACAGGTGGTCTAACATATAGGTGTGTTTACGTGGTTCATCTGCTACCCCATTATTACTTAATTTGTTACATTATGATTTAGTTACTGTACACTATGACCAACAGATGGTTGCCTGGGCCCTCATAAGGAATGGGCAGTGGCAAAAATGTTGCTAATGCCAGCACAAGTAGCAGCAGCAGAAGAAGGGGTGGTGGTAAAAGCAGCTGAAGCAACAGGTCAGAGCTGTCACTGACATTCAGCAGTCATGTTTTTACCAACAATCTAGCTGTAGTGGAATGGTTGACTCGCTCTCCGCCATCATCTCAGGTGACAACAGATACACACAGCTAGGAATTGGTGGGCTCCTCTGACACCACACTTAGTCGGCATGGCCCAGGAGCAACCTCTGGGCCATCACCTGTCCTGCAACTGCCTCTTTCTTTTGCTGCTCCTTCTGCTCGGGAAGTTATGCATGCTGCCAGCTCTGCTATGCTTATCAGCGAGGTTGTGCTTAGTGAGGACAGTCAGCAGCTACAGACAAGCAAAGACTTGGAGAAAAGGTCTGCTGAGTACTCCCTTAGGTATGCAACTAGCGATGATAACAGTTGGGTGGGAGCACGTGTTGCGAACGATCAGAGACGTGGCCATGATTCTGATGAGGGCGACATAAGTGACGAACAGACAGTAGTGGATGATGATGTGGCTGATCACACGTGGGAGCCGGGTGAAGAGGGGGCATTATCATCATTAGGGGTTGAGGGTGACATCAGTCCTGTGAGACGGCAGCAGGGTGGCAGCGTGCCAATGAGCTAGCAAGGAGGAAGCAGTCTGAGATCTGGAGCCAAATGCTCCCGGGGTAGACCGTCTGCTACTCAGGATCCTACCTGTCAGGAAACAACTAGCGGTGCTCGGGTTCATAAAGACTGCGGAAGGCAGTCACCATGGAGTGGGGGGAGTAAAATGCCATACTTGGCAGTGTGGGAATTTTTTATCAAGTCTCTGGAGGAAGTTAGCATGACAGTATGCAGGATATAGAAACATAGAATGTGTTAGCAGATAAGAACCATTTGGCCCATCTAGTCTGCCCAATATACTGAATACTATGAATAACCCCTGGCCCTATCTTATATGAAGGATGGACTTATGCCTATCCCATGCATGCTTAAACTCCTTCACTGTATTTGCAGCTACCACTTCTGCAGGAAGGCTATTCCATGCATCCACTACTCTCAGTAAAGTAATACTTCCTGATATTACTTTTAAACCTTTGCCCCTATAATTTAAAACTATGTCCTCTTGTAGCAGTTTGTCTGCTATGTGGGCAGAAGGTGAAGCGCGGTCAGAGTGCTAATGTTGGCACCATGGCCCTGTGTCAACACATGGAGCACCAACATAAAGTGAACTGAGAAAACTGTGGCACTAATGTAGTGATACAGCTTAACGCAGCCACCGCTGCAATTCCCAGTAGCCCACATGCCTTCTCCAGCAGTCAGGGCTCCTCAACGTCAGCAGAAAGACGCTGTCATTCCTTCCCTTTGTCTATTGCTCCTAATGCTCCTCCTCTTCCTACTTATCACATGTTTCACCAGCAATTGATCCCTGAGGTGATGGCAAAGAGACAACAGTATGCGTGCACTCATCCAACAGTGCAGAAGCTGAATGTGCATCTGGCCAAGTTGCTTGTACTACAGTCCCTCCCTTTCTATACAATGGGCTCTGAACATTTCAGAGAAATGATGGCTTGTGTCCACCCAAAGTAAAGAGTCCCAAGCCATCATTACTTGTCTAAAAAACTGTACCAGCCCTGTACACATATGTTGAGCAGAAGATGGGCCAGTCCTTGAGACTTTCGATGTCTGGTACAGTTCATGCCAGCATTAACGTGTGAAGCTATAACTATGGTCAAGGACAATATATATCCTTTACAGCCCACTGGGTAAATGTGGTTCTGGTCAAGGCACAATAGCAACTTGGCCAGGTGATGGCAATGCTGCCTCTGCGTTAAAATCATGGAATTTCTGTGCCAATGTCCTCCTCTGCCTCCTCATCCTCCACCTTGTCTTCCAGCCTCCACTGTAGGTACAGTTCAGAGTGGTCCTCCAGCAGTCCACCTATGGAAAGCGCGACGTTGTCAGACTGTTCCGCACCTGGTCAGCCTGGGCAAACTGAGTCACACCGGGGGGAACTGCTTCACGTCATCAACCAAGAAATTGAATCCTGACTGTCTCCTCGCCAACTGGAGATAGGAACCATGTCACCGATAATGGGAAGAACATTCTGTCTGCACTGTGTCAGGGAGGGTTGACCCATGCACGCCTTCAATCTGGATTTCACCTGGTTCCTGAAGTCTTCCACCCAACTGATAGACATCTTGAAAATGTTAAGGATAATGTGCATGTACTTCAGCCACGCTTACCGTGCAAAAGAACCTCCTTGATCTGCAAAGGCAGAATGGTGTTCCCCTACATCATGCGTGACTTTTCCACATGTTGGAACTCTACGCTCCACATGTTGGACAGAGACCGATTTCTTGATGATGCAGATGGACAGGGAAGCTCCCCAGTGTAACTTTGATGTTAGAGGGTGGCAGCTCATGCATGACATCTGCCATTTGCTCATGCCCTTTGAGGAGACCATTTTATTTGTCAGTCACCAGGATTACGTGTTTAATGATGTAATTCCACTCCTTCATGTCCTGGACGGGATGCTGCTAAATCTGAATGGCGAGGGGGACAGGAGACATGGCGCTTACTTCTCATTGCCACCTAAGCCCTGTAAAGGCTAAATTGAGAAATTATTTACGGAACAAGGTGGTTTATCTGCCGAAGCGACAGGAGACAACGGCTAAGGGCTTATTAGCCGTTGTGTGGTGAAGTGCTAAAATTACAGCACTTTATGTCATGTATTAGTAGCAAAAGTGAAATCTATTTGCCGTTCAGCAGTACAGTTATATGTTCTAAAGCCTTTTGTGGTGTGTATTAGCAAAAAAAAAAAAAAATAGTATTTGCCGTTCAGCGGTGCAGTTATATGTACTAAAGCCTTTTGTGGTGTGTTTTAGTGGAAAAGAAAAAATATATTTGCCATTCAGCATTGCAGTTATATGTACTAAAATCTTTTATGGTGTGTATTAGTGGAAAAAGAATAAATTTATTTGCCGTTCAGCAGTGCAGTTATATGTACTAAAGCCTTTTGTCGTGTGTATTAGTGGAAAAAGAATAAATATAGTTGCACTTCAGCGGTGCAGTTATATGTTCTAAAGCCTTTTGTGGTGTGTATTAGTGAAAAAAGAAAAAACATATTTGCCGTTCAGTGTTGCAGGTATATGTACTAAAGCCTTTTGTAGCGTGTAGCCTTTTGTGGCGTGTATTAGTGGAAAAGAAAAAATACATTTGCTGTTCAGCGTTGCAGTTATATGTACTAAAGCCTTTTGTAGCGTGTAGCCTTTAGTGGCAAGTACTAGTGGAAAAAGAAAAAATATATTTGCCATTCAGAGTTGCAATTATATGTACTGTGACACAGTAAAGGGAGTTGTATGGGGAGGCAGGTATTTTTCTCCCAGTGTGTGCTGCTGGATTGATTAGTGGCCAGGTGGGGTCAAACACTGGACTAGACTCATGTGCTGGGCCGGGTTTTGACAACACCTAGCTGCCTTTAAAAGATAGCTGGGTTTAGCAGAAAGGATCTCTGTATTGGGATCTGAGGCTTGTTCTGGGCTTGGAGGTCTGAGACCAGTGTGATGGGAAACAAACTGCCAGCTGGGTGTAAACTAACACCAAAAGCAAAAGGTGACTTTTTGTGTTGAATGTGACTTTTTGTTTATGAACTTGCCAAGAGTGTGAATAAACAGTTTGATTTAAGAACTGGTTGGTGCCTCTATAATGCGTCTGCTTATCCTGTCTACCAGAGCGAATCCCCACAGTCGGTGGAGGATGTGGGCAATCGCAGTGAGGCTGGAGTGAAAGCCGAAATATTTTAGATTTTTTTTCTCTGGGCACGGATGTATGTCCTGGATTAAACCAGCTAAATTTCAACCCATGTTACTCGGCAAAATGGAAGCTGTAAAGAAGACCCTCTTTGCAACAGCGGGAGGCTAATAAGCAGCAGCAAGAAACAAACCAGCAGCAACACGTGATGGCTCTACAGATGGCAGGAGCATCCCAGAGCGTTCACGAAGCCCGGCAAGAGGTTCGTACGGCGATCCCAAAGGTGGCACCCATGGATGACGTCGAACCCTACCTGGCGGTATTCAAGAAAGTGGCCATGAGGGAGAATCTACCCCGAGATCAGTGGGCTGAGGTGCCTGGCATCCGAGTCCCAGCAGGTGTATTTCGACTTACCAGACGAGCAAGTGGCCGATTACCAGAATGTCAAGGGTGAGATCCTGGCGAGGCTGGGTGTGAATATATTGGTCTGGGCCCAGAAGGTGTACCAGTGGGAGTTTAACTGGCTGAGCCCACGAGACCCCAGTATTATGCTTTATTCCACCTTTTACAAAAATGGCTACAACCAGAGTCCCGCTGCTATGCTGGACCGTATTTTAGCTCATATGTTCTGGAGGGCATTGCCATACCCTCTTCAGCATTGAATTGACCAGGCATCTCCTGATAATGCCCTTGAGATGGTGGACCTGGTTAAACTATATGAGGCTACCAGGAAACTAAAGAGGGACTCTTTCTGAAAGGGAACAAGAAGAAAGGACTGTTTCGGTCGAACGTATGGACAGTAGGAGGCGCACTATCACAACTAGATGATTTGTATTTTTCAGGTTTATTGGTAGACAACGCGTTTCGGGGTACTTCTGACCCCTTTATCAAGTCTAAAGGACACACCATATGCAAAATAAAAATATATGAATATAAATATACATAAAAAACACATAAAAAAATTATTAAGAAAATTATTTCTGGTATCAACTCGATCACCAGCAATCTTTTCCACTATGTAGACCTATTTCTACAAGAACATGTCACGACTAGGGATGAGCGAACCCGAACTATACAGTTTGGGTTTGTACCGAATTTTGGGCTGTCCGTGACACGGACCCGAACCCGAACATTTTCGTAAAAGTCCGGGTTCAGGTTCGGTGTTCGGCGCTTTCTTGGCGCTTTTTGAAAGGCTGCAAAGCAGCCAATCAACAAGCGTCATACTACTTGCCCCAAGAGGCCATCACAGCCTTGCCTACTATTGGCATGGCTGTGATTGGCCAGTGCAGCATGTGACCCAGCCTCTATATAAGGTTGGGTCACGTAGCGCTGCACGTCACTCTGCTGATACAAGCGTAGGGAGAGGTTGCAGCTGCAACGTTAGGGCGAGATTAGGCAGATTAACTCCTCCAAAAGACTTCATTCAGTGATTAATCTCCAGCTGTGGATCATTGAAGTGCTGATATTCAATTGCTCACTTTTTTTAGGCTGCCCAGAGCGTTTTTATATCACTTTTTTCTGGGGTGATCGGCCGCCATTTTGTGGCTTGTGGTGCGCCAGCACAAGCTACCACCAAGTGCATTTAACCATCAATAGTGTGGTTATTTTTTGGCCATATACTACATCAGGTGCAGGCTGAGCCTGTGTCACCCAAGTGCATTTAACCATCAATAGTGTGGTTATTTTTTGCTATATCCTACATCAGGGTCAAGCTTTCATCAAGTGCATTTAACCATCAATAGTGTGGTTATTTTTTGGCCATATACTACATCAGGTGCAGGCTGAGCCTGTGTCACCCAAGTGCATTTAACCATCAATACAGGGAGTGCAGAATTATTAGGCAAATGAGTATTTTGACCACATCATCCTCTTTATGCATGTTGTCTTACTCCAAGCTGTATAGGCTCGAAAGCCTACTACCAATTAAGCATATTAGGTGATGTGCATCTCTGTAATGACAAGGGGTGTGGTCTAATGACATCAACACCCTATATTAGGTGTGCATAATTATTAGGCAACTTCCTTTCCTTTGGCAAAATGGGTCAAAAGAAGGACTTGACAGGCTCAGAAAAGTCAAAAATAGTGAGATATCTTGCAGACGGATGCAGCACTCTTAAAATTGCAAAGCTTCTGAAGCGTGATCATCGAACAATCAAGCGTTTCATTCAAAATAGTCAACAGGGTCGCAAGAAGCGTGTGGAAAAACCAAGGCGCAAAATAACTGCCCATGAACTGAGAAAAGTCAAGCGTGCAGCTGCCAAGATGCCACTTGCCACCAGTTTGGCCATATTTCAGAGCTGCAACATCACTGGAGTGCCCAAAAGCACAAGGTGTGCAATACTCAGAGACATGGCCAAGGTAAGAAAGGCTGAAAGACGACCACCACTGAACAAGACACACAAGCTGAAACGTCAAGACTGGGCCAAGAAATATCTCAAGACTGATTTTTCTAAGGTTTTATGGACTGATGAAATGAGAGTGAGTCTTGATGGGCCAGATGGATGGGCCCGTGGCTGGATTGGTAAAGGGCAGAGAGCTCCAGTCCGACTCAGACGCCAGCAAGGTGGAGGTGGAGTACTGGTTTGGGCTGGTATCATCAAAGATGAGCTTGTGGGGCCTTTTCGGGTTGAGGATGGAGTCAAGCTCAACTCCCAGTCCTACTGCCAGTTTCTGGAAGACACCTTCTTCAAGCAGTGGTACAGGAAGAAGTCTGCATCCTTCAAGAAAAACATGATTTTCATGCAGGACAATGCTCCATCACACGCGTCCAAGTACTCCACAGCGTGGCTGGCAAGAAAGGGTATAAAAGAAGAAAATCTAATGACATGGCCTCCTTGTTCACCTGATCTGAACCCCATTGAGAACATGTGGTCCATCATCAAATGTGAGATTTACAAGGAGGGAAAACAGTACACCTCTCTGAACAGTGTCTGGGAGGCTGTGGTTGCTGCTGCACGCAATGTTGATGGTGAACAGATCAAAACACTGACAGAATCCATGGATGGCAGGCTTTTGAGTGTCCTTGCAAAGAAAGGTGGCTATATTGGTCACTGATTTGTTTTTGTTTTGTTTTTGAATGTCAGAAATGTATATTTGTGAATGTTGAGATGTTATATTGGTTTCACTGGTAAAAATAAATAATTGAAATGGGTATATATTTGTTTTTTGTTAAGTTGCCTAATAATTATGCACAGTAATAGTCACCTGCACACACAGATATCCCCCTAAAATAGCTAAAACTAAAAACAAACTAAAAATTACTTCCAAAAATATTCAGCTTTGATATTAATGAGTTTTTTGGGTTCATTGAGAACATGGTTATTGTTCAATAATAAAATTAATCCTCAAAAATACAACTTGCCTAATAATTCTGCACTTCCTGTAGTGTGGTTATTTTTTGGCCATATACTACATCAGGGGCAAGTTGAGCCTGTCACCCAGCGCCTAAAAAATAGGCCTGACATTTATATTCCTCCAAATCAGTACTGTTTTAGCTGGTCAAGTTATTTTTAGTGACCGTAAAAGCACAGTTTTTGTTCTGGGTTGAAAAACAATTCCCAAATTTGCCATTCTCAAAATTAGTAGTTTCTGCTATATCAGGCCTACTTTAAATCTATCCCTAAAAGAGTATATTAGATTCAAGGTGCTGATAGGGTCATTCTGAAAAACATCACACACACGCTACAGTGCAGATACAAGTCTAATTCTGTGATTAAACGTATACCTGTCACACAGCGCCTAAAAAATAGGCCTGACATTTATATTCCTCCAAATCAGTACTGTTTTAGCTGGTCAAGTTATTTTTAGTGACCGTAAAAGCACAGTTTTTGTTCTGGGTTGAAAAACAATTCCCAAATTTGCCATTCTCAAAATTAGTAGTTTCTGCTATATCAGGCCTACTTTAAATCTATCCCTAAAAGGGTATATTAGATTCAAGGTGCTAATAGGGTCATTCTGAAAAACTTAACACACACGCTACAGTGCAGATACAAGTCTAATTCTGTGATTAAACGTATACCTGTCACACAGCGCCTAAATAATTGGCCTCACATTTATATTCAGCTAAATCTGT
This sequence comes from Bufo bufo, assembly GCF_905171765.1. Classification (NCBI taxonomy): domain Eukaryota; kingdom Metazoa; phylum Chordata; class Amphibia; order Anura; family Bufonidae; genus Bufo; species Bufo bufo. The sequence goes on from NC_053393.1 coordinate 212,346,598, forward strand.
CATTACTGGTGTGCCTGTATTAGTGTAATACGGTACCTAAATAGATAGCCAGACAGTGTTAGGTGTCTGTAAAAAAAGGCCTGAATTTTAATTCAATACATTGGCCCGAATAATATTTTTCTTATTGTGGTGAACGGGAACAATGAGGAAAACATCTAGTAAGGGACGCGGACGCGGACATGGTCGTGCTGGTGTTAGTGGACCCTCTGGTGCTGGGAGAGGACGTGGCCGTTCTGCCACAGCCACACGTCCTAGTGTACCAACTACCTCAGGTCCCAGTAGCCGCCAGAATTTACAGGGATATTTGGTGGGGCCCAATGCCGTTCTAAGGATGGTAAGGCCTGAGCAGGTACAGGCATTAGTCAATTGGGTGGCCGACAGTGCATCCAGCACGTTCACATTATCTCCCACCCAGTCTTCTGCAGAAAGCGCACAGATGGCACATGAAAACCAAGCCCATCAGTCTGTCACATCACCCCCATGCATATCAGGGAAACTGTCTGAGCCTCAAGTTATGCAGCAGTCTCTTATTCTGTTTGAAGACTCTGCTGCCAGGGTTTCCCAAGGGCATCCACCTAGCCCTTCCCCAGGGGTGGAAGAGATAGAATGCACTAACGCACAACCACTTATGTTTCCTGATGATGAGGACATGGGAATACCACCTCAGCACGTCTCTGATGATGACGAAACACAGGTGCCAACTGCTGCGTCTTTCTGCAGTGTGCAGACTGAACAGGAGGTCAGGGATCAAGACTGGGTGGAAGACGATTCAGGGGACGATGAGGTCCTAGACCCCACATGGAATGAAGGTCGTGCCACTGACTTTCACAGTTCGGAGGAAGAGGCAGTGGTGAGACCGAGCCAACAGCGTAGCAAAAGACAAAGAGGGAGCAGTGGGCGAAATCAGAACACCCGCTGCCAAGAGACTCCGCCTACTACTGACCGCCGCCATCTGGGACCGAGCACCCCAAAGGCAGCTTCAAGGAGTTCCCTGGCATGGCACTTCTTCAAACAATGTGCTGACGACAAGACCCGAGTGGTTTGCACGCTGTGCCATCAGAGCCTGAAGCGAGGCATTAACGTTCTGAACCTTAGCACAACCTGCATGACCAGGCACCTGCATGCAAAGCATGAACTGCAGTGGAGTAAACACCTTAAAAACAAGGAAGTCACTCAGGCTCCCCCTGCTACCTCTTCTGCTGCTGCCGCCTCGGCCTCTTCTGCTGCTGCCGCCGCCTCGGCCTCTTCCTCCGCCTCTGGAGGGACGTTGGCACTTGCCGCCCAGCAAACATGGGATGTACCACCAACACCACCACCTGCGTCACCAAGCATCTCAACCATGTCACACGGCAGCGTTCAGCTCTCCATCTCACAAACATTTGAGAGAAAGCGTAAATTCCCACCTAGCCACCCTCGATCCCTGGCCCTCAATGCCAGCATTTCTAAACTACTGGCCTATGAAATGCTGTCATTTAGGCTGGTGGAGACAGACAGCTCCAAACAGCTCATGTCACTTGCTGTCCCACAGTATGTTGTTCCCAGCCGGCACTACTTCTCCAAGAGAGCCGTGCCTTCCCTGCACAACCAAGTATCCGATAAAATCAAGTGTGCACTGCGCAACGCCATCTGTGGCAAGGTCCACCTAACCACAGATACGTGGACCAGTAAGCACGGCCAGGGACGCTATATCTCCCTAACTGCACACTGGGTAAATGTAGTGGCGGCTGGGCCCCAGGCGGAGAGCTGTTTGGCGCACGTCCTTCCGCCGCCAAGGATCGCAGTGCAACATTCTTTACCTCCTGTCTCCTCCTCCTCCTACTCAGCTTCCTCCTCCTCTTCTTCCACCTGCTCATCCAGTCAGCCACACACCTTCACCACCAACTTCAGCACAGCCCGGGGTAAACGTCAGCAGGCCGTTCTGAAACTCATATGTTTGGGGGACAGGCCCCACACCGCACAGGAGTTGTGGCGGGGTATAGAACAACAGACCGACGAGTGGTTGCTGCCGGTGAGCCTCAAGCCTGGCCTGGTGGTGTGCGATAATGGGCGAAATCTCGTTGCAGCTCTGGGACTAGCCGGTTTGACGCACATCCCTTGCCTGGCGCATGTGCTGAATTTGGTGGTGCAGAAGTTCATTCGCAACTACCCCGACATGTCAGAGCTGCTGCATAATGTGCGGGCCGTCTGTTCGCGCTTCAGGCGTTCACACCCTGCCGCTGCTCGTCTGTCTGCGCTACAGCGTAACTTCGGCCTTCCCGCTCACTGCCTTATATGCGACGTGCCCACCAGGTGGAACTCCACCTTGCATATGCTGGACAGACTGTGCGAGCAGCAGAAGGCCATAGTGGAGTTTCAGCTGCAGCACGCACGGGTCAGTCGCACCGCGGAACAGCACCACTTCACCACCAATGACTGGGCCTCCATGCGAGACCTGTGTGCCCTATTGCGCTGTTTCGAGTACTCCACCAACATGACCAGTGGCGATGACGCCGTTATCAGCATTACAATACCACTTCTATGTCTCCTTGAGAAAACACTTAGGGCGATGATGGAAGAGGAGGTGGCCCAGGAGGAGGAGGAGGAAGAGGGGTCATTTTTAGCACTTTCAGGCCAGTCTCTTCGAAGTGACTCAGAGGGAGGTTTTTTGCAACAGCAGAGGCCAGGTACAAATGTGGCCAGACAGGGCCCACTACTGGAGGACGAGGATGAGGAGGAGGTGGAGGAGGATGAGGATGAGGATGAGGCATGTTCACAGCGGGGTGGCACCCAAAGCAGCTCGGGCCCATCACTGGTGCGTGGCTGGGGGGAAACACAGGACGATGACGATACACCTCCCACAGAGGACAGCTTGTCCTTACCTCTGGGCAGCTTGGCACACATGAGCGACTACATGCTGCAGTGCCTGCGCAACGACAGCAGAGTTGCCCACATTTTAACGTGTGCGGACTACTGGGTTGCCACCCTGCTGGATCCCCGGTACAAAGACAATGTGCCCACCTTACTTCCTACACTGGAGCGTGATAGGAAGATGCGCGCGTACAAGCGCACGTTGGTAGACGCGCTACTGAGAGCATTCCCAAATGTCACAGGGGAAACAGTGGAAGCCCAAGGCGAAGGCAGAGGAGGAGCAAGAGGTCGCCAACGCAGCTGTGTCACGGCCAGCTCCTCTGAGGGCAGGGTTAGCATAGCAGAGATGTGGAAAAGTTTTGTCACCACGCCACAGCTAACTGCACCACCACCTGATACGGAACGTGTTAGCAGGAGGCAACATTTCAATAACATGGTGGAACAGTACCTGTGCACACCCCTCCACGTACTGACTGATGGTTCGGCCCCATTCAACTTCTGGGTCTCCAAATTGTCCACGTGGCCAGAGCTAGCCTTTTATGCCTTGGAGGTGCTGGCCTGCCCGGCGGCCAGCGTTTTCTCTGAACGTGTATTCAGCACGGCAGGGGGCGTCATTACAGACAAACGCAGCCGCCTGTCTACAGCCAATGTGGACAAGCTGACGTTCATAAAAATGAACCAGGCATGGATCCCACAGGACCTGTCCATCCCTTGTGTAGACATTAACTACCTCCCCTTAACAATATATTATTGTACTCCAGGGCACTTCCTCATTCAATCCTATTTTTATTTTCATTTTACTATTATATTGCGGGGCAACCCAAAGTTGAATGAACCTCTCCTCTGTCTAGGTGCCGGGGCCTAAATATGTGACAGTGGCCTGTTCCAGTGGTGGGTGACGTGAAGCCTGATTCTCTGCTATGACATGAAGACTGATTCTGTGCTGACATGAAGCCAGATTCTCTGTTACGGGACCTCTCTCCTCTGCCTGGGTGCCTGGGCCTAAATATGTGACAGTGGCCTGTTCCAGTGGTGGGTGACGTGAAGCCTGATTCTCTGCTATGACATGAAGACTGATTCTGTGCTGACATGAAGCCAGATTCTCTGTTACGGGACCTCTCTCCTCTGTCTGGGTGCCGGGGCCTAAATATATGACAGTGGCTTGTTCCAGTGGTGGGTGACGTGAAGCCTGATTCTCTGCTATGACATGAAGACTGATTCTGTGCTGACATGAAGCCAGATTCTCTTACGGAACCTCTCTCCTCTGCCTGGGTGCCTGGGCCTAAATATGTGACAGTGGCCTGTTCCAGTGGTGGGTGACGTGAAGCCTGATTCTCTGCTATGACATGAAGACTGATTCTGTGCTGACATAAAGCCAGATTCTCTGTTACGGGACCTCTCTCCTCTGCCTGGGTGCCTGGGCCTAAATATGTGACAGTGGCCTGTTCCAGTGGTGGGTGACGTGAAGCCTGATTCTCTGCTATGACATGAAGACTGATTCTGTGCTGACATGAAGCCAGATTCTCTGTTACGGGACCTCTCTCCTCTGTCTGGGTGCCGGGGCCTAAATATGTGACAGTGGCCTGTTCCAGTGGTGGGTGACGTGAACCCTGATTCTCTGCTATGACATGAAGACTGATTCTGTGCTGACATGAAGCCAGATTCTCTGTTACGGGACCTCTCTCCTCTGTCTGGGTGCCGGGGCCTAAATATGTGACAGTGGCTTGTTCCAGTCGTGGGTGACGTGAAGCCTGATTCTCTGCTATGACATGAAGACTGATTCTGTGCTGACATGAAGCCAGATTCTCTGTTATGGGACCTCTCTCCTCTGCCTGGGTGCCTGGGCCTAAATATGTGACAGTGGCCTGTTCCAGTGATGGGTGACGTGAAGCCTGATTCTCTGCTATGACATGAAGACTGATTCTGTGCTGACATGAAGCCAGATTCTCTGTTACGGGACCTCTCTCCTCTGCCTGGGTGCCTGGGCCTAAATATGTGACAGTGGCCTGTTCCAGTGGTGGGTGACGTGAAGCCTGATTCTCTGCTATGACATGAAGACTGATTCTGTGCTGACATGAAGCCAGATTCTCTGTTACGGGACCTCTCTCCTCTGTCTGGGTGCCTGGGCCTAAATGTGTGACAGTGGCCTGTTCCAGTGGTGGGTGACGTGAAGCCTGATTCTCTGCTATGACATGAAGACTGATTCTCTGCTGACATGAAGCCAGATTCTCTGCTATGGCATGAAGAGACTGATTCTCTGCTGACGTGAAGCCAGATTCTCTGCTATGGGACCTCTGTCCAATTGATATTGGTTAATTTTAATTTTTTTTATTTTAATTCATTTCCCTGTCCACATTTGTTTGCAGGGGATTTACCTACATGTTGCTGCCTTTTGCAGCCCTCTAGCTCTTTCCTGGGCTGTTTTACTGCCTTTTTAGTGCCAAAAAGTTCGGGTCCTTATTGACTTCAATGGGGTTCGGGACGAAGTTCGGGTCGGGTTCGGATCCCGAACCCGAACATTTCTGGGAAGTTCGACTGAACTTCTCGAACCCGAACATCCAGGTGTTCGCTCAACTCTAGTCACGACTCTCCGATATTATCTGAGAGATTCAACTCAATTGATCTCACTACTAAAAGACATCAACTGGGAACCCCATTATAGCTGGCTTACGCTTGACGTAGCAGCCCTTTATTCCAACATCCCACATGTAGCAGGAATCAAAACTACCAACCACTATCTAGAAACTAACAGCCGTCTTTCTCCTAATCACAAAAAATTTATCCTAGATGCCATTCATTTCATCCTGACACTCAATGTGTTCTCTTTTGAGGGGAAGATTTACAAACAACGGAACGGGACCGCAATGGGGACACGTTTCACGCCTAGTTTCGCGAACTTATACATGGGCCGTTTTGAAGAAGAATATATCTTTGACAGTCATCCCTGGAAAGACAATATTGTTTTCTATAAACGATATATTGATGATTTAATTTTGATAAGGAATGGCTCCAATGAGGAAGCCGAATCATTCGTATCCCATCTTAATACAAGCTCGTGGAATCTTTCCTTTACCTCTAATCTTTCAGCTCTGTACACTGAATACCTCGATCTGATACTTTACTCAGACAACCACACCATCAAATCCAAAACATATTTTAAGAAAGTGGATAGTAATAGTTATCTTGACTACAGAAGTGCCCACTATAAAAAATGGAAAGACAACATCCCTTACAGTCAGTTTAAATGTATCAGAAGGAATTGTACAGACACCAGCGATTTTCTCCTTCAGAGTGAACTATTACGGTCCAGATTCACAAAGAAAAAATACCCTAAGGGGATTATAGAAGATGCATTCCTAAGAGCAAACAGCCAGAGCCAGGAGGAATGTTTGAACGTGAAGGGGAAGAATAAACCCGCGGAAACAATAAGCACTGAAAAATACAAAACTTCTCTCATCACTACTTATAATCCCAATCCTGAGGCTCTAAGAACCATTTTAAGAAAACATTGGCATATACTCAAAGATGATCCCCACCTCAAAGACACCATACCGGCCAAACCACGGATCACCTTTAGGAGAGCAAGAACACTCAAAAATATACTTGCACCAAGCAAGTTAAAAAAGAAGGATACCACTATAGCCCCAACGAATATGCTAAACATGATGAGTCTCCCCAAAAACGTTGGCAGCTACAAATGCAACCACAAGTTATGCAAATGTTGCATGAATATTACTAATCGAGCACAAAAGTTCAGAAGTAATTCGACAGGAGAAGAATTTACTATAAAAAGTTTTTTGAATTGCTCTTCCTCCTATATAATATACTTGATGGAATGCGAATGCGGAATGCAGTATGTGGGCCGTACAATACAGTCTTTGAGGGAGAGAGTAAACAAGCACCGCTCGAACATCATGCGGTGATATTTAAAGCACAGTGTCTCCCGACACTTTCTCTCTACCCACAACAAAGATCCATCCAAATTAATAATTTCACCAATTGAACAAATCACCGAAACTGCCCTGGATAGATTCAGAACGCTACAGAAAAGGGAGATGTTCTGGATCTTTAAACTTCAAACCCTGGAACCCTACGGACTAAACTAAAGTTTTTAAAGCAAGTGTTTTTAAAAAAAATACACCCAACCTGTTCCTCCCCTCCCCTCCGTAACAGTATATTATCACTACCATTGCATCCCACTTAATACGACCGTTTCCCATCCCAGCCAAATATAATTTATCATCCTGCATTAGTTACATCATCCTATAATCCTCCCAACACCCTCTCTGTATCATCAGCGCCACACAGACTTTTTACTTCAGTATTCATCACCACTCACTCCCCTGCCTGCCGCACGGACTGCCGACCAAGCCCCGCCCCCTTTTCTGACTCTCCTCCAATGGAGCGCCGCCCTTCTGTCACTCCCCCTTACTTCATGCGGTGACGAGCGCGCGCTGTGTGTGTGTCAGCGTTCACCTCGTGCTGCCATCACACCAGCCGTGCTGCTGGCACCGCTGACATAAGGTAATTCATAACCTCTCCTCCTCTCTAACAAACAACATCTATATATTACAGTTTGGGTAACCCACCATGGGTTCCCCAAACTAATAGTTTGATTCTACTATTCTTTCATATCTTTTTGAATATTTAACCCATATTTAACCCACTATGAACCATTAGACCAACTGAATTAACTGTTTATATACAACAAGGTAATCACCAACAATGTTGGGATATTATGAACTAGTGATAGCACCTGCAACTGATCTCTGTACATGTTTATCATGCATTCTCAGCAATTCCCTGCAACCAGTCAATTTTTCATTTTTCATCCATTACCTTCTGCACCCTTGTGTGGACACACGGATGTGCATGTGTATATATATGTGGGTACATATGTGAGCACGTTTGTTTGCGCACATGTGTGTGCACATGCGCTTCCGTGATGTATATTAAGAGCCTTCACATTGACATTATCTCCCCGCACGTCCCCGTCCCCCGACTCCTTACACAATACTTTACACTACCACACAACATTGTTGTTCAAATTACACTGCTATTTTTTTTAACCAATCACTGATCTAGTATTTTCCTTACTGAATAGGTTTTTGACCAACAACCTAAAAACCTCCGGTATGTGCAGACTATTTTCTATTTTCCACATTATGGTTCATTTTTCAAAAATTGGTACCAGTCTTATTTTATAGAAAATAGGATTGACTTTGATCGCACTGTAGAAGAAAGAGGTTTAGCTTGAAGAATCTTAGACATATGATACTTTTATCCATCTCTCGATTTGTTATGCGCACTTTTTAAATGTAATGATATATTCATTTACACTCCTTTTTTATGAATCTATATAAGCATATATTATTGCATATTCATTTTATTCATAGGTATTATTTATACACCCAAGCATTTCTGTATGTCCATTTTTAAGATGTCTCACCGCTATTACGGTTATTATCATTATTACTATTACTACTATTGCTATGTTTTTCATCTCTAGTCTTAATTAAATTTTATCTTTAATTTCAATTTTATCCTCATCCAATATTTAGTTATTTTTATTTTTTATTATTATTATTTTTGTTTTGTTCTTTACTCAATTTCATTTTCCAATTTATATATATTTTTATTTATTTATTTTTGTTTTTTTATGTGTTTTTTATGTATATTTATATTCATATATTTTTATTTTGCATATGGCGTGTCCTTTAGACTTGATAAAGGGGTCAGAAGTACCCCGAAACGCGTTGTCTACCAATAAACCTGAAAAATACAAATCATCCAGTTGTGATAGTGCGCCTCCTACTGTCCATACGTTCCACCGAAACAGTCAAGCGTCCTTTCTTCTTGTTCCCACTGTCTAACCCGAGTGGTGGGGTGGCTCCCACCCAAGGGATTTGGAGAGATCTGGGCTGCACCAACTGTGAACCGTCTACAAACAACCGTCACTGGGGTCTCACCCAATTAGGTGCAACCACAAAAGGTGAGCAAACAAAACCTTTTTTTAGTGGATTTTCCACTTATTGAACATACTCACCCTATGAGCGCCTATTTCTCTTGCTCAAGCGGGAGGCCAGAACCCTGGGAACCCGAGGCCGAAGGGCCAGCGGTAGGGGTGACCGCCACTTCGGTGGATGAGGGGGGAATAACCAAATTGAATGTGATGGTTGTGGAGGTGGAGCTCTTGCCGCCGAGCCCTGAATTGGCAGACTTGAATGTCTCCAGTGATAATTTCAGTACAGCACAACACAGGGACCCGACATTATACCGAGCCTGGGAGAATGTGTTAATGAACCTTAAAAAATATGTTAAAAAGAGTGGTGTCAAAAGATGGAAGGGACTGGGACCTCCTCCTGCCCTATCATGTTCGCAGTGCGAGAGGTGCCCCTACTGGGTTCTCGCCCTTTGAACTGCTATATGGCAGACATCCTCGCGGTCTGTTGGACATAGCCAAGGAGGCATGGGAACAACAACACACTCAGTATAAAAGTGTTATTGAATATATCACCCAGATGCAAGAACGGATAGAGACCGTGTTGCCTCTGGTTCGGGAACATATGGAGGCGACTCAGCAAGCCCAAAATCAAATCTATAACTGGCAGGCTCGAGTCCGGAGCTTTAACCTGGGTGATCGGGTCTTGGTTCTGGTACCGACAGTGGACAGTAAGTTATTGGCTAGGTGGTAAGGGCCCTATGAGGCAAGAGAAAATTTGAGATGTAAATTACAAGGTACACCAGCAAGGGAGGCGAAAGCCAGAACAGGTCTACTATGTTAATCTACTAAAACCTTGGAAGGATAGGGAGACCTGCGCTGAGGACAGACTGCGGTCGGTGTGTCTAGGGGAAGAGGTTTTGGCCCCTCTGTCTGCTGCAGGGTAAGCGGTTGCCACAATAAGAATTGCTGACAGCCTCTACTCTAAACAGGCTCAGGAAGCCAGGGAGTCCGTTAGTCGGAGCACGGATGTGTTCTCGGAACTCCCTGGATGCACTTCCATAATCCAGGATGATATTGTCACCGAGACTCAGGCAAAAGTCCGGTTAAAGCCGTACCGGGTGCCCGAGGCTCGGCAAAAAGCCATCTTGGAGGAAGTGCAACTAATTCTGAGGCTGGATGTCATCATGGAGTCTAAATGTGAGTGGGCCATCCCAATAGTTTTTATACCCAAGCCAGATGGGACATTACGGTTCTGTAATAATTTTCGTAAATTAAATGAGATTTCTAAAATTGATGCATATTCCATGCCGTGAGTTGATGAGCTAATCGAGCGGTTAGGACTCGAGATGGCCTTGCGGTTCGCCTGGCAGTCGGTTCGCAATTCACCGAACATGCGAACATATGGAGATATTCGCGTCAGTCATATTCTTTTACATTGTGAAGAACTTTGACTCATGACACATCCATCAGGTGGTACAGGACAGCCAATAGAGACGTTTCAGCCCATGGACATACCCCTACCTTATAAATAGACACGATCTGGCCGCCATTCAGTCTTTTGTCAGTGTAGGGAAAGGTTGCTGTGTGGAGCAGGGACAGACTGTTAGGGACAAAAACGCTATGAAATAGGTCCACAAAAGTACTTTTAAGGACTGGTATAGGTGTACTATTGATAGGTGTGCAGTACAGAGGGGTGTAATACACTTATAATATACTTTCTAACATAGAAAGCATATTATAGTGGATTTGTATTGTGCAGCAGTGGTGATCGGTTCTGCAGCGATACTGCAGCTACACAGAGTGACAAACGCAATTAGAAAAAATAATTATATTTGGTGTGTATACCAGTTGCCTCCCCAAAAAAACTGATAGAAGCTGGGTGTTATATACCAATAATATACTTTCTATATAGTGCATTTGGGTACAGCAGCATTTGTTTGCGGTTTTTCTGCGTTCTCTCTGCTACACACAGTGACAAACGGCATTGGAAAAAATAATTATAACTGGTGTGATATACCTGTCGCCCCCCAAAAAAACTGATTGAAGCAGGGTGTTATATACCAATATACTTTTTTTTATAGTGCATTTGGGTACTGTATAGTGCATTTGCGCATGCGCGTACGCGAAAATTATATTGCCGATATTTCACATTGAAAAAAATAATGAATGGAGATCGTAAATTTGAATAATACATCTGGTATGTCACTGTCCATGTTGTGGGATTATTTGTGCACTTCTAGTAATTATTTCTTTGCTGCAAATATGAGCTGAAGGTTTTTCAGGTTCGCCTGCCATTAAAATGAATGGGACCCGCCGCAAACTTGCGGTTCGCGAACGTTTGATCGCGTTCGCGAACTGTCCCGGCAGATGTTCGTCCATCACTAGTTAGGAGAGGCTAGGTATTTCTCGGTCTTGGACCTCACCAAAGGGTACTGGCAAGTGCCCTTAATGGAGGCTTCCAAATAAAAAACTGCCTTCATAACCCCTGAGGGCCTGTATCAGTATATGGTGTTAACCTTTGGCCTTCATGGCGCCCCTACCACGTTTCAATGATTAATGGACATTGCACTTCTTCCCCATCGTAGGTACAGCTCGGCTTACCTGAACCATATTGTCATTCAAAGTACCGACTGGGAGAGTGACCTGCCCAAGGTGCAGGCTGTAGTGGACTCCCTTCGGAAAGCTGGACTAACCGCTAACCCAAAAAATGTGTGATTGGGTTAGAGGAGACTAAATACCTTGGATATGTCATTGGGCGTGGACTCATCAAACCCCAATTGAACAAAATAGAGGCGATACGGAACTGGCCTCGACCTGTCACCACTAGGCAAGTAAAGTCCTTCCTGGAAATGGTGGTCTATTACTAGAGGTTTGTCCCCCACTTTGCTACTCTTCAAGGGATGAAAATCAGTGATGGTTTGCTGGGATGATCGGTCGGAAGAGGCTTTTTCCGCTTTGAAGTTGGTCCTGTGTGGGTCACCGGTTTTGGTGACGCCCGACTTCAAGAGGGAGTTCGTGGTACAAACGGATGCCTCCAAAGTAGGCCTTGGTGCTGTACTGTCTCAGGAAGTCAACTGAGAGGAGCATCTTGTTCTATTAAAGGGGTTGTCCTGGACCAAATGTTTTAAAAATAAACACGTTTACTCACAATGTACATCTAAATAAAGGCCTCCATATATTTTCAGCTGTTTTCGCCACTTCTATGTGGCTCCAACGGTCCTCCAATCATTGTTTATATATCTGTTTATCTTTCCCTAACTTCCGGCTACACTGCCCTGTGGGTCCTGGGACAGCGCAGCATCAGATGGTTACGGCTGTCTCTCTGCTCCATTAACTCCTCCCCCTCATCAATATTCACCTCCATTCATTCTAAAGCTCCTTGCCAGGTGACGTCACCGGACTGGAGGGGCGGGGCTTAGCGGGATGTCAAGGGGCAGGGCTTAGCGGGATGTCAAGGAGCAGGGCTTAGCGGGATGTCGGCCAGCCGCTGTAACTCCGCCCCTCATCAAAATTCACCTCCATTCATTCTAAAGCTCCTTGCCCGGTGACATCACTGGACTGGAGGGGCGGGGCTTAACCCTCCATCCACTCTGCATAAATTACTTATGCTGCCAGTGACGTCACCTGGCTCCCTGAGCAGCGGTGCAAGGGACCCGGTACGTCAATGAGGAGAAGAAAACAGTAACTTGCAGCCATGAATTTCAAAGATGAAAACGGGGCTGCAGAAATCTGTGCCAAAGGTACTACATGCTTGTATGTAATGTGTATGCCACCCTTGTACTATTAGAGCAATGTCCCCAATCCCTGACAACCCCTTTAAATAAGCTGCAAGCTCACCCCAGCCAAGACCAGGTACAGTATAGTGGAGAGAAAGTGTCTAGCTATCAAGTGGGCACTCTAGTCTCTCCGCTACTATTTGTTGGGGAGAAAGTTCTGCCTCGTGACCGACCCCTCCCCTCTCAAGTGGATGAGTGTCACGGTCCCTCCTGTAACAGGGCTGAGAAGATCGGATAGACTTGCGGCATGTGAGGCTATCTGACAGGTCTCTCTGTTTTCCTCATAGTTTGTTGTTATTTGGCAGGATCTCACCTCTCCACAGGTTATGCTCGTTATCAGTGATGAGGCTCTATTTAGGTCCGCCTCACACTGCTGACCATGCGGTTGATATTTCCTGTTGGAGTTGCTAGAGCTTGTTTGTTTTGGATCTCCTGCTTCTCCAGACATCCCAAAGCTAAGTGCTTGTTGTCTTTTCTGTTTGTTGTTTACTGGTGTGTTTTGTTCCAGGCCTCCTTCTACCTATCCTAGGGCTCATCAGTTTCAGCAGGGCCTAGGAATACAGCGTATGAGCATTTCCACCATCAGGATCTGCTCATACTGGCAGGAGTTAGGGAAAGGCCTAGGGATTACTAGGAGGTCACCATCCCTCTTTCTTAGCTTTTGAGGCCTAAACTGTTGTCTATTTGTTTTGCATGTATCTGGTGTTTTCCCCTTCCCCATTACCCCTGACATTATCAACCGCCCAAAAAAACATTATCCTTAGTTTTGTCAGTGCAGCTATGGATACTGTTTCTGCACTGGTCGATCGGATGCAGGGACTGTCTTCGGAGGTGGCTGACCTCCGTACGGCCGTGGCACAGTTTCAGAGACCACAGGCGGTGGGTTCCAGCAGCGGGATCCAGGCCTGCCCTGAACCTAAGGTCGCTCTCCCGGATAGGTTTTCCAGGGGAAGTGACAACTTTGTTTGGTTCAGGGATTCCTGAAAATTATATTTTAGACTACATACTAACTCTTCTGGGTGCGAGGGTCAAAGAGTAGGGATTATTATTTCATTACTGAAAGGTGACGCTCAGTCTTGGGCTTTCTCTTTGCCAACCGGATCACAATCCCTCCGGTCGGTAGATGAATTTTACAGAGCTCTGGGGCGTATCTACGATGACCCAGATTGGGTTTCCCTGGCCAAATCTAAGTTGCGTGGCTTGCGGCAGGGAGAACGTTCTGCTGAGTTCTATTGCTCTGAATTTAGGAGGTGGGCAACTGATACAGAGTGGAATGACCCAGCTCTCCGTAGTCAATTCTGTCAAGGGCTGTCTGAGAACCTGAAGGACGCCTTGGCATTTCATGAAAATTCTGAATCATTGGAGGCGGCCATGTCTCTAGCTGTACGTATTGATAGATGCCTGAGGGAGAGATCTAAAGTTCCTCCCGCCTGGGACGTACTATCATATGGGGAAGCAGCCTCTTCTGACACTCTGGGTAAAGAGACACTCGAGCTCATGTCTGTTGATGAGCCAATGCAATTGGAGCAGGTCACTCCTGGACCAGGTGATAAAAACTTTAGGGCTAAAATGTACTTTTGTCATTTACAACCAGCTGTCTCATCTCCTGCTAACTATCCTAGGGCTCGTCAGTTTCAGCAGGGCCTAGGTATACGGTGTATGAGCATTTCCACCATCAGGATCTGCTCATACTGGCAGGAGGCCTAGGGATTACTAGGATGTCACTATCCCTCTTCCTTAGCTTTTGAGGCTTAGACTGTTGTCTATTTCTTTTGTGTGTATCTGGTGTTTTCCCCTTCCCCATTTCCCGTGACAATGAGCCAGGCCAAAGAGAGAAATGCCCAGGTCACCAGGTGGTTCTTATCCTTACAGAACATTAAGTTCTCGGTAGAACACAGGGCAGGCCGGTTGCAGGGAAATGTGGATGCCCTGTCCCAGGTGCACTGTTTGGCATGTGTTCACCACATCAAGGTTGAACAAAGGGGGGGTATGTGACACAGTAAAGGGAGTTGTATGGGAGGCAGGTATTTTCCTCCCAGTGTGTGCTGCTGGACTGATTAGCGGCCAGGTGGGGCAAACACCGGACTGGACTCATGTGCCGATACAGGTTTTGACAACACCTAGCTGCCTTTAAAAGACAGCTGGGTTCAGCAGAAAGTATCTCTGTATTGGGATCTGAGTAGTGATGATCGAGCATGCTCGGCCGAACATCTTTTCGAGCCAATAAACGTGCAGGTAAATACTGCCCTCACTGAAATGCCAGTAGCCATGTTGGCTACTGGCATTACAGTGTTTGGCTGGCCGGAATGCTTCATCGGGTGCTATATAGCACCCAATGACGCATGTTCGGCTCATTCGTAGTCAGGGAGAGCTGAGCATAGGAAGGGACAGAGAGTGTAGGGAGTGTAATTGAATATTTTTTTTTTACAAAAACATTTCAGAGACCCAAAAGTCCTTGTAAGGACTATTGTGTGTGACAGCAGCAATATATATTTTTAGCGCATCTTGCGCTAAATACCGGCCTCTGCGGACAGTAAATTATCCGTGCCACATCTCCTGTTTAAAGTGTGCACATCCCTAAAATATCAGTGACATCCAGTGTACCTTTTTCCATAGACACTGTGAACATTGACATTACCTGTGGTACCTGTCCTGTATAATGTTTCCTAATCACAAGTACCTTTGTAAAAAAAATTGTGCATACAGTTCCAAATCCTACGCTACTGTACGTGTGACATACTTTCAAGCATATATCACATTTAAAATGAAGAAGGCGAGCAGTAAGGGACGGGGAAGTGGCCGTGATGCTAATGGTGCACGCAGAGGCCATGGCCCTGGGCAGGGAGAAACTGTGCCTGCTGCCAGAGGACAAGAAAACAATCATCCACCGGTCTCTCTCCCCAACCACAGGGGGACAGCACCCCTAACTCGAATAGTGCAGATGGGATCGCGTTCTCTGCACCAGACCTACAGGGATGCTGGACGGCCGATACAGATCCCCAACCAACCCCGCAGGAATGCCAGGAGGAGGAGGTAAGTGAATCCCCCTCTCCACAGCTGAACCACAACAAGGTCCTGGGGGTAGGATGCCCTGACCCCATCCCAGCGGAAGAGCTGGCATCTGGGCAGAGGCAGTCAGCCTCTGCCCTCCCCTATCCTCTTGTCCAGAGCCTGACTCCCCACAGGCTACCCCAGCGGAAGAGCTGGCATCTGGGCAGAGCGCAGTCGGCCTCTGCCCTCCCCTATCCTCTTGTCCAGAGCCTGACTCCCCACAGGCTACCCTAGCTGATGTGCTGGGACCAGGACAGAGTACCGCTGATCCCTGCCCACAAAGCAACCTCCACTCCTAGCCAGAGAGCAACACAGAGTACAAGTTACCAACACAACCTTGGTAGACTCACTGGACAGAGACAGGCTACCCAATTCAACAGGTCCAGTATTTGGTTGTGGGTGGGCTGCCAGACTAACTCAGGTACCGACCGGCGTGAGGTCAGGTATCTGGTTAGTCTTCCCTGGAAGGGAGAGATGTGTGACGAAACTAACCTCGCCACTGGGTTTTGGAGGGGCCTGTTTGCCAGCCTCTTGCCTAAGGATTATGGCCCATATACTAACTTTGAAGGAGAAGACAGACCGGCTGCACAGCCTAAATCTGTGGAACTGTTTTGGGCAGGAAAGCCATTCTTGCGGTCGGCCAAATGTGACTTTCATGGAATTCGAGAACCCCTGCTTGGATCTGGGTGATATATGTTGTTCGCCCAGATCAGAGCTATCCATGGATGTATAAATCATGGGGATATGTGGGCTTTTGGAAAAAATGTGTGTTTTCTGCCTGTGAGTGATTAAGTTAGCCTATTATGTTTGGTAATTGTATCACAGGCAGAGCCTATTGTGTTTTGTTAATTGTGTTTGGTAATTGTATCACAGGCAATGCCCATTGTATTTTGTTGATTGCGTCACAGACAATGCTCATTGTATTTTGTTGATCTCGTGACAGACAGAGGAGGGTGGTTGCTGGGAAGGTTTCAATACTGTAAATGCATGTTATTGGCTAATGTATACATTTTTGCAGTCTTCCACAAGGTCCCCAGGGGGAGTGTCCCTTGCTGGAAAACCTGCATAAAAGGCTGACATGTAGCCCCATTAAAGAGTTCCTGTTTTACCCTCAACATAGAGACTCGTCTCATGTGTGGGGGGGGAAAGGCTGTATCTACACTGGGGAATGCTATATGCTGTATACTCCCCTGGCTATAATCACTGAGCTCTTTTAAGAGCTTGTTCCTGCTTACTCTCTGAAGGAAGAGAGGTTCATCCACTGGAGCCTTGTCATAGGTCCAGGGTGGGTAGGAGATGGCGAGACCCCAACCAAGCTGCGGTGGTTCATGGGGTCTGCAGTGCTTACGATGTCAAGTGGAGTGCTTGGAGACCTCGGGAAGCACTAGGGGCATCCATTAACGGAGGTACCCAGTCGGGGTGCCAGGAGATCCGTTACAAACATGCTTATTCGCCGCATATAATGCCCTCGCATATATGAACATCGCATATATTGTTTTACAGGGTCAGCTCAGCTACAGGCCCTCGCATATAATTTTTTAGAGGGTCAGCTCACCAGCAGGCCCGCACCTAAAATCTTTTACAGGGTCAGCTTACCAGCAGGCCCTCACATATAATGTTTTACAGGGTCAGTTCACCAGCAGGCCCGCACCTAAAATCTTTTACAGGGTCAGCTCACCAGCAGGCCCTCGCATATAATTTTTTAGAAGGTCAGATCACCAGCAGACCCTTACCTACAATCTTTTACAGGGTCAGCTCACCAGCAGGCCCGCACCTACAATCATTTACAGGGTCAGCTCACCACCAGGTCTGCACCTAAAATCTTTTACAGGGTCAGCTCACCAGCAGGCCCTCGCATATAATGTTTTACAGGGTCAGCTCACCTGCAGGCCCTCACATATAATGTTTTACAGGGTCACATATAATGTTTTACAGGGTCAGCTCACCAGCAGGCCCTCACCCACAATCTTTTACAGGGTCAGCTCACCAGCAGTGAGCAATTATGTGTAATTAAATGTGTATTGGAGCGCCGGTTCCTTGTAATTTTAATATATATGAAAGAATGTTTCCTAACAATTTTTCCTCTAAAATCGATTTTATCTTCGGTTTTGTGCATATTATTGTCAGTCTTTAAAAGTGGCGTACTACTCGGACAACATCGTTCCCAGCAGCGACCTGGGAGTCCAAGATGCATTCAGACATCCTCCCTATGCTGTTCCTGAACCGATTCGGTGGTGTTTCCATCAATTTCTGACCTTTTTCTATGAACCAGACACCCTCCCCTCTTCAGAGCAGGGGGTGCCTGGTTTAATGCTCGGGTTCTCCCATTGACTTCCATTGTGCATCCCGAGGTGTTTGGCCCGAGCGCCCGAGCACTTTGGTGCTCAATCAACACTAGTGACCACCACTTTCTCCTACAACCCCATGGTGGTCAACTACCAGCTTCCCTGAAAGATGGCGTCAGCAGCATCAAGGAGTCCCCAGTTCCCATCGCCACCGACAGAGCCTCAACTACAACATCCCCTACAGCCGGTGATTCTGAGTCCCCCTGTCCCGGAAGGAGGTTCCTGCAACCTAAAGCATGAACTGGCCGCAGCCATTGCCAGCATTAGCAGCCGGTCGCTACCAGATTCCTCCACTAGAGGGCAGTGTAGCTCTGAAGCTGCAGCAAGCCTGGACTACAAAGTGCAGGAACAACCCCTAATGTCCTTCAGTAGTTCCAGCAGCGAGGAAGACTTCAGGTTCCTCCTCTAAGGAGCTTCTCTTCAGTCAAGTCAAGAAAAAGAAAATTATGGACATTTGGAGCCACAACGTGGACTGCCTCTGACGGGTGAGAGCTTGTTGGCCCGTTTTTATGTTTGTTGCCTGAGTTCACTTTCTCCCAGAGGACCACGGTTTGTTAGGACTCCACCCAGTACAACTTATCCCAAGTTGCGCGCATCAGTGCCAAATTCCTTTTTTCCCCCTTCTCACCATTCTCAGATTAAGTGGGAGCTCTACCTGCCTTACGGGTTCTCATTAAATTTGCTTTGCTGCTAGTAATAATGTTGTTCTACCTCGTGTGGATTACAAATTGCTTTTTTCCTTTTTGCACTACGTGCTACAGTTTGCAACTTTACAAGCCAGCAGCCAAGGAAAGGACTTGGACGTGTACCTGAGCTCTTTGTGATTTCTATTGTGATATTTTTTGCACCAATGTTTTAAAAATTTCAGCTACGTTCAAGCACTTTAGCCCATTGTATGGACTCTTTTACAGGAGCAGCGGTATGATGTTTTATGCACTTCAAATTGACTTTGGACTTTATACCGCTAGCCAGATAGTTAGTATCCTTACTTTATTGCTCATACGGACTGCCTCTGAGGACTCAAAAGTACTAATGGTCCCACTTTGCCTTGTGTCAGTTTTGAAAGCCTAGGTATTATATTGTATTATTTGCATATGCCCTTGACCTTTTTCTCTCCACAGACTTGGGAGGGGAAGCAGCCAGTATGTCCTGTGTCTTGGGATTATGTGCTGTTGCTACACAGGGAGGACCATGTGGTAAAGTCACAAGCAGTCTTAACATCTCTAAAAGTTAACCCTGCTGCTGAAAAGTGAGTTAAGAGGGGATCATCCCTCATGGGAACTATAGAAAGGGTGGCATGGTTCCTCCTCCTAGTTCTAGGTGCCTTAAGGTATTGTGCACTGCCTTAGGGAAAATGTGAAGCTACCAGGTTAGACATCAAGATGACGAAACGTAAAGCATGATTAGACCTTGGTGCAGGAAGGGATTACAGGATGAGAAGCCACCCTTCTATTTGCTGGTGTTTCATAGTATCGTGGAGGGATTACAGTATATAACAGCCCCACGCTTCCGGTGGTAATAGGGCTCAGTATCCACACAAAATGGAAGTATTTGATCGCTTATTGCAGACACTTTGGTTCTCTGGTTTATACGGAGAGGGAAACAGGAAATAGACACCCTACTTACACAGGCAGACACCTATAGGTAGCAATTGCTATGTCAGTTTATAAGTATGTAACATAAAATATTCTAAAGCAGCACTTTATCTTTAAAATGGAACCCTATAATATACCCTAAGCACAAGCAGAGGGCGTTTTTTTTTTTTAAAGTAAGGGGGTGTGTAACACTCAGAGTGGTTTTACCATTCCTACACCCTTTTACTGTCTCTAATGGGCTAACATAAATGTCATCGTATGTATTTCTGTCCAGGTCCTCTACTTATTGCAATGCTATGATTGTTATGCAATTGTTATTACATGTAATATGCCTGGTTCACCAGCAGGTGGCAGTGTGTATGGCAGAGCCATACTTAGAATGGAATTCACCATTCCATTCTCCCTCCTCTGAGCAGAAGTGGCCCAGTCCTGCTTCCTTACAGTAGGGAGGGCCTCCATTAAATCCAGGGAATGCAGGTACCAACATGCATGCCGAGCCCACTCCACACCTCTCCTGGTGCCAAATGGCCACTAACGAATGCAATGAGAGTCCACCCTATACCTCTCCTGGTGCCATATGGCTTCCAGTGAGCGAGAAAGAGCAGGCTAAGCTTTATACTCACACTAATTAAAATCAGCCTATGGGGCAAACAGGCTGGTCAGGGGTGCACGACTAAAGTGTCAGCCACACCTCCAGTACAAACTTTAAAGAAAAAAAAAAAAAGGGGGTCAGTCAGCACATCCCAATGCGCAGGTGCATGTTGCTGTGGCTGAAAACACAAAGTAAAAAATGCAATGCAACAGCTCTCTGCAAGCCAAATAAAGTACAAAAAAGTATTGTAATGCTAATGCTATGCTTATTATGTAAATTAGAGATGCTTGGCAAATACATTTGTACAAAATTATTTGGGCCCGTCTGCCACACGTCAAGGCGATCTCCGTAAGACGGGAAACTAACACTAAATTCTACCTGTTATGTGCCATGGCGGCTACCAATTCAGGAAGTGTAGGTTCCACATGCATGCTGGGCTTATTTTTTGTCATCTTTGGTCTTACAGAGATCGCCTTGACATGTGGCAGACGGGCCCAAATAATTTTGTACAAAATGTATTTGCCAGTCATCTCTAATTTACATAATAAGCACAGCATTTGCATTACAATACTTTTTTGTACTTTATTTGGTTTGCAGAGAGCTGTTGCATTGCATTTTTTACTTTGTGTTTTCAGCCACAGCAACGTGCACCTGCGCCTTTGCATTGGGATGTGCTGACTGACTCCCCTTTTTTTTTCTTTGCAGTTTATAAACATTTCTCCTCCCACATCCCCCTCTGTCCATACTCCCTAAATACTTATTGGTGGCCGTGTGTGTATCTTTATATTTTTTTTTTGTATTAATACACTTACCTTCGAGTCCATATCGTGGATGGCTTGTTTTCTCAGGCATTTTTAGATGGTTATAATAAATAGTACGTTTTAAGAGGTTCACTTATATTTAATTTTGACTTACTATAGGGTTCCCTGTAGCTATTCCAGTAAGAGAGGTGCCTAGAAAACAAGGAAGCTGGGTGGCCTGTCTCTGTGTCTAAAAATAATCTCAGCCACCCGATGCATCTAAAATAATAAACTTTTAAATAATCTACTCAGGCTTTTACACGAATATAGGCTAGTTGAGATGCTGTACGCTGCCTATCTATATGTAGTGCAGTCACTCTACTGTGCCATGTGCACTTGTGCAAAAGGTGGAGGACTAGGGGCCCATTAGGGGATTCACCTGTACCCCTGTGGGCCAGTCTGAGCCTGGCTGGGGGGATACAGAGTACACAGAAAATACACCTCCCACCAAGAACAGTTTGTCGCTGCCTCTGAGCAGCCTGGCACACATGAGCAAGTACATGCTGCAGTGCCTGCGCAATGACCGCCGAGTTGCCCTGATTTTTACCAGTGATGATTACTAGTTGGCCACCCTACTGGATCCCTGCTACAAGGACAACTTGCCGTCTTTACTTCCGTCACTGGAGCGTGATCGGAAGATGCGTGAATACAAGTGCACATTGATAGACGTACTACTGACGGCATTCACACCTGACAGCGGGGACTCAGTGGAAGCAGGAGGTGGAGGAGGAGGAAGTTGACAACACAGCTGGGGCACTGGCACCACCTCAGAAGGGAGGGTTAGAAAGGCCAAAATGTGGAAAACCTTCGTCAGCACGCTATAACATCCAGCACCACCATCTGATATGGACTGTATTAGCAGGAGGCAGCGTTTCAGCAACATGGTGGAAGAGTACGTGTGCACAAGTCTGCACGTACTAAATAATGGATCCTACCTATTTAACTTCTGGGTCTCCAAATTGGACACAAGGCCTGAGCTTGCCCTTTACTCCTTGGAGTTGCTGACTTGCTCTGCAGCAAGTGTATTGTCCGAACGTGTGTTTAGCAATATGTACAAGCCAATGTGTACAAGCTCACATTTATTAAAATGAACCAGGCATGGATCCCACAGGACTTGTCTGTTCCTGGTTCAAGATCATTGTCTCATATTGCTAGAGTAGAGAAGTATACTGGCCGCACCCTGCCACTGTTATACTCCAGTTTGTTTGTTCTGTTTGCCATTTCCAAATGTTTTGGGGCCTCCCAAAATAAAAAAAAATAAAAAAAAAATAATGAAAAACAGTGTTGGCTGCCTCCCCTGCCTCTTCCACATACACCTTTATGTCCAACTCCTCCTCCACTCGGACCTCCAACTCCTGGTTCAAGATTATTATTTGCTATATTGGCAGAGTAAAGAATTATGCCACCCCATCCAGCCATTGTTATACTCCAGCACAGTTTGTGCATTCTGTTTGCCATTTCTCAATGTTTTGGGGCCTCCCCAAATTTAAACAAAAAATTAAAAATCAAAGACTGTGTACCTCCTCCTCCTCTTCCATCTACAATGCCACAGCCTCCTCAATGTCTTACTCCACTGGGACCTCTGCCTCCTGGTTCAAGATTATATATTTTTTTATTATTTTCTATTCTATGTTATTTTAAGTCATTTCCCTATCCAGATATGTTTGCAGGACAATTGCCCTGCTCTTACCATATTTTGCTTACTTTCGCAGCCCTCTAGCCAACTACAACTTTTTTACAGCCACTTTACAGCACCAAAGTTCAGGTCCCCATTATCTTCTATAGGGTTCGGGTTTGGGGTCAAGTTTGGGTACCCAAGCCAAACTTTGAACTAAAGCTTGATCGAACCAGTTGACCTCGAACATCCACAGGTCACTCATCCCTACCTGTAACATCTCTCCCTGCACTAAGTTTACTGGCAAAGTCACAAACAAGGAGAACAACTCTGACACCAGCTTTTGTAAAACAGACTTTTTACTGTAACAGGATATCAAACACAACCCCAAAAGCAGTGAACATAAAATCAGATTACATACACTCAGCCCGGAGGCCGAGACCCTTGTGTTGCACAGCATGGCGCCCTCCGATGGTAGCCGTAAAACACTTGAGCTAATTTACCTATTGTGAGCAGAGTTAGCACTGCCTCGCCATAACTGTTATTACCCTAAAGCCCTTAAGAACAGGAACGATTGTTTAGGGTGTAAGATACAGGCTAGCCCGCGGTGCAACACAGCAGCTTACAATCATACCAGACTATGCAGTAATTTCCCCCATTCCTTTTCCCAAATCTGATAATGTGGCACGTGCCTAATATATTACTCCCAATAAACACGCTGCGATAACTATAATCTTTGTAGCCTGCCACACAACAACACTAACTAACGTCAGGTTTGATCTCAGTCTCTTGTAATTTCGACGATAATCCTATATTGAGGTGCGTGCACGATCTGTCCCGGGTCTGCTCTGTCTCAACTGATGATTCCAAACCGAACAAGTAGTGCGGTACTGCAGAATAGGTAATATGTTCCTAAGCTGTCATCAGCACTCCTGGCAGATGTCCTCTGTCTACTGGGCAGCATCTGGGTCTTAAACAGCGATCAGCTTCCCTTGGCTGTAACTTTGGTCACAAAATCTTGGTCCCACGCCTGGATATGAAGGGATTCACTCCTCTCTCTCTGTGTCTCTGAGTCTTTCTAAAATGGTGACTTCCTGCTTTTCTCTGCAGCTTGATATCCCCTCCTCTCATGCATATTGTAATCTGTGCTGTCACAAAGAGGGGGAGGGGATGGTGCACCACTGGCTCCACCCATACCCTTGTCCCTGCCTACTTGCACTATCCGTCCTAGGTAACAGAGCACAACTGGGCGGCGTTCCCTAGCCTTGGTAAGTGCAGAGGGACAAACAAGACAGACAAACATAGAATGGTCAACAAGCCGAGTCAGAACCAGGAGATAACTACAATACTAGAGAATAAGCAAGGACAGGTCAAAAACAAGCCAAAGTCAAAAACCAGGAGAAGCGAAGCAGACAGAAGGAGCAAGCAAGGACAGAGACAATAAACCAGTCAGGAGTAAAAGCCATGGAATCACACTAAGGAACGCTGGATAGGACCTTATACACAGGCAACCTGTGGCCAGCAGGTTGCCTGTATATATAGTAGGGAAGGGGAGTCATGTGACGTGGCCAGTGCCACATGACTCATTCTCCTGTAACCAGCCGAGTGCCAAGCTGAGCTCAGACTTCTTACAGTTACCATGAAAGTGGAGGACGCCGACAGCGCTAAATAGGTGAGTGCGGGTCCTCCCCGCCCTCCGTTGCTGTGGAGACGAGGACACAACGCTCGTCCTCGTTCCGTACTAGCCACAGGGCGCCGGCGGTACTGAGGAGGGAGAACGTGAAGACGGCGCCTCGTGACAGTACCCATCCTTTTACGAGGGGCCACCGGACCCAAAGTCACCAGAGACGGTTTGTCAGGATGATCATGATGAAACTTTTTAATCAACCTATTCACATGAATTCTATTAACTGGTACCCAGGACCTTTCCTCAGGTCCATAAACCTTCCAATGAACCAGGTATTGAAATGAGTTTCAAGCTCTCCTGACGTCAATGATTTTAGAAATGACAAATTAATTTTGATCATTAACCTGTACCGGGGGAAGGGCTGCCTGCGATGAAATTAAGGGGCGAAACATGTTTCTTAAGCATTGATTTGTGTAATAAATTGTGAATACGGATCAAATCTGGCAGCTTCAACCTAAAAGATACGGGATTAATAACATCGAGGATCTCATATGAACCAATAAAACGTGGTGCAAACTTCCTGGACGACACCTTTAGCGACAATTTTTTTGTGGACAGCCAAACCTTTTCTCCGACCTGAAAGTCCACCCCTCTGGAACGCTTCCTATTAGCCTTAATTCTCTGATCATCCTGAGCTTTTTCCAAGTTCAGTTGAACCTGAGCCCAGACTGTGCACAGTTCTGACGTTACCCTATCCGCTTCAGGGTTAGGTGAAGGAACAGATGAGCCAGAATTAAATTGAGGGTGGAAACCAAAATTGCAGAAAAACGGAGACACCCCCGTGAAAGAGTTCACACGGTTATTAATGGCAAACTCCGCCAAAGGGAGGAATTTTACCCATAACTGCTAGTTATCAGAGATGTAAGATCTTAGAAATTGTTCAACAGCCTGATTAAGCAGTTCGGTTTGTCCATTGGTCTCGGGATGAAAAGCTGACGAAAAGGACAGATATTTCACATCTCTGACAAAAAGTTCTCCAAAATTTGGAGACAAACTGGACACCCCTGTCAGACACAATTGTGTGGGGTCTTGGACTTGGCACATACCTTGCAAGCAGAGACATAAGACCTGACATCTCTAGATAACGTGGGACACCAATAACACCTGGACTCGAGTTCTCTGGTGCCCTCAATACCGGGATACCCACAAAAAACTGAATAATGACACTCACCAAGCAGGAAATGCCCATAAACAAAAAACTTATCTGTAGGTGTCTGCCAGAGCTAGATGTTGCTCTGCCTCAATATGAGACGCAAGATCCGCAGATAATGCTGCCACAATGATGTTAGCTGGTAAGATGGGTTCAGGAGGAATGTCAGGGGGTTGAAATGCACAAAAGCTTTGAGACAAGGCATCAGCCTTCACATTCTTACTTCCTGGCCTAAAAGTAATAGAGAAGTTAAAACGCGTAAAGAATAATGCCCATCTAGCTTGATGAAGATTCAGCCTTTTCGCAGACTCAAGAAACAATACATTTTTATGGTCAGTGACAACAGTGATAAAATGTTTGCCCCCCTCTAAAAAAAATTCTCCACTCCTCAAAAGCCCATTTAATGGCTAACAATTCCCGATTACCAATATCATAGTTCCTCTCAGTGGGAGAGAACTTCCATGCAAAAAACACACAAGGTCTTAAATTAGTTAGGTTAGAGGGTCCCTGGGAAAGAACAGCCGCCACCCCATCCTCAGAAGCATCCACCTCCACTATAAAAGGTTTCTCTTGATCCGGTGGAATCAAGACTGGGGCGTTCCTAAAAGATCTTTTAAGGGGTTCGAAGGCTTCAATGGTCACCAAAGGCCAGTTAACAAGATCCGTCCCCTTCTTAGTAAGGTCGGTTAAGGGTTTAGCAGTTACCGATTTTTTTTTTTATAAACTAAGGTAATAATTAGAGTACCCTAAAAAGCACTGTAAGGCTGGCTTCACACGGGCGTTGCGGGAAAATGTGCAGGTGCGTTACGGGAACACCCGCGATTTTTCCGCTCGAGTGCAAAACATTGTAATGCGTTTTTTTCACTCGCGTGTGAAAAATCGCGCATGTTTGGTGCCCAAACCCGAACTTCTTCACAGAAGTTCGGGCTTGGGATCGGTGTTCTGTAGATTGTATTATTTTTCCTTATAACATGGTTATAAGGGAAAATAATAGCATTCTGAATACAGAATGCATAGTCAAATAGCGCTGGAGGGGTTAAAAAAATAAATAAATAATTTAACTCCCCTTAATCCACTTGACCGCGGATTAAGTGGATTAAGTTGAGTTAAATTTTTTAAAAAAAATTTTAACCCCATCAGCGCTATTTTACTATGCATTCTGTATTCAGAATGCTATTATTTTCCCTTATAACCATCTTATAAGGGGAAATAATAATGATCCGGTCTCCATCCCGATCGTCTCCTAGCAACCGTGCGTGAAAATCGCACCGCATCCGCATTCACTTCTATGGGGCCTGCGTTGCGTGAAAAACGCAGAATATAGAGCATGCTGCGATTTTCACGCAACGCACAAGTGATGCGTGAAAATCACCGCTCATGTGAACAGCCCCATAGTAATGAATGGGTCGGTATTCAGTGCGGGTGCAATGCGTTCAACTCACGCATCGCATCCGCGCGGAAAACTCGCCCGTGTGAAAGGGGCCTAAGGCCTCTTTCACACGGGTGAGATTTCTGCGCGGGTGCAATGCGTGAGGTGAACGCATTGCACCCACACTAAATCTGGACCCATTAATTTCTATGGGGCTGTGCACATGAGCGGTGATTTTCATGCATCACTTGTGCGTTCCGTGAAAATCGCAGCATGTTCTATATTGTGCGTTTTCCACGCAACGCAGGCCCCATAGAAGTGAATGTGGCTGCGTGAAAATCGCAAGCATCCGCAAGCAAGTGCAAATGCGGTGCAATTTTCACGCACGGTTGTTAGGAGACGATCAGGATGAGGACCTGATCATTATTATTTTCCCTTATAACATGGTAATAAGGGAAAATAATAGCATTCTTAATACAGAATGCTTAGTACAATAGTGCTGGAGAGGTTAAAAGAAAAGAAAAAATAATTTAACTCACCTTAATCCACTTGTTCGCGCAGCCCGGCTTCTCTTCTGTCTTCATCTTTGCTGTGCAGTAGGAAAAGGACCTGTGGTGACGTCACTACGCTCATCACATGGTCCGTCACATGATTCATCACCATGGTAAAAGATCATGTGATGGACCATGTGATGAGCACAGTGACGACATCTAAGGTCCTATTGCTCAAAGAAGAAGACAGAAGAGAAGCCGGGCTGCGCGAACAAGTGGATTAAGGTGAGTTTAATAAAAAAATAAAAATTTAACCCCTCCAGCCCTATTGTACTAAGCATTCTGTATTAAGAATGCTATTATTTTCCCTTAGAACCATGTTATAAGGGAAAATAATACAATCTACACAACACCTAATCCAAACCCGAACTTCTGTTTTGCACTCGCGCGGAAAAATCGTGCATGTTCCCGCAACGCACCCGCATCTTTTCCAGCAACGCCCGTGTGAAACCAGCCTAAGGCTTTTAGGCATAACCGTCTCACCTAGTCTAAAATAGCTTGTACCTTACCAGGATCCATTTTAAACGCATGTGGAGTGAGGACATAGCCAAGATATAAAATTTATTGTACCCCAAAAAAAAATCTAACTTAGCAGATAGTAAATTTTTTTTTTTAATATCAAGTACTTGCCTGATATGCATAACATGAGAATCCCAACTCGAAGAAAAAATCTAAGTATTATCAAGATACACAAACAAAATTTGCCAATAAAGTCCCTGAAAATGTCATTCATGAAATTTGGAAAAACTGCAGGAGCATTACTAAGCCCAAAAGGCATGACCAAATATTCAAAATGTCCTTCCGGAGTCTTAAAAGCAGTTTTCCATTCGTCTTCTTCTATAATTCAAACTAAATTGTATGCTCCTCTCAAATCGAGTTTGGAAAACCATGAAGCCCCCCAGAACCTGACTGAACAGATCGGGGATTAAAGGAAGGGAATATTGATTCTTAATGTTGATCTTGTTCAATTCCCGATAGTCAATACAGGGTCTAAGGCCTCCGTCCTTTTTTTTTGCCAAAAAAGAACCCAGCCCCCATAGGAGACACAGAGCGTCGAATGAGACTTTCCTTAACATATTCTCTCATGTAATTGCATTCAGGACCAGATAAATTATATATCCGCCCCTTAGGAAACATAGACCCTCCCACTAGTTCAATAGCGCAATCATATGGTCTATGGGGGGTAAGCTCTCGGGGTCAGATGAGGAGAATACATCCATATATTACTCGATGAATGGAGGTAAAGTCTTGGATTCTGCTGAGACCCCTGCTTGCACAAAAGATAAACAAGAATCACATTTAGGGCCCCATTTTTCAAGCTCCCCTCTGGCCCAATTTATCACCAGGTTATGCAATTGGAGCCAGGGCATACCTAACACCACATCAACAGTTACATTTTCCAAGATTAACAGAGAGCAAATCTCAGTATTGCACACCACTACAGTTAAAGTTTTTTCAGGAGTATAAAACTTGATCATCATAATGGGGTGTAATCTATGGCTACCATGTAAACAGGGGATCCCCACCTGAAGAGCAAACTTAATATCAATAAAGTTAGCGGCAGATCCAGAGTCGATAAACTTACCTTACCTGAACCCTTGTTAGTCCCTAATGAAATAGTAACCGGTACTAATAATTTGCTTTTAACCACCCCATGGAGTACCTTGTCTTTAGATCTCTCAGTTTTGGGTGCTCTTCCGGAAGGAGGGATCTTGGGACACTGGCGGATCAAATGATCGGAGTCGCCACAGTAAAAACATGTACCATGGCGGCAGCGTTGGTCTCTTCTGCTCATACCAATCTGCATGGGTTCATCAGCAAAAGGCTCGGACTTGATTCCCATGGGACAGACCTCTGGTTTGGACATAACCTGGGGAAAAAACGAATGTTCCTGCTGTCTCTCCCTAATGCATCTGTCCAGTCTTACTGCAAGAGTCATGGTTTCTTTCAAGGTCTCAGAGGAAGGATAACCTACAAGCATATCTTTAAGAGTCTCAGACAAACCAGATCTGAACTGACTTTTGAGAGCAGGTTTATTCCAACCAGATGGAACGCACCACTTTCTAAACTAAGTACATTATTCCTCTACTGGTCGGTCACCCTGCACCAAAGCTTTCAGCTGACTCTCTGCTACGGTTGCTTTGTCCGGTTCATCGTATAGCAGCCCTAGGGGCTGAAAAAATGCACCTACTGACTCAAGACACAGCGAGTCGGGGGGTAATGAAAACGCCTACTCCTGGCGGTCACCCTGTAACAGGGATATAATAATTTCCACTCACTGTGGCCAGAGGCCAGAAGAATGGGGTTGCAGTCAGAAATATAGTTTGCAACTCTCCTTAAAGGTTTGAAAACTTTTGTGGTCCCCTGAGAACCGCTCAGGAAGTTTAACGTCGGGTTCCACCTGTAAAGCGGATGGAGGGGAAACAGTGAGGTTACGGGCAGCTTCTTGAGCTTGTAACCTCTCTCCTAGCTCCTGAACAACCTGGGCCAGGTTCAGGACATGATCCGTCAGGTTTTGCAGGGGATTCATAGTGGTAAAGTGGGCCTGTGAATCTGTCACAAAGAGGGGGAAGGAATGGTGCACCACTGACTCCACCCACACCCCTGTCCCTGCCTACTTGCACTATCCATCCTAGATAAGGGAGCACAACTGGGCGGGATTCCCTAGCCTTGGTAAGTGCGGAGGGACAAACCAGACAGACAAACATAGAATGGTCAACAAGCCGAGTCAGAACCAGGAGATTACTACAATACCAGAGGATAAGCAAAGACGGGTTTTAAAACAAGCCAAAGTCAAAAACCAGGAGAAGCGAAGCAGACACAAGGAGCAAACAAGGACGGAGATGATAAACCAGTCAGGAGTCACACTAAGGAACACTGGATAGGACCTTATTCACAGGCAACCTGTGGCCAACAGGTTGCCTGTATATATAGTGGGGAAGGGGAGTCATGTGACGTGGCCAGCGCCACATGACTCATTCTCCTGCAACCAGCCGAGTGCTCAGCTCGGCACTCGGACTCCTTACAGTTGCCATGGAAGTGGAGGACGCTGACCGCGCTAAGGAGGTGAGTGCCCTCCGTGGCTGTGGAGATGAGGATGCAGCGCACATCCTCGTTCTGTACTAGCTGCAGGGTGCCAGCGGCACTGAAGAGGGAGAATGTGAAGTCGGCGCCTCGTGACATGTGCAGTCTGTGTGCTGTGTCTGAGAAACAGCGGCATCTTGTGGACGAACAGCAAAATAGCATTGTTCATGCAATAAGAGCTGTTTCAAAATGTCACAGGTGGTCTCTCATTCCCGGGATTCTTACTTCCTCTTTTTAACATGTGCAGCAGCCATTTTAGTAAAAATCTGATTAGTTACCACAAAGAGCGAGGTAATTCAACTTTGTGACGCATCAAACTTTTCCTTAAATTCGGATTGAATTCCACTTCATCAACTTCGATTCGCTCAACACTATCTATAAACTACACATATATCCTGTTCCTTCCATATATAAGAAGTATAGAGAATTCAGTATACTCCTGTATATGTGGAATATGTGTTCATTCAACTATAAACTACACATATATCCTGTTCATTCCATATGTAAGAAGCACAAGGAATTCAGTATCCACCTATATACAGGTATGTGGAATATGTGTTCATTCAACTATAAACTACACATATAAACGCAAAAACACAAATGCAATAGTACTCTGCAACCAGCACTCCGCCCTGCCTCCATGCTGGATGTTGAATGAGGCATTGGTGTACATTTTGGCCAAAGCGTAATAAGCCACTCACCACGTCAAGGTTGCCTCTATGAGTGGTCCCTAACACTAGTTCCTACCTGTTTATGGGCCATTATAGCCACACAAAGTCCAGGGAGCGCAGGTACAGCATGCACGCCAGGCACACTCTGCTTTTAACCCCGTCCGGTGCCGTGACAGCTTTCATCGGATCCAGGGATGCAAGTACCAACATGCATGCTGAGCCCACTATATACTTCTCCTGGAGCCAAATGGCTACTGGTAGGCGCTGTAAAAGTAGACTCAGTTTTGTGACTCAGTTGTGCTGACTGAATCCCCCACATTTTTTCTTTCTAGTATATATTGGAGGCGTGGTGATCTCCATGCAGTCATGCACACCTGACCAGTTAGTCTGCCCTGGAGGCTGGTTTTAAAGTCAGTATAAAACTGAGTCTACTTTTACAGCGCCTACCAGCAGCCATTTGGCTCTAGGAGAAGTATATAGTGGGCTCAGCATGCATGTTGGTACTTGCATCCCTGGATCCGATGAAAGCTGTCACGGCACCGGACGGGGTTAAAAGCAGAGTGTGCCTGGCGTACATGCCGTAACTGGGCTCCCTGGACTTTTTTGTGGCTGTCATGGCCCATAAACAGGTAGGAACTGGTGTTAGGGACCACTCATAGAGGCGACCTTGATGTGGTGAGTGGCTTATTACGCTGTGGCCAAAATGTAAACCAATGCCTCATTCAACATCCAGCATAGAGGCAGGGCAGAGTGCTGGTTGCAGAGTGCTATTGCATTTGTGTTTTTGCGTTTGTATATGTATTTCCCCATAGCGATGTGCACCTGCATACAGGGTTGTGCTGACTGAATCCCCCACATTTAAACTACATATATATCCTGTTCATTCCATATGTAAGAAGCACAGGGAATTCAGTATACACCTGTATATGTGGAATATGTTGTCATTCCTCTATAAACTACATATATATCCTGTTCCTTCCATATGTAAGCAGCACAGGGAATACAGTATACACCTATATACAGGTATGTGGAATATGTGTTCATAGTAAATACATAAAACTAATTATACCTCTCTCTATGGATTTACAAATTGATATTTACTTGTGT
The DNA here is from genome assembly GCF_905171765.1 of Bufo bufo. Classification (NCBI taxonomy): domain Eukaryota; kingdom Metazoa; phylum Chordata; class Amphibia; order Anura; family Bufonidae; genus Bufo; species Bufo bufo. Next base: position 212,378,782 of record NC_053393.1, read on the forward strand.
TTTAGTATGTCCTGTATAAAACTAAACAATTACGCCTTGCCATCTACTGTTCTGTTGCATTGGCTCTGTCTATTTGTGCAATTCATTGTTTATTTGTGCATTAGACCCGCCCACTATAAAGGGTCCACCCACTATTGCTTCCTTCTACAACATGGATCCACTTTAGGGGAGTTTATATCAGCATTATTTTTCTGATCTTCCATTACCTTTTGTCTCACCTCTATCTCCTCATAGATTGCAAGCTCTTCGGAGCAGGGCCCTCATTCCTCTTATTTTTATTGTTGGCTTGTTTGCTGCTGTGTAATGTATGATTTTGTTTGTATATAAACCCTCTGATTGTAAAGCGCTGCAGAATATGTTGGTACTACATGAATAAAAATTATTATTAGAAGAATAGAAAACAAAAAACATATCCTGTAAAAAAAAAAACAAGGATCTTGTGCATCAGTTACCACATTTGGGATACATTTCAGTATTTTTTTTTCCACCTAAAATAATAAATAACGGATCTTTCTCTCAGTAAAGGCTACTGGGAAGCATTTGAAGACAGAATTAATGAAGTCTTCTCCAGTGCTTTCTCACGTACACCTCCTTCTATTGTGCCTTACCCCTTCAATTAAGCCCCGGAAGCATAATCTTCTTACAATGCTATTGCCGGCCGCTAAATTATTAATACCAACCTTTTCGCAGAATCCTAAGGGCTCTTTCACACTGTGTGAAAGAGTGCCAAGCCCCACTCCGGACTGCAGAGACACGGAGTATTAACATGATTGATAATGCTCCATGCCTCTCTGGGACCTTTTTACTACAAAATCACAGTGAGATAAAGATGTCACTGTGATTTTGTAGTAAAAAGATAACAGAGAGGAACAAAGCGTTATCAATAGTTTTGAGCGAGCATGCTCGGCCGAACATGCTCGAGTCTCAACCGCACGTTTCACGGCTGCTATGCGGCAAATAAACGTGTAGGTAAGTACTGCCCGCACTGCAATACCAGTAGCCATGTTGGCTACTGATATTACAGTGATTGGCTTGCCGGAACACGTCATCGGGTGCTAAATAACACCCGATGACGCATGTTCGGCTCATTTGTAGTCAGGGAGAGCTGCGCTTTGGAAGGGACAGAGAGATTGTAGGGAGTCTGATCGCAATCAATTCAGTAGAAAAAAACATTTCAAAGACCCAAAAGTCCTTTTAAGGACTATTGTGTGTGGTGGCAGGCTGGCAGTATTTTATAGCTACAGTACACTTATTCTTTTCCCATCATTTTCAATACTTTTTATATAGAGGGTGTCTGCAGTGTCTAGTGATATCTGTATAATACCTTCTGTGTGTCAGGGCCAGAGATAGGAGAAATATAACTGAAAAATACTATATTTTTTCCATCATTTTCAATACTTTTCATATAGAGGGTGTCTGCAGTGACTAGAGACATATGTAAATTACCTTCTGTGTGTCAGGGCCAGAGATTGGAGAAATATAACTGAAAAATACTATATTTTTTCCATCATTTTCAATAATGTTTCTATAGAGGGCGCCTGCAGTGACTAGACACATCTGTCCAATACCTTCTGTGTGTCAGGGCCAGAGATTGGAGAAATATAACTGAAAAATACTATATTTTTTCCATCATTTTCAATAATTTATCTATAGAGTGTGTCTGCAGTGACTAGAAACATCTGTCCAATACTTTCTGTGTGTCAGGGACAGGGATTGGAGAAATATAACTGAAAAATACTATATTTTTTCCATCATTTTCCAAAAAAATTCTACATAGTGTGTCTTCAGTGACTAGAGACATCTGTCCAATACCTTCTGTGTGTCAGGGCCAGAGATTGGAGAAATATAACTGAAATCTATTTTCCTTTTTCCCTACTTTTATGTACTTTTTCCATATACTGTGCTTATTGTGAACTGTGACATCCGTGCCACATCTTGTGTGTCAAGCGTGCATATAACATTTAATATGCGCAAGGCGAGCAGTAAGGGATGGGGAAGTGACCGTGATGCTGATGGTTCATGCAGAGGCTGTGGCCCTGGACGTGTTGAAACTGTGCCTGCTGCCAGAGCATAAGAAAAACAATCACCCACGATACCTAGCTTCATGTCCCACTTTGCAGTGCGTCGCAGGACAAAACTCTTGAAGTCAGATTAGTGCGAGTAGGTGGTCGGTTGGATTGCAGCAGATAATGCTACCAGTCGGTTAAGCACCACCCTGTCTTCCACCAAGTTCAGTCTCAGTAGCCAAGTGTCTGGTCAACAGAATCCTCTCCCTGATTCTCCTTCCTCCCAGCCTGGCCAAACAAGTGATCCCACACTCGGAAATTCAGAGGATCTCTTTTCATCTCCATTACTTGATTTGGCCCTCTCGCCAAGCACGCTTGAAGAAGGACAACACAGTTGTCAATCACTGAAGTTGTGGTTAGGTCAACAAACCAAGAGGATGATCAGAGTGAGGAAGTGGAAGAGGAAGTGGTGGACAATGAGGTCACTGACCCAACCTGGGAAGGTGGAAAGCCGAGTGAGGACAGCAGTACAGAGGGGGAAGAATCTGCAGCACCGCAACAGGCTGGAAGAGGCAGTGGGAAAGGGAGAAGGCGGGCGACACCAAACAGGTCCACAACTGTTCCAGAGAGCTGCCCTTTTGCGTAAATCACCCTTGCCTAGGGGTAGGTGTTCCGCAGTATGGCGCTTTTTTGAGGAAAGTGCGGACGACAAAAGAATAGTAGTTTGCAACCTGTGCCAAACCAAAATGAGCCGGGCGTGAACATTAGCAACCTCACCACCACAAGCATGATCCACCACATGGCATCCAAGCACTGTAATAAGTGGGACGAACTCCTGGGTCCACAACCTGTGTCTGCGAGTCACACCACTGCTTCCTCTTCCTCTATGGCACGTGCTGGTTAATCACCTGTCGAAGGGGCAGGCGAGGATGCCTCCTGCCCTGCATCTGTACCTTCGCAAGCACCATCAGCAACCACATCCACTTCCCTGTCCCAGCGCAGCATCCAAATGTCATTACCCCAAGCATTTGAACGCAAGCACAAATACCCAGCCACCCACCCACAGGCCATAGCACTAAATGCGCACCTTTCAAAAATACTGGCCCTGGAAATGTTTCCATTTAGGCTTGTGGACACTGAGGACATCGCTGCCTGATGGCCGTCCCGCGTTATGCAGTTCCCAGCTGCCACTATTTTTCAACGTGTGCCGTGCCTGCCTTACACTAACATATGTCCTGTAACATCACATGTGCCCTGACCAATGCAGTTATTGGGAGGGTCCACTTAACCACGGACACATGGACAAGTGCATTCGGCCAGGGACGCTACATTTCCCTGACGGCACACTGGGTGAATATTGTGGAGGCCGGGAGCGATTCGTACCCTGGGATGGCACAGGTGCTACAGACGCCAAGGATGGCGGGCCCTACGTAGATCACGGTTTCCGCCAGCACCTACGTTAGTGGCCCTAAAACCCACTTCTCCTCCTCCGCCTCCTCCTCCACTTCCACTTCCGAATTATCCGTGTGCAGCACCAGTCAGTCATCAGTCGGTAGCTGGAAGCAGTGTAGCACTGCAGTGGGGAAGCGGCAACAGGCCGTGCTGAAGCTGATATGCTTAGGGGACAAACTGCACACCGCCACAGAGCGGGAGATAAGAGACCAGACTGAGCTGTGGCTCTCACCACTCAACCTACAACCAGGCATGGTTGTGTGTGATAATGGCTGTAACTTGGAGGTGGCTTTGGAGCTCGGCAAGCTCAGACACATCCCATGCCTAGCCCACGTGTTCAAACTTGTGGCTCAACGGTTTCTCAAAACCTACCCCAATTTGCCTGAGCTACTGGTGAAGGTGTGCTGCGTGTGTGCACATTTCCAGTCATCATCCTGTCAACGCTGCAGCAGCGCTTGAAATTGCCAGCTCACTGGCTGTTGTGCGACGTGAGCACGCGCAGGAACTTCACGTTACACATGTTGCCCAAGCTTTGTGAGCAGCAGAGGGCAGTAGTGGACTAATTGCAAGTGGAAGAGGGGGAAATGGGGGAAGACATTACACAGGGTGATAGCCAGACCACCCTCAGTTTGTCTTCTCAGCGCAAATTGAACGATGAAGAGGAGGAGGAGGAGGAGCAGGAGACAGTTGCCTCCGATACAGAGGGTAGTACCCATGGAAGTTTAATTCCATCTGTTCTGCGTGGGTGGGCAGAAGAGGAGGAAGAGGATGAGGAGATTCAGAGTCATCCTCCTGATGACGACAGCAAAGTCTTGCCTGTTAGTGCTCTAGCACACATGGCTGAATTCATCATAGGTTGCCTTTCCCACGAACCGCGCATTATACGCATTTTAGACAACATCAAATTACTGGTTGTTCACCCTTCTTGACCCCCGCTACAAAGAGAACTTTGCATCTCTCATTTCTCTGGTGGAGAGGACGAGCAAAACGGTGCAATACCAGAAAATCCTTGTTGAAAAATTGCTCCAAAAGTTTTCATCTGAGAAAGCTGGCAGCAGAGTCTGTAGTTCCTTGGCCAACTGATGAAGGGATAAAAGGGGAACACAAAACAGTTCCAACAGAGGCAGAGCAACACTTTCCAAAGCCAGGGACAGTTTCATGACACCCCGCCAGCACCCTCACCCTGATGCGTGGCCTAGTGTCACAAGGAGGGAAACATTTCGGAAAATGGTGTCAGCACCCTCAATTTATCCCTCAGTGCCTTTAAAAACACTGGGTGTCCAAGCTAGACACGTGGCACAAACTGGTGCTCTACGCCTTGGAGGTGTGGCCTGCCCTGCCGCCAGCGTTTTGTCTCAGCAGGTATTTAGTGCTGCTGGTGGCATTATAACAGATAAGCGTATCCACCTGTCAACTGAAAATGCTGACAGGTTGACTCTTATAAAAATGAACAAGGCCTGGATTGACCATGACTTCTCAACTCCACCAGAGGAAAGCTGATAAACATAAAGGCACTTTAAATGTGTTGTTCATAATGTACTGAGTACACTGTATTCCCATGCACCCCTTCCACCATAAAGAAGGGTATATGGTTGAATCTTCCTTTTCTCATCCTCCTTCTCCTCTTCCATCATATCAACACATGCTTATTCGTCATATATAATGCCCTCGCATATATGCCCTTAGCATATAATGTTTTACAGGGTCATCTCAGCTGCAGGCCCTCGCATATCATTTTTTAAAGGGTGAGATCACCAGCAGACCCCTGCATATCATTTTTTAGATGGTCAGCTCACCAGCAACCCCTCGCATATAATGTTTTACAGGGTCAGCTCACCAGCAGGCCTTCACCTACAATCTTTTACAGGGTCAGCTCACCTGCAGGCCCGCACCGAAAATCTTTTACAGGATCAGCTCACCTGCAGGCCCTCACCTAATTATACCTAATAGGTAATTTCCGCGCATGCTGCCTTGCTTAGATATGGTAGCAGTAGCTGTTTTTCAGGCTCCCTCTCCGGAATCGAACCATGATTTCCCGGTTACCCATAGTCTACATGTTTGGGATTAAAATAACATCGAAACTTGATAGGGCAGACATCCGAATAGATCGTCGCAGTCACAGGGACGTGCGATCGGCCCCAGGTTATCTAGAGTCACCAAAGCGGCAGCAGGCCCTCGCCCATAATGTTTTAGATGGTCAGATTAGCAGTCTGTGGCAGGTGCAGCACTATGAAGTGACTTTTGTGCTGTGGCATTAGAAGAATTTTGATATCTCCTGACTTTTTAGTCTAAATAGAATGTACAAATTTATTTGGGAAGAAAACTACTGTTGGATCACAGCAGATGTGATCTCCCTTTATCCCTCTATTCCCCACGGGGTGAAGTGAAGTGACAGCTTTCTTGTTGAGTCACAACTATTTTATGTTTGATGGTGTGTACTACCTGCAGACCCGCGGTGTGTCAATGGGAGCCAAGTTCTCACCATCATTGGCAAATCTGACAATGTCATATTGGGAGGAAAAGTATATTTATGATCTAAACAATCCTTTCATGCCTGGTTTGGTCTGGTACGGCAGATACATAGATGACGTGCTCATGGTATGGGCCGGCGGTGTGTCTGCCGTCCCAGACCTCCAGGCATACTTAAATAATAACAACTATAATTTACAATTTGTGTGTACAGCACATGCTGTCCATACAAATTTCCTCGACTTGACGCTCCGTGGGTGTCCAGGGGAGGTAGTGCACACCATCACGTACAGGAAAGAAGTAGCAGGTAATTCTATATTAAATGCCAAAAGCCATCATCCTATCCACACCATCAGAGCAATCCCCGTGGGGGAATTTACACGTATAGCTAGAAACTGTAGCGAGATAGACAAACTGGAAGAAGAGTTCAATAAAGTGGAAAAAAGATTGAGGGACAGAAATTATCCAATGTGGATGATTAAAAGGGGGCGAGAGATAGCGTCAAAAAAAGACAGAGAAGACATGTTATTCGGAAGACAAAAAAACAAGTCTGATAAAAAATTGGCTGCTGACGGTGTCGGGGTGTCTGGAGACAGTGACCAGAACAGAATCCTTACTTTATCATTGATTTATAGCAGTGAATTTAATGCAATCAGTTCCGTAATACAAAAATGTCTGCCTATATTATATGATGACCATATTCTATATCAAGCTCTAAAATCAGGGTGTAGAATTGTGTCCAGAAAGGCCACAACACTGTCTTGCTCGCTGTCTCCATCACTATACACCGCGGGTAGCAAAGGAACCAATTTTAAACAGAATTGGCTTATTTACAAGGGCTTTACAAAATGTGGAGGCAGCCCTTGTAAAACGTGCGACTATGTGCTGCCTACTAAGTCATTTGAAAATTCAGACCATACATGCAAATATCCCATCCGTAGCTACATAAACTGTAACACGGAGGGTGTTATATATGTAATTAGATGTACGCATTGTGACCTAATGTACATAGGCAGCACATCTCGCAAGTTTAAAAGCCGCATTCTCGAACATTTGAATTATATTAATAACCCCAATATCTTAAACATTTCAAATGCAGCCAAGCATTTCATTCATATACATGCACGGCAGGTGTCATTCTTCCGGGCTTATGCCATCGAGCGAGTTCTGGCCCCCAAAAGGGGGGGGGATTATCGGAAGAAAATCCTCCTCAGAGAGGCCTACTGGATTTTTAGACTTGCAACTAGAATTCCAGCAGGTCTCAATCTAAAAAAAGAACTGACCTATGTTTATCAGTAATTTATTAAATAAATGGAATAGCTAATATGAATTACTGTCAACATGGTATTATAATAAAGAATATACTTACCAAGCAACTCCTAATAATATCCCGAGGCTTCGGGTCCCGCACACATCTCTGTTCGTTTGTCTCTTAGGTCTATAGGACCATGGCTAGTCAATGCGTCTTTTTCTTCCTGCAATCAAGTGGTTAAAGACTGGTTTTAGCAGTGTTCCTATGCTTCACTGCAAGTCATGTATCCAGTTTTTGCTACTTGTATATTACGAGTGCCGTATGAAAACAGTACCACTGTTGTTTGCTGAATTGCAATAAGAAATTTCTTGACAATTTTGTATACAATATAAATAATATCATCAAAGTGTCTAATATAATTTGCTATGATACAAGAGGCCATAGTCTGTGGAAGTTCTGATGGCCATTGTCTTTTTTCTTGTTTTATTTTATGTAATATGTTTGAATATGTATGATATATTGGCTGTTTCAGTGACGATATGTTCACACTATGCGGTTATTGACAGCGAATAAGTGATTCGGCAATTTTAGGGTTAACATACCCAAATCATTGTCCGCATAGTGTGATAGCAATCATACTAATCACTGTTGCAGCTAATGAAAGGGTGTGCCAATATGTGTGGCAACCTATGGAGTTGAAGACTCCTTCCCCGTTCCAGGGGGGGAGTGTTTTCTAACCCCCTTAAATAGGAATGCCACACTTGGCATAGTGTTACGACTAAGGGTGCTAAACCCGAAACGCGTCAACGCTTGTCATGTGGATGGTGGTGATGTCTGTCAATTTTACATGATCATTAAAGCAAAGCTGATAGAGGAACCGCATGTGTCTCCAGGACCTTCCTTCTCCATTTACCTGCAGCCTGCCACGGGAACACTCCCCCAGGGTCTCTGGAGCCGGGACTATACATTTTATTGCGGAGGTGAGCTGGATAAAGTGTTTCTAGACTGTCTATTCCTCTGTAATTCCTCTAGCGCCGTTCTATGGAAGCAGTAGGTTTAAAGAGCACGCCAAATGTGTGAAATAACTTCTCTATTAACTTCAACTTTTCTTCATATATAACACTGCCGCCATGGCAACAGATAGTCCATGTACAAAACACGTGTTGAATAAAGTATCATAAAATGGCGGTATGCATAAAATGGTGGTTCAACTGTTCAATCTTGTCATTCAACATAAAATGGTGGATATATTTCTCTCTTGAGTATCTGTACTCTGATTTAAAGTTATTTAAGCACTTTATCATCTCTCAGAGAGGTATATCTGAGGTCTAACTAATAGTTCACTTGCTGAATTTGGTCACAATTTTCAATATGCAGTTAGCAGTAACTATTTGCTGATTGGTTGAGTATGATCTGGTATGATTGTATGCAATTTGGATTGCAATATGGAATTTGAATGGTTGAAATTGTTTGTATGGTATTTGTAGTTTTCAATTGAATTTGAAGTTTGCAATTGGTGAAACTGTAAGTAAACACAAATATAACTGGTTCAGTATTCAGTTCTAATCATTATATTAACAGTAGGAACATTATATAACTGTTTTAAATACCTATTTTGGCCTTTCTGCTTCCATAAAACACAGCTCTTAGTGGTGGGAATGTCTGTTCTGCTTCTCTCTCTGGTGAATAATGATTTCTAGCAGCTCCTGCTAGGGGAATTTCCCACACAGGCTGTGTGTGAGGCTGGCTGTGATTGGTCAAAACTCCTGGGGGGTATGAGGCTGGCTAGGATTGGTCAAGACTCCTTCCCAGCAACAACAGTTTAAAGAAGTATTCCCATCTTAGACAATGGGGGCATATCGCTAGGATATGCCCCCATTGTCTTATAGGTGCGGGTCCCACCGCTAGGACCCGCACCTATATCAATAACGGAGCGGGGTGCGCTGTGGCTGGAGGACCCTAGATTTCCCGGGGTCCGTTCACCACCAATCGCTAATCCCCGCCTCTCCCATAGAAATAAATGGGAGCGTGCCGCGCATGCGCGGCCAATGCTCCCATTAATTTCTATGGTGCAGATGGCAATAGCCGAGTCAGTGCTCGGCTATTTTCTGCGGCCCCATAGAAATGAATGGAGGGTGGCTGCGCATGCGCAGTGCGCTCTCCTTCACTTTTGGGGCTCCGATCTCGATATAGGTGCGGGTTGCAGTGGTCGGACCCGCACCTAAAAGACAATGGGGGCATATCCTAGCGATATGCCCCCATTGTCTGAGATGAGAAAATGCATTTAACTCTCTGCTTTCTTTTGTTTCTGCTGTGTCACTGATCTTACCTTACCTTTAATGAATCTTAAAGGCATATTATCCTTTCTGCTTCATTGAACACAATATACTGTACAACAGCTACATGACATCCAACATGAAGTCACTGTAAATAACTCTGCTTTTGTCTTCAACACACAAACATAGGAACTGTATTAAGGTTATTGGCAGGTCTAGCTGTATAAACATATAAGCTATATTAGCAACCTAGGACAGGTCTTAGCTGGCCAGCTACACCCCTAGTGTGCCAGTACAAATCATATTCCCTTATAAAGTGTGCCAGTCCAAAAATACCTGCTTATAATGTGCTCAAGTAAGAAATACCCCCTTTTATGGCAGCGCAAAAAATACCTCCTAAACTTTCAGATCAGACCCCTATTTCAGGTCTTCAGATCAGACTCTCATATCAGACACCCATATTACATCCTCAGACCCCCATCTCAGATCCCCAGACCCCAATATCATATCCTCAGACCCTCATATCAAACCTTAGATGAGACTCCCATCAGACCTTCATGTTCAATCTCCTCTTCCCTCAATATCAGACCCCCTTTAGACCTCCATGTCAGAACCCCATATCAGACCTCAGATCAGACCCCCATGTCATACCTTAGGTCAGATCCCCATTAGACCTCCATGTGAAACTCCCATATAAGACCTCAGATCAGACCCCCTTTAGACATCCATGTCAGACACCAACATCAGACCTCAGATCAGGACTCCATGGCAGAACCCTTTGAATGTCATACCCCCATTAAACCTCCAAATCAGACCCTGCAAGACCTCAGATCAGCAGTTAAAATAAATAAATTAACTTCTCCTGCTCCCCCACCACTATCTAGGTCAGGTGTTATCTCCTGCATTCTTCACTCCTGATCTTCGCTGTGCTGCACTGCTCTGTTACCTACCTTCCTGCAGAGTCAGGCCATAGTGCACGCAATATGTCCTGACACTGTACAAAATCAGTACTGTTCAGCGCCGCCAGGGTCGACCTTAGGATAATTGGTGCCCTGTGCAACAAAAAAAATCACTACATAGACTATATTTACCCTACACACACAACCTAAATAGAATATACTTATCCTATATACATAAACTATATAGAAAACACTTTCCCTATACCCACTATATAGACTACACCACCATATACACAATTTACACACACACCGCACAATATAGAGGACACCCTATATACACACACAAACACCACACAATATAGAGGACACCCTATATCCCCACACCCCACACAATATAGAGGACACCCTGTACACACACACACACCACACAATATAGAGGACATCCTATATACACACACACTGCACTATATAGAGGGCATCCTATATAGACACACTGCAGTATATAGAGGACACCCTATATACACACAGTGCACTATATAGAGGACACCCTATATAAACACTATATATACTACACTTTCCCTATAAGCACTATATAGACTACACTGACTGTATACACATTATATAGAGGGCAACCTTTACACACACCCCAGTAAATAGATGACACCCTAAACACACACCAAACATTATATAAAGGACACCCTACATATACACACTATACACATGACTCCTATACCCATAGCACACACTATACAGATGACCCCTATATACACACCCCACACAATAAATACATAACACCCCATTCACTATAGAGATGAACCCCATATACACACATACTATAGAGATAACCACTATAAACACATCATGCACATAGAGGTGACCCATTTACACAAATTACACAGATTATGCAATAAAAGAGAGAAAACACAGCCGGCACTACTACGTGCGGTATGGTGCAAGTAACTTTCTCTCAGCAACCATGCAAATAATCGAGTGGTGCTCAGCCAAAGCGAAAGATCAATTGCATCATAAAAAGAAGAAGAAAAAAGAATAAAGGCGCAACTGTTGTGCGAAACGGCTGTTGCCTTTTTTTTCTGCAAATTGTGACCCGCACCCGCTATGTTTTAACCTGAATAAAGCTACGACTTGATGAAGATTCGGTGAGTGCCGCCTTTCTTTTTTTTTCTTCTAATTTTTATTATCACACAGATTATGGTTGACCCCTATACACACATCACTCACATAGAAATAACCCCTATACACACATTACACACTATGGAGATGACCCCTACACACACACATAGAGATGACACCTATACACACATCACACACAGGGTGAGGACCCCCATGCACACATGTTTTTGACCCCTATACACATAACACAAATAGAGATTACCCCTATACACACATCACACTATAGAGATGACCCCTACACACACATAGAGATGATCCCTATACACACATCACAAACTATAGAGATGATGCCTACACACACACGCACATGCACACAACACACACACACACACACATAGAGTGACCCCTTTACACACATAGAGGTGACCCCTATATACACATCACACAGTATATAGGTGACCCCTATACACACTATAGAGCTGACCCCTATAAACACATCACACAGTATATAGTTGACCCCTATGCACACGTCACTCACATAGAGTTAACCCCTACACACACACCACACACACACATAGGGTGACCCTTATACCTAAATCACACACTATAGAGATAACCCGAGGGGGTAATTTTCACAAGCGTTTAATACAGAGAGAAGCCTTCTGGATACTTCAATTAAAAACAAGGTATCCAGCTGGTCTCAACTTAAAGGAAATCATGTACTTATATTAGGATTTATCCATTGTGATGTGCATGATTTTTCTTTTCTTTTTCTATGTCTATTCTTTGTATGAGTCTATTTCCTGATTACGAACTTGCCATATTTAGTTTCTTTTGTTTTTAACATTGGGAATGTATATTCAGACCATGCGGTTTTTCCAGGGAGCGCTTTTTTCTTTTCTTTTTTCTTTTATTCTGCTGGGAACTTTTCCTCATGTATTGCTATCCCTGGAATCAGACCTGAGGGTCAGAACATTCATGTATTTTAAAGTGCACGTATATGGTTTTATTTAATGGTTGCAAGCCAATACACCAATGTTTGTTCCAGATTTTCCCAGCGTGGCATTTGTTTGGTGGATTTTCCAATCTACTACCTTCAATCACCACCTGGAGATGAGAGGAGTAGTGGAAGCTTACCTTTACAAATTTTGCCACCTGGAAATCTCTGGTCAGTCATGAATAAGAACATGTCTGTTCAAAACGCGTAGACGATCTTATGGGAACACTGGGGTGATGCTGTCACTGTATGGATCTGTGTTATTGTGAATAAAGGAATTTACAACGCTGTAATACTTTGATGCTGGATTCATCCTTATTGTTAGAAGTTACTTGGTCTTACCCAAGTCTCCGTGCATCAAGGAGGTCAACAAATGGGATAGAGGCAGCAGGTGAGCTGGATACCGGTTACTTTGTCTACAGATAACCCCTATACACTCATCATACATATAGAGAAGACCCCTATACACACAACACACACTATAGAGATGACCCCTACACACATCACACACATAAAGATGACCCCTATACACATATCACACGCTATATACACCCTGTACAGAATTATTAGGCAAATGAGTATTTTGACCACATCATCCTCTTTATGCATGTTGTCTTACTCCAAGCTGTATAGGCTCGAAAGCCTACTACCAATTAAGCATATTAGGTGATGTGCATCTCTGTAATGAGAAGGGGTGTGGTCTAATGACATCAACACCCTATATCAGGTGTGCATAATTATTAGGCAACTTCCTTTCCTTTGGCAAAATGGGTCAAAAGAAGGACTTGACAGGCTCAGAAAAGTCAAAAATAGTGAGATATCTTGCAGAGGGATGCAGCACTCTTAAAATTGCAAAGCTTCTGAAGCGTGATCATCGAACAATCAAGCGTTTCATTCAAAATAGTCAACAGGGTCGCAAGAAGCGTGTGGAAAAACCAAGGCGCAAAATAACTGCCCATGAACTGAGAAAAGTCAAGCGTGCAGCTGCCAAGATGCCACTTGCCACCAGTTTGGCCATATTTCAGAGCTGCAACATCACTGGAGTGCCCAAAAGCACAAGGTGTGCAATACTCAGAGACATGGCCAAGGTAAGAAAGGCTGAAAGACGACCACCACTGAACAAGACACACAAGCTGAAACGTCAAGACTGGGCCAAGAAATATCTCAAGACTGATTTTTCTAAGGTTTTATGGACTGATGAAATGAGAGTGAGTCTTGATGGGCCAGATGGATGGGCCCGTGGCTGGATTGGTAAAGGGCAGAGAGCTCCAGTCCGACTCAGACGCCAGCAAGGTGGAGGTGGAGTACTGGTTTGGGCTGGTATCATCAAAGATGAGCTTGTGGGGCCTTTTCGGGTTGAGGATGGAGTCAAGCTCAACTCCCAGTCCTACTGCCAGTTTCTGGAAGACACCTTCTTCAAGCAGTGGTACAGGAAGAAGTCTGCATCCTTCAAGAAAAACATGATTTTCATGCAGGACAATGCTCCATCACACGCGTCCAAGTACTCCACAGCGTGGCTGGCAAGAAAGGGTATAAAAGAAGAAAATCTAATGACATGGCCTCCTTGTTTACCTGATCTGAACCCCATTGAGAACCTGTGGTCCATCATCAAATGTGAGATTTACAAGGAGGCAAAACAGTACACCTCTCTGAACAGTGTCTGGGAGGCTGTGGTTGCTGCTGCACGCAATGTTGATGGTGAACAGATCAAAACACTGACAGAATCCATGGATGGCAGGCTTTTGAGTGTCCTTGCAAAGAAAGGTGGCTATATTGGTCACTGATTTGTTTTTGTTTTGTTTTTGAATGTCAGAAATGTATATTTGTGAATGTTGAGATGTTATATTGGTTTCACTGGTAAAAATAAATAATTGAAATGGGTATATATTTGTTTTTTGTTAAGTTGCCTAATAATTATGCACAGTATTAGTCACCTACACACACAGATATCCCCCTAAAATAGCTAAAACTAAAAACAAACTAAAAACTACTTCCAAAAATATTCAGCTTTGATATTAATGAGTTTTTTGGGTTCATTGAGAACATGGTTGTTGTTCAATAATAAAATTAATCCTCAAAAATACAACTTGCCTAATAATTCTGCACTCCCTGTACTGTGTAGGGGGCACAATGGAAACTAGGCAGGATTGGGACATGTACAGATAGACATTGGTTAGAGTTAGAGCTGTGGGCCAGCACTTTAAAAAATTTGTAGCGTCACGCTTTTCATTCTGCTGATAGGTTAGCTCCTTAGGTTTTTTAAAAGTTGGGCGGTATGTGTGTGTAGTGTATATATGGTGTATTTATGTCTGTATACTATGTATATGGTGTATTTATGTGTATGTGTATATGTAAACGTGTCGTGAACACAGTGTGTATTGCGCTGTATTGACAGGTGGTTCTGTCTTGTTTCATCTGTCTCTTTATACTTCCCTTCACCACCTTTGGAGCAATTTGTGCGGTAATATTACAATATGTCTTGGATTCCATATAAACCTGCACAGGATCCGTTTTTTCCTGTTCTTATGATGGCTCAGAAGAACAGAAAAATAATGGTGATGTGAAATCCCCCTTAGGCTACATGTATATGGACGTTTTTTCACTGATGCCTTTCTGAGAAACGGATGTTAAAAACTGATCCATTCATTTGCATGGGGGCAGCCGATCAGTGAAAAAATGGACAGCATAGAATATGTTCTATTTTTTGAAGTCCGTTTTTCACTGACTGTCAATAAAAACTTCAGTGTGAATAACCCCAGAGACTACAATTGCTTTTAAAATGGACGATTGATGGTCGTTAAAAAAAAAAAAAAAAGTCGTGTGCATGAAGCCTAAAATTGTTTTTCATGGCCATTTTATATTCCTGCTTCCCCTGCTTGCCCCCATTAAGACATTACTGCCGGTGTAGCTGCATGCTGCTGCCCTGTATGTCTGCGGTCACAACTGTCTTGGGATCCCATTGTGATGTCACAGAATCTGTTGGGATGTACAGTCATGTGATGTTCCAGTGAGGAACTAGAAAGTCTCATTACATATGATGATGACCATGACGAGTAAAATGCTGCCTGCTCTGTTAGTGATTTTTATATTGATATCAGTGGAGAGTGCTCCCATGAAGAAAAGAATAGATAACTTAGAAGAGAATGAAAGAAGACCAGGTAAGTGCAATATCAGACATACACAGGATAATACACTGGGCAATGCTAGAATACGCAGATACATGATCTGATGGGAGTGATCCTAGTATTCATCCTAATAACATACAGATTAGAATAATCCTGTTCCCTCCATGCTGGATACCCTCACTACTAGATATTGTAAGAGAAGAGCAATAAGTGCTTGGCCAAGTTATAGTAAGCTTTCCTCCATTCCAGGAAACTGTATGAAATAAGAAATAATCCTAATCCCGCCTGTTTCCCCTGCACCATTAATATCGCTACATCTCTGGTCCTTCTCCTTTGTATACCAGACTGCAGTGGTGACACTGAGGTATACAGCACTTGACCGCTGCAGCCTATCACTGGCCTCTGTGGTTTCATATCACATATCGCTGAGAACGGTGCTGGAGAGACAGGTGAATGTAGGATTATTTTTCATTTTATAGGATTTCCTGGCATGAGGCAAAGTTTACGATATCTCAGACAATCCAATTATCAGGATGATGACAGGAGATATGGGAAAAACATGTTACTTCTCAGTTTGTCATTATAGTTATTTTCCAATGTCTCTTGTTATTTTTTAGTGATAAAAGGAGATTTAAAATTTGGGCCATGTTCAAAAACCTGCGGTAAGTATCTCAGATATGACTTTGACATTTAACCCTTACACACCAGGATGTAACTATACATCATTGCTCCATTATAAGAGTATGTGGTGGGCTGATATGCAGAACCCGCTCCATATACAGCAAGCGCCTGCTGTGTAATATAGCTGGCTCCTGACCACAATAATCGGGATCGGAGATAACCCTGTTTTGGAGAGAAGGCTTTGCCCTGTAGAAAGTAATTACATTACCTATTTAATAACAATTTTGGAGCATCTTTTCATAAACTCTATGTTATATTGTTCCTCTATAGTTGAATGCATCCTTATTACCCCCATAATGTAGTTATGCCCCCACAGTAGTCATGTCCCCTCAGTGTTCCTACATAGTAGTTACGCCCTCTTAGATCTCCCACATAGTAGCCATGCCCCCTCAATGCCCCCAAATAGTAGTGAAGCCTCCTTAGTGCCTCCATTAGGCCCCTTTCACACGAGCGTGACGGATTAGGTCCGGATGCGTTCAGGGTGTGTTCAGTGAAACTCGCACTATTTTGCAAGCAAGTTCAGTCAGTATTGTCTGCGATTGCGTTCAGTTGTTCAGTTTTTTCTGCGCGGGTGCAATGCGTTTTGATGCGTTTTTCACGTACGTGATAAAAAACTGAAGGTTTACAAACATCTCTTAGCAACCATCAGTGAAAAACGCATCGCACCCGCACTTGCTTGCGGATGCAATGCGTTTTTCACGCAGCCCCATTCACTTCTATGGGGCCAGGGCTGCGTGAAAAACACAGAATATAGAACATGCTGCGATTTTCACGCAACGCAGAACTGATGTGTGAAAAACAACGCTCATGTACACAGGCCCATTGAAATGAATGGGTCAGGATTCAGTGCGGGTGCTATGTGTTCATGTCACTCATTGTACCCGCGTGGAAAACTCGCTCGTGTGAGAGGGGCCTTACAATAGGGCTGCCCCTGTAGTTAAAAAATATATATATTAATCTCTACTTATCCCCGTTCCCCCGATGAACGGAGCAATTCAGCAGCTGGTACAATGTGGTAATGTTATCGCACCTTCTAAGCTGATTAGGAGATTATTAGAGCGCACAATAGAGGGGATGTCCCCCCATCTGTGCAGTCTCCTTCTTAACCCGTCAGTCCTGATGATGTCACCACATGGCGCCTGCTGCAGGGAGAACACACTGTGTCCTCAGGGTAAAAATACAGTGGAAGCTGTGACCGATGGCACAGCCACTGTAATCTGGGACTGTCCTGCTGGATCCGGGATGGTTGGGAGGTACGGTATTCACAGGTAGGATATGTTGTCAGAGGTTCTGTTTTCTCACACAACTAATTCATGCTTTATTTTGCCAGGGATTGGTACAAGGGCAGTCTATGCCATCCGAGGCTGCCCATATAATAAAAAAATGTGTCTATTCAGAATGGAGCCATGTGACCTTACTGACTGTGAATGTAAGTAACTGTGTGAAAGGTTAGAAAATGGTCCATCTAGTTCATTCTATTATCCGGCAGTGTCAATGCTAAGCAGCACCTATGAAGCAGGAGAGGTCATGGTTAGTGGTGGAACGGGAGTTCTGTGGGCCCCAGGTTACATTTTGGAACTGGTCCCTCTTCTCCCATGAGAGTATGTTGCATTAGTAGGCTCTATATATATAGATGTAATCTTACCGACCTATAGAATATATGTACCACATCAGTTATGCTGCACAATGAAAATTAAATCATGAAATCAATGGCGGAATCTCTGTTTATTCCCATTCCCTCCCACAAAAAAAAAAAATGACATTAATAAGTTGTCATTGAAAGTGAAAGCTATTAATGAGCAAATAAATAGTCAGCCCCAAAGACACATATGGGGCTATTTACTAACCAGATTTTCTGACTTTTGTTCTTTCTTCTTTTTTTTTTCAGTGGATAAGATACCGGAAAGCTCCACAAACACCCCTGAAAGCCCAACTGGTTTATTAAAACCTTATAGCAAATTAATAATATTTTATTTTTGTTTTGCTGTCTTCTTCGTCTCTGGAATTGGGTGCGCCACTGCCATGTAAGTGTGTCTATAAGTTAAGATTTTATCAGCCACACAGTAGTCTGCATAAACAATACCACAGTTTAAGTTAACCTCTTCATGACTTCTACCGTGCATGTACAGCAGTTGTTGGGCTTTTAAAGATGTCTCTGTAGTGGAAGCGCCATTGACGCAGGATGACTGCTGATTTCCTGCCGATCGCAGACATTTAACCCCTCAAAAAGATTTACAGCATCTAAAACGTAGAAAAAAGAGGATGCACATGCTTTCCGGACAGGAACACCTTCCTATTGCTGAGAAATGAGAAGGTGTTAATAATGAGTCATAGGTAGGGTGGCCACTCAGACCACCCTCATAAGCCAGACTTTACAACCCTACCCCCGGCTCTGCTTAACCACTCCGCCTAAAATGGGCAGGAGGAAGGGTGACTTTGTACCTGCAGCTCACGGTCAGACATCACAGTGCTCCTCTGGCCACCCTCATCATAGGCCTAAGCCTATACAAGGCTTCTAGGTCAAATACTGGTATATAACAGTGGAGGCCTGTAGGTGGCACCACTGCATTGAAATATACTGAATGTTGTACTTAATAGATACAAAGTATTGCTTCTTATAGTCACCTAGTGTAGCTTAAAAAAAATGTAAAAATTGTTTTAAAACATAAATAAATAAACAAAAGACCCCCTTACTCCAAAATAAAAATAAACTAAATCATAGGCATTGCCGCACCTGAAAACACCGGTACTATTAAAATCTAAAAATATCTACCCATATGGCAATTGGCCTAACAGCAAAACAGTTCAAAATGTCGATTAGCATGTTTTTCGTATCTTCAACTCCCTAAACATTGAATGAAAAGTTATCAAAAAGTCATACATACCCCAAAATGGTATGAATGACAAGTACAGATCGCTCAACAAACAATAGATTTAAAAAGAAAGAGAAAATGGGGGTCAGAATATGGTAATGAAAAGACAAAAAAAGATTTATTCTAAAAAAAAATTCTATATTAAAGCACAGGAAAAACTGTACAAATATGGTATTGCTATAAACCTATTGACCCAAAGAATGAAGAGCATTAGTCAATCTTACCGTATAGGTAACAAATGGGGTCATTTATCAAACTAGTGTAAAGTAGAAATGGCTTATTGTCCATAGCAACCAATCAGATTTTATCTTTCATTTTCCAAAGTAGCTGTCCAAAATGACAGGTGAAATCTGCTTTTCCCCAAAAGCCCGGAAAACTGTAGAGGAATTGCATTTTTTTTTTCCAATTTCACTTTTCCAGCTTCCCACTATATTTAATGCAACAGTACAGCATTACAAAAGAAAGTGCAACTCGTCCCCCCCAAAAAAGTAAGCCATGATACGGCTATGTGAAAAAAAAGATAAAATAGTTATTGCTCTGGGAAGGCTGGGAGTAAAAAATTTAAATACAAAAACAGAAAACCACTGCATCATGAAGGACTTAATATAAGTTCTACAGTAGTTCTATAGTAGAGTATATTTTAGTGTAGATGTCTTGTTTCTCATAAACATGTCACTCTTGTGCCCGGGTGGGGGAAAGACCTGGTAGCTACACATAGCACTTTTATGGACATAATAAATTGCTGATTGTTATAAATGCCTGATGAGTGCCAATAGTTTTACTGACAGGAACAGATACAATTAATGAAGACACATATCTTATTAGTCTTTATTACATTCTCCAGAACACAGATTGTTTACTTTACTAATTTACAATATGACTTCTATTTTTTACATTTTAAAGATTAGAGAATCTAGAAAGCACACAAGACGCAGAATGCGAATGTTTAATAATTACTAAGAGCGCCCCACCAGACAGTAAGTATCTCTTGACAAACCTGACATTAATATCTGCACTCCTCAGCATTGAAATTACAACACTAAGATGAAGCGGTGTTGCTGAGTTCTGCCAGTGATCACATTTTCAACCACCTAGCTCCAATCTATAGCATGCGGGAGGGGCATAAAAGTCAGATTGAAAGCACAGATATTTAGCCACAGGAAATCTCAAAAATCAGATCACGTCATGTGAGATTATTGTGTGATGCCTTCTGTTCATCGACATGCCAGCTATTGCCATTTGTCACAAACTTAGAGGGACAGTATCCTTGAACTGAGAGACCTTGGGTTATCACTGGAGATGTCAGCAGTGTTCAGTGTTGTATGTCCTGGTGCTTAGGAGAACAACGACGAACTGGAATGATGATAAGAGGTGAACAGGGGCAAACCTCTGCACACATGGATCATCTGATTAGAAGAATGATGTGTAGTGATCCATTCAATGCTGGAAATAAAACATCACATCACAAGACTAGGGAAAGCAAACAGTGTCTACACAAGCCAAAAGAAGATATATGCACCACATTGGGCTATGAGCTAGACGACCAACACTGCAGGTGTTACATGGATCTCATACCAGCAATCTCAAAAGCTATCTTGGTGCACAACAAGACGGCAATGGAGGATGGAATGGTGGTCTATTCTCTTCAGTGAGGAGTCTTTCTTTTCTCTCAGACACAATGATAGCCAGAGATTGCTTTGGGGACCACGTGGGCAAAGTCATGAAAAGGCCTTAACAAGAGGTTGTCAGACTGCTCCGACTTCCAAGATTATGGTGCGGGGTGACATAATGTAAAGTAGCCAGACCCCCAGTGGTCTTCATTTCCAGTACACTAACCACTTGGTGTTACATTGATTTGGTTGTGGAACCAGTGGTAGGGCCATTTCTCCAAAGTGTCCAAGAAGCCAGGAAGCATGTTACTTAAAGGGGTTGTCTCTCTTCAGTAAATAGCACCAAGGCTACGTCTACTCGACGACATTTGCCGCGCAACAATAAGTTGCGCTACAGATCGGGCACAACTACACTGCAACATTTGTAGCGCAACATTTTGTTGCACTGATGTCGCTCAACAATTTTTATAATGGCAGTCTATGGTGTCGCACTGCAACATGCAACATGCTGCGACGCAAAAGTCGCAGAAAAATCCATCTCGAATGGATTTTCTGCGACTGTTGCGTCGCAGTCGCAGCATGTTGCATGTTGCAGTGCGACACCATAGACTGCCATTATAAAAATTGTCGCGCGACATTAGTGCAACAAAATGACGCGCGACAAATGTCGTCGTGTAGACGTAGCCTTATTATGTAGAGAAAGTTAATACAAGGCATTGTCTAATGTATTGTTATTATCTATATTGCTTCCTTTGCTGGTTGGATTCATTTTTCTATCACAATATACATTACTTGTTTCCATGGTTACGGCCACCCTGCGATTCAGCAGCAGTGGTCATGCTTGCTCACTATAGAAAAAAGCACCAGCCTATGTGTGCTCCTATGGTCCTGACCACCAAAGAGGCTGGCATTTTTTCCTAAAGTGTGCAAGCACGATCATTCCTGGATTGTAGGGTGATAAATGCCACTTGCTGAAATGAGACAACCCCTTTAGGCTAGGTCTACACGACGACATTTGTCGCGCGACATTTTGTTGCACCAATGTCGCGCGACAATTTTTATAATGGCAGTCTCTGGTGTCGCACTGCAACATGCGACATGCTGCGACTGCGACGCAACAGTCGCAGAAAATCCATTCGAGATGGGTTTTTCTGTGACTGTCGCAGTTGCAGCATGTCGCATGTTGCAGTGCGACACCATAGACTGCCATTATAAAAAATTGTCGCGCAACATTGGTGCGACAAATGTCGTCGTGTAGACCTAGCCTTAAGTTACTGTGAGCAGCCTGCATGGCCTAAACATGCTACCATGGCCTATAGCATCTCTGGACTTGTCTCCTATTGAGTAAATGTGGTCGACAAATCCAAACTGAGCTATCAACGGTGGATCTTGTGTGCACTGCAGAACATTCTTTAGACAAGCATTAATAATCTTGTTAAAGGGCTTCTGTCACCCCACTAAACCGTTTTTTTGTTTACTAATAATCCCTATACTGCGAGCTCTGCATACATAAGCTAAATAATCATTTTGGTTCAGTAGAATTTGATAAAAAGCTATTTTTAAAATATGCAAATTGCCTTTCTACCAGCAAGTAGGGCGGCTACTTGCTGGTAACAGCCGCATCCTCCGATCCTAATGACGCCCCCTCTGTATTGTGATTGACAGGGCCAGGGAACAGAATCGTTCTCTGCTGGCCCTGTTAGAATTCGAAATCTCGCGCCTGCGCTGTACCTGTCTTCAATCAGCGCAGCGCTGGCTCGACCGCTCCATCCTCAATCCGCCTGCGCCGATGACGTCATCGCATACACCCGGAAGAGAAGGAAGAGAAGACGCAGGCGCATTGAAGATGGAGCGGTCGAGCCAGCAGCCGCCTCTCAGTGCGCCTGCGCCGATTGAAGACAGGTACGGCGCAGGCGCGAGATTTCGAATTCTAACAGGGCCAGTGATGAGGAACCTTTTACAGACCGGGTGCCCAAACTGTGCCCAGTTTAAGGATGGAACTGAGCATGTGTGACCACCTCACCT
The DNA here is from genome assembly GCF_905171765.1 of Bufo bufo. NCBI lineage: Eukaryota > Metazoa > Chordata > Amphibia > Anura > Bufonidae > Bufo > Bufo bufo. Next base: position 212,401,578 of record NC_053393.1, read on the forward strand.
ATTATAATTGAGTAAAGAGAATATCTAGGAACTGACACATTTTCTAATAGAAAGTAGATTACCAAAGTAACCAGTTTTTCTAATTCTAAATTATATTAAAATAATGTTTAATGGTGGAATAATCCTTTTAAAGGAATCATGTTAGCAAATGAACCCTACGTTGGGTAGTTCAGGAGGCTGAGGAAAAATAACAACAGTTGTAATTTACATTCTTTGGATTAAATATATATCTGCCATTTATAACAATCTTTTAGAGGATTATTGTTTATGCATGTTCTTAATATTTTATGGGGCCCCAACCCCAGACTGGCAGTGTAGTAGAATTAATGTTCATTAAATGGAAAGCTAGTCTTATAAATTATGTTTGTTTTATAGTACAAGAGTTCAAAAAGCCTCCAACATCTCCTCCACCACCACCACCAGAAACCGAAAGCCGCCCACCATTTCCTCCAGCCACCATTAAGCCAAATAACTAAAGATCAGAACTTCTACTGCCTCCTGCCGCCACAATCCACAAGAAAAAAATCTGCCCCACGTCTACTGCCTCCAGCCGCCACCGCCATATTTATGTATATATTGTAAATAAGTTTCATCTATTTTTGTAATTATTGTATATATTGTAAATAAGTTTTATCTATTTTTATAATTAGTGTATTTATTGTAAATAATATATATTTTTGTAATGTTTGTATATATTGCAAATATTATATTTCTATTTTTTTAATTATTGTATTTATTATAAATAAGATATTTTTTGTAATTCTTGTATATATTGTAAATAAGCTATATCTATTTTTGTAATTCTTGTATATATTGTAAATAAGATTTATCTATTATTGTAAATATTGTAATTCTTGTATATATTGTAATTACTGTATATATTGTAAATAATATATATATTTATTTTTATACCAAACATTGCAGTTGGCTGTTTTTTTACCAATATTCCTTATGAGTCCAGAAAATCTTGTTACTAAATATAAACCCACATTTTCCATAATTCATGCTATAGAAACATAGAAACATAGAAACATAGAATGTGTCGGCAGATAAGAACCATTTGGCCCATCTAGTCTGCCCAATATACTGAATACTATGGATAGCCCCCGGCCCTATCTTATATGAAGGATGGCCTTGTGCCTATCCCATGCATGCTTAAACCCCTTCACTGTATTTGCAGCTACCACTTCTGCAGGAAGGCTATTCCATGCATCCACTACTCTCTCAGTAAAGTAATACTTCCTTATATTACTTTTAAACCTTTGCCCCTCTAATTTAAAACTGTGTCCTCTTGTGGTAGTTTTTCTTCTTTTAAATATGCTCTCTTCCTTTACCGAGTTGATTCCCTTTATGTATTTAAAAGTTTCTATCATATCCCCTCTGTCTCTTCTTTCTTCCAAGCTATACATATTAAGGTCCTTTAACCTTTCCTGGTAAGTTTTATCCTGCAATCCATGTACTAGTTTAGTAGCTCTTCTCTGAACTTTCTCTAGAGTATCTATATCCTTCTGGAGATATGGCCTCCAGTACTGCGCACAATACTCCAAGTGAGGTCTCACCAGTGTTCTGTACAGCGGCATAAGCACTTCACTCTTTCTACTGCTTATACCTCTCCCTATACATCCAAGCATTCTGCTGGCATTTCGTGCTGCTCTATTACATTGTCTTCCCACCTTTAAGTCTTCTGAAATAATTACTCCTAAATCCCTTTCCTCAGATACTGAGGTCAGGACTGTGGAGGTAGCAGATCTCCGTAAAACTGTGTCTCAGTTTCAGGTGACCGGTTCTGCTTGCGTACATGGAGTTTGTTCCGAGCCTAAGATCTCGCTTCCGAATACGTTCTCCGGGGGTAGTGAGAATTTTGTTTGTTTTAGAGAGGCTTGCAAACTCCATTTTCGCCTACTTCCCAATTCCTCTGGTGATGAGGAGCAGAGGGTGGGGATCATCATCTCGCTGCTCAGGGATAACGCTCAGTCTTGGGCCTTTTCACTGCCGGTGGGGGCACGGCACCTCCGATCGGTGGATTAATTTTTTGTAGCCCTGGGGCAGATATATGATGACCCGGATCGTATTGCTCTGGCTGAATCTAAACTGCGTCTTTTATGCCAGGGTAAACAGTCCGCAGAGATATATTGTTCAGAATTTCGGAGATGGGCAGCTGATACTGATTGGAATGATGCTGCACTCCGAAGTCAATTTTGCCATGGTCTTTCGGAGGGATTGAAAGTTGCATTTGCCTTTCATGAGAGACCTGCCTTGTTGGAGTCTGCCATGTCTCGAACTGTTCGTATTGACAGGCGTCTTAGAGAGAGAGGAGAGATCACTCCTTCCTGTCATATTCAGTCCAAGGACAGTGGGGCGGTCTCATTCAGTGCGCAGTGGCCTCAGTCTCTCTCAATCCCCTCTGAGCAGGAGGCCATGCAGCTGGGTTTGCTTGCCTCTGATAGTAGAGGATTCAGCTCTCAGAGGAGGGTTTGTTTCTGTTGTGGAGGCATAAATCATTTGGCAAATGTTTGCCCCTTTAGGAGATTCAGGGAGTTTTCTGAGGTTAATAAAGAAACAAAAAGAAAAAAAGCCTCTAAAAACTTTCCATCTGTTACTATTGGCAAGGTTGATGCGGAAATTGAAGGTTTGCCGTTTGCTTGTAGTTCCCGTTTTGTCCTACCTGCCAGGGTGGAGCTGGATAGCAAGAACATTGTTTGTGAGATTTTTGTAGATAGTGGAGCAGCTGTCAATCTCATTGATAATCAATTTTCTATAACACATGGTTTCCAGGTATGCACTTTGGGAAAGGATATACTTGTTTTTGCTATCGATTCCGCTCCACTTTCTCAAAAATCGTTAAAGGGCATAGTTCACAATATCCGTTTGACTGTGGGTGATGCTCATGTTGAGGATATGTCATGTTTCGTCCTAAACGAATTACCTACTCTTCTAGTGTTGGGGCTACCCTGGCTCTCTATACATAACCCCACCATTTTTTGGCAAGCAAGGCAAATAAATGGTTGGAGTGACTTTTGCAGAGAGAATTGCCTCACGGCGTCTCTTTCAGAGGTTTCTACCAAGATTATACCATCTTTTCTCTCTGAATTTTCGGATGTGTTTTCATAGAGTGGAGTCCAGGAGCTGCCCACTCACCGGGAGTACGATTGCCCTATTAATCTCATCCCAGGCGCCAAGCTGCCAAAATCACATTTATACAATCTCTCCCAACCTGAAAAGGTCGCTATGCGTACTTATATCTCCGAGAGCCTGAGAAAGGGACACATCCGACCCTCGAAGTCACCTGTTGCCGCTGGGGTTTTTTTTGTTAAGAAAAAAGATGGTTCTTTAAGACCATGTCTGGATTTCAGGGAGCTGCACTGTATCTCAATTCGTGACCCTTATCCGCTTCCTCTGATCCCGGACCTGTTTAACCAGATTGTTGGGGCTAAAGTTTTTTCTAAGTTGGATTTAAGAGGGGCATACAACCTAGTCAGGGTCAGGGAAGGGGACGAATGGAAGACGGCCTTCAATATCCCTGAGGGCCATTTCGAGAATTTGGTTATGCTCTTTGGTTTGATGAATGCTCCAGCCGTCTTCCAACATTTTGTGAACAGCATTTTTTATCATTTAATGGGGAAATTTGTACTGGTGTATCTAGATGACATTTTGATTTTTTCTCCTGATTTCAAAACTCATAGGGACCACCTACGTCAGTTCTTGCTCATTCTGCGGGAGAATAAATTGAACAAACCGGATTCCAAAAAAGTTGAGACACTAAACAAATTGTGAATAAAAACTGAATGCAATGATGTGGAGATGGCAAATGTCAATATTTTATTTGTAATAGAACGTAGATGACAGATTAAACGTTTAATCCGAGTAAATGTATCATTTTAAAGGAAAAATACGTTGATTCAAAATTTCACGGTGTCAACAAATCCCCAAAAAGTTGGGACAAGTAGCAATAAGAGGCTGGAAAAAGTAAACTTGAGCATAACGAAGATCTGGAAGACCAATTAACACTAATTAGGTCAATTGGCAACATGATTGGGTATAAAAAGAGCTTCTCAGAGTGGCAGTGTCTCTCAGAAGCCAAGATGGGTAGAGGATCACCAATTCCCACAATGTTGCGCAGAAAGATAGTGGAGCAATATCAGAAAGGTGTTACCCAGCGAAAAATTGCAAAGACTTTGCATCTATCATCATCAACTGTGCATAACATCATCCGAAGATTCAGAGAATCTGGAACAATCTCTGTGCGTAAGGGTCAAGGCCGTAAAACCATACTGGATACCCGTGATCTCCTGGCCCTTAAACGACACTGCACCACAAACAGGAATGCTACTGTAAAGGAAATCACAGAATGGGCTCAGGAATACTTCCAGAAACCATTGTCAGTGAACACAATCCACCGTGCCATCCGCCGTTGCAAGCTGAAACTCTACAGTGCAAAGAAGAAGCCATTTCTAAGCAAGATCCACAAGCTCAGGCATTTTCACTGGGCCAGGGATCATTTAAAATGGAGTGTGGCAAAATGGAAGACTGTTCTGTGGTCAGACGAGTCACGATTCGAAGTTCTTTTTGGAAATCTGGGACGCCATGTCATCCGGACCAAAGAGGACAAGAACAACCCAAGTTGTTATCAACGCTCAGTTCAGAAGCCTGCATCTCTGATGGTATAGGGTTGCATGAGTGCGTGTGGCATGGGCAGCTTGCATGTCTGGAAAGGCACCATCAATGCAAAAAAATATATTCAGGTTCTAGAACAACATATGCTCCCATCCAGACGTCATCTCTTTCAGGGAAGACCCTGCATTTTTCAACAAGATAATGCCAGACCACATTCTGCATCAATCACAACATCATGGCTGCGTAGGAGAAGGATCGGGGTACTGAAATGGCCAATCTGCAGTCCAGATCTTTCACCTATAGAGAACATTTGGCGCATCATCAAGAAGAAGGTGCAACAAAGAAGGCCCAAGACGATTGAACAGTTAGAGGCCTGTATTAGACAAGAATGGGAGAGCATTCCTATTTCTAAACTTGAGGAACTGGTCTCCTCGGTCCCCAGACGTCTGTTGAGTGTTGTAAGAAGAAGGGGAGATGCCACACAGTGGTGAAAATGGCCTTGTCCCAACTTTTTGGGGATTTGTTGACACCATGAAATTCTGATTCAACATATTTTTCCCTTAAAATGGTACATTTTTTGTCAGTTTAAACTTTTGTTCCGTGATTTATGTTCTATTCTGAATAAAATATTAGAAGTTGGCACCTCCACATCATTGCATTCAGTTTTTATTCACGATTTGTATAGTGTCCCAACTTTTTTGGAATCCGGTTTGTATAACATAAGATGATTGGATACCACAATACATTCCAAAGGTGACAATGTTTTTTATAATGTATCTAGCAACCCTAGTTCTAGTACGTCTTGGTGTGGCAGGAGCTTCAAATTGTTGCATATGATCATACATCCCTGTTTCTTTGGGAGTTGTCTCATCTGGAGATGTACCTGGTGTAATCACTTCACTTATTTCAATGTCAGATTTGTCATCTGCAGTCCTCAGAAACTTCCTATTCCTTCTGTACAACTGTCCATTTGCTTCCACTTTATAAGATCGTGGAGCAACTTTCTCCAAACAAATTCCTTGTCACCAAATTTCATCTGTTGACGACGGCGATGGTTGTATTCGCACTGGCTGACCAATGCTTAGTTCAGGAAGTTCCTTGGCTCCTTTATCATAATATGCCTTTGCTTTTTTGCGTCTTTCAGTTAGGTTCTCGACCACTCCTTTTATAACCTTTGGAAACAGCAGTTTCTGAGCAGTCGGAAGTAAACTCCTGGTCCTTCTTGACATTAGCCGTTGTACAGGACTACTGCTGGTGCCTTCTGATGGGGTATTTCTCCAGTCAAGAACCGCTTTTCAGATATCCTTGTCACCTCGTTTAGCTTTCTTTGAGTGTTTTTGCTATTTTTACAGTAGCTTCAGCTTTACCGTTGGACTGACTGTGATATGGGGATGATGTAAGATGTTCAAATTCCCACTCTCTACAAAATCGTGCAAACTCTGAGCTGACAAACTGTGGTCCGTTATCTGTAATTACATAATCAGGGATTCCATGTCTGCTAAAATGTGCTTTGCAACAATCTATAATTGTTTTAGAGGTGGTATCAGAAACTAAATCAATTTCCCAGAAATCTGAATAATAATCAACAATTATTAAGTAATCTTGTCCTGTTAAGGAAAATAAGTCCATGCCTAGTTTGCTCCAGGGTAGAGTGGGCAATTTGTGAGTCATCAGAGGTAGGGATGAGCGAACCCGAACTGTATAGTTCGGGTTCGTACCGAATTTTGGGGTGTCCCTGACACGGACCCGAACCCGAACCCGAACATTTTCGTAAAAGTCAGGGTTCGGGTTCGGTGTTCGGCACTTTCTTGGCACTTTTTGAAAGGCTGCAAAGCAAGAGGCCATCACAGCCATGCCTACTATTGGCATGGCTGTGATTGACCAGTGCAGCATGTGACCCAGCCTCTATATAAGCTTGGGTCACGTAGCGCTGCACGTCACTCTGCTGATACAAGCGTAGGGAGAGGTTGCAGCTGCGACGTTAGGGCGAGATTAGGCAGATTAACTCCTCCAAAAGACTTCATTCAGTGATCGATCTACAGCTGTGGATCATTGAAGTGCTGATATTCAATTGCTCACTGTTTTTAGGCTGCCCAGAGCGTTTTTCAGTCACTTTTTTCTGGGGTGATCGGCGGCCATTTTGTGGCTTGTGGTGCGCCAGCACAAGCTACCACCAAGTACATTTAACCATCAAAAGTGTGGTTATTTTTTGCTATATCCTACATCAGGGTCAAGCTTTCATCAAGTGCATTTAACCATCAATAGTGTGGTTATTTTTTGGCCATATACTACATCAGGGGCAAGCTGAGCTTGTGTCACCCAAGTGCATTTAACCATCAATAGTGTGGTTATTTTTTGCTATATCCTACATCAGGGTCGAGCTTTCATCAAGTGCATTTAACCATCAATAGTGTGGTTATTTTTTGGACATATACTACATCAGGAGCAAGTTGAGCCTGTCACCCAGCGCCTAAAAAATAGGCCTCACATTTATATTCATCCAAATCTGTACTGTTTTAGGCTACTTTCACACTTGCGGCAGAGAGATCCGGCAAGCAGTTCCGTCGCCGGAACTGCCTGCCGGATCAGGCAAAATGTATGCTAACTGATGGCATTAGTAACACTGATCAGGATCCTGATCAGTCTTAAAAATGCCTGATCAGTCGAAAAAATGCATTGAAATGCTGGATCCGTCTTTCCGGTGTCATCCGGCAAAAACGGATCCGGCATTTAATTTTTCACCTTTTTTTCAGTCTGCGCATGCGCATACCGGAAGGACGGATCCGGCATTCCGGTATTCTGAATGCCGGATCCGGCACTAATACATTCCTATGGGAAAAAATGCCTGATCCGGCGTTCAGGCAAGTCTTCAGTTTTTTTAGTCGGAGATAAAACCGTAGTATGCTACGGTTTTTCTCTTTTGCCTGATCAGTCAAAACGACTGAACTGAAGACATCCTGATGCAAACTGAACGGATTACTCTCCATTCAGAATGCATGGGGACATACCTGATCAGTTCTTTTCAGGTATAGAGCCCCTGTGACGGAACTCTATGCCGGAAAAGAACAACGCAAGTGTGAAAGTAGCCTTAGCTGGTCAAGTTATTTTTTGTGACCGTCAAAGCACAGTTTTTGTTCTGGGTTGAAAAACAATTCCCAAATTTGCAATTCTCAAAATTTGTGGTTTCTGCTGTATCAGGCCTACTTTAAATCTATCCCTAAAAGGGTATATTAGATTCAAAGTGCTGATAGGGTCATTTTCAAAAACGTAACACACACGCTACAGTGCAGATCCAAGTCTAATTCTGTGATTAAACGTATACCTGTCACCCAGCGCCTAAAAAATAGGCCTCACATTTTTATTCATCCAAATCTGTACTGTTTTAGCTGGTCAAGTTATTGTTTGTGACCGTCAAAGCGCAGTTTTTGTTCTGGGTTGCAAAACAATTCCCAAATTCTGCAATTCTCAAAATTAGTGGTTTCTGCTGTATCAGGCCTACTTGAAATCTATCCCTAAAAGGGTATATTAGATTCAAGGTGCTGATAGGGTCATTCTCAAAAACTTAACACACACGCTACAGTGCAGATCCAAGTCTAATTCTGTGATTAAACGTATACCTGTCACCCAGCGCCTAAAAAATAGGCCTCACATTTATATTCAGCTAAATCTGTCATTACTGGTGTGCCTGTATTAGTGTAATACAGTACCTAAATAGATAGCCAGATAGGGTTCGGTGTCTGTAAAAAAAGGCCTGAATTTTAATTCAATACATTGGCCCGAATAATATTTTTCTTATTGTGGTGAACGGTAACAATGAGGAAAACATCTAGTGAGGGACGCGGACGTGGACATGGTCGTGGTGGTGTTAGTGGACCCTCTGGTGCTTGGAGAGGACGTGGCCGTTCTGCCACAGCCACACGTCCTAGTGTACCAACTACCTCAGGTCCCAGTAGCCGCCAGAATTTACAGGGATATTTGGTGGGGCCCAATGCCGTTCTAAGGATGGTAAGGCCTGAGCAGGTACAGGCATTAGTCAATTGGGTGGCCGACACGTTCACATTATCTCCCACCCAGTCTTCTGCAGAAAGCGCACAGATGGCGCATGAAAACCAAGCCCATCAGTCTGTCACATCACCCCCATGCATATCAGGGAAACTGTCTGAGCCTCAAGTTATGCAGCAGTCTCTTATGCTGTTTGAAGACTCTGCTGGCAGGGTTTCCCAAGGGCATCCACCTAGCCCTTCCCCAGGGGTGGAAGAGATAGAATGCACTAACGCACAACCACTTATGTTTCCTGATGATGAGGACATGGGAATACCACCTCAGCACGTCTCTGATGATGACGAAACACAGGTGCCAACTGCTGCGTCTTTCTGCAGTGTGCAGACTGAACAGGAGGTCAGGGATCAAGACTGGGTGGAAGACGATGCAGGGGACGATGAGGTCCTAGACCCCACATGGAATGAAGTTCGTGCCACTGACTTTCACAGTTCAGAGGAAGAGGCAGTGGTGAGACCGAGCCAACAGCGTAGCAAAAGAGGGAGCAGTGGGCAAAATCAGAACACCCGCCGCCAAGAGACTCCGCCTGCTACTGACCGCCGCCATCTGGGACCGAGCACCCCAAAGGCAGCTTCAAGGAGTTCCCTGGCATGGCACTTCTTCAAACAATGTGTTGACGACAAGACCCGAGTGGTTTGCACGCTGTGCCATCAGAGCCTGAAGCGAGGCATTAACGTTCTGAACCTTAGCACAACCTGCATGACCAGGCACCTGCATGCAAAGCATGAACTGCAGTGGAGTAAACACCTTAAAAACAAGGAAGTCACTCAGGCTTCCCCTGCTACCTCTTTTGCTGCTGCCGCCTCGGCCTCTTCTGCTGCTGACGCCGCCTCGGCCTCTTCCTCCGCCTCTGGAGGGACGTTGGCACTTGCCGCCCAGCAAACATAAGATGTACCACCAACACCACCACCTGCGTCACCAAGCATCTCAACCATGTCACACGGCAGCGTTCAGCTCTCCATCTCACAAACATTTGAGAGAAAGCGTAAATTCCCACCTAGCCACCCTCGATCCCTGGCCCTCAATGCCAGCATTTCTAAACTACTGGCCTATGAAATGCTGTCATTTAGGCTGGTGGACACAGACAGCTTCAAACAGCTCATGTCGCTTGCTGTCCCACAGTATGTTGTTCCCAGCCGGCACTACTTCTCCAAGAGAGCCGTGCCTTCCCTGCACAACCAAGTATCCGATAAAATCAAGTGTGCACTGCGCAACGCCATCTGTGGCAAGGTCCACCTAACCACAGATACGTGGACCAGTAAGCACGGCCAGGGACGCTATATCTCCCTAACTGCACCCTGGGTAAATGTAGTGGCGGCTGGGCCCCAGGCATAGAGTTGTTTGGCGCACGTCCTTCCGCCGCCAAGGATCGCAGGGCAACATTCTTTGCCTCCTGTCTCCTCCTCCTCCTACTCAGCTTCCTCCTCCTCTTCTTCCACCTGCTCATCCAGTCAGCCACACACCTTCACCACCAACTTCAGCACAGCCCGGGGTAAACGTCAGCAGGCCGTTCTGAAACTCATATGTTTGGGGGACAGGCCCCACACCACACAGGAGTTGTGGCGGGGTATAGAACAACAGACCGACGAGTGGTTGCTGCCGGTGAGCCTCAAGCCTGGCCTGGTGGTGTGCGATAATGGGCGAAATCTCGTTGCAGCTCTGGGACTAGCCGGTTTGACGCACATCCCTTGCCTGGCGCATGTGCTGAATTTGGTGGTGCAGAAGTTCATTCACAACTACCCCGACATGTCAGAGCTGCTGCATAAAGTGCGGGCCGTCTGTTCGTGCTTCCGGCGTTCACACCCTGCCGCTGCTCGCCTGTCTGCGCTACAGCGTAACTTCGGCCTTCCCGCTCACCGCCTCATATGCGACGTGCCCACCAGGTGGAACTCCAGCTTGCACATGCTGGACAGACTGTGCGAGCAGCAGCAGGCCATAGTGGAGTTTCAGCTGCAGCACGCACGGGTCAGTCGCACTGCGGATCAGCCCCACTTCACCACCAATGACTGGGCCTCCATGCGAGACCTGTGTGCCCTGTTGCGCTTTTTCGAGTACTCCACCAACATGGACAGTGGCGATGACGCCGTTATCAGCGTTACAATACCACTTCTATGTATCCTTGAGAAAACACTTAGGGCGATGATGGAAGAGGAGGTGGCCCAGGAGGAAGAGGAGGAAGAGGGGTCATTTTTAGCACTTTCAGGCCAGTCTCTTCGAAGTGACTCAGAGGGAGGTTTTTTGCAACAGCAGAGTCCAGGTACAAATGTGGCCAGACAGGGCCCACTACTGGAGGACGAGGATGAGGAGGAGGTGGAGGAGGATGAGGATGAAGCAGGTTCACAGCGGGCTGGCACCCAACGCAGCTCGGGCCCATCA